>NC_137786.1:62084719-62684719 GCF_963383645.1 Muscardinus avellanarius | reverse complement strand
CGTGTGTGCATGTGTGTAAAATGAGAGTTTGGAGCAATAATAAACATAGAAACTGACTGAAACTAGAAGAGTTACTACCATTCAATTCTAAGTTTGCTCCTATCTCCCTGAGCCCTCACATCAGTTGTTGCATTTACCTCACAGTTGCAAGGGGTACAGTTCAATATTATATAGTTTGTTTGGAATTGTTTCTAGTACTATTCACCACAATATGTAATTTGAAGTTTTCTTGAACAACTGTTAGTAAAGTTATGTATTACAAAGCAGAAGTGATTATTCCTTAATTATAAAACAAAAGGACAGTTTTTGCTCCAGGGAAACAAATATCACTACTCTGTGAAGTTCACTAAAATTCTACCAGCACCAACATGTTCCTATAGATTACTGCTTTTCAAAATGGAACATTACTTTAAAAAACATCCAGCTACTAGGCTCTAGGTATGTTTTGCTCCTGGTATGGTTTTCAGAACAATATATATATACACACATACACACACTCTAGGTTTACAGTCAACATTTGAACCTTCAACCACATAACTTCTAAGCTATCTTAAAAGGATATAGTAATAAAAGTTATAGTGGAAAGAAATGCAATTCTTTTCCTGGAATGTCCACCCTTTAGGGGTGCAGTTTGAGTGCCACGATCTACATCAGCTACCACCTGGTCTTCCCAGAGAAAAATAATAAGATGGTGATAAGCCAGGAGTGGTGGCGCACACTTGTAATCCCCACGCTTGGGAGGCTGAGACAGGAGGATCAAAGCCAGCCTCAGCTACTTAGTGAGGCTCTCAGCAACGTATTGAGACCCTGTTTCCAAATAAAATATAAAATAGGTCTGGGAGTATATCCCGGAGGTAGAAAGCCTCTGGGTTCAACCCCAAGTACCACACACACACACACACAAAATAAGATGGTGATAGGCACCATGGCTTGGACATATATTATTTATTCATTTATGTGACAACAAATGATTGGTAACATCGACTATGTGCCAGGCCAAATACTTCATATGGAATTCAGAGGTAGATGAAAGATAGCACTGTATCTCTAAAAGCCTATAAGCCGATAGGGAGAGATTAATTAATTTTTTTCTGTATGGATAATCAATCATAAAAGAATCACTTCTTAAAGCCAATACTTTCATAGTGAGTTTTTTTTAACATGTCCATCCCTCTGCCAATATCACTCTATTAATACTATATAATCATTATAGCTTTATAATAATAAACCTATCTAAAAGAACCTGTTCTCCCTTATTCTTGGGCCTTTGTTCATCTATATAAAATTTAGGATCTACTTACCAATTCCTAAGAAAAAACATTTTGTTTTCAATTTTACTGAATTTACAGAGTAATTTGGGAGGGGCTATGATTCTCATGTCCTCAGAGATATTATCATTATTTTATTTATTTATATTTTTTGGTGGTACTGGGGGTGGAACTCAGAGGCTTTCTACCTCCAGACTATACTCCCAGACCTATTTTCTATTTTATTTGGAAACAGGGTCTCACTAAGTTGCTGAGAGCCTCACTAAGTAGCTGAGGCTGGCTTCGAACCTGCGCAATCCTCCTGTCTCAGCCTCCCAAGCACGGTGATTACAAGCATGCACCACCATACCCAGCTGAAACTATTATTTTGAACGTAATTTAATTTCAAAATAATATGCACAGTTCAAAAGGAAAACAAGTTTGACGTAAACATTAAAATTTACATTAAGATGAAACACTTCACAAACTCATAAGAATGCAAAATAAATGTAAACCAAATTACCTCTTTTATTTGAAATTTATTTGAGAGGTCAGAATTTGTTTAGCTGCTTCTATTTTATTTTAAAAAATAATCAGCCAGGAACATTTTTGATAGATTTTCCTCCCCCTGAGGAGCCTTGTAGATTGTCATTCTCATGATGAAATAACTTTAAATATATTTTCTAATTGGATATTATTGTCTTATAGGAATGTTAATTTTACATATTGATCTTTTTTTTTTAATTTTATTTTATTGGTGCACTGTATTCATACATCATAGTGGGATACAAACTTTTGTAGACATACATGCCCACATCGCCCAGTCAGCCCCACCCGATCCCCACCCCATTCTCTCCCAATCCCTCCTTCCCATGCTTGGCTTAGTGGTTGACATCTAGCATTATAGCAATTTATCCAAAATTAAAAATGATAATCTCACATAACAGTTTCATTTGTCTGATACCAAGCTTTTGATGTCTTAAAGATAAGCTTTCTTTCTTACCAGAGAATATTTTTTCTTTTTTTTAGGTGAAACTATCATATATTTATTTTTCAGAAAAAAATCTATCCTGATATGGAATATGGACTCTAGATACCCAAAACAATCTCGAAGCAAAAACAAAGCTAGAAGATATATATTTTCTGATTTCAAACCATATAAAGCTACAATAATTGAAACAGTGTAGTACTGTTCTAAAGTCAGATATATAGACCATTGGAGTTAAATACAAGCCTAGAGATAACTTCTTCCCTATATTGTCAAGTTATTTTTGACAAGGTTTCCACGAAGATTTGGTGGTGGAAATAATAATCTTTTAACTAAATATTGTTGAAAAATAATAATTACATGGAAAAGAATAAAATTGGACCCTTACCTAATCCCACATACAAGTATTAACTCAAACTAGATAAAAGACCTAAATATAAATCTTAAGACTATAAACTTTTAGGAGAAAATCTGGGTCATAAAACCTCACAACACTGAAATTGGCAGTGATTTCTTGGTTATGATTTCAATGGCACAGGCAACAGAAGAATATACAAACTCCCTAAAAAATAAAAGAAAATATTGTATATCCAAAGACAATGTAAACAGAGTTAAAAGTTACTAATAGAATTGGATAAAATATTTCCAAATGCTATATCTGAAGGTATATTAATATTCCAACTAGAAATCCTAAAAATTAACAACAATAAAGGCAAACAATACAACTTAGAGATAGGTAAAAGACTAACATAAATAATGAATCTCCACAGATAACCAATCTTAGTTGTCTGTTGGATGGAAACTCTTGTTTCTCTGGTTCTGGTGAGTGTTACCTATTTCTTCTTTGTAGTTAATCTCTTTGAGTATTTTCTCTAGCGCTGGTTTTGAAGACATAAATTCCTTCAGTTTCTGTTTGTCATGGAAGCTTCTTATTTCTCCATCTAATTTGATAGAAAGTTTTGCTGGATAGGAAATTTTTGGCTGGAAGTTGTTTTCTTTCAGAGTTTGGAATATGTTACTCCAAGCCGTTCTGGCTCTCATGACTTGGTTTGGGAAGTCTGGAGTGATTCTAATTGGTTTGCCTCTGAATTTCACTTGGCCCTTTGTTTTTGTTGCCTTTAAGATTCTCTGCTTGGCTTCCACATTGGTCATTTTGACAATTATATGGCGTGGGGATCCTCTTCTCCGATCCTGTCTAAAGGGAGTTCTATAAGTTTCCTGGATCTGTGTATCAACCTCTTGCTCTATGTTTGGAAAATTTTCTGCTATTACTTCCTTGAAGAGATTGTTGATCCCTTTGGTTTCACTTTCTTTTCCCTCCTCTATTCCAATTATTCTTAGGTTAGCTCTCTTAAAATGGGCCCATATTTCTTCAATGTCAGATTCCTGCTGTCGGATATTTTTTTCTAGATTAGAAACTATGCGTTCATTTTTGGAATGATCATCTTCTAAGAGCAAGATTCTGTTCTCCATGTGGTCTAATCGGTTGTTTGTGCTTTGAATTGAGGCCTTTACTTCATTAATTGCATCCTTTATCTCTTTTTGGCTCTCTCTGAGTTCTTTTCGAAGCACCTCTATTATTTCTACAGTTATTTTCCTGATTTGATCTTCTAGAAATCTCTGATTTTCTGTTTTATCAGGTTCTGATGTTGTGGGGTTGTGCACATTCATTACTTCAGTGTTATTCCTCTTTCCCATGATTTCGGAGGTTTGTGCCTTCTCTGGGTTCTTCCCTTGGGTCACTATGGCTTCACTTAAGGTGCTCTGGATCTCGAGTCTGTATTATCTCAGACCCTACTACTCCTTTACTGGGTTGTATCACAGAGTCTCCGACCCAGGGAGTCGATAGAGGCTGCTTTAAACTATGGGGGGTGCCAGGTTGCACACTCTCCTATGGTGTGATATCTCTGCCACCACCACTCCCTCACTGGGTCAAGTCCCAGGAGGCACAATACTGCGATTTCTCCTCTGTGGCCCGCAATTTGACTCACTGTTCTTGAGTACGTAGATGTAGCTGTACTGGACTCAGTGAATTCACTGCTGCTGCCGCCGCCGGTGGCAATATGGCGCCTCTGCCACGCCCTCGGCCATGAGGCTGGCGTATTTTTTCTTCTCTGGTTTTGATTTCCACTCTGAATCCCTGCAGCGTGTGCTGAGCTCAGCCACTGGGAGCTTTAAATGCTGTCTGCGCCAAAAGATCCCGCCTGACTGTTCCGCATCGGCTCACCTCGGCTTGCTGTAGCCGTCCGCTGAGTTCGCCGCTGCCGCCGGCAGTATGGCGCTGCTGCCGCGTCCTCGGGCGCGTGTGTCTCCTCTGTGGCCCTGAGCTCTGTTCTCAGTCCGCTTTCTCTCTGGAGCCTGGTGGTTTTTTTGTTTTTCTGGTGATGGTGTTTTCTGGCTATGAAAGGCGCTCTTTTTGTGGTAATGGAGAATGGTTGTTAGCGGGACTCTTAAGCCCCACTTTTCTCGGTCGCCATCTTCCCGGAAGTCACATATTGATCTTATGGACATAGTTTTGATGAATCATTAGATGTAGTTAAAAATAAAAATAATAAAAAATGAAAATGTAGGCAAACAGCATCTGACAATAAGAAAAGTTTTATTTTTGTTCCCAGCTTTTATTCACCTTTATTGAATTTACTAAAGAACGTACTCTTTTCCAAAGTGATTATTTAAGTAAGAGTTTACATCATCACTAAAACTTGAATCATTGTATTATTTCATTTTTTGTGAACATGGTAGGGATGCAATGATATACCTCATCGTAGTCTGATGTTTCATTTCCAGAATCCTGATATGACTGAGACTGTCTTCATGTTTCTGGTCATTTGGATTTCCTTTCACATTGTCATTTAAAGCCTTTTGTACAAATTTCTATTAACTGTTTCTTTCTTCCTGGCTCATAAGAATCAATTAATATTCCAGGTACTAGTAAAAACTGCTGTTTTTACCAGTTACATGTGTTGCAAATATCTTCTCCCACTTGATGAAGAAAACATTTCGGTTGATGCTATGTACATATACAAAATTATCAATGCCAATCTCAACATCATGTATGGCGAGGGGGAAGGGTGTGGGGTGGGAGCTGGGGGAAGCTAATGCTATGTGCATATATGTCTCTACAGCTCTGAACTTCATTATGATATGTGATTACAATGTACCGATAAAATATATTTAAAATGTTCTCCTAAGTTTTTCTGTTTGACCCTCTAAGTAAGAGTATTACTCTTATTACTATTCCTTATAGTTTTACTATACTTGCTAAAAATGCTCCAAACTAAAATGATTTTTTAAAAAAGTGGGCTAGATTAGACAAAACAGATAATAAAGGATGTGGAGAGATTCCAGGTAGAGAAAGCAAGAGTGAAAGCAATAAAGAGAAGCATCTCGATTGGCTAACAGACCAATTACAATTTTTTAAAATTTATTGGTGCGTTGTAATCATACATCATTACGAGATACAGGAGGGCAGTGGCGTACATGTACACATCACTCATTTGCCCTTCCTCAATTCCATCCCTCCCCTTCTCAGGTTCTGCTTAGTGACTGACTTTGATATGTTTGTGAATGTACATCATGCACATTTTATTTTAAATCACTATCTTTACTACATGATACATTCAATTAAATGGATCACCCAAATGAAAATAATTTAGTATTTAGTGTTGAAAATAATACTTAGGCAAGATAGAAAACAAATATGGTACTTTTCAACACATTAAATCAGCTTCACTGAATTTAACTTGATACATAATTTACATAAGCAAATCATACAGTCAAGAACCATAATGAGCTGGGCGTGGTGGCACACACTTGTAATCCCCGCGCTTGGGAGGCTGAGACAGGAGGATCACACAAGTTCAAAGCCAGCCTCAGCTACTCAGTGAGGTTCTCAGCAACTTAGTGAGACCCTGTTTCCAAATAAAATATAAAATAGGTCTAGAAGTATAGCCAGGAGGTAGAAAGTCCCTGGGTTTCATCCTCAGTACCACACACACATACACACAAAAAGAACCATGAGACAGCTTTGTATCTGCCGTGGTATACAATAACATCAGGTATGCCTAGCATGATAAATAAGTATTAATCCTAGTTTTAAATGTTAATTTAGTAATTTAAACCATTTCACTACTTTGGACAAAAACTTTATAAGATCCTTCATTAAGCTATCCCTCAAATATTATTTTCTTATATATTTAGATAATGAGCTAAAGTACTGAAAGTAGGAAAATAAAAATATAAAAAAGATTCAGTTCCTTAAAATAATAACAGAATAGCTTCCATCTTTATGTTCCAAATAATAATTGTTTTTTTTAATGAGAATTCATTGAAAGAACAAAAGTGTTTAGAGTCAGTACTAAACCTAACTACTGTTAAATTGTCTTCTTTCATAAATATTAAAAAAACTGTGACAGGCAATAAGTGAAAGGTTTTAATACATATTAATCTTAAACTTCATATTTTTTCTTGAAGATTAAAATGAAAATAAAGTGAGTTATCAATTTATTTTTTTAAATAAATTTGTAGGAAGTGCAAACATAAATGCCCAGGCATGAAATACTGCTATTTAAGAGTCCTATATTAAGGTGGAGGATGTAGTTTGGTGATACAGCCCTTGCTTAGTATGCACAAAGCCCTGGACTCAATTTCTAGTACTGCAAAATAAATAAATAAATTAATTAATAAAAGCAAGTCCTATATTCAGGAAAAAACTATTTTAAATCTTAGACTAAATATTCTTAAAGTGAATCAAGTGCTTATTCATACACACACACACACACACACACACACACACACACACACACATATATGTTGGTGGTACTGGGGTTCCTGGAAGCCCTTCTACCTTCGGGCTACACTCCCAGACCTATTTTATATTTTTATTTGGAAACAGGGTCTCTTAAGCCAGCACGGCTGGCTTCGAACCTGCGCAATCCTCCTGTCTCACCTCCCAAGCGCAGGGATTACAAGTGTGTGCCACCATGCCTGGCATTCATAAAATAATTTTAAATAAGAAAAAAATGAATAATATTTTAAGCAGAAGTCCTTCTAATATATACAGCACTGTGATATTATTTTCTTGAAGGTAGTAAAAGCACTTATGCTATTTTGGTAAAGCTAATATTTTTTTATAGAACTTATAAATTTTAACTATGAATGTTCATGAAGTACCTAAAGACAGAGGATCAAATATATCAGTCCAATGCCACAAAAATGGTCAAATGATGAAAATTTCTTATGCTAAAATATGAACCTCTGCCAGGTGTGGTGGTGCACACTTGTAATCCCCGCGCTTGGGAGGCGGAGACAGGAGGATTGCGCAGGTTCGAAGACAGCCTCGCTGGCTTAAGATACCCTGTTTCCAAATAAAAATATAAAATAGGTCTGGGAGTATAGCCCAGAGGTAGAAGGCCCCTGGGTTCCATCCCCAGTACCACCACAAAAACAAAAACAAAAACAAAAACCAACAAAAAATAAAATATGAACCTCTGAGAGCCCTGTTTTCATTTTCACTATAAAAGTAATAAAGAAATCACTTTCTGATTCCATTTCTAACTTTTCTTTCTAAAATTATCTCTAACAGGATAGATTCCTAGTTGATGCATAAGAGAAACAAAATTTTCACGATTATAAAGAAAATATACAGAAGTAAATTACACATATATGTTCTGAATTCTTAGGAAAGGAAATGTCATTTGAGGAATGACATTTGCCTGCACTAACTTCATTAAATGAATATACAAACTTAAAGTGAGGAAAAGTAAATTCATTGATTACATAATAACAAGCTTTGATAAAAAATTATTGATAAGATGTTCAATGTTCATTTAAAAAATATATCAAGGGTGTGTCTGGGATTATTTGGTTTTATTTTCTTTGATGCTGAATATTTTGCCATTGGTCCTGACCTAGAATGAAAAAAGAACACAGAATCAAAATGCAGAAGATTTTTTAAAAAAATTAATCTTTAATTTGATGATTTATAAATTTAACATCTCTAATAATAACTCTCCTAAAACAGAATGATTTTAGAACTAGCTTCATTAGAGTTCAAATTAGTCATACCTTTTTGTTTTTGCTACAGTCTTCTGTACTCTGCTTGAGCTACCTGTATTAGAAGAAAAGTCAAGAAATTCCATAATGAAAAACATGAAATAATTGAAAAACTGTATAATAATTAAAAAGTTAAAACTGATTAAAGATACTAAAAACTTAATTGGTACTATATACTTCATATTTATATATGCAGAAACTAACTTTATAGCATAATTACTTTGTAATTTACTTAGTTTTACTAGCATTACACTTAATCTTATTTTTGGAATTTGGCTTGAGTCAGCACTACCGAAAAACAAGTTCAGGAGGCTTCCTGGCTATGTAAATATAGTTAATTTGCCGCTGTGCCTTTGCAAACGTTTTCTAAAGGAATTTCTTCTTTGATTGGGTCACTTAGTTCCTTAAACCTTTGAGTTTATTCTGTGCTAAATCAAAATAAACTCAAATTGGAGTTTTTCCTAAATCCCAAAGCTACTGGCGTGAGTTAATTCTAACCTATGGTCAGGTTAACTTTTTCCTAACTGGCAATATATACAAACTACCATTTTAATAAGTATGTGTTTCAGAATTAACAGCCCTAGTAATTTAAATAAAACATATTCCTAGAAAATCTTCTTCTAAAAATGAATACAAACTTACCAAGACTTCTGGAGCTGTCTTTGGGCTGGTTAACTGGATCAACGTTGTCAGTTTTCAGTTCTTGGATGATATCTTTGTTTAAGCAAACATCCACATGCACATTGAACAGGACAAGATCAGAAGTCTTTTGTTCTATGTTACAAATAGGACAAACTAGACCTTGGCCTGCTGTCATTTCATATAAACCAGACTGAAGAGATTCTTGCCTACCTAATAACCCAATGTCTTCATTTTCCAATGAAACAGTACAAGACTTGCATGGAAGGCTGGAACAGTCCTCCTTGTTATGGTTATTTCTTAAAGTCTCTATACTTTCTGTTTCAGATGAGTTATCTCTTGTTGCTACCAAATCTACTGAAGTGATTTCTACATTTTTCTGATGGGTTTCACAATGTTGCTTTTCACAAAGCGAAAAAGAATGGTATGCATTCTCTTTGAGTTTTACTTTTGTAGAGGGAACTTGTGAACAAGAGGACATTTTAGAGTTCTCACTGATTGATGATCCATCAAGACACGCATCTACATGTTTATTAAAGGCTTCTAGACTGATGTTTCCTTGCTCCCTAAAGCAAACCGGACAAGTAAATATCTGGAAGGTATCTGAATTCTCTGATGTTTCTAAATTCTCACTCATTTTTTTCTTTAAAACTTGGAGTGGTTGTGATGTCTGTAAACTTTGTTTATCCACAGTGTCACATTTTGATGTGTCCTGGTGGCTCCATTTCCTTTCAGATCGTTTTTTATCAAAGAAACTCTTCTTATTAGATGTTTCTAGAGGTTTTACAAACTTATTGTTGTCAGTTTTCTCTAGGATACACCCAGTGGGTGACAGGGCTTGATTTCCAGCCCGTAGAAAGCCAATGATGCTCCTTTGTTGGTGTTTCTTGTCTTCTTCATTGGGAAAACTAGATATCCGAACACCTAAAATAAGCCAATCACAGTTAATCAATTCCAAATTCAACAAAGTTAATTCATTCCCAGTGCATAAATATATTTTACATAATACTTTTGTGACTTATATACAAAAGGCTGATTACAGAGAAATAATAAACAATGTTGGATATATTTTCTTTTTTTGTGTGGTGCTGAGGAACCCCACGGCCTTGTTCCAGTAAGAAAAGTACAATCTTAATTGGTCCATACTGGAATTAAACTAATAATCATTGCTGCACATGAATCAGATTCTAAAAAATGGCAGCAAAAAATTAAAAAACATCCCTGTTAAACAGGGTTAAGAAAAAACATCCCTGTTAAACAGGGTTAAGAAATAATATGGAGGTGAGAATATTTCCAAAGTTGATTTTTTAGAAAGCAGTCTAGTAGATTTGAAAAACAGGGGAAAAGGTGGGAAGCAAGCCATACCCATTAGTCTTAATCTCAAGGGATGTGGAAAATCTGCGTCAATTTCTGTTCTTAGCAACTCCTTAGCAATGGAAAATATTTCTTCTGCCGTAGAGACAAGAGATGAAACTGTGGATGCACGAGTTTTTACTTCAAAATTCACATTCTTCAGCTTGATGGTAACAGTTCTACCCTATAACATATATAATACATTATTATTTAAGGTTTTCTAATCTCTAGAGAAAAGTTATTTATAGATGAAAAAAAGACAGGTCTTTATATACATATAAAAAATGGAAGTATAACCAATTATTTATAAAACATGGTAATGAAGACTATCACAAAGAATAATTAAAATCTGCAAGTAATTTCAAAATCTCATATAAGAAAGTAATTGTTATTTCCCTTGCAAAACAAATATTTATAAGCTACCTTTATATAAAGGGCAAAGTTAACTGATTTTTTTTTATTAAATCTTTTTAAAACGTTAATTCAGGCTGGGCATGGTGGCGCACACTTGTAATCCCTGTGCTTGGGAGGCTGAGACAGGAGGAACGCACAGGTTCGAAGCCAGCCTTGCTGGCTTAAGAGACCCTGTTTCCAAATAAAAATATAAAAAAGGTCTGGGAGTGTAGCCTTGAGGAAGAAGGGTTTCCAGGAACCCCAGTACCACAAAAAAAAAAAAAGTTAATTCAGTACCTAAAAAGCAAGAAAATCTTTGTAAAGGTATCACATTGAAAAGGTCTTATAGATAGCTTACACTTATTTTTTGCCTACTACATGCTAGATACTATGTTAAGTAATTTATTTGTAAAAACTGTCTTTACAATTGGTGTCTTACAAGTTTAGAGTTTGATTTGGGGTGATGATGTTAGAAACACAACAATGTGAATGTAGAAGCGAGCAAACCCAGCCTGAGGGACATGCTGCCGGATGTCTGGCCAGCATTCCTCAAGAATTTCAAAGTCATGAAAAAGAAGAAAAGACTAGCAAGCTGTCACAGACCAGAGGAGGCTAGAGAGATATGACAATTAAGTGCCACGTAGTTCCTTGGATTGGATCCTGGAACAGTGAGGTACTTAAGAGAAAAATGAGTAAAATCCAAATAAAACCTAAAGTTTAGTTAATAACAATATGCTAATGTCACTTTCTTAGTATTGATAAATGTACTATGATATTATAAAATGTTAATCGTTGAGAAAACTAGGCGAAAGGTGCACTGAAAATCTCTGTATTCTTTTTCTAACTTTTCAATAAGTCTAAAATGATTATAAAGTTAAATGTTTATTTAAAATATTTTTAAAAAGGACTCTTTATACTCAAGGTATGATAGAGCATAATTATAATTAAAATGCTTATCTGTCCAGTTTCTGAAATAACTTTTTAATACTTTTGTATTAAGCTTTGTAATAATTCTACCTCTAATTTGAGAATGTTGAAAAAATACTAAACATGAATTACTGTGAGGGAAAATTATGAAACAGAAATCAGGCTTTTGTTCTAAATGTGTTAAGCAACTTGGATTAGAGCTTTAAAACACAATGCCTGTTCTAGAAGGTCAGTGTCTATGTGAGAAAAACATTAAAGAATGATGGGGAAGGCATACAGTCCTAGGAAAATCCTTCCCTTTGCCTTTTTCTCTAGGGCTAATATAACCCTGACTTTGTACTTACTCTATGTACTCCTGAGGTGTACAGCTATCTAATTATACTGGAACCATCCCAGTTTCACAAGCTGCTTTTTCATAGAATGATCTCATCACAGACTTCACATACGGGTCAGAACTGTATTTCTCGCTGATTGCTGGGGAGAGGAATACTCTGTTCTAACACTAATTCGTATTCAGCTTTAAGAAGTGTGCAATCTAACTTGTTTTAAGTAGCATCATCAAAAAATTTAAAAACCAAGAACACCACAGAAGAATATAGTACCTTAAGTCCTTCCTTTTGGAGATCTTGAGCAAGTTCACAGCAAAGTTCCTGGCACAAGCTGTACTGTTCTTCTGCTTTACTTATCTCACTGAATGTCCTAGAGAGGTAAAAATGATTTTGGTGTTCAATGTAAACCATAACTCAAGATAATCTGAAAATTATATTTAAATGGCCTATCAATTTGTATTTTCTGCAGTACAAAATAAAGTTTTTTGATGAACAAAGGTATATTTAAGTAAAAACATCTATGGTCTCTATAAATAATAGAAAACCATTTAGATAGGCAAACTGATCAGCAAAGAAGCATCTTTATGCTCTTGTTTGCTCTATTATATTTTAAAAAAGGTTTAGCCACCAAAAGATAATAATGCTCCCAGAACTTTTAACACAGTAGGGCATATGTGCATATAGATTCTGCTACAAAGGACTATTTTTTAAAAGTACAGATGAGAAAATTATTCCTAAGTAGATTTAAGAGGTTTGTTCATGATTCCAGGCAATGTTGTCTAGTAAGTAATTGAAAATAGAGGGCTGGTAGGAATAAATGTAGAAATTTGGAATTCATCGTCAAGAGTATTTAGTGATTATATTAACATAAACGAAGACACTAAAGTGATCAGAGCAATGAGTATAAAACCCTGAGCAAATGCGTACTCAGCAGCATTCCTTCCTATCCCTATCCCAGTTACTTGGTTCTCCTCCAGAGTGGCAACCAACACTGTCACCTTCTTATTGTTATGAATTCTTTTGAGATATTCCATACTGCTATGATTTGTATATGATTTGAGTATGTCTCCTAAAGGTTCATGTGTTGAAATTTAATCAACAGTGTGAGGTATTAAGAAGGTAGAAAGTGCCAGGTGTGGTGGTGCACGATTATTGGGGAGGCTGAGACAGGAGGATTGCAGGTTTGTGGCAAGCCTCAGCAACGTGTGAGGCCCTCACAACTTAGTTGAGACCCTGTTTGGAAGGTCTGTTTCAAGGTGTGGTGGCACACACCTGTGATCCTAGTGCTTGGGAGGCTGAGACAGGAGGATCAAAATAAATAAAATAGGGCTAGGGGTGTAGCTCAGAGGTAGAATAAATGTCCCTGGGTTCAATCCCCAATGCTGAAAAAAAAAAAAAAAAAAAAGGTAGAAACCACGAAACCATATGACTATGGTGTTTAGAGGTAGAACCTTTGGGAGTTAAAAAGATTAGATAATGTCATCAGGGTGGAGCCCCCATGATTGGTAACTTTAAGGAGAGGGAGAGAGAACAGGAGAAATATAGACATGGCTTTCTGTCTCTGGTGATCTGGTTATGTTTTGCCCCACCTGCCTTGGCACAGTAAAAAGGCCATCAAGGCCATCAACTGATACATGGCTTTCCCACTTGAAATTCCAGGCTAAAGGAATCTCTTTTCTTTAAAAGTTATTCAGCTTCAAGTACTTTGTCACAGTAACTAAAAATCGGCTAATATATATGTATAAGCAAACAATATTTTCCCTCATTTTTTACATAAATATTAGAATGCTACTACATACATTGTTTACCAGCTTGCTTTTCTCAATTTCTTGATGAATAGTCCCAATGTGTAAATAATTGCCTCATTTTATATGGAATCATAACATTCTAATTTAAAGCTGTATCACTTAACCAATTCTCTATTCATGGATATTTAAGCCATTTTCAATCTTTTGTTGGCACAAAAATGCACTGAACCAGGTGTGGTGGTGCATGGCTGTAATTCCAGCTACTGGACAGCTGAGGGAGGAGGATTGCAAGTTCATGGTCCGTCTGGACAACTAAGCGAGACCCTGTCTCAAACTAAAATAAAACAAAAGGTCTGGGATATAGCTCAGTGGTGAAGCACCCTGGGGTTCAATCCTTAGTATCACATCAAAAGGGAGAAAGGAAAAGAAAAGAAGAAAACAACTATAACAAATAACCTTGAGTATGTATAAAATGGCATGTGATTATATCTGTTAAATGAATTCCTGAAATAGAACTCAGGGACTGGAGTACATATTCAATCTGTGATTCTAACAGATATTACCAAATTTCTTGCCCTTGTGATAGGCCAAATAATGGTCCTTAAAGATATCTACATCCTAATCCCTGGAACCTGTGAATCAGGTACTTTACATGGCAAAAGGGACTTTGCAAATGTAAGTAAATTATGATGGATAGATTATCCTGGAGTATCCAGGTGTGCCCACTGTAATCCCAAGAGTCTTTATAAAATGGGGGGGGGGCAGGAGAGTCAAAGCCAGAGAAATAGATGATGCTGGGACTATGAGCCAAGGATGCAAGCAGTCTCTAGAAACCTTTGGTTAAGAGACAAATTCTGCCCTAGAGCCCCCAGAAGGGATGTAGTCCAACCAACAACTAAAATTTAGGATTTATGACCTTCAGAATGGTAAAAATAAAATAAAATAAAACAAGCCAGGCATGGTGGTATACGTTTGTAATCCCAGCATTCGGGAGGTTGAGATAGGACGAGTCTCTGTTCACGGCCAGCCTCAGCTCAAGATTTTATCTGACTTCCAAACAAGATTGTAATCCCAATAAACTATATAATCTCTAAACTCTCTTTCACCAATAATATTTACTGCAGGTTGAGGCTCGTTTATTCAAGACGCTTAAGACAAGATGAATTTAGATTTCTTTATAATTTTAGAATATCTGCCTGTACATAATGAGATATGCTGGGGATGAGAACCAAGTCTAAACATGGATTCACTTGTGTTTCATATCCACATCGCCTGAAGGTACCTTTATATAGCATTTTTAGTGTGCCTGTGTTTTAGCTGCAACTGATTATGTAAAGTCAGGTGTGGAATTTAATTTTTCACTGGTGGTGGCATGTTGGTACTCAGAATGTTCTGGATTTTAAAGCATTTCAGATTTTCAGATTAGAGATGCTCAGCCTGTATTGAATGTCTCCACTCATTCAACCAATATTTGAAGAGTTTCAAGAATTCCCATGGTTACTTCTTAAGTTTCCCAAGTAAATGCTCAATTCTTCTTATACATAAGAGTAAATATTATGATTAAAAACCCTAAAATTCTTAGTGTTTTACTAAATAGAAGTAAAACCAACATTTAAAAAAATAATCATGTGAACTTCCCCCCCACTGAAGATGCAGCATGCCAAGATAATAAGACACTGGACCAAGGTGTTTACTCCAGGAGTGTGAGCTACTCAAAATTGTTATTGTGATTTGCAAATAAGTTTTTCAGTGATATACTACTAAAATTAATTTAAAAACCAGTTTAAAATGACATTAATTATGAACAACAATAAATAACAAAATATTACCTCTCAACGCTCATACTTTTCCTTTCTCCATCCCTTAAATGGAAAAAAAAAATTATTTTCTTTGTCAAAACAGACTGAGGCCCTATCAGAACTTCAAAGTCTAAATATCAAAACTCACAATTTATAAGAACCAATAGGAGGCAACAATGCAGTTATAGGCTATAATCAAACCCTAATTTGACATCATTTGGCAGCTAGTATATTATTAGCTTCTCTTGCCTATAAACCTATTCATTTTTCATTGATATCACTGTACAAAATCTCAGAATGTGGGGCAGAGCAATAGGAAGAAGATTGGGATCTGAACCAGATAGTATGGCTCGATTCTAGCTGCTGTGATAGGAGAAACTGACTCCAAAACGTTGGAATGAAGCCAAGCATACTGGCACATATCTGTAATCCAGTCCTTGGGAGGCTGAGATGGCAGGATCAATTTCAAGGCCCGCTTCAGCAACTCAGTGAGACCCTATTTCAAAATTAAAATAGAAAGGATTTGGGGGTATAGTTCAGAAGTAGAATAAGAAATAGAAAGGGCTTAGAGACATAGCTCAGAGGTAAAATGCCCCTGGGTTTAATTCCAGGTACAAAAAAAAAAAAAAAAGTTGAAATAACATGTAGATTATTCATTTTCTAAATATCTAGAGAAAGCATTATAACTCAAACAAGCAGTGTTTTGGAACTTGGGGATATAGAAATGAGTAAAAAGGAGCAAGTATCTGTCCTTAAGAAACTTATATCCCAGTGGAAGGAGCTCGATAGGCAAATACATAAATAGGGGTGAAGTACTCAGATTAAACACAAAGCAGAGTAGGGGAATAGAAAAATATGGCTTGAGGGAAAGACAGACCTGCTATTTTAATCATAAATCACCTATGAAGTTCACTTAAAAGCCTTTCCTACATCTCTATAAATAACACAGGTTAATATATGCTATGTTATATCAAAGTCAGTCACTAAGCCATGCATGGGAAGGAGGCATTGGGAGGGAATGGGGTGGGAATCGGGTAAGAGCTAATTGGGTAATGTGTACATGTATGTCTCCACCATCTTTTATCCCATTAAGATGTATGACTACATTGCACCAATAAAAATAAAAAAAGGTTTGTATCACCTATATATATGTACTATGTTATATCAGAACTATATTGCTTTCAAGTAGTACAGAAAGAAAAAGAAGAGAGCCTGGCAGGTGGTGCACGCTTACAATCCCAGTACTTGGGAGGCTGAGACAGGAGGCTTGCAGGTTCATGGCCAGCCTCAGCAACTTAGTGAGGCCTTCTGCAACGTAGTGAGACGAGACTCTGTTTCCAAATAAAAAATAAACCAGTCTGGTGGTATAGCTCAGAGGCAGAACGCCCGAATTCAACCCAGTACCACAAAAATAGAAATAAATAAAAGGATGCTTCACAATTTACCACATTGAACACTTTTCTAGGGCTGAACACTTTTCTAGGAGCTCAGAGGTAGAACATCCTTGGGTTCAATTCCCTGCAAAACACACACACACACACACACACACACACACACACACACACACACACACGATAATCTTTGGATCCATTTCTTGTTTTCTTCAAATACTAAATTATTTATAGTGCGGTGATATCTTCATCTTTCATTATATTCACTCAAGATCAAAATCAGTTAACTGTGACTTAAAAGAATAGAAAGCAGCAAGAGACGAGCGTAGAAACACAAGCCCTGCAATCTCAGTAAGATTCAACAGGCTTGCCGAGTGTGGTGGCGCTCCCTTGTAATCCCAGCATTCGGGAGGCTGAGACCGGAGGATCGCGGTTCGCGGACAGCCTCAGCTACTGAGGCCCTCTGCGACTCAGTGAGACCCAGTTTCAAAATAAACAACAAAAAATAGGGCAGGGGGTGTAGCTCGAAGGTTAAATGCCCCTGGGTTCCATCCCCAGATCCAAAGGGAAAAAAAAAAAAAAGATTCAACAGGCTTAATTGCCTACTCAGTCCCACAGGGATCCTAAGAAATTTTACTATCTTCCTTTTTCCTTCCCTCCTTACTTACCTCCCACTCCCCACCCCCGACTCTTTCATTTGTGGCACTGTAGATTTAACCCAGGGGCATTCTATCTCGAAGATATACCTCCAGTCCTTTTTAACTTTTTGCTTGAAACAAAGTCACATTAGTTTGCTGAGAGTCTTGTTAAGTTGCTGAGGTTGGTCTCGAACCAGTGATCCTCCTGTCTTGGCCTCCTAAGTACTGAGATTGTTGTAATTAATTAATTAATTAATTTTTGTACTGAGGATTGAAACCAGGGGTGTTCTACTTCTGAATTGCATCCCCAGCCCTATTTTTATTATTGTTTGGAAAGAGGCTCTCTCTAAATTCCTGGGGCTGGTCTTGAACCTGCGATCCCCCTGGCTCAGGCTCCCATGTTCTGAGATGACAAGCATACGCCACAACACCTGGCTCTAATCTTTTTCTTTCCATACTGCTTGAAAGCAAGGTATTTAGTTAAGGCTTTCATCAAAGAATCATTAAATCTCCTGGCTTAAAGGGTAAATTATGAAATATAAGCCATTTTTCTCTCCTCAATAACCTGACCACCAGCATTCCTCTTATGTTCTGACAAAGGACAGGCAGAGGCAGAAAAGAACATAACCATTGTTCCTCCTGTCCATCTACTCAACTGCTGAAGCCAGCAGTTAAAGAGTGAGTATTGCTTTTTCCTTTCCCTCCACATCCAAGCTGCTGACCTTAGCCCAAAAATTATATTTGGAATCAAATTAGTCTAAAAGGATTTTAAAACATGTTATCCTTACGGCCTCTATCTCAAAGGTTAAGACTGACATTGCAGCAAATTATAAAGAAAAAGCAGAATTTTTCTGCTGGTCGTGGTGGAGCGCGCTTGTAATCCTCATGCTTGGGAAGCTGAGACAGGAGGATCGCACAGGTTCTAAGCCAGCCTCAGCTACTTAGTGAGGCTCTCAGCAACTTAGTGAGACCCTGTTTCCAAAAAATATATAAAAAAGGTCTGGGAGTATAGCCCGGAGGTAGAAAGCCTCTGGGTTCAACTCCCAGTACCACCCCCCCCCCAAAAAAAAAGAAAAAGCAGAATTTTTATCTATATATATATAGATAGATACCTTGTCAGGTGTGTTGAACCTAGACCCAGGGAGATGTGAAGGAAATAATGCCAAGATGTTTCCGAGAAAAGGAGAGAAAGTAATGCCCTCTGTTGGTAGAGTTCTGTGCAAGTAATAATTCCAAGGGCCTTTAGCATTTTCTCTGTTACTTTTCCTATTCCAGAAACCTAGAAGAGAATCACAGGTATCATTAATAGATTTTAAATTAAACTCAGAAGTGAAAGTATAATCTGTGACTATCTTCACAAGTCATGCAAGAAAACTGCTTTTATTATTTTTGGTCACATTCCCTAAACGAGCATGAAATTTCTTTAAAGGCATTAGAAAAAGAGTCTTGTAGTCATATATAAAGGAAGAGTAGGATAAGCAAATTTAAATGCAACTCTTGCTGCAAGATTTATGAGTCTTTAATATACTGATGTAGACATAGTTAACCCACCCAAAGGTGGTACACTCTAAAGTTATTTGACCTCAGATAACAGAATACCTGTTCCTTGTTTGAAATACACATTAGAAAACACTACTTTATAACTGCATATTATACAGTAATCATACCATACATTATACTTTGACAGAACCTTTTTCTAAAAAAAAGCATTGAAAAATCTACTCATATACATTATGTTGAGTAAGAAAAGCAAATCCTAGACTATCATATAGTGTACAGTATAATTACTACAAAACAAAAGGACACATATATAGAAAAATCCATAAACTTTAAATAATAGTAAAATATAGCCTGTTATTGTTTTAAAGCTTTTCAGTAAAAAAAAAAAAAACTACCTGAAACAAAAAACATAAATCAAAATATAAATAACCTAATCAAAATGGGCAATTGAACAGAATAGAAATTTCTCAAAATAAAGAAATATAGCTAGGCATGGTGATGTACATTTATAATTCCAATTATTGGGAAGCTGAGACAGGGGTATTGCAGGTTTGTGGCCAGCCTCAGCAACTTATCAAGTCTCTCTGCAACTTAGAGAGACTCTGTTTCAAAATAAAAAATAAAAGCCGGGCATGGTGGTACACGCTTGAAATCCCAGTACTTGGAAGGCTGAGACAGGAGGATTGTGCAGATTCAAAGCTAGCCTCAGCTACTTAGTGAGGCTCTCAACAACTTAGTGAGAACTTGTTTCCAAATAAAATATAAAATAGTTCTGGAAGTGTAGCCCGGAGGTAGAAAGTCCCTGGGTTCCATCCCCAGTACCACACACACACACACACACACACCAAAAAAAAAAAATAAAATAAAATAAAAATAAATAAATAAATAGGGTGTATTCATTTTGAGTCACCCCTCCATGCCAGTCTGGTATGGAGCTGTATTTCTATTTTCTGTATTTCTATCTTTCTAATAAACTATTTTAAAAAATAATAATAAACCAGGTGTGGTGGCTCATGCTTATAATCCCAGCATTTGGGAGGCTGAGACCAGAGGATCACGGTTCGTGTACAGCCTTAGCTACTTAGTGAGGCACCTTGTAACTTAGTGAGACCCTGTTTCAAAATAAAAAATAAAAAATAGGGCAGGAGGTGTAGCTCGGAGGTTGAATGCCTCTGGGTTCCATCCCCAGACCCGCAAAATAAATAAATAAATAAATACATAAATAAATAAATAATAAAAAGGGGGCTGGGAATGTAGCATAGAGGTAGAATGCCCCTGGATTCAATCCCCAGTACCCCCCCCCCCACACACACACACACAAAGAAGTACAAATGGCCAGCAAAAATATTTTAAAAAGTTCATCATCATTAGCAATCAGGGAAATGCAAATCAAAACTATACCAAGATTTCACCTAACCCCAATTAGAATGGAAAAAATCAAGAAGACAAATAATAACAAATCTGGCAAGGATGTGATGTATAGAAAGAGGAATGCTTACACTCTGGGTGAGACTGTAAATTAGTACAACCACTATGGAAATCAGTATGGTGGTTCCTCAAAAGACTAGGTTAGAACTACACTCAGCTATATGACTCTTCATTATCTTTTCAAAAAGAATGAAAGTTCAGCCGGGCATGGTGGCGCACACTTGTAATCCCAACACTTGGGAGGCTGAGACAGAAGGATCGCACAGGTTCAAAGCCAGCCTCAGCTACTAAGTGAGGCTCTCAGCAACTTAGTGAGACCCTGTTCCCAAATAAAGTATAAAATAGGTCTGGGAGTATAGCCTGGAGGTAGAAAAGCACCTGGGTTCCACCCCCAGTACCAAAAAAAAAAAAAAAGAATTAAAGTTCAAGTGCTATAGTGATACACTGCATACTCATTTATAATAGTTCCACAATTTATAATAGTTGAATTAAAGAACCAACTTGGGTGTCCACCAATCCATCAGCAGATTAATGGATAAAGAAAATGTGGTAGATACACACAATGGAGTTTTACACAGCCATAAAGTATCACTCTGGACTCCAAATGATGTATAATTATAATAGCTAAATAAGAATGTATTTAAAAAAGAACACTATTATGTAATTTGAGGGAAAATGGATGGAACTAGAGAACATTATGGTAAGTGAAACTAGCCAGTCTCAGAAAGTCAAGGATCATACATTTTATCTCATATGTGCGAGAATTACTCTCAGCCTAAAGAGTGTCTCTTCAGAATTCAGAGCAGATATACAAATGATAAATTTTATACAATCTCACCTTTCTAATTGGTAAGTCTTTGATGAAGTCCATCACAGCTTGTCTGTTGGGGAGAATTTGGTATTGTCCATTTGGCTTATTCTTATCACTGCATACTTTTGCTAACATTGTATTGGGGGCAATGCCTTAAAAGAAGAACACTGATGACTCATAGAAATGAGATGTGTGATTTTTAACTATGTTAATGACAAAACAAACCAAATTTTAAATGTAAGTCATTGGAAATGATACATATACTACTTTAAAGATAACATTTGATTATCATCCATCTCCCCAGGGCTGCCTATAGTTAGAAAAAGGAAGTATATGGCTATGGTGGCAAGAGAAATGAGGAATATCAAATTCTTCATGATATTTTAAAATCTAAAAGCAATTTCTGAGTTGAGTAGTAGTAAGTGCTACTAGGTTACTTACTACCTTTAGGAGGGATGCAGAGTTGTTTATAACAGATCTGTATCTATATATCTACTTCTTGGAAAAGATCTAGGACATAATTTATGTTTAATATTTGAGAATTGTTTTTGTATAAATTATCTACATACCGAAAAAAATCATCTGGGTACAGTGGCAATAACTATAATCTAGTACTTGGGAGGCTAAAAGGCAGGATCAAGACAGGCCTCAGCAACTCAGTGAAATCTCATTTCAAAATAAAAAATAAAGAAAAATAATCAAAGATTCTGGACTGAAGTATATTTAAAAAGTGATATGAAAGTATTCATGCTTTTTATTATAAAGCAAATTACTACTTTTCTCAAAGGTATTTTATAATTTCTTTTTTTTTGTGGTTCTGAGGATGGAATCCAGGGTCTATAGCTCTGGGCTATATCTCTAGCCCCCCCCCCCATTTTTTAAAATTTGGAATCAGGGTCCTGCTAAGTTGCTGAGAACCTCACTAAGTTGCTGAGGATAGCTTCGAACCTGCGATCCTCCTGTTTCAGTCTCTCAAGTACTGGGATTATAAGCATCTGCCACTAAACCCGGCATATTTTATAATTTTTTTTTTTTTTTTTTTTTTTTTTTTGGTGGTACTGGGGTTCCTGGAAGCCCTTCTACCTCTGGGCTACACTCCCAGACCATTTTTTATATTTTTATTTGGAAACAGGGTATCTTAAGCCAGCGCGGCTGGCTTCGAACCTGCACGATCCTCCTGCCTCTGCCTCCCAAGAGTGGGGATTACAAGTGTGCGTCACCATGCCCGGCATATTTTATAATTTTTAAGAGTACTGATGATTAAGGTAGTTTGACATAGGTATATTTAAATATATTCACTAGCGAGGCATGGTGGCGCACGCTTGTAATCCCAGCACTTGGGAGGCTGAGACAGGAGGATTGCACAGGTTCAAAGCCAGCCTCAGCTACTTAGTGAGGCTCTCGGCAACTTAGTGAGACCCTGTTTCCAAATAAAACAGAAAATAGGTCTGGGAGTATAGCCCAGAGGTAGAAAAGTCTCCAGGTTCTACCCCCAGTAACACACACACACACACACACACACACACACACACACACACAAAGATTCTGGGTTCCACCCCCAATACCACCAAAAATAAATAAATAAATAAATAAATAAATAAATAAATAAATAAATAAATAAATAAATTCACTAAATAGTTCTAATAGTTCTTTTCAATTTTCTTTTTTTCTTTTTTGGTGGTACTGGGGATGGAACCCAGGGGCCTTCTACCTCCGGGCTACACTCCTAGACATATTTTATATTTTATTTGGAAACAGGGTCTCTTAAGCCAGCTGAGTCTGGCTTCGAACCTGAGTGATCCTCCTGTCTCAGCCTCCCAAGCGCGGGGATTTACAAGCGTGTGCCACCACGCCCGGCTCTCAATTTTCAACTATTTAAATAGTCTTTTCAATTTTTTTTAGTTTTCAATTTTCAATCTTCCTAAAATTTACCATTCATTCTCATGCTTTGATATGGAGAAGACTAACTTAATCACAATATGACTTTTACAAGATAACTCTCAAGGTTCTCATAATGCAATTAGTTATTATGCTAAGACATAGTGATGCCTTTATGAGTTACTGACATAGGTAAAGCTGTTTTTCCTTTTACCAGATAGTTCTGAAGTGTGATGCTGCTAGTTGGTGTTTGCTTTTTTCTCCTCCCTAATGCTTTCTGGGTCCTGCATGGCAATGTAATCTAGGACAGGGATAAAATCTTCCCAAAAAAGAACTATTCATAGCTCTTCTGAATAGGTGAAGTTGTTAGAAGTTGAATCAAAGCATAAACAGGATGATATCACATCTTTTATAACGAGAAACTATTATTACTCTTCACTTAGCCAGTCTAAAAATGATAATCACAGTCTCCATTAATACCCTTTTAAGTACCTGCACTGGCTGTCAGTGTTGTTTTTTGCTCGATTCTGAAACGAATTTCCTTTACCACTTCCTCAGCTGATGTTCCAAAAACAACTGAATTTTGTTGTACTTGAGGACTGTTTTGTTCTTCAAAGTTCACTTGGAAAGGATTTACTGCAGGCTGCAAATCAGGAGGACTGTCTTCAAAAAGTAGCGGAGAGATGGACCGTTCATGCTCTGTCAATTCATTAACTTCCCTTCCTGGTTTATCTAAATAACAAACAGGAACAGTAATTCACCTTCATTTTAAGGTGTATATACTTCACAAATTAGGTTTCCCACTCTTCTTTTTTAAAATTAAATTTTTCTTTTTTGTGGAAAAAATATTTATTTCTCCCACATTATTTCTGAAGACAAAGCAAATTTAATTTAGTTTCTAAAAATGTGTAATACTAGAATTTATATTTTGTAGGTGTTTAAATCAAGAAAACTGTCTGGGCTCTTCTATGATCTATTTTCAAAGTATACATTTTAAAAGAAAATATTGTATGTAAAACTCATTAATTTTTGCATCCATTACTTTTCTCTTTAAAAAAGTAAATACTTTTTCTCCTTTATTCTTCTTCAGGGAGAAAAAAACCTCTTATTAAATTAGAATTTAGAGATGAGGAAAAAGGCTATAAGCAGTATAAATTCACTACACCTAAAAAACAAGTTTTCAAGGGAAAAAAACTAAATTTTTCTTTATTCATAAAAGAAACATTCCAATGTTATACTAATCTGAATTTTCTTCTTTCAAATATTTTAATTTTGACTTGCTTGCTTATTAAGTATCACTTTTGCTAAGGGCACATTTGCAATTAATAGTTATTCCTGAAATTTATTCTTCTTTATACATTTCTTAGGGTTCAACTGAATTGATCAAGATCCAAGTTTAAGGGAAAGAACCATTATTATTAAAAAGTAAAAAAAAAAAAAAAAAACCACCAACCTAGTATTACCTCATTTTATTTGTATTTTTTGAAACAAGACTATAAAATACATTTAAATATATGTTTATACTAAAAATGTCATTAAAGACATTTTCTGAGTTTAAATGTAGGAGAAATACAGTTTAAATGTATTTATAACAATTAAGATTAACAGTAGTGTTTTCAGATACCATATTATAATCTTAGTACATAAAGTACTTTTCAAATTCAGATAAACGCAAAAGCAAAACTTAAATTTCTTGAGCTGGGCATGTTGGCACACGTTTGTAATCCCCGCGCTTGGAAGGCTGAGACAGAAGAATCACCCAGGTTCGCAGCCAGCCTCAGCTACTTAGTGAGGCTCTCAGCTACTTGGTGAGACCCTGTTTCCAAATAAAATATTAAAAAAAAAAATAGCTCTGGGAATATAGCCCATAGGTAGAAAGCCTCTGGGTTCCACTCCCAGTACCACCAAATTTCTCAAATTAAATTTTAAGGCACATATGAAGGTATGAAGGCATATTACTTGAAAAATGAACTTAATCTTTTAGAAAACTTTTTAAAAGATTATGTAAATAATATGATAAACACTTAATTCAAAACTCTAGTTATGTAATATGAATTATGTTATAGACAGGTATTTTCCAAAACTGAATTCTCAGGTTGCATTCTTTTCTTTTCTTTTCTTTTCTTTTCTTTTCTTTTCTTTTCTTTTCTTTCTTTTTTTTTTTTTTTGGAAGATTTAAAGAATTTGATTAGAAAGATAGAAATACAGAAAATAGAAATACAGCCCCATGCCAAAATGGCATGGGGGGGGGTGACTTGAAATGAATACACCTGGTCGCATTATTTTCAAACTTACTTTAGCTCTTATTTTTGTGCTTCAGTTCAGTTTCATTTTTTATATTTTCATTTGGAAATTCAAAACAACTCAAGAGGGTATTATGAGTATTGATTAGCTACTCATCAGGAGCCTTTTCCCCATGGGAATCATGGAGGTCAAGGTAAAGGGAGCTACAGAACAGCTGCAGACCAGGGAGGGTACCTGTCATATCCACAGCCCCTTCTGCAGAGCGCCTTATGTAAAGATTTGTACCTCGGGCCTCACTTTCTGCCTTAGGTGAGTCACTGTCACAGCAGAATTGTAGCTACAGGAGGAAGCAAAGGATGCTGCCTCTGGTACACTAATATTAGAGCTGCCACAGAATGGTGCAGAACATACCTTTTCAATCTGAACTGCATTGTGTGTCTTTGAGAGGCCTATCTGCCAACTAACTGCTGAAGTTATTTATTCACTTCCTAACTAAAATGTCTTTATAATCCTGAGTATTAGGGATCAGAGTATAATAATAAGATTAAAGCATTCCATCTAGATTATAAGTGCTAAAGTATGGTATTTCAGTTTCTTACATAGCCTGGCACCATCCACATTTATTTGGCAGCTTAAACAAAATAGAAATTATTATTTTATGTGTAAGCAGAGATGGTCATTAGCAATACATTTCTAAAGACAAACGTACCTTTTAGAAAAAAGGCAAACAGTGGAAAGTGTCTGACCTTAGAGGAAGATATATCAATCACCTGCCACACCTCTCTTGTTAATGTGAGATCGGATACGCCTGAAAGTCTAGCCCACAGGGATTTATATACAAGAAAAAAAAGTTAGGCAACTTCAATTGATTAAGAATATAAAGTACATAAAGAGGACACTACACAAATAAATATGTTAAAAGTAATAGATGCTAAAAAGCCAAATCCTAATAGTGAGTTTGGACATACAACAATCCCAATGTATTTTTTTAAAACATAAAAGTAAATGTAATTATAGAAAACCCTTAGGAGATGCATTGATATAACTATTCAATGATACCCCCTTTTCTCTTCTCTTATGAAAACTAAGGAACTAACAATGTAAAACTTCAAACAAAATGATATCAGGCTTTATGTGCCACGTTTCCAAACAATAAAGTTATACCAAGGAAGGAAAATCTTTTGCTCCAAGTCCAGAAGTTAGTATTATTGTTAAATGTTTCTTTCAAAGAAAAGAGAAAGCCCTACCTCTAAAGGCTTTAGATAAAGTAATGAAGTTGTGCTTCATTGTCTATATTAAAATTGCTCCAAATGACACGAGGTCCAAGAATGTGAAAGACAGAATGTTATGTCATTGCATTTACACCATTTTTGCTTCAAGGAAAGTTACCAACAAGTTTCCCCACCATTGCCTAATCCATCTGAAGTAGTAAATCAGTTATGCACAGGAAACAATGAGGTGGTTTGTAAGAAAAACCTTCCAAGTCACCTTTTCAGTTCAAGTGAACTCTCAGGAATCCAGGGCAGCTCAAACATTTAAAGCAACCATGTCTTTGGCAAAGTTTTGGAAGCAATATGTGTAACATCTGCATGTTTCTTGACATTGCTTTGGATAGGTAATAAAGATACTGTTTAAAAAAAAACCCTATAGAATCATGGTTTCATTGTATTTTAGAATCAAAATAAAGTATAGGGCAAAGAAGAGAGAGGTAAGTCATTAATTTTGAGAAGATTGAAATGGTCATAATTGCTATATTAGATACAGAATGCAGAAAACTTAGGAAATAAAGAAAGATAAAGTTATTCAATGTTTTGATATGTCTGAGGCAAACTTTTAATCTAATTACTTTTTCTTTTTTAATTTCTTATTGGTGCATTGTAGTCATTCATCTTAATGGGGTACAAGATGATAGAGACATACACACGCACATCACTCATTTGGCCCTTCCCTAATTTCCACCCCATTTCCTCCTCCCTCCCTCCTTCTCATGTTTGGCTAAGTGATTGATTTTGATATGTTTATGAATATACTCCATGTACATTAGGGAATTTCCCTCTTCCTTCCTCCCATCAACCCTCAGTTAGGTCGTCTTATTGGCTCATCTATGGTTTCTCTTTCTTCATCTAGAGTTCTTCCTATGACCCCCCTTTTTTCCTAGCTTCCACATATTAGGGAGAGCATCTGACATTTTACTTTTTGTGACTACACAAAAACAGACATACAGAACAATGGAGCAGAATAGAAGACTATGAAACAAATCTGCACACTTACCCAATTGATTTTTGACAAAGAGGCCAAAAATATACACTGGAAAAAAGATAGTGTCTTCAACAAATGGTGATGGGAAAATTGGCTAACCATATGCAGAAAAATGAAAATAAACTCCACTTTCTCATCCTGCACAAGCATCAATTCAAGATGGACCAAAGACTTGGAAATCATATCAGAGACCTCACTTTCTTTTTTTCAATACTGAGGATTAAACCCAGAGCATCCTACCACCAAATTACATTTCCAGCCTATTTTAAAATTTTTTCATTGGAAACACGGTCACACTAAGTTACCTTGTGCTAGCCTTGAACCTGTTATTCTCCTATCTCAGCCTCCCAAGAACAGGGATCACAGGCAACTGACACCACACCCAGTATAATCTAATTTTTATCAACAACAACAAAATCAAAAAAGGCTACTTTAAACAGATAACTTCCTCAGCTTCAATGCAATCTAAACCCTTTGTTGGTTAATCTTAAGAAAATAATTGCTATGATATTATGATGTTCAGGGACTTGGCTGACTCTTGTGTCTGAAGATAAAACAATCTCACTTGATTTAAAGTGATATTTTTATATATTCAACAACAAAAAAATCCACTCATGTGGTTTTTTTGTTCATTTGTTTGTTTTTTGGTGGTACTGGGAGTTGATCCCAGGGGCATTCTATCTCTGAGCTACTCCCTTAGCCCTTTTTAAATTATTTTATTTTTGAAACAGGGTCTATCTAGGTTGTTGAGGCTGAGGTTTTTACTTGAGATACTCCATCTCAGCCTCCCAAGCAGTGGGGTTACAAGCAGGTACCACCATAATAAAATAGCAAAATACACCATCAATATATTTTAAATTTTTTTTTATTAAAAATGTATCTAGTTCTACTGCTTATACATCCTAATGAGTTTACTGGGTTAAAGATCATTTTTCTGTTTTAGTTTGATAGCTCCAATAAATTGCTTACCGTTTTCTAAAGAACTTCCAGCTTTGGTGAAATACTTTCTTTTGTCTTCAGGCCAATTTTGTCTTTCCTGTAAGTGCTTTGTTATATTCAAATAGGCTTCATCAAGACTCATGGCCATAAAATTGGGATCATAATCAGCAAGTATTTCCTTAACCTTCAAAAGGAACAAAAAAGGTTTAAATTTTGCTGCCACAGCAAAACCTCCTATTATATATAGCTGGTAAGAAACATTAATATTCTTACTTTGTAACTATAGTAATGATCCAGCAATCAATAGTTCATGGATTTAAGGAATAAATAATTTACTACTGGTGCATATTTGTCAAATTCTCTTTTGTCTTAAAATGGATCATGAAGGTAGAAGACCATGAAATAGCTTCTTTTGATGCCACCTATATCTAGATATATATAGTAAGTGATTCAAATAAATCTAACACATCATTCTAGTAGTCACAGAAAAAAATGGTTTTAGGTAGGTAGTCAAAAGTAGAAGTGAAATGAGAGGATTTTACTTCCCCTCATCTTTATTTTTTGTGTGGTACTTGGGGTGCAACCCAGGGGCTTTTCTACCTCCAGGCTACTCCCAGCCCTATTTTGTAATTTATTTGGAAACAGGGTCTCACTAAGTTGCTGAGAGCCTGACTAAGTAGCTAAGGCTGGCTTTGAACGTGTGTGATCCTCCTGTCTCAGCCTCCCAAACGCTGGGTTTACAAATGTGTGCCACCATGCCCGGCCTTCTCCCCCATCTTTTATGATGATTTTTGCTCAACTGCTTTTTGTGTGTGTGTGTGTGTGGTACTGTAGATTGAACCCAGGGTCAGAGGCATTTTATGTCTGAGTTAAACCTCCAGCCTGATTTTATTTCTTATTTGGAAACAAAGTCTCACTAGATTGCAGAGGGCCTCACTAAATTGTCGAGACTGGATTTGAACCTGCAATCCTCCTGTCTCAGCCTTCTAAGTAGTAGGATTACAAGAGTGTGCCACCATGCCTGGCTTCTCAGCGCTATTTTTTATTATTTATTTTAAAACAAGCTTTCACTAAGTTGTGGAGGGCCTCACTAAGCTAAGGATGGTTGAGAACCTGCAATCCTCCTTTCTCAGCCTCCCAAGTACTGGGATTACAAGTGTCTGCCACCATGCTCAGCTTGATTTTTGTTCATTTATAAAGAGAATAACCTTATGTAAAGACACTATGTTGTTTTGGAAAGTAGGTATATTTGTGTGTGTGTGTGTGTGTGTTTGTGTGTGTGTGTATGTGTGTGTGTGTGTGTGTGTGTTACTGGGGATTGAACCTCTGAGCTACATCCCTAGCCCTTTTTACTTTTTTTAATTTATTTTTTGTTTGTTTTGAAATAAGGTCTCACTAAATTGACAAGAGTTGCCAAGCTGCTAAAGCTGGTCTTCAACCTGTGACTCTCCTGTCTCACCCACCCAAATACCGAGATTACAGGTATGTACTGCCATACATGGCTAAGGTATATTTTAATTAGTTCTAACACTCACACAAAATTCCACTTAATGCACACATTAATGTATGTATCCATACAGAAAAATGAAACTACTATTTATTGGAGTTGGAATGGAAAAGGTGACAAAATGTGTAATGTAATTGCATGGTTATACTAAATGATGGTGAAATCTGGAGTTTAGTCACGGTATAAAAAATACATACAGAGATTAGAATTATAGTTGATATAATCCACAGGTACCTTTTATATAATTATACTACACGAAACTATAAGGCTTTCTTGGTTTTTTTTTTACAACTGAAATATTAGATGTGATTAGAGAGAATGTTTGCTGAAATAATACATATGCTAGAAAACATGTTGGCTAAATTATGTTATTTAAGAGCTGTCTATTGTATCATGAGAAAAATTTGTTGTTTTATGAAAAGAAGGCATTTTCGCTTTAAAAGAATTAATTATAAGCAGATGAGTGAAGGAAAATTTTAGAAAATGGTGATATAAAATTTGGCAACGTTTTACTCAGAGAATGCCTTAAATAGATTTGTTCATACACAGGAAACCATTTCTATATTATACTCAAATAGAATCTTAGTGAAAATGAAACTGGAAAGTCTGTAGTTGGCAGCCACATAAGATTCTGAATGAGAAGTGCTCTCTTAGAGAAACTGGCGAGTACATATTTTCTTTACATAGGATACTGCTATAAGAACTAAAATAGAAATGCTCTCGGTAAAACTCAAGCTTTTAAAGCTCCAAAGAGCCATTAAAATTATTCCAATATTTTGGACAAGGATCTTCCCGATCTTCCTAACCAAACCAGAAATACTAATGTATCTATAATTGATTTATTATCCTTAAATTAACTAAGTAGATCTTGCTTCAATCCAAAGAATTTTCCAACTTCTATAAATAAACACACTAAAGATAACTAAAACTAACCTAGTTTTCATTGTCATACTGTCAAAAGTTTTACTGAGTTAAAGTCAGACTTGAAATTCTTTTTGACCAAGTAGTTTGTAAGATTTTTGACTTGTTTAAAAGCCTGTATTTATGGTTAGCATTTATCTCTTTTTAATTAGAAATACAGTAAAAAAAAAAAAAAAAACTAATGGTCAACACATGAAGGCAAAAAACACTTGTTTTAACAGACTGTTTTGAAAAAATAAAGAAAATGCATTTTTTTTTTTTTTGGAACTTGGGATGAACCCAGGGACATTCTACTTCTGAGCTACACCTCCAGCTCTATTGTTTCCCCTCCCTTCCTCTTTCCTCCTACCTTTTCTTTTTTTGTGGTACTGGGGGTTGAACCCAGAGGGATTCTATCTCCAAGCTACAACCCCAGCCCTATTTTTTAGTCTTTATTTTGAAACAGGGTCTCACTGAGTTTCAGAGGGCCTAAGTAGCTGAGGCTGGGCTCGAACCTGTGATATTCCTGTCTCAGCCTCCCTAGAACTAAGATTACAAGCATGCACCACCACGCCGGGCTTATTCTTTATTTTTAAATTTTGAAACAGGGTCTCTAAGTTGCAGAGAGCCTCACTAAGTAGCTGAGGCTGGCCACAAACTTGCAATTTTACTGTCTTAGCCTCCCAGGTACTGGGGTTACAAGTGTGTGTCACCATGCCTGGCTAAGAAAATGCTTTAAAACCTGGGGTGGGGTGTCATTTCCAGGGAAAATTAGATAGAATACAAATAGAGTGAATCAATTTTAAGATTACTTGCATGTCTAATTGGTAATAGGGGGCAGTTTTTAAGTGTTTCCACTCAGACAGTAGTCTTTATTTGAACACATTGCATTTTACTATAATAGTCTACAGTGATGCAGATGTAGCATGCTATAATTTATTTTTATTTTTATTTTTTTGGTGGTACTGGGGATGGAACCCTTCTACCTCCGGGCTACACTCCCAGACCTATTTTATATTTATTTGGAAGCAGAGTCTCTTAAGCCAGCGAACCAGCGTGATCCTCCTGTCTCTGCCTCTCAAGGGGTATTACAAGCGTGCGCCACCACGCCTGGCTACACGCTATCATTTTAATTCAAGAATTAAGTTATAACAATTGGCATGACAGGCCAGTTGTCACCCAAAATAGGGAAAATGGTAGTTTTTCACATGAGACAGTTTGGAATTTTAGTAAGTAATCAAATCTTTATCCTTCAAAGACCCTTCCTCCCTCCCTCCCTCCCTCCCTCCCTCCCTCCCTCCCTCCCTCTTCTCCTCCTCCTCCTCCTCCTCCTTCTTCTTCTTCTTTTCTCTCTCTCTCTCTCTCTCTCTCTCTCTCTCTCTCTCTCTCTCTCTCTCAGTACTGAGGATGGAACCCAGGGGTGTTGTACCTCGGAGCTACCCTCAGCCCTATGTTTTACTCTATTTTGAAACAGGGTGTCACTGAGTTGCAAAGGGCCTCACTAAGTAGCTGAGGCTGGCTGAGAACCACAATCCTCCTGTCTCAGCCTCCCAAATGCTGGGATTACAAGTGTGTGTCACCACACCTGTCTTCAAAGATCATTTTCAAAGCAATGGATTATCCCTTTTTACTTTGATTATCAGACTCTTAGCCATTAAATGTTCAAGAATCTTCACAAGATCGTGGACCAAGGAAAGCAGCTGATCAAAATAAGGAAATTTTTGTCACTGTTTAAAACATTGATAAAAAATTTACTCAGGAGGGATTGCAAGTAATGATGAGTAGGTTCTATAAATGACAAATATAAAGTAGTTCCAGAAGAAAGTGTACTTTGCATAGTAAGGAAAAACAGCTAAAATTAATTTTATAATTAAGGCTACTCAAAGTTGGGGAGAGGACTTTCATAAGCAGATGAAAAATACATGGAAAGACAAATAACCAGGACACAGAATGGTATATTCCAGGTTGTAACCAGCTCAATATTCAACACAGGAGCTTAAGAAGTAGTTGAAGATGAGACTAAAGGAATAAGTTAAGACTGAATCCTGATGTGCTATAGTATTTGGAGTTGACAGAAAACCAGTGAAAGGACAGAAGTGGGGGTGGAGACAATAACTTACCTCTTTGCTCACAGCTTTATATTTGTCAAAGTTTGGGGGTACTATAATAAGTTGTGGGCAAAGTCTCTTAGCAATAAATCCTGGCATAGCTGCACGAACACCAAACCTCCTTGCATGGTAATTTGAAGTAGACTGAAAGAGAATTGACCACATGGTGAAAAATAAACAAACCTAAATGGACATATTGATCAATGCATTCATAAGACACATATCACTGAGGTTCATTTTCAATTCAAGGACATTTTTTTTTTTTTTTTTTGCAGTACTGGGGATGGAACCCAGGGGCATTCTACCTCCAAGCTACACCCCAGCCCTATTTTTTACTCTTTATTTTGAAACAGGGTCTCACTGAGTTGCAAAGGGCCTCACTAAGTAGTTGAGGCTGGCAGCGAACCACAATCCTCTTGTCTCGGCCTCCCAAATGCTGGGATTACAAGCGTGCGCCACCACGTGCAACTCAAGAACATTTTTTTTATAGGCCACTGTCTTAAACTACACTGACTTTTCCTGTCATGGTACCATTATAGTCTCTCTCAATATTGTCCATATATATTTTATAGATATATATATGTATAGATATATATGGACAATATTGAGAGAGACTATAATGGATATATATGAGAGACTATATATGGATATATATATATATATACACACACACAAACACACATATTTATTTATTTATTTATTGTGCATGGTATTGGGGATTGAACATAGAGGTATTCTGGCTCTGAGCTAAACCCCATCCGTATTTTATTTTTTTGTTTTGAAACAGGATCTCTCTAATTTGCTGAGCACCTCACTAAGTTGCTGAGGTTGTCCTTGAGCCTGTGATCCTCCTGTCTCAGCCTCTTAAATGCTATGATTATAGGCATGTACCACTATGCCCAGCTGTCCCTACACTTTAATGTGATAGTAGGCAGTAAGTAACGCTGTGCTAATTAAAAGAATGTTTCATAATGAGTCACATAACTTCATTGGTTCTAATGCCTATCTGTAATATAGCACATATAAATGTCCAGATGATAGTAGATTTTATTATATGAAAGTAATAGTAGAGCAAATAGTAGAGAATAGTTATAAAGTTATAGAATAGTATAGACATTACATAAAAGTCACAGTATAGAACATAATCATATAGTATAATACAATACAGGTTGAGTATCATTTACTCAAAATGCTTGGGACTAGAAGTATTTCAGTCTTTCAGATTTTGAAATATTTGCATAGATGTTACCAGCTAAGCATCTATTATCTGAACATTTTTTTTTTTGTGCCAGGGGCATTTTACCTCTGAGCTACAGCCCCTGCCCTATTTTTTTTTTTATTCTTTATTTTGAAACCGGGTCTCAGTGAGTTGTAGAGGGCCTCACTACTTAAGTAGCTGAGGTTTGCGAACTGTGATCCTCCGGTCTCAGCCTCCCGAATGCTGGAATTACAAGTGTGTGCCACCACACCCGGCTTTACCTGAACATTTAAAATCCAAAATATGCCAAACTCTGAAATTTTTGAGCAGTAGATTTTGAATTTCTACGATTAGGGATGCTTGACCTGTAGTATGCTTTTAGAATTTGTGGTTCTTGGAATTTTGAAAATTTTTCATCAAGAACAGAAAAAAAAATCAAAGATTTATTATATGATTAGGCAAATCAAATCTCCAAAATGAAGTAATTAAAGCTTTCAAAGAACTTCAAATTAAGTTTTATTTCTCAAAGCTTGAATATATGTTTTCTGGGTGAACAATACTTTGACTAGGAAATGGAATTTAAAAAGTATGAGAGTAAGAAGGAGAATATTACTTATTACAGTCTTGATGAAAATACTTGACAGTAGTCTATGTCAACCTAGTAGTTATAATACCATTTATTTTTAAAATGTTATCACAGCTGAGCATATAAGCACATGCCTGTAATCCTAGTACTTGGGAGGTTCATGGCCAGCCTCAGCAGCCAGGTGAGACCCTCTGCAACTTAGTGAGACTTTGTTTCCAAATAAAAACTAGGGCTTGAAGCATAGCGTAGAGGTAGAATAACCCTGGCTGGGTTCAATCCATAGTACCCAAAAAGAAAAAATTATAAGTGGAATCATTATTTGAAATTTCAAGTGAAGATCCAAGTTATTTCAGAATAATATCAATTTTTAAAATGGTTTTCAAAAAGTATTGTAAAAATCTTGACAGTATTCAAAACTAGGCTAATCCTTGGATCAGTGTTCTGGAAAGGAAAATGCAGATGGGACTAAAGCTCTCTGTAGCACTGGAATAATCTAATTAATTACTCTAATTAATTATAGATATGTTTTCAAGTTTACTAAGTCTAAAACAATTATGCTTCAACTCTTATCAGAAGGTAAATCTATTAGTTCAGTATACAGAAGAGATAGTCTTTGTTTAAATATAGCTAGTAATAATTTTGAATTTGGATACAACCAGTTTTTAGGAGGATAGATATTATCAGAAAGAATATTTTGCGGATTTCAAAAGCGATGAGTCCTGGTTAGGTGTTGTGGCACACGCCTGAAATCCTAGTGTATGGGAGGCTGAAACAGGAGCATTGTAGGTTCAAGGCCAGCTGTTAGTGAGATTCTATCTCAAAATAAAAATGTATAAAGAAGGGCTGATGGATATAGCTCAGTGGTAGAGCATCCCTGGGTTCAAAAGCAGTGGGCTTAGTTCTAACATGGCTAAAGTGCGTGCGTGTGGGTGTGTGTGTGTGTTAATATATAGAGAAGATTATGTTAAGTGAGATCAGCCAAGCACAGAAAGAGAAGGGACATATGTTTTCTTAATATGCCCAAACTAGTGACTATTAGGAATACCAGAGGGACTCCAGATAATGGAGGGGAAACCTCAGCAAAGCTAGAAAGGAAGGGTAGGAGAGGAAGAAGGCTGAGGTTGATTAATGGAGGAGCTATATCCGAATATGTGTAAAAGTGTGAATGTAGCATGGTTAACCAGGACACTCATTTAGGGTTGAAAGGGGAAGGGGAAGCAGGAGGGACACCAAGTACAGTCTGAATGTATGCCATTTTCAATATGTTCCACATAAAAATTTAAAAAAAATAAAAAAAAATGGAAAATAAAGTTGGTTTTTTTTTTGTTGTTGTTGTTGCTGGTGCTAATACTGGGATTGAATTCAGAGGCATTTTACCTTCAAGCTACAATCCAAGGCGTGTGTGTGTGTGTGTGTGTGTGTGTGTGTGTGTTTTACTGGAGTTCGAAACCAAGAGCATTCTACCTCCAAGATATCCCCCAGCACTTTTTTTTAAAACAACGCTTTGGTAAGTGGTGGAAGAGCTTGCTTAAGTTGCTGAGGCTAGCTTCAATCCTGCAATCTTCTTGTAGCAGCAGCTTCCCGAGTACTATGATTTTAGGGAGATGCCACCATGCCCTGCTAAGTCTATGTACATTAGTGGATGAGTTTTGCATCTAATTCTGCAAAGGAAGCAGCAATTGTATGTGGGTATATATAATAAATACTTTGCCTCTAAGATATACTAAATTTTAAGCTATCTTTCTGCAATACCTTTGTGTAATTTTCATGATCTTGTTAATAAAACATTTAAAAACAAAACAAAAACAACAACAAAAAGATAAAGTCTCATATCTTCCTAATTAATTTTTTAAAAGTATATGTTGATTTGTGAGAAAGGGGAGTAAGTGTCCTTTCAATTAACATTCTTTTAGAACCAGATTTGTCAGTTGTTTGCACACACACAAGAGCAGAGATAAAGAAAAATCAGATTACAAATATAATAAACATTTATTCTGTAGTGATTAGGTTATAGCTAAGGCACTGCAGGAAGTCAGCAACAGGGAAGAATTCTCCTTGTTCTCTAGCATGTTTCTTTGTATAAAAATCCATCTAGTTTAATTAGTACTTTTAATTCCCAACATATTTTCAGCCACATACAGCTTTCCTGGTCACCTTTACCTTCTATGATCAGGATAGCAAAAAGAAAGAACAAAAAAAGATTCTGAGCCGTGCGTGGTGGCGCACACTTGTAATCCCAGCATTTGGGAGGCCGAGACAAGAGGATCATGGTTTGCAGCCAGGCTCAGCTACTTAGTGAGGCCCTTTGCAATTCAGTGAGACTCTGTTTCAAAATAAAGAATAAAAAACAGGGCTGGGGGTGTAGCTTGGAGGTATAATGCCCCTGGGTTCCATCCCCAGTACTGAAAAAAAAAAAAAAAAAAAAAAAAAAAGGATTCTGAGTTATGGGAAAAACTAAGTGCATTCTAAATGTACTAGAGTAATTAAATATGTCATTCTAGAAGTGGGTTGGCAAATAGTTTTAGGCTTGCAGATCATATGTTTTCTGTTGTAATTACTCAATTCTGCTCTTTTAATGCAACTCCAGTAATAAATGTCTCTAACTTTGTTCCAGTAAATTTATTACAAAAGAACACAGCAGGTTGGACTTGACCTACAGGCCACAGTTGAAAATCTCTACTTTAGAATAACACTTCTTTTTCTTTCTTCAACTTTCGTCAATTAGACACTTAGGAAAAATCTATTTGCAATAGAAACACACTGTCACTCTATCATTTAACTGGGTTTGTAACTTTGTTTAAGTTATTAATCGTTTGAGTTTGCTTTCTGTTAAAAAGAAACAAAAATTAGTACCCAAGGTACATTGAAAGGATTCAGAAACAGAGCATGTAAGTCACTCAGAAAATTGGTAGATTTCAATAAAGTCTTCCCTCTTCATGAGCTAATTAGAGCTACTTAAATATGCTATAAAATTGCCTTTATTTATTTGTTTACTTAGTGCTACATTCCCAGCCATTTTTATTTTTTATTTTGAAACAGATTCTTGCTAAATAGCTGAGCCTGGACTTGAACCTGTGATCCTCTTGTCTCTGTCTCCCAAGCACTGGCATTACAGGCCTGCAACACCACACCTTATGGTTTTGATCTTCACCTACTTACCAACATACTCATTGATCCTACAGCGATGGGCTTGTCCTTCAATTCTGGATTGTCCCTCATTTCTACAGCTGCATAGAAAGCATCCATGTCAACGTGTACTATGGTATTATTCAAATCCCGGCTCTGTTCTAACTCCATTGCAAATCTGTCAACCTTAATTTAAAAAGATGTTAAGATACTTTTAGACAACATAATATTGAAACATCATTAATCGAAACCTTAATATAAATTTAGCACATATATGTCTGTTTCCATACATCCATCCACCCAATCCACCTAATGACCTATGACTATTTCATGGTTGCTCATGAGTATTTTTTGGTGTATAATTTATTGTTGTTTATTAAGACTGGTATATGCATTTATTTTTACAAATATAAGTACCCTATTCTCAAATATCATTTCCTAACAACTCTCTTTTCTATATTCCCAGGAATACAATAGGAACTTAATAAATATTTATTGAATGAACTATTCCAACTGCTAATATCAAATGGCTCTACTGCTTTACAAATTTGGAGAATGACTTAATATAACTGAAAGTTTCAATTTAGGTAAAATAAGCAAATTCCATTTGACTCATGTTAATGTCTTAAAATAGCAACAAAGAAAATGTTGGTTTAAAGAGGAGAGCTAGGCGTGGTAGTGCACATCAGTAATCCCAGTACTTAGGAGTCTGAGACAGGAGGATCTCAGGTTCAAGGACAGTTTTAGCAAGTAGTGAGACTCTCATCAACCTAATGAGAGCCTGTTTCTAAGTGAAAGTAAAATAGGGCTAGAGGTGCAGCTAAGAGGTAGGTTCTAACACACACACACACACACACACACACACACACACACACACACACACACACACAAGAAAAAAGAAAAAAACACTGAGAAAGAAAGAGAGAAGGAAGTAAGGAAGTATTATAAAAACCTTGGAGAAGGCTAACTTCTTTCAGTGAGGCACTGCATCTCTACATGAAAGTTTTCAATTTCATTCTGATTTACCATCCTGATTTAAAACTGTTTCTTCTTGTACATCAATTTTTGACTAGAGAATAGCATCCTGACTAGATGCAGACAAATCATGGAGACTAATAAAAACAAAGGTAGACTAAAAACTTAATCTATAGTAACCAAAACAATATGACTAAGATATGAGTTGATTAAGAACAAGGGAGTTGCAGGGCAGGGCAGCCCATGCCTACAATCCCATCATTTGGGAGGCTGAGGGAGGAGGCAGCATAAGGAACACAGCGAGACAGCAACCTAGTGAGATCCTGATTTAAAACAAAACTAAATCGCCGGGCGTGGTGGCGCACGCTTGTAATCCCCGCGCTTGGGAGGCGGAGACAGGAGGATCGCACAGGTTCGAAGCCAGCCGCGCGCGCTGGCTTAGGAGACCCTGTTTCTAAATAAAAAATATAAAATAGGTCTGGGAGTGTAGCCCGGAGGTAGAAGGGCTTCCAGGAACCCCAGTACCACCAAAAAAATAAAAAAAATTAAAAAATAAAACAAAACTAAAAAGGGCTGGGATGTAACTCAGAGGTAGAATGACCCTGGATTTAATACCCATTAAAACAAAACACACACACACACACACACACACACACACACACACACACACACACACACGTAATAATAGAAATAATAATAAATCAAGAATAAGGGAGTAGCATATAAAATATTTGGGCCTGGAATCATCTAGAAAAAAAAAATAAAGATAATAGCTAGAAAGCAAACCAAATGGGGAAAAATTCTCCTCAGACAGCTATGACAGTCTACTCAGCAATCTATTCTCTCTTTTAATACAAGTGCGCAGCTGCCAAAAGGAAACCTTCCCCTGCATGACTCAGACCTTCTGCTTTCCTTCACTATCTCTCGTTACTCACCCTTGTCTGAACTGTCCTCTTTCTACATCTACTAGATGCACACCACCACTGCTCTCTAAAGTTTCATCTACTCAAGTCCTCATTCACGTTTTCCTTTCTTCCATTTTCCCTCCCAAGGATTTTCAAGCTCTGATCTGAGTCTGTAACATATCTTGTTCCTTTGTTGCTGAGAATCAGTATATATCACAGGGATTAAAAATAAGGGCTTTGAGCCAGATACAGTGGCACATGCCTATAATCCCAGTATTTAAGAAAGAGGTGGAGACAGGAGAATTGCAGATTGAGACCAGTCTCAGTAACTTGGGGAGACCCTCAGGAGCTCAGTGAGACCCTGGATCAAAATAGAAAATAAAATAGGGCTGGGTATGTAGCTTGAAGATAGAATACCTCTGGTTTCAGTCTCTAGCACCACACATATACACACACAAAAGGCTTTTGTTTGGGTCCTAGCACTGACTGCCACTCGTTAGTTACATGGCAGTGGAAACCCCTCTCTCATCATTACTTTCATTTGTAAAATGGGACTAAATTAACCTCAAAAGGCTGTTGAAAGAATTAAAAAAGACATTCACCTAATGTACTTATCTAGGGATACAGTCAGGGCTTAGGGATAATATCTCGAATTTTAAAAGTGTAAGTGACATTTATTGAGCATATCATATGTATCATGCAATATACTAAGTGCTTCCAAAGCTAACTCAGTGGTAAAACAATCCTGAGATCATAATTATTACTCCTGCTTTATAGATGAGAAAACTAAGGCTCAGTAAGATTAAGTAACTTTTCCTAAGTCATATAATGCAAATGGAAGAGCTAGACCTGGAAACCAGATTACTGCAAAGCCTGTGTTCTTTCTATTATCTTATCATGTTTCCCTAACATAGATTTTTAAGTCCTTAACATTGAAGCAAGTTCAACCAGAATTCTAATGGTATATTTTATATGCAGATTAGGTGCCTTATTTACTTTAAAATAAATCTCCCATTCCTATTACATTTAGGAGAATATTTCAGAAACATCTTTCATTTTCCCAACTTACTATTTCCTGACTATTTAGCAAATCCAAGTTAATGAAGTCAATTGCTAAACTGGTCAGAGTGCATTGATTTGCTGTGCAGCTGCCATTTAACACAGCAAGGGTGTCTGTTTATTCAACTTATGAATTAATGTCTTGTAAGATATTCTGGTAGCTGCAACCGGCATTGCGCCTTCATGAAGTCTAATGAGAGTGTGGGACAGGATGGAGAATGCATAGAGATGTTCTGAATGAACATCCTAGAAGTCCATGCCCATAAAGTTTACTTACTTGAGCTTGACCAGCAATCGTTCACATGATCCTATCAAACATTATAAAATCTAGCACTTGGAGAATTTTATGATTCTAAAATAGAAACACATTTCCCTGAAAACATCTCTTGTTTTCTCAGACCCTCTTGATTCTTGAGGACTTCCTCAATGTCCTTCCACTTATACAACTTCTTTTAGAGGAAGTTCAACAAATGAAACAATTCAATAATCAACATAAAACACATTTCCTGCCATTCCTGTTACAAAAGATGCCAGAAAGCCTCCCACAAAATCGTCAACTGAAACTAGAACAAAATCTGAAGTTCTGCAATACAATGGAAGACATTTCTAGTCCTTCAGATTATTAGCATATGTAAGAATAAGCTTTAAAAGTAGTTTGTATAGCAAAAAGTTATTAGACAACATCACTCATGTATTCTTTGAATCTTCAAAACTTTTGTTAAAGATATTTGTAGACTACAGATAAATAAAACTTAAGCAAAAATGTTCAGAAAGTAAATTAAGGAATAAGATCAATTTAAAAACAAAGTCAATTAAGACAAAATGAAAAAAAATTATCATTGTAATTTTACATCTTATTGGGAAACAGTGACAGAGAAACACATGCATACAATTCTTGGTGCCCTTGAAATTTTAAAAATTTTTAAATTTTATTTATTTATTTATTTATTTATTTATTTATTTATTTATGCAGTACTAGAGATGGAACTCAGGGGCAACACTTCCAGCCCTATGTTTTTTAAATTTTATTTTGAAACAGGGTCTCACTGAGTTGCAAAGGACCTCACTAAGTAGCTGAGGTTGGCTTCGAACCTACACAATCCTCCTGTCTCAGCCTCCCAAATGCTGGAAATTTTTTTAGAAACTTGAAAAAAAGATACCTAAGGTTTTTTTTTTGAAAGAAACAATGCAGGAGAAAAAAATTAAAGATGAATAAGGGAAAATACTAACAACTATTTTTACTTTCTTTCTTTTTTTTTTTTTTGCGGTACTGAGAATGGAACACAGGCGAATTCTACCTCCAAGCTACATCCCAGCCCTATTTTTTATTCTTTATTTTGAAACAGAGTCTCACTGAGTTGCAAAGGGCCTCACTAAGCAGCTGAGGCTGTCCATGAACCACGATCCTCCTGTCTCAGCATCTCAAGTGCAGGGATTACAAGTGTGCACCACCACGCCCAGCTTTATTTTTACTTTCTAATAACTAAATTTTTATGATATTGATATAGGAAAAGAATCAACTGACTAGAAGACAAAAATCAGAAATAAACCAAAGTGCAATAAAATTTTGTATTAGAAAGTGTCTCTTTTCAATTTAGTAAAGAAAGGACTCAAAATTCAATAAATTACAAGTCATCATTTAGAAAACATGTAATGCCATTTAATAAAAAATATAAATTGCAAATTTCTGTTCTATGGAAGACACTTTTAAGAGAGTCAAAAAAGAAGCCACAGACTGGAAGAAAATACTTGCAAAATATATAACTGATTCAGGACTATTATCCAAAATCTATGAAAATTCCTAAAACTCAACAATAAGAAAACAAACAATCTGATTTTAAAAAAGACCTCATCAAAGAAGACAAAGAGATAGCAAAAAAGTGTATGAAAAGAAGCTCAAAATCATGTCGCCAGGGAAATGTAAATTAAAACAACAGTGAAATACCACCATACTGCACATCTATTAGAATAGCCCAAATCCAGAACACTAAACAACACCAGATGCTGGTGAGAACATGTAACAACAGAAACTCTCTTTCATTGCTAGTGGGAATGCCATGTTGGAAGAGTGTTTTGCAGTTTCTTTCTTTGTGTGTCTGTGTGGGGTGGGGGGCTGGGGATGGAACCCAGAGGCATTTGACCTCTGAGCTACACCCCCTGCCCAATTTTTTATTCTTTATTTTGAAACAGGGTCTCACTGAGTTGCAAAGGGCCTCACTAAGTAGCTGAGGCTGTCCGTGAACCATGATCCTTTGGTCTCAGCCTCCCAAATGCTGGGATTACAAGTGTGTGCCACCATGCCCGGCTGGCAGTTTCTTATAAAACTAAACATTCTTATCATATGATCCAGCAATTAAGGTGTTTAGCATTTACCAAAAGGAGTTGAAAATCTATGTCCATACATAAACATGCACATGGATGTTTATAATAGCTTGTTCATAATTGCCAATATTTGGAAGCAACCAAGATGTTTTTCAGTAGGTGAGTAGATAAATAAACTATGGTACATCCAGATGATGGAAAAATATTCAGCACATAAAAGAAATACCTATGAAGCCACGAACAGACAAAGAATACTCTTAAATTCATATTGTTAAGTGAAAGAAGCCATTTGAAAAGGCTACATACTGTATGATTTCAACTATATAGCATTCTGGCAAAGGCAAATCTTTGAAGACAGTAAAAAGACCAGAGGTTGTCAGAGGTTTGTAGACAGGGAAGAATGAGTTGGCAGAGCACAAAAAAGACTGCTCTGTATGGTACTTTAATGGTGAATACGCGTCATTATAAATGTGTACAAACCTATAAGATGTACAACACCAATAAGGAACCATCAATTTTGAGTAATATGATGTGCCAGTCATAGGCTCATTAATTGTAACAAATATAGCACTCTCATGGGGAGTGATGCTAGTCAGGCTATGCCTGTGTGGGGCAGGGGTATATGAAAAGTCTTTACCTTCTGCTCAATCTTGCTCTGAACCTAAATGACTCTTAAAAATAGTTTTAAAGTACTGTTGGATTTGATTACATAAATATTTAAAATGAAATAAGGAAAAACACTGAAATTTTTAAAAATAAATAATGTATTGGAATATTTACAGCAAATGGCAAGAAAAAATCTTTAATATATAATAAGACCTTGCAAATCAAGAGAAATGGATATTAAACTCCCCTATAATTGTGGGCAAAAGTTATTGCTTCAGACTGCTAGCTGAATCTCCAAATCCATTCTTTCTTCCTTCCATAGTAACATATTTTTAGCTACACACATGGCCACCCAGCTAGAGAATATATTTTATAGCTTCTCTTGCAGTTATGTGTGGTCCTGTAACTTAAATTACTGCCAAAAAATGTGAGTTTAAGTCATGTGTGCAATTTTTTTTTTACTTGTTTAATAGCAAATTACTTGGCTTTGATTTCTTTTCCCATTCTTTCTTCTCTACCATGGAAATATGGGATTGGAATATGGATTGGAGATAATACAATTCTGTCAACCCAAGAAAGGATAACACTAGACGATGATAGAACATGATTTATAGAATCTGGGTCTCTAAAATACTATGGTAGTCAGAGCTACACTTCCAGCTGGGATTTTGTGAAAATAAATTAAATTCTCATTTAAGATATATTTCTTGGGAGGCAGAGACAGGAGGATCGCGCAGGTTCAAAGCCAGCCTCGCTGGTTTAAGAGACCCTGTTTCCAAATAAAAATATAAAAATGGGTCTGGGAGTGTAGCCCAGAGGTAGAAGGGTTTTCAGGAACCCCAGTACCACAATAATAATAATAATAATAATAATAAATAATAATAATAATAATAATAATAATAATAATAATAAAATATATTTCTTGCCAGCATGGTGGTGAGACTGAGATAGGAGGATCACAGGTTCATGGCCAGCTTCAGCTACTTAGTGAGGCCCTCCACAACTTCATGAGACCATTTAAAATAAAGTATAAAAAATAGAGCTGGGGGTATAGTTCAGAGGTAGAATGCCCCTGGGGTTCAATCCCTAGTACCACAAAAAAAATTAAAATTAAATTAAAATTAAATTAAATTAAAATTAAATAAAAATAAAATAAAATAAATTTCTTGTACCAGTTACTTGGCCTATACCCTAACAAATAGAATAAAAGAGGACATGCCCATAATACGGAAATATTAATAGCTAACATGTGAAAAGATGTTCTTTGCCTTGTGAAAAGATGTTAATTTACCTTGCAAGAGCATGGTAAATTAAAATGACAATGAGACAATATTTTGGACACTGTATATGCAAAAACTAAAAGATTGATAGAATTGAAAAAATCTAATTTTAAACAAGTACGTGAAGAAATCAAATCCATAAGTCAGAACAGAAATGTAAAACAGTACCATTGTCTGTGGTAAAAGTAACTGTACTAGAGTGTAAAGAGAGAAGAATAAGAACGATCACCACAAGGTTGTGTATAAAACAAAACCTGGAACCAAGGTGGGATATTAAGGTAAATAAAATGATGGCACATCCATACAGGAGATGTTATGAAGTATTAACAATGATCTGACAGACAAATCATCTTTTGGCACGAGAGCAGACCACTTAAAAATTATCTTGTGCTTTGGGAAATCATATATATAAAATATATATATATATATATATATGTATATGTATATGTATATATGTATATGTACATATATGAAACCAATAAAATGATATATAGTTTGGCAAAGAAAATGACTGAACTTTTATCACAAGAGGATTTTGTAGCCTATTAGATTAATAAAAAAAAAATTGTGTGTGGTACTGGAAATTGAACCCCGAGGCATTCTACTTTCAAACTATATACCCAGCCTGATTTTATTTCTTATTTGGAAATAGGGTCTTGCTAGGTTGATGAGAATCTCACTATTTGTTGAGGCTAACCTTGAACCTGTGATCCTTCTGTCAAGGCCTCCCAAGTACAGGGATTACAGGCATGCACAACCACACCAGGTCAATATCAAATTTTATTACTATGTTACAGTCTAGTGCTTTCAGATTTTTAGAACAGTGCTAGTGATTGAACTGAATCAGATTTTTTAAAATAGTGCTAGTGATTGAACCCAGGGGCATTCTACTTCCAAGATATACCCCTCAACCTATTTATTTATTTATTTATTTATTTATTTATTTATTTATTTTGAAACAGGGTCTCACTACATTGCTAGGAGTTTTGTTACATTACGGAGGCTATCCTCAAACCTACACTCCTTCTATCTCAGTCTCCCAAACACTTGGATTACAGGTGTGGGCCACCATGCCTGGCAGTGACTTTCCATTTTAATCAGTTAATATATTCCCCCAAATCATTTTTTGCAAAGTCAGCATCACAGAAAATGTGCCATGTTCATCCTATGGCCTTTTCTAGCTGCAAAATACGTATAAGATAAAAAGAACATAAGCTTTGGGTTGAATCCTAGCTCTGCCAACTACCTGACTATGAAGCTGGTCAAGCTACTTAATTAAAACTCTTATTTACTCTTCTGTATAATTGGAGTTGACAATGTCCAAGTGTGGAAAAGCTCCATGTAAATGAGTATAGCAATGCTTAGCAAAGCATGTACATCTGTGGGGTGTGTATGCATTACAATATAGTGAAAATTAGACCTCATCTTACTTGCAGTTATGACTTCATAACAATGCATTTTTATCTGTCAGTTACTATTTTACCAACTTCCACTATAACAATTGAATTGATACCTGTAATTGTGCTTTCCTTAGCTGCTGGCTGGTAATTTGAGCTTTCTGTTGCATCATGCTATGAATTCGTTGGTTGACTTGCTTTTCCTTCTTGAGCTCATTTCCATAAAATTTGGACCCCTATGGAAGAAACAAAGCAGAAGAAAAATGGCTGAAGGAAAACATCACTGGTATAACCTAGAGGCTAAGAATATAGAGTCGGGAATCAGACTGACTGAATTCAAAACTCAGCTCTACTTACTACCTAGGTGACTGAAAATAATAGTATTCTCCTCCTATAGGGGTAAATAAAAGATCAGGCAGGCATGGTAATCTCAGCTACTCAGGAGGCTGAGGCAGGAAGATTGCAAATTTGAGGCAAGCCTGGATAATTTAGCAACATCCCGTCTCAAAAAGTAAAAAAAAAAAACTTGGGGATGTAGCTCAGTGGTATTTGCCTAGCAAGCCCAAGGCCCTGAGTTCAAATCCCAGTAGCACACATACACAAAATGAAAAAGAGCATGTACATTATTTTGTCCTTTTTTTTTTTTAAACCCCGGTGCGCTCTATCACTGAGCTTCAGCCCCAGCCCTCTGTACTCTTTGAGACAAGGTCTCACTAAGGCGGCAGGCTGGCCTCACACTTACAATACTCTGCTTCATCCTTCTGAGAATCTAGAATTGTAGGTACATACTACCACACCAGGCTTTATTTTACTTTTATATGCATATTACATGCATGTGAAGTAGAAAGCTTGATGGCAAGAACAATAGAAGAGAGATTATTCTGGACCTTTTCACAGCTTAATAATATTATACATTGAAATATTAAACATTTTAACACGCCGGGCGTGGTGGCGCACGCTTGTAATACCCGCGCTTGGGAGGCAGAGACAGGAGGATCACGCAGGTTCGAAGCCAGCTGTGCTGGCTTAAGAGACCCTGTTTCCACATACAAATGTATAAAAATAGGTCTGGGAGTGTAGCCTGTGGGAGTGTAGCTGGAGGTAGAAGGGCTTCCAGGAACCCCAGTACCACAAAAACAAACAAACAAACAAAAAAGATTTTAACACAAAGAATATTCAAAACAATAATTTTCTCTTAAACAAATAGGTTAAAAGTAACCAAATTATAAATACTTAAAGAAACAAGAAACATACCTTTGTGGCTTCCATTATAATTTTGTTAATTTTCTCTTTGTCTAATCCTTCCATTCCTGCTTTATTATCATTAAGTCCCATCCTAAGCAGAATATCATCTTTGTAATTACCATTCTTCTCCTTTGTGCTGTTCATGGTGTAAGTTTAAAGTGGTTTCTTGCTTATTATCTGAAAAAGCATACAAAATAGACACTGCTTTTAAAAGCACCCATGGCAGGGGACATTTGAAAGATAAAATGATATGAAAATCAGCAAGAAAAAATTTAAATGATAGTTAAGCATTTTTAGCTCCTGAAAAAGTACTAATTAGGTTTTCATAATTACTATTTCATGGTTATTATATTCTTGGAGGGAGGAAAGGAATTAATATTTTAGACATGCTTTGAGCCAGCCACTGTGCTTGGGGCTTTTCATGTGAACCCCTAAGAGCCCTAAAAGGTCGATATCATTATTCTCAGTATAGAAAGAGAAGAACCTTGGGTCTTAGAACATGTCTGAGGCAAACTTGCTATAAAATGGCAAAATTTGAAGACCAAGTTTGAATTCAAAACTTAGGTTTTTATCCAGATTAACACTGTATAGAAGTAAATACAAAATAACTTTCTCTACTATACATGTTAAATTCTGCTATATGTAAAGCTCCATTTATGAAAAACTATACCTTTTTGGTACATTGTAGTCTCATATCATGATGAAGTTTAGAGTAACAGGGACATACATACACATCATAATGATATTGAGATTGGCATCAACAATTTCATCTATGTTCATAACATCAACGGAGGTATTTCCTTCATTAATTCTCCTTCCTCTACCTCTTTCCTCCAGACTCCACCGTCCTTGGGTTTCTCCTTCTTTATCTAAAGCCCCTCTTCACTGATTACTCTCTTGCTCCCACAGATAGATGAAAGAGAACATATGACCCTTCACTTTCCATGACTGGCTAATCTCACTTAACTTTCTCTTCTCAGGGTCCATCCATTTTCCTGCAAATGACATAATTTTGTTCTTTATTGTTGAGAAATTCCATTATTTATATCTACCATAATTTTGTAATCCATTCATCTATTGATGGATACCTAAGTTGGTTCCATGATTTGGCTATTATGAATTGTGAAAAGCTCCATTCTTAAGGATGTGGAAAAATAGAGAAAAAATAATAATCTATTTACTTCCAAGAAATCATTGTACAATGTTATGGCACTTTTAACATTAAGGAAAATCCTTTCAAAGGCCCGTATGCTACTATCCCAGCTACTCAGGAGGCTGAGGCAGGAGGATCACTTGAACCCAGGACTTGGAGACTAATCTGGGAAACATAGTGGGACCAACCAACCAACCAACCAACCAAAGAAAAGCTCTTTCAAATAAAAATTCTTTAATATCACCCAATTCAAACTTGGTCTTCAAATTTTGCCATTTTATAGCAAGTTTGCCTCAGACGTGTTCTAAGACCCAAGGTTCTTCTCTTTCTATATCTTTAATATCTCCATGTAAATTTTACATACTACTTTATACAGACCTTCGTGATTTACCTTCACATACGTTAGCATTAGATACTTTTATAAAAACCTTGCAAAACAAATGTAGTTATTCTCATGCCATGAAGAAAAAAATAAAATTGCAGCAAAATTAAATGAATTGTCATCCTAACTCTGCTAGTGAGTAGAAGAATTAAGATTTGCATCTAAGACTTCTTATTCCAACTCTGATACAGCTACCATGACATCATAATTGCCTCCATGTTGGCGTTTACTGTGCCAATAACAAATGGCCAGGTGAAAAGCTTCCATGGGTCTACAACAATGATGCCTGATCAAGAGAGGGTGAGTTATTTCAATCTGCCTTAAGGAACTTTTCTTAGCAATTCTGCTTCCATTTGGGGGGGCCATCAAATAATATTTTAAAAAATTCTAGAAAGGTCTTTGAATCCTGTGACTATTAGTGGCAGTTCCAGTAGAATAAAAAAAGTGGACACCATAGTAGTTCTCAAACTTTGCGGTACATTAGACTCTTGGAGAGCTTTTGAAAATTTTGATTCCCAATTTCATCACATACCAAATAAATCAGAAGGTCTGGGAGTTAGAAGCAGAGAGCAGTAGTTTCAAGAGATGCTAGGTGATTTCAATGTGCCCTAAAGTATAGGAACCACTGGTGCAGCTGCTGCTTTTGAGTGCCCGAGGGAATACGTAGGTTCTGTTCTCATTGTTTTCCTTTCAACTTTCACATTCAGCTTGATATTATCCTGTATTTAGTTGTATTTTTCAGTAATTCAATTACTTGGCATTTTCTAGTAAAGTAGGCAAATATAATTCAGTTATAATTTCACCACACTAACACTGTAAAAGATTGAGTCCAGAGGCTAAATGCGAACTTCTACATTTATGTTGCCTTGCTCTTTATTTTTTATTTTTATTTATTTTTTTTATTTTTTGGTGGTACTGGGGTTCCTGGAAGCCCTTCTACCTCCGGGCTACACTCCCAGACCTATTTTATATTTTTGAAACCGGGTCTCTTACGCCAGTGCGGCTGGCTTCGAACCTGTGCGATCCTCCTGTCTCCGCCTCCCAAGCGCAGGGATTGCAAGCGTGCGCCACCACGCCCGGCTGCCTTGCTCTTTAAATGATGAATGTATGAAAGGAAAAGAAACACTTTTTGAAAGACTAAAATTTTACATACTACTTTATATGTCAATATGTTTAGATTAAGTAGCTAGCCAAACAGAAGAACTGGGCTTTCCTGCCTGTTAATGCCTAATTACATCGAGCTTATGTCCAGTTTCATGGGCATACATTAATATAATATATAAGACAATGACTCCCAAGTTTACAGTGACAGTTCAGATGCCAGACATCTGCCTCCATCCCTAAAGCACCTCCACTTGCTATCTTCTCCCTTTCAGTGGAGGGCAACTCTAAGTCCTTTCAATTGCTCATGCAAATAACCTTGGAGTCATTCTTGACCCTCTCTTTCTTATACACTCACATTCAAACTGTCAGGAAGTCTTGTGGGCTCTTTCAAAATACATCCTGAGTTTAACCACTTCCCACTCTCTTCACTGCTTTCACACTAGTCTGAACCACCATTACCTCTTGCCTGGATAATTGTAACAGCCTCTCAGTCTCTGCTCCTGCCTTTGCTCTCATACAGGTAATTACCAGCCTAGTAGTCTGATTTTTTTAAAAGCACAAGTTAGATCATGTCATTCTTCTGCTGAAAATTGTACAATGCCTACTCATCTCACTCCATAATAACACCCAAAGTCCTTGAAATGGCCTTCAGGGCCCTAGAGAGTCCAAGTCTTTGCTACCTATTTGCCCCATTTTTCTAATACCTCCCTCCCCACTCCCTACACTCCAGTCACCGGTATCTTGGTTGTCCCTCAACTCTGCTCGGCCCACTCCAGCCCTTAGGCCTTTACGCACTGGTATCCTTCTTCAAGACTAAGTTCCCACATCTCCTTCAAGTTTTCGTTTTGATGTCACCTTCTGAAAGAGTGCCTACTCTGACTTCCCTAATTTAAATTGAAGCCTAATTACTTTCTGATTAGTTCTAAATAAAAGAAAAAATGATTAAGATCAAGGTAATAGGTAGTTTGGACCTTGAATGTTCCCCAAGGCTTGGTCCACAGGGTGGAAGTATTGGGAAATTGTGAAACCTTCAAGAGGTGGGGCCTACCAAGAGGTCTTTAGGGGTATATTCTATGGGTGTTAGGGAACCTGGTCTCTTCCCCTTTCTTTGCTCTCTGGTGTTTGCTGAGGGGAGTGGTTTTGCTGCACCCAGTGCTCTTGACATAATGTGCTGCTGTGCCACAAGTCACCAAGCAACCGGAACAACCAATCATGCCACTGGAAACCCTAACACTGTGAGCCAAAATTAACTTCTCCTATTTATTGCGGTACTAAGGATTGAACCCAGGAGCATTCTGAGCTTTACCCCCTGCCCTTTCTATTTTTTCACAGGACTCAACTAAGTTACTGCTTGCTGGCCTCAAACTCGAGATCCTCTTGCCTCCACCATCCAAGTATTAAGGTTATAGGACTGTGCTATCAGCACAACTACCTTTTCTCATTTTAAGTAAGTTAGAATAACAGAAAGCTAATAGAGTTAATAAACACTAGTTTTAACATACTTGAATCACTATGAGTTCCTTAATGTCATTATGGTGAACAGGCTTTTGTGTTTTATCAGACTAATGATGGTTTGTCCCTCTTTTCCTAGGAAGCAAGATTTACTTCAATGGCTTTGTGAAGACAACAGTTACTGCAAGTGTCTGGTATGGTGCTTGGCACATTATAATTCCTCAGCCAAGAGTTCCTATTATCAGTATTAAAGTTAAGTCAAATTTCCAGAGCTATGGAAATCACTTGTCTCACTTTTCTTCTCTTCCTTTAAGATAAAGATTATAAAAAAAAAAGAATAAGTTAAGCACGCCCAAGAAAAAGCCAAAGTTCACAGATCTTATGACTAAACTTTATTTTGGTTTCAGACTAGTATTTGTACTATGATTACTAGACAGTGTCACCTAAAAAGCACCAAATCCTATGAATGGATATAACTGACTTTATAAACAAAAGTTCTTTCCTTTCTCTTCTTTCTTTCTTTCTTTCTTTCTTTCTTTCTTTCTTTCTTTCTTTCTTTCTTTCTTTCTTTCTTTCTGCAGTACTGAGGATGGAACCCAGGGGTATTCTACCTCAAGCTACACCCCCAACCCTAGTTTTTATTCTTTATTCTGAAACAGGGTCTCATTGAGTTGCAAAGGTCCTCACTAAGTAGCTGAGGCTGTCCATAAACTGCGATCTCCCTGTCTCAGCCTCCCAAATGCTGGGTTTACAAGCATGCACAAGCATGCCGGGCTAAGGTTTTTCTTTTTGAAAAGAAAAATGCTTAAACAATTTTATAGCCTGATATTATACAATACAGTCTGCTTCACTTCAACTAAGCATAAATGGTAAAGCACAACTCAAAGGAAAGAACTCTGGGTGATTGTGGTTTAAAATATTGGTTTAAAGGCACATTTTTCTCTGAAAATATTAAAATTCTTCCTAGTATATTACTCTACCACTGACTATTCAGGTTACCACTTAAAAGTATAAGACAAATCTCTGTTTTGGGAGGTAGTAAAGATGGAAATTTGAGTTCTTTAGAAGGAATTCTAAGGAAGAAGTTTCAGTGGGGTAGGGTTCTTCCCAACCATAAAAGCACAAAAGACTATATAAACAGTATCACAAGTGCTTGATATTAATCTACCAGAAAAATGCAAAAAATACACCAAAGGTAGTCAAAAAGAAAAAATGAGGGTTGAGGGAGAAAGAGAAAGAGAAATATGAACAAACATAACCATAGTAAGTTGCTATGTGGAGCTTGCTTTTTATAATTACCGTAAATGACCAAACTCCATTAATTTACTCGGAAAACTTTAATATATATTAAGAAAAAATATTATTTTAAAATCTCCCAAATGAGAGTTAGGCCACTGGGTTGGATCCCCAGGAGAGGAAAATAACAAAAACCAAAACCAACCAACCAAACAAAACTACCAAGTATTCAAATATTTAATATTTTAATGGACTGAACACCAAGCACAAAACTTTAGATTTTTTTTAATGCCTGATTTTAAAGACAATGAATTAAAATATTACTCTTAATTTAAAATAGTTAAATTCTTTAGGTTGCTGAGTCTCACTAAGTTGCTGCGGTTGGCCTCAAACCTGCAATCCTCTTGTCTCAGCCTCCCAAGTTCTGGGATTCAGGGATGCACCATCCCATTTGGCTGCTAGTCACTTTTTTGTGGGGGGGTTTCATTCGGTTTCTGAAAGCCTCCCTACATTGGCAAGGCTGGCTTCAAACCTATGATCCCCCTGTCTCACCCTCTCAAGTACTGAAATTACAAGCATGCACCACCATTCCTGGCTGTTTTGTCACTTTAAAAATATTGTTCGCCAGGCGTGGTGGCGCACGCTTGTAATCCCCACGCTTGGGAGGCGGAGTCGGAGGATCGCGCAGGTTCGAAGTCAGCAGGGCTGGCTTAAGAGACCCTGTTCCCCAAAATAAAAAAGTATAAAAAATAGGTCTGGGAGTGTAGCCCAGAGGTAGATTTCCAGGAACCCCAGTACCACCAAACACACACACACACACACACACACACACACACACACACACACACACACGTAGTTCCATGGGTATCTAAGTTTCCATTCTTAGGTAAATGTCTATTTTTAACCTCTCCCATCTTCAGACTTGATATATGTATTCTTTAAATAGACAAGCCAATTCCTCTGTCATTATTTTGCTATGAAATCCATCAGATAACTTGATTTTTATTTGTTTAGTGGTATTGGGGATTGAACCCAGAGGTGTTCTATCTCTGAGCTACACCCCAACCCTATTTTACTTTTTATTTTTGAAACAGGGTCTCCCTAAATTATTGGGGGCTAGTCTTGAATCTGTGATCCTCCTGTCTCATCCTCCCAAGTGCAGAGATTACAGGCATCCATAAATGTAGTTTTGTGTGTGTGTGTGCTTGTGTGCAGTTGTGTGTGCACATGCACTGGGGATGGAACCCAGGGGCATCTACCTCCAGCTACATTCCCAGCCCTATTTTTTTATCCTTTATTTTGAAACAGGGTCTCTAAGTTTCGGAGGACCTCACTAAGTAGCTGAGGCTGGCCATGAACCTGTAATCCTCCTGTCTCAGTTTTCCATGTACTGGAATTACAAGCATGTGCCACCACACCTGGCTCATAAATGTAATTTTTACAGCTGCTATAAACTCCTTGTCAAACAATTTCAACATCTGGATCACCTTGGGGTTGACATGTGTTGTTGTTTCACATTCTCCTGGCTCATAGTTCAGATTATATCTTGGATATTGTGAATATTATGTTGTAAGGAGTCTGGATTTTGTTATATACTTCTAAAAAATTCTAATGTTTTTAACAGGCAATTAAATGAAAAGTCAAACTGAAAGTTCGTGTTTGGTGGGCAGTGAGATGCTCAGATGTAAGTTCAGAATGTCTTCCGTTTGCCCTGGGTCTGTGTGAACTCTACCAGCCAGAGACTTGGGTAAAGTTTATACATGACATTTACAAGCTCCATTCACTAGTTCTCTTTTCCTGCCTTCACTTCCTACTTTCCAGTGGCCCTCCTCCCACTGGTCCCCCTTCCCTTAGCTTATCTGGAAGGAAAGATGGCAAGTTTTCTATTTTAACTTTAGCTATGCTGTCCTGTATCTGTCTTTAAGGCAAAGCTGCAAAAAATGAGAATCTTGTTGTGTAAAGTCCAATTCTTTCAAGTTTTGATGCCCTCTAAAATCTGCCTGCCTTTTGTTTTACTGTTCAGAGCGATTTTTAAAGAGTTTATAGTTATAGCTTATGCCTTCATACCAGAGGTGGAAGTTCCTAAAAACTTTAAATAGATTTGTACATAATTTATTTCATATTTCTAACACACCAAAATGACCACTATCCTCAACAAAGCACAACTATTCTGTTTAGACAGATGTCTGCTGACAATACGGAGTCTTCTCCGGGATCCAGAGGAAGGACAACAGCTAGGTTAACTTGACTCTTCTAAAACTTTAATCCCATATTGGTTTGATGGGTTGACATACTCAAAACCCTCAAACATTTGGAGGTACTTGGGAAATGACTCAGTTGTTAGGTTTGAGTTGTTGGTTCACTGAGTAGTCTATCCCTTCCTTAAAGAAGAGAGCTAAACCAAGTTCCTGTATTTCTCAAGAACACTTTCTTCAGCTCCTGTTTCCCCTCATCTGCCCTTGTTAAGATTTGGTCTTCTTCCATTGATTTGCCATATATATTTCTTCTTTTTTTTGAAATGTCTTATTTCGTTCATTTGCCCATTTTTTGATTTGGTTATTTGTGTTTCTTGAGTTCTCTGTATATTCTAGATATTAGTCTTCTATCAGCAGAGTAGCTGGCAAAAATATTTTCCCATTCTGTCAGCTCTCTGCTTAAGTTCTTGATGATTTCCTTTACTGCACAAAAGCTCTTCAGTTTAATGCAACCCCATGTATTATTCCTCATTTTAATTTCTTATGCCTTTGGGGTCTTGTTGAGGAAGGCTTTATCTGTGTCTTTGTGTTAAAGTGTTGGTTTTTTGTTTTCAAAACACAGCATGGCTGCCTTTCCCACCCACCCTATTTACAACCTTCATATTGCATACATTTTTGTTTGCCCTATATATTTCCAAAATACCACCTTTACTAAGGAAGAGAGAGAGAGAGAGAGAGAGAGAGAGAGAGAGAGAGAGAGAGAGAGAGAGAAAGGGAGAGACAGAGAGAGGTTTTACAAGACTTCAAAAATCTTTAGCCCTTTCCCAAGAATATGACCTATGAAATCTGAACTATGTAGCTGTTTAATCTTAATCACAAAATAGTTTGGGTGCTTACTGTACAAAAAGCTAACAATAATCCCTAAAAAGAATCCGTCTTCCTTTGGGAGAGAAAGTCTTTGTCTTTAGAGTTAACAGGTATTTCTTCACAGATCTTTTCATATGTCTACTTGAGGGCTAAAATAAGAATGATTACACATCAGTCATTGATTCCCTTGACTTCTCTTTGCTGTCAGGCAGTTCAGAATGTGATTTAGACAATGTGGTTCTACTGTGAACTGCTTGATAGAGCAAGATCTAAACTATAGCTTTTTTATGTAGAAACCTGTAAAGTTCTTTTAATATTTTAGGTATTTCTAAATAACCAAATGGTCTATCCAGATGTCCTAAATGACAAATATTATATATATATATATATATTATATGCGAAATTTTCTACTTTAAAAATCTTACTAGATTAAGGAAAGATAAATAAACCAGTAGTATATTAAGATATGCTTCTGATCTTAAAGATAAGAAATAAGCTGGGAGTGGTGACCTACGCTTGTAATCCCAGCATTTGGGAGGCTGATACAGGAGGATTGCAGTTCGAAGACAGCCTCAGCTCCTACTTAGGCCCTTTGCAATTTAGTGAAACCCTGTTTCAAAAAATAATAATAAATAGGGCTGGGGGTGTAGCTCGAAGGTAGAATGCCCCTGGGTTCTATCCCCAGTACCAAAAAAAAAAAAAAAAAAAAAAAGAAATATCTCATTTGGGCAAACTCATTATTATGGAATGAATTACAATGACTAATCCCTTTACCTGGAACAGGAAAAGAAAATACAAATAGTTGAGGTTTGGTTGTGAAATAAAATTAAGGAATGCAGTTATGTTAAGTCCTAATATACTTGCAGAATCTATAAGGCCCAATTTAAATGTTGGAGTTCCATCTTTAGCAACTTTATATGTAAGCATTTATTACTTCCTATCTTATTCTTCCTTATTAGTCTTTCAAAGAACAGAAAGGATTGTTGGTTGTTACTAGAGGGTGAACCCAAAGGTATTTTTCCTCTGAGCTACACCCTCAGCTGTATTTTATTTTGAAACAGGGTCTTAACAAAGTTGTTGAGGGTGGTCTTGAACCTGTCATCCTCTTGTTTCAGCCTCCCAAGTATGAGGATGCCACTACACCTGGCTCCCAGCTGTGTTCATTTTTTAATAGAATAAAATTATGTTTTGCAATTACTATATGGATCTAGTCAACCCCTGTATAAATTGAAGATATATAATATTATCTTAGGGATACTAATTTTTTAAATATTTTGAGTATTTTCCAATTTCAATATCCTTAGAACTATTTAATCATTAATTCATCAATTTTATTTTTAGCATTATGGCTAAAAATAAAAAAGTAGAAAGGAAGTTACCTAGAAAGAGAACCTATTTATTAAAAATCAATATTATATCCTTCAGTTTGTATATTGTACTGCCCATAGTATCACATCTTTGAAAACATAAAGACAGCACTATTACAGTCTTTCTTTTGTAGCTTTCATTGAACCATTTCAGAGTTCTGAATTTTTTATTTTCTACTCAAAATGTAAAAAAAAAAAACTAAGTTTTCAAAATGAGAAAAATCAGAAGATGAATGTAAGCAAATAGCACTCTAGACTATGATAGCAAAATCAATCATATAAGTAAAATCTCAGAGTATGAAACAATAGTTGTAATCAGAGATGTTGTTTCTCAAACTCAAGAGTAAACAATAAAGACTTTTAGTGGCAAAGTAGAAATATGGCATTCCTGTCCAGTTAGTCATCCAGTGGAAAGGACTTCATCATGTGTTACTTTGAAAAGGAAGTTGGAACATTGCATTCCACTAAAATGATATTGTCTGACAGTATTCTTTCATCCTTTATTACATTTGTGCAGAAGTTACTTGATATGGATTGAAAGTGAACAAGTTCTTATAGAAGATAAAAGAAACAGATAATGTAGAAATGAGAAACTTATTGGATTTATAATTCTAGCTAGAGTTTATAAAGATTCAAATGAAATGTTTTACGATTCTTTTAATAAGATAATAAGATGTCAAGATTGGATTTTGATCATAGAAGCACAAGATAAAGAACTAGAAGTAATGATAAGCTAGTATCTATTAAAATGCATATGAAATCTAGAATCTTTATTCATAGCATGAATAGTTCCAAGCTCAAGCATAAGAGTCAATGAACAGTTAGCTGTTTTCAAAGAATATCATTCATTTCAGGAAAATACAGTTAATAAAATTTGGGTTTCCTATGTTTTCATTTATATCATGATTCATAATAAAGCCTTTTCCCCCCTAAAGTGTTATTGATGCTTCTCAAGATTATTCATAAAATGGCTCAAGAATATAAAAATTGAGAGTAAATGGCAATGACTATTTTTCTTGAATATACTAAGGGGTAAATCAATATGCTATTCCTTTGTCAACATGAGATAAAAAGATAGTTCTAACAAGCTCCAAAGGTCATTTAAATTATTTATGGGTAATTAAAACCATACTTGTTAAATACACATTAGCAAGACAAATATGTAAACTGCTATCATAATATGCTATGAAAGCCTAAAAATGTATGTGAATGCCTTTTCTTGTAAGAAAAACTATGCAATATAGCTAGAATATAATCTGGCTTTGAAATGTTCTAAAATGTTTAATTACTTAAAACCATTTAGGACAACAGTTTTTCATTTTTTTCAAATCTAAAACAATTATACATGTAATAAAGAATATATTACAAGCTTCCAAGGTCCAAAGTCTGGACTTAACTATTCAGTAGCTATTAACCCCTTTGAACTTTAATTTCTTTATATATGTAAATTAATATATTTGCAAGATTATTGCATATACATGAAGAGTAAATTAAATGTACTCAAAACAATGTCTGACAACGAATAGGCCCATAACAAATAATATGTCCTCCTTGCAGAAAGCGAGGATGAAATTTGGTTCTTTGGTTGCTCATTCATTTCCTTGTTAATTCCAATTCATACGGCTTCCCTTCAATCATCAACCAACTTATTTCATTCATCAATAAAGATGTAATGAACACCTACTGAGCAACAGACAATTTTTAAATCTTAATTTGCTTTTAAATAATAATGTAACTGTTAAAACACAGATTAGTATCTCTATGCTTAAATATTCTCAGAATTCTGGGATGGTAAAATGCTAGAAAACAATGAATTTATGAAAGACATGGTACATATCTCATTTTTAATAGCACTCCAGTCAGGATCATCAAACAGCAAGTCTTAATAAACATCTTCAATGAGGAAAAACATACAACTGTATTTTTAGAAACTATATCACTAAAGTCAGGCGGTGGCGCACGCTTGTAATCCCCGCACTTGGGAGGGGGAGACAGGAGGATCGCGCAGGTTCAAAGCCAGCCGCGCTGGCTTAAGAGACCCAGTTTCCAAATAAAAAAGTATAAAAATAGGTCTGGGAGTGTTGCCCAGAGGTAGAAGGGCTTACAGGAACCCCAGTACTACCAAAAAAAAAAAACAGAAATTGTATCACTATAGTAACATGTATGTGCCACACAAAAAATTTTTTTAGCTTATTTGACTAAGAACAAGAGGATTTGAAGTTACAATAAAATGAAACAATGAAAGGACTAGGGAAAAAACAGGAGGGAAAACATATTTACAAAATAAGCATCATAAAGAGTCTACCAATACCAAAAATAAAACTTTTATATAAATTGACTTTTAAAATATCAATTAACAAAATAAGTTTTCCATGTAACAGGAAAAGAAGTTAAAGGTTAGAGATTTAAAAGCTTGTCCAAAAATAAATGTACACATGTAAAGGGTGAACATTACTATGGATGTTCATCTACTCTAAGTGTATAATATATACTTTTTAAAGGATTTTTTTTTAGTTACAATAAATCTATGAAATACCAACTACTGCTGATAATTTTTTTTTTTTTTTTTTTTTTGTGGTACTGGGGGTGGAACCCAGAGGCTTTCTACCTCTGGGCTATACTCCCAGACCTTTTTTTATATTTTATTTGGAAACAGGGTCTCACTAGGTTGCTGAGAGCCTCACTAAGTAGCTGAGGCTGGCTTTGAACCTGTGCAATCCTCCTGTCTCAGTCTCCCAAGCGCGAGGATTACAAGCGTGTGCCACCATGCCCGGCTTACCTCTGATACATTTTTATTCCACAGAACTAAACAGACAACAAAATACATTTTCAATTTTATTTAATAGTAACTAAGAGTATTTGTTTGAAACAAGCCTGGCTTGGCTTTCCTCTGAACAGGAAACAGGACAAAAGGCTAGTCTAGATGCTTTTTGAAATTTTATTTCTGAAATCACTGTCTTATTCTTGAATGTTGGAACTGTTAATGGGATATGACAGATTCCTAAGTTATTGTATGCGGTACATTGAGGTATCAATGAGTGCCCCAACCACCATTCCCTTTTCCCTAAGTTAAATTATAAAAATCAATACACAAGAGAATCTAAGATATGTAAAGCCACTTTAAGGATCAAAGTAACAAAATAAGACATGGCAGTATGAGCATAATATGATAAAATTCATGTTGATGAAAGAATCCACCAATCTATATGGACAGTTAGAAATAAAGAAAAAGCAAAGAAAGTATTAGCAGTGGTCTGGGTGCAGTAGTACACTCTTGTAATCCCTGTACTTGATAGGCTGAGACAGGAGGATTGTAGGTTTGTGGCCAGCCTCTATAAATAGTGAGACTCTCATCAACCTAGCAAGATCCTATTTCCAAATAAGAAAAAAAATTTGGCAGAGAGTATACCTTGAAAGTAGAATGCCTCTGGGATTCAATCCCTAATACCACACACACACACACACACACACACACACACACACACACACAGTATTAGCAGTGCCAACTTAGATATTCATTTTCATAATAGGAACAACCTAGCCTAATTTTATTAACCATTTAGAACCATAACTAATTGCTTATTGTGGAAGATAAGAACATGATCAAGCCAGGCATGGCGATTTCCAAATGGCTATAATCCCAGTTATTAGGGGAGGCTGAGGCAGGAATCCCAAATTCAGGCCAGTCTGTGCAATTCAGCAAGACCGCATCTCAAAATAGAATTTAAAAAAAAGGTCTGGGTATTTGGGAAGCTAAAACAGAATACACGTGAGAATTTAGTGAGACCCTGTTTATTAAAAAAAAAAAAAAAAGCTGGGCGTGGTGGTACACACTTGTAATCCCTGCTCTTGGGAGGCGGAGACAGGAGGATCATGCAGGTTCAAAGTCAGCAGCACTGGCTTAAGAGACCCTCTTTCCAAATAAAAAAAGTATAAAAATAGGTGTCTGGCAGTGTAGCCTGGAGGTAGAAGGGTTTCCAGGAATCCCAGTTCCACCAAATAAAAAAAAAATAAAAAAAGAAGGAGGTGGGGCTGGGAGTATAACTCAGAGGTAGAGTGCTTTTAGTTTCAAACCCCAGTACTCCTCCCTGCAACCTCAAACATATAGAGATTTAGGAGATTTAGCTCAGTGCTTGCCTAGAATGTACAAGGCCTTGATTTAATCTCCAGTAGCAAGAGACAAAACAAAAAAGGAGATCAAGTCTAGGTTTGAGACCAGGATAAAGAACAATTACAAGGCCAAGAAAAATGGAGAAAGGATTAGTGGGACTTAGATACTGAGGTGGGAAACAAGATTAAAGTAACAATAAATCGGGTTTGGTAGCACAGACCTGTAATCTCAGTACTTAAGAGGCAGAGACAGGAGGACCACTATTTGAAGACAGCCTCAGGAAGTAGTGAGACTCATCAATCTACCAAGACCCAGTTAAAAAAAAAAAAAATAGGGCTAGGGTTGTAGCTCGGAGGTAGAATGCCCCTGGGTTCAATTCCTAGTACAAAAAAAAAAAAAAAAAAAAAAAAAGCCAGGTTTTGTGGCACATGCCTATAATCCCAGTACTTGGGAGGCTGAGACAGGAGGATGGTAGGTTCATGGCCATTCTCAGCTATTTAGGCCCTCTGCAAATTAGAGAGACCCTGTTTCAAAATAAATAATAAAAAATAGGGCTGGGGGTGTAGCTTGGAAGTAGAATGCTCCTTGTTTCAATCCCCAGTACCAATAAATAAATATTAAAATTAAAAAAATGAAATAAGAATAAAAGAGAGGCATAGGGCTGGGAGTGGGGGTGTCGTTCAGTGGTAGAGCACTTGCCTAGCATGTGTGAGGCTCTGGGTTCGAGTCCCAGCATTGCAAACAAAACAAAACAAAAGAATATGTGTAACATGTTTCCCTTCTCTACCCCTATGAGTTGATTAAAATGTGAAGGTTATGGAAGTTTTTCTTCCTAGTAGCCCAGGCAAAAGAAATTAATACCAGCATATGCAAAAGGAAAGAGAAATTCTGCTGTCTGGGTGTGGGGACTATTCATATGTAAAGAATAGAGACCTATATTGGTCAAAGATCAATTACAATGTTGATTTTAATGCAAGTAGTTTTGTTTGTTTTTTTTTTTTTTATAGGATTATGGATCTAACCCAGGGACTCACACATCCTATGCAAGTGCTCTACCAGTGAGTTATTCAAGTAGATTTTAAAACTGTTTTTTGACATACAGGGAAGATGGCGACCGAGAAAAGCGGGGCTTAAGAGTCCCGCTAACAACCAATCTCCATTACCACAAAAAGAGCACCTTTCATAGCCAGAAAACACCATCACCAGAAAAACAAAAAAAAACCACCAGGCTCCAGAGAGAAAGCGGACTGAGAACAGAGCTCAGGGCCACAGAGGAGACACACGCGCCCGAGGACGCGGCAGCAGCGCCATACTGCCGGCGGCAGCGGCGAACTCAACGCACGGCTACAGCAAGCCAGGTGAGCCGCTGCGGAACAGCCAGGCGGGATCTTTCGGCGCAGACAGCATTTAAAGCTCCCAGTGGCTGAGCTCAGCACACGCTGCAGGGATTCAGAGTGGAAATCAAAACCAGAGAAGAAAAAATACGCCAGCCTCATGGCCGAGGGCGTGGCAGAGGCGCCATATTGCCACCGGCGGCGGCAGCAGCAGTGAATTCACCGAGTCCAGTACAGCTACATCTGCGTACTCAAGAACAGTGAGTCAAATTGCGGGCCACAGAGGAGAAATCGCAGTATTGGGCCTCCTGGGACTTGACCCAGTGAGGGAGTGGTGGTGGCAGAGATATCACACCATAGGAGAGCGTGCAACCTGGCACCCCCCATAGTTTAAAGCAGCCTCTATCGACTCCCTGGGTCGGAGACTCTGTGATACAACCCAGTAAAGGAGTAGTGGGGTCTGAGATAATACAGACTCGAGATCCAGAGCACCTTAAGTGAAGCCATAGTGACCCAAGGGAAGAACCCAGAGAAGGCACAAACCTCCGAAATCATGGGAAAGAGGAATAACACCGGAGTAATGAATGTGCACAACCCCACAACATCAGAACCTGATAAAACAGAAAATCAGAGATTTCTAGAAGATCAAATCAGGAAAATAACTGTAGAAATAATAGAGGTGCTTCGAAAAGAACTCAGAGAGAGCCAAAAAGAGATAAAGGATGCAATTAATGAAGTAAAGGCCTCAATTCAAAGCACAAACAACCGATTAGACCACATGGGGAACAGAATCTCGCTCTTAGAAGATGAGCAATCCAAAAATGAATGCATAGTTTCTAATCTAGAAAAAAATATCCAACAGCAGGAATCTGACATTGAAGAAATATGGGCCCATCTTAAGAGAGCTAACCTAAGAATAATTGGAATAGAGGAGGGAAATGAAAGTGATACCAAAGGGATCAACAATCTCTTCAAGGAAGTAATAGCAGAAAATTTTCCAAATATAGAGCAAGAGGTTGATACACAGATCCAGGAAACTTATAGAACTCCCTTTAGACAGGATCGGAGAAGAGGATCCCCACGCCATATAATTGTCAAAATGACCAATGTGGAAGCCAAGCAGAGAATCTTAAAGGCAACAAAAACAAAGGGCCAACTGACATTCAGAGGCAAACCAATTAGAATCACTCCAGACTTCCCAAACCAAGTCTTGAGAGCCAGAAGGGCTTGGAGTAACATATTCCAAACTCTGAAAGAAAACAACTTCCAGCCAAAAATGTCCTACCCAGCAAAACTTTCTATCAAATTAGATGGAGAAATAAGAAGCTTCCATGACAAACAGAAACTGAAGGAATTTATGTCTTCAAAACCAGCGCTAGAGAAAATACTCAAAGAGATTAACTACAAAGAAGAAATAGGTAACACTCACCAGAACCAGAGAAACAAGAGTTTCCATCCAACAGACAACTAAGATTGGTTATCTGTGGAGATTCATTATTTATGTTAGTCTTTTACCTATCTCTAAGTTGTATTGTTTGCCTTTATTGTTGTTAATTTTTAGGATGTCTAGTTGGAATATTAATATACCTTCAGATATAGCATTTGGAAATATTTTATCCAATTCTATTAGTAACTTTTAACTCTGTTTACATTGTATTTGGATATACAATATTTTCTTTTATTTTTTAGGGAGTTTGTATATTCTTCTGTTGCCTGTGCCATTGAAATCATATCCAAGAAATCACTGCCAATTTCAATGTTGTGAGGTTTTATGACCCAGATTTTCTCCTAAAAGTTTATAATCTTAAGATTTATATTTAGGTCTTTTATCTATTTTGAGTTAATACTTGTATATGGGATTAGGTAAAGGTCCAATTTTATTCTTTTCCATGTAATTATTATTTTTCAACAATATTTAGTTAAAAGATTATTATTTCCACCACCAAATGTTCGTGGAAACCTTGTCAAAAATAACTTGACAATATAGGGAAGAATTTAGCTCTAGGCTTGTATTTAACTCCAATGGTCTATATATCTGCCTTTAGAACAGTACTACACTGTTTCAATCATTGTAGCTTTATATGGTTTGAAATCAGAAAATATATATCTGCTAGCTTTGTTCTTTTTCAAGATCATTTTGGGTATCTAGAATTCATATTCCATATTAGGATAGATTTTTTTCTGAAAAATAAATATATAAATATATGATAGTTTCACCTAAAAAAACAGAAAAAAATATGCTCTAGTAAGAAAGAAAGCAAAAAAAATATTGAAATGCTATCTTTAAATCATCAAACGCTTGGTATCAGACAAATGAAACTGTTATGTGAGATTATCATTTTTAATTTTGGATAAATTGCTATAATACTAGATGTCAACCACTAAGCCAAGCATGGGAAGGAGGGATGGGGAGAGAATGGGGTGGGGATCGGGTGGGGGCTGACTGGGCGATGTGTGCATGTATGTCTACAAAAGTTTGTATCCCACTATGATGTATGAATACAGTGCACCAATAAAATAAAATTAAAAAAAAAACTGTTTTTTGTTGTTTTCTACAACTAAAAAGTTTGTTCTACCATAAAAAACAAACCCGTGATTAATTCTTTAAAGTTAATTCATAGACTAGTACAGTCAAGTTGCTTATACTAGATGTGAACATATTTGTTAAGATCTAATTGACAATTATTAAGTTGGAAGATATGCATACCAAATGAGGTAAAATACAATCATTTTTACCCCGACATAAAAAGGTTAAGATATATAAGTGAGTGATCCCCTCGATATGCCTATATCTACTTCACACATTTGTATATCCACTTTTATGACTACAGTTACAAAAATATTTTATAAGAATTCTGTACCATATCACTAGCGATAAATTATATGTAGGTTTTTTGCAGCCACTTATACTTTAGAAACTAGTGTTTCCGTCATCAGAAACAGAGGAAAATGCATTGACATTTCACATAAATGAAAATCTACTTTGATACTTACACAAGTATCAATTTACAAATGCATATAACAGCATAACAACTAGACTACATAGCAACAGAGAATGATTATACCAGTAGTACCATTTATTAAGCAATCGTGTATTAAATATATATCCAAGTCATATGATTATTATAAATGAAGCCAGCTTGGATTTGTACCCAAGGCTGGCTGTCTGCTCACTCTGAATTTAAGGTGAATCACCATAGTAGAAACTTTCAAGATTCTTTAATGAATCCTGACAGGAACACTGGGAGAGACTAACATATCTATTAGTCAAAACAGGAAAAAAAATGCATTAAAGAAACAAGTAATACTGGTTAAGTTGGAAAAAGCAGAGAAAGTAAGAGAGGCGCTTTGTAAACCTTTCCAATTTCTGAATTTCATTTAAGGGGACATGCTAAATGTCACAGGAACGACATCAAGTTGCAAAGAGGCCTATAAATTTATAGTACAATATTTTTTTTAAGTGTGTGTGGTATCAGCATTTGAATCCAGAGGCATTCTACCTTTGAGCTACATCCCCCAGCACTATTTCATTTTCTTCTTCTTCTTTTTTTTTTTTTTTTTTGCGGGTCTGGGGATGGAACCCAGGGGCATTTGACCTCTGAGCTACACCCCCTGCCCTATTTTTTTTTTTTTATCCTTATTTTGAAACCGGGTCTCACTGAGTTGCAGAGGGCCTCACTAAGTAGCTGAGACTGTCCCCGAACCGCGATCCTCCGGTCTCAGCCTCCCGAATGCTGGGATTACAAGCGTGCGCCACCACGCCCGGCTCATTTTCTTCATTTTTTTAAGTTGTGGAGGGCCTCACTAAGTTGATGAGGCTGGCTGTGAACCTATGATCCTTTGGTCTCAGCCTCCCAAGTACTGGGATTACAAGCTTAACCCATCACACTCAGTTTACAATATAGTATTTTTAATGCGACAAGACTTAAATAGACATTGTAATTTGGTGGAATGGGATCAAGAAACATGAACAATTCTTGTTTATTAAAAATTCCAGCCGGGCGTGGTGGCGCATGCTTGTAATCCCCGTGCTTGGGAGGCAGAGACAGGAGGATCGCGCAGGTTCGAAGCCAGCCGTGCGCGCTGGCTTAGGAGACCCTGTTTCCAAAAAAAAAAAAAAAAATGTAAAAATGGGTCTGGGAGTGTAGCCCGGAGGTAGAAGGGCTTCCAGGAACCCCAGTACCACCAAAAAAAAAAAAAAAAAAAAAAAAAAAAAAAATTCCAGCCGGGCGTGGTGACACACGGTATAATCCCCGCGCTTGGGAGGCATAGACAGGAGGATCATGCAGGTTCAAAGCCAGGTTCGAAGCCAGCCGCGCTGGTTTAGGAGACCCTGTTTCCAAATAAAAAAAATATAAAAAATAGATCTGGAAGTGTAGCCTGGAGGTAGAAGGGTTTCTAGGAACCCCAGTACCACCAAAAAAAAAAAAAAAAAAAAAACCAAATAACCATTGTTTTAACTAAAAAGACATGGGGTAGGTGGCTAGAGAGAGCCAACAGAAGGCTTAGATAACAGGATTAGAGAGTTTACCACTATGAGAAAATAAGGGCAAAAGTTACCTATTTTCAACTATAAAACACTAGTTTAGCTATTAGTTACCTGTGTACCTTTGTTTCCTTTTTCTTTTTTTTTTTGTGCAGTACTGGACATAGAACCCGGGGACATTCTATCTCCAAGCTACACCCCCAGCCCTATTTTTTAATTCTTTATTTTGAAACAGGGTCTCCTGAATTGCAAAGGGGCTAAGTAGCTGAGGCTGTCTGCGAATCCAGATCATCCTGTCTCAGCCTCCGTGCGCTACTACTACTGTATACCTTTTTAATCTACTTATATTCTCCTTGAGAACAGGAACCCTCACCCACCTCTTTTTTTTTTAAACTTTTAGTATTTAGGAGAAAGTAATATATGCAGTCTAAAACATTCATTTAAACATTTATCACATGCTAGAACGTCCTTGAAAAGAACATCAGTGTGTTTTTTTTCTTTTTTTGGTACTGGGGATTGAACCCAGGGGCCTCCTACCTCAGGGCCACACCCCCAGTCCTATTTATTATTCGTTGTGGAGGACCTCACTAAGTAGCTGAGGCTGGCCACAAATCTGCAATCCTCTTGTTTCAGCCTCAAGGACTGGGATTACAAGCTTCTGCCACTATGCCTGGCCATCTGTGTTGTTCTTTTGGTTGCGGGGGGGTCTGGGGATGGAACCCAGAGGCATTCGACCTCCGAGCTACACCTCCTGCCCAATTTTTTATTCTTTATTTTGAAACAGGGTCTCACTGAGTTGCGAAGGGCCTCACTAAGTAGCTGAGGCTGCCTGCGAACCGCGATCCTCCAGCCTCAGCCTCCCAAATGCTGGGATTACAAGTGTGTGCCACCACGCCCGGCTTATCTGTGTGGTTTTTTTTTTTTTTTTTTTTTTTTTTGGTGGTACTGGGTTCCTGGAAACCCTTCTACCTCCTGTATACATACATACATATATACATACATACATATATACACATATATATACATATTGTTTTTATTTTTTTATTTTTTTATTTTTTATTTTGGTGGTACTGGGATTCCTAGAAGCCCTTCTACCTCCGGGCTACACTCCCACAGGCTACACTCCCAGACCTATTTTTTTTTACTTCTTATGTGGAAACAGGGTCTCTTAAGCCGGCAAGGCTGGCTCCGAACCAGCAGGTGATCCTCCTGTCTCCGCCTCCCAAGCATGGGGATTACAAGTGTGAGCCACCACGCCCAGAATCAGTGTGGTTCTTGACAATGGATTTTCACATATGCTAGATTTATTTTTCCCCTTGGAACTTCCCCTCCCCCACCCAGTTAGTATAGTCTGTAATAAAAATAATACCTACTAGATATGTTGCCTAATATTTCTAGTTGAGCTCCCACTTTGAACAAACCACAAAAAACATATCGATAGCATTTCATTCCAGACCCTTGCTAAAAGCTAATTAGAGCACTAGCTAGCTAACTACCTATTTCAAGAATATGAGACACCGAGAGGACTCAGAAACAAAGAGGTGGTTAAACCAGGCTGGACACACATGCAAGATGACAGCTGAAAGAGACAGAGATTGAGAACACAAAACTCAGATAGCAAGACACCATGAGACTCTAGGGATGGAGGCAATAACACCCAGTCCTCATTTTAAGTTTCCAATAGGTAGCAGGCTGGCTGAGGATTCTGAGAACTCTATTAATAATCTTTCTTTGAGCTACCTTGAATTATTTCTGCCTTCTTTAGTTAAATGAGCCTTGATAAGAAAAATGGTATGTCTCCAAGTTCCACCATGAGCAAACCATTTGATCAATATTTCCAACATGATTCATTCTAATATTGTAGCCTCAATATCTTCCTAATCACTTGCATAGATACTTGCTTAGTGTTGAGATGCTACTCTATCACTATCCTTTGTCTTGAAGTGAGAAGGGAGGACAAAGATGTACTACTGGGGAGTAAAACTAATACAGGTTTTTGGAAGACAATCTGACAGAATCATCCTATAATTTGTACATATTCTTAATTTCAATAGACCATTATTAAAAACTTACCCCTCAAAGAGTCAGACAAGTATACATAAAGCTAAACTATGTTCCTTATATAGCCTATTTTTATAAAAGCAAGAAATGTAAAATTTTGATTGCCTAGAAAGAAGATTCTATGCAATAATTAAAAACAATGCCATGACAGTAATAAGAAAGGTTAAAAAAAACTTAAGACCAAATAATGTCATGAAATAGATGTTTACAATATATTGTTAAACATGCAACTTGCATTTTTAAGCTGGGTGTGGTGGCACACACTTGTAATCCCAGCATTTGGGGGGCTGAGACGGGAGGAATGCAGTTCTAGGACAGCCTCAGCTACTTAGTGAGGTCCTTCGCAACTCAGTGAGACCCTGTTTCAAAATAAAGAATAAAAAATAAGGCTGAGGGTATAGCTTGGAAGTAGAATGCCCCTGGGTTCCATTCCCAGTACTGAAAAAAATTTGCAGCAAGATGTGGTGGCACAAATCTATAACCCCAGTATTTAGGAGGATGAGAGGAAGATGGAAGTTTCCAGGCCAGCCTCAGCAACTTAGTGAACTCTGTTTCAAAATAAAAAAGTAAACATTCGGGAGGCAGAGACTGGAGGATTTCATGGACAGCTTCAGCTACTTAGCGAGGCCCCCTGCAACTCAAAATTAAAAAGACTAAATAAATAGGGCTGGGGGTGTAGTTCGGAGGTATAATGCTCCTGGATTCCATTCCCAGTACCGCAAAAAACAAAAAACAAAATAAAAAGTAAAAAGGGCTAGGAGTATAGCTTGGATTGAGCTGCTCCTGAGCTCAATCCCCAGTAACAACAACAGCAACAAAGCAAGTTGCACAATGGTATGTAATGATATATGTCTTAGAAAAATATGAGGGCATGCTTTTAAAAGATCAAGTATCATATTTCATTATTGCTTCAATAATGCATTTTTTAAAATTTTAACATCTCTAAAATTGAGATGCCTCATATAACTGTTGTCAGCTAGGTAGCAGTTGTGACATGATTGTATTACCTATGCATCAAAATATGAAGTATGGGGCTGGTGCTGTAGATCAGTAGTAGAGCACTTGCATGGATTTTGTAAGGCCCCTGGTTCAATCCCCAGCATTGCAAACAAACAAAATATAAAATCTGAAGAATGAATATCAGTAGCTTTGGGGGGGGGGAACTATGGAGATAATGATGAGGCATTCTTAAGAAATATCGTCATTCGTTCTCTTGATAGTGAGATAAAACAGGGACATTCAACACCTTTAAGTTGAAAGTTAACAGAGCAGACTTCGAATACGAGAAGGTATATTACCTTTCTCAGACAAATGGTACACGTGTGTGTGTGTGTGTGTGTGTTACTGGGGATTAGACCAAGGGTCATTCTATTTCCAAGCCACACACCTATCTCTTTTTATTTTTTATTTGGAAACAGGGCCTTGCTAGGTTGCTGAGAGTCTTGATACATTGCTGAGTCCTCGAACCTGCAATCCTCTTGTCTCAGCGTCCCAAGCACTGGGATTACAGGTGTGTGACACCATGCTGGGATTAAATTGCTATTTTTAATTGGTTGGTTCAGTTTGGAAGTGTGAACAATGTTGTAAAGAAAGAAGAGTTAAATTTGCAGTTTAACTAAGAAAGCACCATTTAATTCAAAACATACCTTTACTATATAAATACTGTAGGAATATAGAACCTATTAACTCTATTATGAATGGAATCATGCCCCCCCCCAATTTTTATGTTGATGCTCTAACTTTTCATGTACGTGTATTTGGACATAGAGCTTATAAGGAAGTAATCAAAGTTAAATAAAGTCATAATACAATAGGACTGATGCTCTTTCAAATAGAGGATGAGACCAGAGACACCTAGTCTATGGCATTTTGTTACAGTAGCTCTAAACTCACTAATACAGGTTCTTTCTAGCATCATTTTTAAAAATTTAGACAATGTTTTCAGTTTCAACTTGCAACATCCTCTCCTGCCACAATGCCAGCATCCCTCCTATATCACTTTTGATAAGTGAAAGTGATGAACACATTTTCAGTTCCAACACCAATGGGTGTTTTGGCTTCTATATGCTGGTGGTGGAAGAGGAAAGCAGAGACGAAGGCTTTCAGACTGTTATTTAGTGTAGATGTAGCTAGGGAAGAGAAGGCTGTCTCAGGCTCCCAAGTACTGGTATTACAGGTCTTCTGTGCCACCCACCCTTCCTGACTTCATTATCTTTAGAATGTGGCCAACAGTGCTTACCTGTTCTCACTTGGATCTCAGGTGTTCCTCAAAGGCTCATATGCTAAAGGCTTGGTTGTCAGCCTCCCTTGGTTGGGAGGTGGTAGAACGTTGGGAGGTTCTTCATGGAAAGAAACTAGGTGCATGCCATTAAGGGAATTTGAGACACTGCCTCCTCCTTCCCTCTCTCTTTGCTTTCCAGACATCATGAGGTGAACAGACCACCACCAGGTGCTCTGGCCGTAGGCCCAAAGTGATCATGGACTCAAATCTCTGAAACCATGAGCCAAAATAAGTATTTCCTCATTTATATTAATTCTCTTGGGTATTTTTTCACAGTGATAGAAAGCTTACTAATAGATCATCTCATAAAATTTTTAAGGAATAAGTCAAATCACATATTTAAAATCTGGCCAATGCAAATAATACTATAAAAATATCATTTCTTCACGAATAAAGTACATCCTCAGTCCAGATACTCAATGTTCACCCTCTCCCCAGTACTGGGGATTGAACCCAGCGGCAATGTACTTCTGAGCTACATCCCAGCCCTATCGTTTTCTCTATTTTGAAATAGAGTCTCACTAAGTTGTAGGAAGCCTAAGTATCTGAGGCTGGCTGCAAACCTGCAATCCTCCTGACTCCGCCTACAACATACTGGGATTACAAGCATAAACCACCACGCCTGGTCCCACACAATTTTTCATGCAATTTGACAAGCTAGTCTAAAATTCATCTGAAGTAGAAGGTTTAGAGAAAATTCAAATGAAAAAGAAAATTGGGAGAATTTTGCTACTATATGAACATAGTATATTTGTAATTAAATCATTTGGAATTAGCATAGTAACAGACAAATACAGAAATGAAAAAGAATGGAGTCCAAAAACAGGCCTAGATATGAAGATTTTTCGTATCATAAAGGTATAGTGAAGCTAGGCATGATGGCACACGCTTGTAATCTCAATATTTGGAAAGCTGAGACAGGAGGATTGCAGTTCATGCCCAGACTCAGCTACTTAGTGAGGCCCTCCCCAACTTAGTGAGACCCTGTTTCAAAATAAAGAATAAAAAAATAGGGCTGGGGTGTAGCTTGGAGGTAGAATGTCCCTGGGTTCCTCTCCATTACCGCAAAATAAATAAAGAAGGAAAGAAAAAAAAGTGAGAAAGAAAGGTATAAGGGTAAACTCACACACACACACACACACCCTTAAACTTTTCATTCCATATATTAAAATAAATCTCCAGTGGAGCCAGGTGTGGTGGCGCACACTTGTAATCCCAGTGCTTGGAAGGCTGAGACAGGAGGATCACACAAGTTCAAAGCCAGCCTCAGCTACTTAGCGAGGCTCTCAGCAACTTAGTGAGACCCTGTTTCCAAATAAAGTATAAAAAAGGTCTGGGGGTATAGCCCAGAGGTAGAAAAGCCCCTGGGTTCCACCTCTAGTAAAACACACACACACACACACACACACACACACACACACACACACTCCAGTGGATTCAAGTTCCAAAAGTAAAAATTAAATTAATAAAAGAGAAAGTATAGAACACACATTAAGAGGGTTAGGGAAAGCTCTAAGTAAGAAAACTCAGCTGGGCATGGTGGCGCACGCTTGTAATCCCAGCATTCAGGAGGCTGAGACCTGGAGGATCACGGTTCGCGGACAGCCTCAGCTACTTAGTGAGGCCCTCTGCAATTCAGTGAGACCTGGTTTCAAAATAAAGAATAAAAATAGAGCAGGGGGTGTAGCTCGGAGGTAGAATGCCCCTGGGTTCCATCCCCAGACCCGCAAAAAAAAAAAAAAGAAAAAAAGAGAAAAAGGAAACTCAAGAGCTATTATTCCGACATTGAATAAAGAAGGCTCATGTACTTTATTCCTGCACTGCAACTTTTTTTCATTAAGAGTAATGAAGTAAATCTCAACCTCTAATGTAGTACTCTAATTATACAAAAAATTTCCTTAAAGATAAATTAGTCTTATAAACACATAGGAACAAAATAGGAAGAATTTTTTTTAAAAAAGGTAATTTCTCATACCAATATTAAATACAATAAAGCAATTTTCTACTGAGTAGGCAATTTAGTGACCTAACTACTAGTGGTTATAATCACACACACGTTAGAAACATAAAATATAGTAGAAAACTTAATTTTAAAAGAAATATGTAATATGCCCCTATAATTCTAAATTTCATTATGATGTGAATTACTCAATAACTCACAATCATTTCCTTAAAAGTAATTATCTTAGCTAAGCATGGTGGCTCAGGCTTGTAATCCCAGCATTCGGGAGGCTGAGACAGGAGGATCACAGTTTGCAGCCAGCCTCAGCTACTTAGTGAGGCTCTTTGCAACTTAGCGAGACCCTGTTTCAAAATAAAGAGTAAAAAATAGGGCTGAGGGTACAGCTTGGGGTAGAATGCCCCTGGATGGCATCCCCAGTACCGCAAAAAAAAAAAAAAAAAAGAAAAAAAAAAGAAAAAGAAAAGTAATAATCTTAAAACTTAGTGTTTAAACGAATCAGAAGCAGAAAACCTATATTAGGTAATCACAAGGTAAAACAAAACTTCATTCAACATTCTAAAGATGTACTTTCTGTAATCCAATAGAAACAAAGTGTGCTAAGTTTTTCTTCTTGAATGACAGCCTTGGAATTATGTTTTAGCATGTTGACAAAAGCTTTATCTCAAGGTTTAATGGTCTGAATAGTTTTCAGTTGTGCATTATCTTTTTTTTTTTTTTTACAATGAGAAAATGATCTGTAACTGACTTACAGCCCATGTAGTATCTAGAAATGTCAATCTAGGGGAATAAAAGATGTCACAGGTACTTCTCAGAGACATTTCCATAATTCCTGATTTTTCCTAAAAGAGACCAGTAAAGTTGACGTCTCTCCATTGCTAACAGAGTTATTTCTGGCCACTGTACATTTTCCTTCAAACTTAAATTTTACTCTTATCCTCCATCCCCATAGGAAGCAGGTAGAATCATGGAACGAATGGTTGAATAAGGAATTCTCCTTTTGATGATTATCAGGAATTTTATGGTATAAAAGCAATAACTAGATGAAAGGACTGAAGCTACAAAATCAAAGGTCTCAACAATAAGATACTCTTATAATGTACACAAAAAATCATTTATCTTCACTCTTTCCAGTAATTCCAGCCTTAAGACAAACCCCATCCCTTATTATCCAATACAACTATTACACTTTAGTCTTTCTTATGCTAAAAAGTTTCCTATCTTTCATGGAGAGGTAAATAGGTGAAGATGGTTAACAGGTCTCAAGAAGATACTAATTTACAGCTAAGAGAAAACTCTAAGTTATGGTCTGACCTCACTTTACTTAAAAAAAAAAAAAAACCTCTAACGTCATTTACTGACAACCTTAAAATGACTTCTCACGAAACAAAAACTCTAGGAATCTGTGAAGTGCTTGCTTGTGAGAATGAGGGAATTCTTCCTTCAAAGGCGGGAAATGTCAAATATGAAGTTTAACTTGTAAAGGGCAAGAGCAAAAATCCGTGAGGTTTATACTGATAGTTTGGGAGAAAGAAAGTCTCCTTGTTCCTAGAGAAGTCTCAAACCCCTGCCACCTAGTCCATGGTTGAAGCGAAAGGCTGATACTTTCTTGCCCAGGCAAGCCCCAAGATGTTCCCGGGCTTTCCGGAAAGCCGCCATGGCTTTCAGGCAACCTCGACATTCTCACAGAAGAGTCATCTCACGTCCGGCCTGCAAGCCAGGTTCGTCATAAATACGCTGGGCAGAGGCAGAAGCGAAGCCGAGGGGACTGGCCACGCAACTGTCAAACGAAGCCCACCCGCTGCTAAACCGTCCCCAAGGCTACGAGCCTTCCGCACGCCTGACACTCACCAGTTGCCTAGGATCGCGACTACAACTCCCAGGAGGCCGCGCGGCTGCCGGGGCAGCGTCCTTCCCAGAATGCAGCGCGGCGGCGTCCCTACCCCACCCTCCCCGCTCTCCGCTCCTCCTACTTTTCTACCGTCGTCCCCCGCGAGGGCCGGAGGTAGGGTGTGGGCGGGGGACCCCGAGCTCGCGGCGTGTCGCGTCAGACGCCGGGAGGGGGACGGGGCGGGGAGTCGGGGTAGAATGGGAGGACGCAGGGGAGGGGAGCGGGAAGGGGAGGGGAGGGTAAATAGTGGGCCAGGCAGGAAGATGGCGGCCGCAGCGGGGGTGTGAGTGGACCTGGGTCTCTGCAGCTGGATTTTTCCCCCCTTCTGCCTCCTTTTCCCTCCGCTCACTGAGGTTGGCACCGAGAGGGGTCAGTTGGGGCAGCGGCGCGGGGGTCACGGCGACGGCGGCTGACGGCTGGAAGGGCAGACTTCCTTCGCCGCTCGCCCTCCTCCCCGGGTCCGCTCGGCGTCAGGCGCGGCGGCGGCGGCGCGGCGGCGACCGGACTCCGTCCCTGCGCCGGCTCCCTCCAGCCCCGGCGCGGGCACTCTGGGCTTCGCCATCCCCCGAGCCTTCGCCCCCCGGACCGGGCGCCGCCTCCGGCGCAGCTCACGGAGCGGGGGCCGGGCTCCTGCTTGGCTGTCGCGCCTCCATGTCGGATAACCAGAGCTGGAACTCGTCGGGCTCGGAGGAGGACCCGGAGACCGAGTCCGGGCCGCCTGTGGAGCGCTGCGGGGTCCTGAGCAAGGTGAGCCACCGCGGCGCCCGGGGCCGGCTGCGGACTCACCTGCCGCCACCGCGGCGGGGCGAGCGGAGCCCAGGGCTCGGGGTGGGGCTGCGCTCCCGGGCTCGGCGCCCCGGCCCGGGCGGGGGCTGCGGCGGCAGAGCCGCTGAGTACCTGGGGCCGGGGCGGGGAGGCGGGGGAAAGGGGTAGCCCTGCCCGTCTGCCCTGGGACTGAGCGGCGGCCCGCGACCTGGGGAACACGTAGGAACCCGAGATCCGGTTTCGGAGGCGAGATGCGCACCGTGACGACGCGGGACCCCGGGCGCAGCTGTCCCGGGTATAGGAATCTGGGTTGGGCCACTGTGGTGTCAGTACTACTGGGCGTGGGGGCGGTTCAGATTAGACCTTTCAGAGGAGATTACTCTGGAGGTTCCCAGTAGAAGGAGGCTGAGGGCTCTGTTGACTGGACTGTTCTAACAAGCCATTTGAGTCGGAATTGTTCCCGGAATTTAAGGTAGTAAAGTTATTAGGTGGCAGTAATCCTCGGTGTCGAGAGAGATGTAAATGTGGAGCACTTAACGTACTTTCCCCCCCTTACTCCAAATTTAGAAAAGAGCTATTGAATTGGCATGTGATGAGTATAAGAAATAGTAACTTGGAACATGTCAGAATGGAGACCGACCTTTAAGTCCAGGAGAAATTGCATTTTATTATAAAATATTTTTGGCCGTGATGAGTAAGGAATAGGCATTTTACTTTTTTTTAGCAAAGTGGATAGTCATTTGTCAAACTGAAGGTGGGTGATCTTTTGATAGTATATGGTGTTTTGTTTTTTAAAAGCATTTTTGCTATGAGAAGACTCACGTAGCTTTTTCACTTCCTCTCCTTTTCCTGTTAAACTTTTAGAAATGGCTGGAGCTAGCAGTTAACTGGAAGAGGGGGAGTTGAAGCCAGTCCTTCAACAAGCTGGTCATAAGATACCAGGTCATGTGCAACCACTGGCTATTAAGAAATCACTCTGCTTCCGGTGTTCACATGAGAGGCATTTGGATATCGTTTGTGGAATTGATTTGTATTAGGCTTTTATAATGTCTTTAGAAGACTACTGAGAAAGGGCCTAGGACAGGCAGGGATATGTCAGATGTAAAGCTTAACTTTTATTTTTGTAGCAGAAAAATCATAGTGTGTTGGTACTGTGATCCTTTTTGGAATTTCAATACAGTATTTTCAGAAAAGTGAAACTCTCCAGGGTTTCTTTATATTAATGCATCTTATAATTCAGGCATTTGTATAAAATACAGTGTGTAATACTCATTTTGTGATAGAGATTGTTATCAAATGGATTCTTTGCTTAGTGATTCTCATCGTTTCCTCACTTTTCTATCAGATGAGAAACATATTGCCATATTAGTATTGTGATGTTAAGTATTTTATAAAACAAGCTGTACCTTTTGACCTATTGATCATCACTTGTTAGGAGGTAGGGGAACAAGAGTAGGTAGTGGGAAAAAGTCATGTGTTCAGAGTACTTACTGTTTACAGTGTACTGTAGTAGGTCTACTATAGATCAAAACGTGGAAGGCTATCTCTAATATTTAAATAGAAATGCAGTATTTGCCCACTTGTGTGGAAAGGGAGTAATGTCAATTTTGACTGTTGCTACATATGTAGAATCAACAGGAGTAATACTTTTGATGTTATTCTTAATAGCTATGTAGGAAATCTCCCTGAAATTTAACAATTAATGGTGACATATAATATTTTCTGGAAGCTTTTATTCAAGGATTTTTGGTTTGGTTTGGTGGTAGTGATGATACTGGAGATCCAACCCTGGACTTGGTGCATACTAGGCAAGTGCTCTACCATAGAGCTATAACCGCAATCCCATCAAGGGTGTTTTATATTGAATATATATTATTATCATGCTGAGGGTGGTACATGTTTTTAAGTTTAAAGTACATGTTATATATTTCAAGTCCTTTTTGCTTACCTGATAGTTTAAGCAAAAGTTAGATCTTAGCATCTGTTCTTTTCCTTCTATTAAGTAATAGTAGATGCATTCCAATACTAATTTGTTTTACTTTTTTCTCCCTTACAATGGAGTGGCTCTGGAATGGTGTGTGAATTTACATAAAAAATATACCAGTCCAAAAGTTTTTTCCCCCTCCTATATGCTAATCTGAAATACAGGGAAATATGTATGAAGCATATTTTTTAGAGTCACTTCTTAAGAGACTAGGCTCTAGAAATAATGGATAGACAATAATTCTAGATGGTTAAAACAAATATCAGGGTGGCTTATGGCTAGGAAGAGATTCATGCTTTTGTAGAACTTGAAAGTAACCAAACCTGGATTAAATAAATATTACCCACCTTTTTCTGAATGTCCTCTATTCTTAATAGATTACCTTACCTTTCCACATACCTATTGGCTGAAATTCTTTTGATTCCATCATAAATGCCCTCCTTACTGTTACACCTTTTCTTATTTCACCAATCATTTAAGATTTCCTTCTGAATTCATGTAGTATTTTGTTTGAAACTTGCTTTTGACTCTTATCCTAAATATATTTCGTTTTTCTGAATTTGTCTTGTGGGACCGTAGGTGACAGTTCTTTGATTCTCCTGCAGTGTCTAACATACTGCCTTGTTGGTATTTGTTAAAAGGGGAAGTGAGGAAGCAAACATAAGAGAGCAGAGCGAAGGCAAAAACCTGTCTTCCAGGTGTAATAATAGCAGGTAACATTTACTGAGTAAACAGTCCTAAAGCTTATGTTATTTGTCAGTTCCTCTTTAGGAAAATAATACACAGTTATAATGAACACTTGCTGGGGCCCCTCCTCTCACTTTGAAAGGAGTCTGTTCTAGTGAGATTGAAGCTTAAGCTTCATTAGCTGTGTATAACTCTGCCTCAAACTGAGAAAATAATATGTGCCTACCACTGTTCTCATTCTATACTTGTTTAATCTTAATTCTGAGAAAGAACTAACAAAAAGAAATAAACACATAGGATGATAAGAAGCTTGACCACAGTCACAGTTACTAGCCTCATGAAAAGGGAAGCAAGGGAGGGTTAATCTATATAATCTCTTCAGTGCCAATCTTTGCAAAGTGGAAAGTTGTTCAGGTAAGTTTTGGAGCCGGATTCTCTGTAAGATGAGCTTGTAAGATAAGTAACTAAATGTGCTTAACAAGTAAATAAGATTATGTAGGTTGTGACAAAGCAGAAAAAGTAAGGAGTCCAGGAACCTCATAATTTGATTAGAATAATTGAAAATTGGGAAGAGAAGGCAAATTTAAGGGTTTAATATGAAGAAAAAGATGAGTAGGATTTGGTGATAGCTATATGGAATAAGAAGGAACAGTCATATTGAGTATCTTCGGTGACTTTGCTAAGCATTTTCATTGTTTTTTTAGTCACTCAGGCAACAGGCAAAGAAACAGAAGCTCACAAAAGTTAAATAACTTGTCAAAACTCACGCAACTAATAGAATAGTTGAGTCTGTTTAATTCTATATCCATTACCTTCTTCATGTATGTACTAATTCTGAGCTAGATTTGAGTTTGAATAACTGCAAAAGTAGTTAATACAACCAAAAAAATAGAATATGGAGAAGGAAGTACAGGGTAGGTGAATTGAGTTTTGTTACTATCGTTTATTTTAAATTGGTATCTAAATGATAGAAACTCATAGGCAGTTAGAAATAAGGAAATAGTAATTAGGGAGCCCATAGAAAAAATGAGTTAAATTGTGGGCGTGGGTGAACTCTCAGGCTGGGGTGATAATAATAGGACTTAGAAAATTTAAGAGTTAAACCAATCTCAGATATGTTAAATTAGGGAATAGGAAAATAAAGATTTCTCAGTGGATAAAATGCCAGAGCCAGGGTATTAGTTTTTAACAATCCACTTGGAATTAGTTTTTGGAATTAGCAAATAGTTTTGGAATTGTTTGTACTTAAAACCTTGGAGCATAATAAAAACATGTAAATATATTTCCACAAAAAGTTACATTTCCCTTTTCTAGTTTATGAAAAGTTGTAACCTTTATGTACATTAAAACTTTAATATCATGGAAGCCACTTTTAAATATAGTACAAGAGACAGATAATCTTAGTATGGTTTTGTTTTGTTTTGTTTTGTTTTGTTTTGTGGGACTGGGGTTCCTGGAAGCCCTTCTACCTCCAGGCTATGCTCCCAGACCCATTTTTTTTTTTTAATATTTTTTATTTGGAAACAGGGTCTCTTAAGCCAGCGTGGCTGGCTTCGAACCTGCGAGATCCTCCTGTCTCTGCCTCCCAAGCGCGGGGATTACAAGCGTGCGCCACCACGCCCAGCAATCTTAGTATGTTTTTGAAATCCAACTTTGTATTATTACTCCTGGGTTAAAAATATATATTCTCAAGTTGGACATGGTACACACTATAATGCTAGTACCTGGGAGACTGAGACAGGAAGATCTTAGGTTCCAGGCTAGTGTGTAGTAACTTTAGTGAGACCCTGTTTCAAAATAAAAAATAAAACATAGCTGGGGTGTAGCCTAGAGGTAGAGCCATTCCTGAATTCAATCATTAAATCCCCAGTATCCCCTCACACACACTATGCATGTATGTATTTGTGTGTGTATATATATATATATATATATATACACATACATACATACATATATGTGTGTGTGTGTGTGTGTGTGTGTCTTCATGTGTGTGTGTATACATGAAATTTGAAAAATGAATTAACTTTTTTTGGGGGATAGGGATTGAGCCCTGGAAAGTTCTACCTCTGAACTACACCTCCAGCCCTATTTTATTTATTTTTTATTTTGAAACAGGGTCTCACTAAGTTGTGGAGGACCTTACTTAAATTACTGAGGTTGGCTGTGAGCCAGCAATCCTCCCTGTCTCAGCTTCCCAAGTACTGGGATTACAAAGTATGCATAACTACACCCAGCTATTTAACCATTTTAAATGTGTGGTGTTGAGTTCTGTAGGGAAAGATTAAAACTGATGTGAAATTACTAAAGATTAATAATCTAGTATTTTTACTTTGATACAGTTATTACCATAAATTTCCATATGAGTATAATGTACAGTAAAAGTAGAATTTTGTTATTCATATCAAACTACTATTGATTTAGAAGACTGTATGCAGTACTTAGTATAGGAGAAAGGCTATATAACTGAACTTACATTTCTATAGATTATGTTAATTATGACAGACCAGAACGATGTAAATGTCATGAGGTGATAAGGGGAGGATACAAAGCACAACTTTTAACTGAAATCCTGCTATAGTTTTATTCTTTAAATGTTAGAAGAAAATGTTATATTGCATTTCTTATGTATGTATTTAAAATATTATAAAATTACTGAAGATCATACAATCTAGAAAATTTCTACTTCTAATCATTTTACTTTTGTGCGTATCATTAAGTGAAGACTTTTCATATTGGTTTTAAAATTTGATTGCTGTTTCAAAAAGTTTGGATTTCTTAAATACTGACTTGTTATTTTTTGTTTTTTTCTCTCTTTTCCATCTTTAGTGGACAAACTACATTCATGGGTGGCAGGATCGTTGGGTAGTTTTGAAAAATAATACTCTGAGTTACTACAAATCTGAAGATGAGACAGAATATGGTTGCAGGGGGTCCATCTGTCTTAGCAAGGCTGTGATCACGGTAAGTTGCAATTCTTCAGTAAGTATTCATTGAGCTTCATCTATATACCAGGAACTTTTTATGTTCTTGGTATATATTTGTGAACAAAATAAAGATTCTGATCCTTGTAGAGCATATATTCTAATACTATTCTCATAAAGTTGTTTTGAAGTGCTTATTACTCATGCTATTATTTTAGATAGACATGTAGGATTTCCTGTCAAATGAGATGGGACAGCTACTTGGTAGGTTATTGAAAGTATTAAATCAGGAAAATCATAAAAGTATACATATCTTTTACAGAATTTTAACTCAAAATATATTCATTTGCCAACATTTCATGTAGAGCTAATTCCATCTCTTTGTGTTGAGAGACGTTATTCCTATGTTAACTATATTTCTAATGCATGATCTGCCATCTCCAGCCTAATTTCTCTAAAATATAATAAAAGCTTAATGATACTTTTGAAAAATCTTTAGTATAGGCTCTTTCTGAATTTTTATTCATTTATTTTTGATGGTACTGGACTTGAACCCAAGGGTGATCTACCTTTGAACCACACTCCCAGCCTGATTTTATTTCTTATGTTGAAACAGAGTCTTGCTAAATTGCTGAAGCTGGTCTCAAACCTGCAGTCTTAACTGTCTCAGCCTCCCAAATATTGAGATTATAAGCGTGGACTACCACACCTGGTACTCTTACTGAATTTTTAAAAATTTTATTTGTAATTTTGTCACTTTTATTTAACTTAACACCTTTTAAAAAGAATCACTCATTTTTATGAGTCATCCTACTTAATTTCTAGTCAACTTAGTTTACCTAGAAATATTTTTTCTTTTGTTCTCTAGTCCGTAGGCTTAAATAATGTTATATAAGGACTATTACAAATAAAATAGCATAAATAGGTTTGGGAACAAACAATTGACTGGTTAAGCATATAACTACTAGGTCAGAAGTGCTTGATTATAATAAAGGACAACAAAAGTATAGACTAAGGCAGGAAAGTTAAATGTAGGTCAGTTAAAGGAGCTTTTATAGTAAAAATCTAAAAATGGCCAGGCATGGTGGCGCACACTTGTAATCCCCACACTTGGGAGGCGGAGACAGGAGGATCACACTGATTTGGAGCCAGCCTCGCTGGCTTAAGAGACCCTGTTTCCAAATTTAAAAAATATAAATTAGGTTGGGAGTGTAGCCTGGAGGTAGAAGGGCATCTAGGAACCCCAGTACCACCACCAAAAAAAAAAAAAAAAAAATCTAAAAATGGGTATGATATAACAAAAATAAATATTTTCTGGACTCATTCAAAGAGAAGTCACATTTTCTTCTGAGAGAATTTATATTGCCTACAAAAGTGAAAAGTATGCTTTGTATTTCTGTTATTTAAATCTTATTTACATGTTGTTTATGTTAAACATTTCAGGAAAATCTTACTGTATTTGTATGTATATCAGGGGAATGGTACTGGAGATTGAACCCAGGGGCATTCTACCTTAGAACTACAAGCCCTTTTTAATTTTGGTTTTGAAACAGTGTCTCACTAGATTTCTGGGAGTCTCACTGTGTTGCTGAGCCTATCCTTGAACCTGCTATCCTCCTGTCTTGGCCTTCCAAATACTGAAATTATAGGTGTGCCCACAGTGCCCAGTGTTACTGTATTTTTTTTTTTAATATATTCTGCCCCAATCTTATATTCAATGTTTAAAAGCAGAAGCTGGGTTCCGTATCAATCAAGTTGGAAAACAGATGAATTATTTGTAAGTGTTAATGAACTACTGTTCCCCATTCTAGAGACAGTTTTAAAGAAATATTTTGAACATAAAGGCTTAGTGTTTACTTTGACTGGCATGTGGTACACTATAATGTATGATGAAATTGTATTTAGTTGAGTATGTTGATTGTTTTTTCTCTTTTGATATAGATCATTATTCATGTCAGAGGATAGAATAATGAATGGAAATATACTTTATGATCCTTTTTGTGTGTGTGTGTGGTACTGGGGCTAGAACTAAGGGGCCTTCCACTTCTGGGCTACACTCCCAGACCTATTTTATATTTTTATTTGGAAACAGGGTCTCACTGAATTGCTAAGAGCCTCACTAAGTAGCTGAGGTTGGCTTCAAACCTGTGTGATCCTCCTGTCTCAGCCTTCCAATAACTGGGATTACAAGCATGCACCACCATGCCCAGCTTTACTTTATGATCTTGAAGTATCTTTTCCCGTTCCTTCCCAGCTCTCCTTCTTTTGCATATTAATTGCAATATTTGACTTTTTAAAAACAATACAATGATTGTTGATAATAGAAAAGATAAAAAGATGGATAAGGCAACAGAATAGAAAGAGTGGCGCACGCTTGTAATGCCCACGCTTGGGAGGTGGAGACAGGAGGATCGTGCAGGTTCGAAGCCAACCTCGCTGGCTTAAGAGACCCTGTTTCCAAATAAAAAAAAAATATAAAAATAGGTCTGGGAGTGTAGCCCGGAGGAGAAGGGCTTCCAGGAACCCCAGTACCACCAAAAAAGAAGAAGAAAGAGAGGGTAGTTTTTGGACAATGAAACAGATGATAGGTGAAACACAAGTATTTATTTTCATCCATTTCATCAACTTTTGTTCTGTTCCACAGTTGTAGTTTCACAGGCTCCATATTACTTATTTCAAAGAAATCACAAAATATACACAAAAACTGAACTTTTGAGGATGTAATTTATAAATAGAATGTGTTTCAGTTAAATTTAAAAAGTGATGGTAGTTTTTATATACTTTATTGGTTTATTGTATTCTCACATCATAATGTAGTTGAGAGTGATAGTGACATACAGCACTTAGTGCATAGTAATGGTTTTTGTTAAATAGGTATGCTTTGCCTTAAGTATGGGCTCTTACTCTTATTTACTTCTGAAAACAAAGAAAAATATTAGTTGAATTTGTTTACATGGCATCTTTATGAAATTGATAGTATTTATATGTGAAGAAACCTGGGCTTGAAGATTTTGCTGTGACCTTTTACTAAATATTATTTGTTGTTGGATCTAGTATCTAAGGCCATCTTTTCTGATAGTCTAATTCTTTATAGCCTAAATCACTCCTATTTTAGTTTAACAATTCATTCTTATAAGAATTTATTATATAAAAAATAAGGAAAAAGGCTGACTTTTTAGATTTCTCTTAATTAGAGTTGATTATTGATGGTACTAATCATCTCTGGTGATATAAAAATTATTTCAAAGAATTACAAAGTACCAATGAAAATAGTGAACTTCTAAAATTATGTTATTTAGCTATTTGTCAAAAATTAGATGAAACAATTTCAAGGAAGAAAGTATTTCCTGAGAGAATTTACTCTTTACTGTGAAGACATTGGGGATATGTGAGTGAGAAGAAAAATAGTACTCCTTCACTATATGAAATGAAGTGCTTTGTGTATAATGTATGTTTGAAAAAAAAATTGGGTTTCTCAATTATCAGTTTAGTAATTACTTGCTTAAGACCCAGCCCCTGCTACAAAACTCAGCTTATAGTGGATATGCACAGTATGTTGGCTGTAATTATTTCAGTCAAAAGCAAATGTTCATGGAGCATTTAAATTGTCCTTTATTGGTGGAGAAAACTGTCACCCTGAATGAAGTGCCACTAAAGGTGTTTGTTTTTTTTGTTTTGGTATCATTGGGGTTGACCCCAGTGACATTCTACTTCTGAACTACACCTTCAGCCCTATATTTTATTTGGAAACAGGGTCTCGTGAGTTTGATGAGAGTCTTACTACTTACTGAGGTAGTCTTAAAACCTGTGATCCTCCTGAATCAGCCTCCCAAATACTGGGATTACATGCATGCACCACCACATCCAGCTAATGAAAACTTCTAAGTAGGGGGACTAGAGGGCAAAGAAAGATTTTTTTTTTTTACTTCATTCCACAATGTCCAATTTTTTTGTGAACGCATTCTGTCTACACTGGTGTATCAATTTGTATGCAAGGAGCTGCAGGTAGCCAAGCAATTGCAAATTAAATTTATTCAAACAAAAAAATTAATTGTCCTTTATTTTTAAATTGTTTTTCAAATAAAAATGCTTATGATAAAAATATAATTCTTGGCTCTTGGGAGGCAGAGACAGGAAGATCGCACTGGTTTGGAGCCAGCCTCGCTGGCTTAAGAGACCCTGTTTCCAAACAAGAAAAAAATAAATAGGTCTGGGACTGTAGCCCGGAGGTAGAAGGGCTTCCAGGAACCCCAGTACCAAAAAAATACACACACACACACACACACACACACACACACACACACATTTCTTGTCATTTAAAAGTTACAAAGTGAACACTTTTTAGTTCTGTACTCAAGAAGCAACCAAAGATAAATTTATGGTTGTGCTTCCTGAACATATATATGCCTACATAAATATTTATTTGTTTATATCCTTTACTTTCACTTACACAAGTAGTATTATACTAAGCCTATTGTTTTCAATACATCTTAGGCCTTATCTACTACATTCTGTTTGAATTTTGTGATTTGCTCTATATCTTACTTATTTTCCTCTTCTGTATTCTTAGACATTTAGATGATATCTAATTTTGTTTTACTACAAACATGGTTGAAACAAATAAATGTACTTTAACATTTGTTTTTAATTACTGTCAAATGTCCTTTCAAGAATATCACTTTCTATTCCTACAAGCAGTACATGAGTGCCCATATTTCCCCATATCCTCAAGTACTAAGAGTTGAGTTTTAGCAAATGTTAAAATATTTGTCAAATTATGTCTTATTATTTTGAATTGCATATTTTATTCATGAGATCGTATGTTTATAGCCCATTTATATTTCTTCTAGTTACTTCATTTATTTCGCTATTCATACTGATTTCTAGAAGCTTTGATATGTAATCTGATATTTGTCATATTTATTGCAAATTTTTCCTCCGTGTTGTCACTTGTCTATTCTTCTTATAGTTCTTCTTAGGCCTTTTAGGAATTTAAAAGTTTTATATACCTTTAGTGCCCTTTTCATTTATGGTTTCTGTATTCCATTACATTTATATAGGTGTTTCCCCTCAAAGACTGTGTGTCCATGTAAATGTAGCTGTATTTTCATTCAGAATTTACACTTACATTTTGCTTCCTGTTATTTTAGTTTAAGGAGTGATGTGAGATATAATTTTTTAATTTAAAAATTATTATCCATGTATTCCAATACCATTAATTGAATAATTCACACAACTTCTCCTTTCTTTGAAATGCTCTTTTTATCGTAAATGGTAAAATGTGTATTGAAGGTTTTTTCTTCACTTTTTCTGTTCATTTAGTTTGTATGTGCTTTCTTCCTGTATCATGTTTAAATTTACATTGCTAGTATTTCATCAGCCAGTTCCTTAAACTAATAATCTATTAGTGAATGAAAGATGTGATTTGTTGGCATTTACTGAAAACAGATGTTTTGTGTAATAAATGTAAGAGATTTTTTATGTAATGGAAACATTAGTGTCTTACCCAAGTTCTATAGTCCAAGTGTCACTTTAGGCATCTGAATTTATATATCTAGTGATCTTGAAGACCTTTTAGAATTATCAGATAAGCAGAATTTTTATTAATATTATCATGGATTGGTTATAGGGAAATTTATTCACTAATTTCATGTTTTGGTATTTTCAGAAGGAAACCTGAGTAGTAGTAAAAAAAATTTTTTTTACTGTTGGATTAAATCAAAACATTAAAGCCTAATAAAAAGGGTTAGAAGTGTAGCTTAGAGGCAGAATGCCCCTGTATTTAATTCTCAGTACCAAATTAAAATGAAATTGTAGAGAACTGTAAAAATAAACACATTTTAGAAGTGTCATGTGAAGGGTAGTCAGCTCTAAAGAGTTTTTAATATACAATTGTAAAGTAAGAAATGGTACTGTAGACATGATCAACAAAATGGATATCACCAAGCATGATTAGTGCCATCAGTAGTCATTATACAAAGAACTTTGATTAAGAGAAATCCAAAAAGTAGGCCTTTTCTCGAATAGTTTTTTAAAATATAGTTTTTCTAGCCGGGCGTGGTGGCGCTTACTTGTAATCCCAGCACTTGGGAGGTTGAGACAGGAGGTTTGCATAGGTTCAAAGCCAGCCTCAGCTACTTAGTGAGTCTCTCAGCAACTTAGTGAGATCCTGTTTCCAAATAAAACAGAAAATAGGTCTGGAAGTGTAGTCAGGAGGTAGAAAGCCCCTGGGTTCCATCCCCAGCACCTCATACAAAATAAATAAAATAATATATATATAGTTTTTCTGTATTGAACTGCACTAGTAAGAACTAAAGGAAAAGGTTCACACAAAAGTAAAAGACACTAGATAAAAAATTATTTGTAATATTCATTTGAGAAGAATTTACCAATGAATTTTCTTTTCTTTTTTTAAATTTTATTATAATTATTTATTTTGAGATGGACGTCACACTATGCTGCCCAGGCTGATCTTGAACTCCTGGGCTCAACAGATGGTTCCACTTCTGCTTCCTGCATAGCTAGGATTTTTGATTCCTAGTTCTTTGTTAGTACATTTTTAAGGAAATCAGAATCTTACTTGAGTAAGATTTATACCTTGAGAAACTAATAATACCTGTTTAACTGTTGACTTGGAAATAATATCTTTTATTTTTGATGGTTTTGTTACTCAAATAATCTAAAGCAAATGTCATGAATTTATAGGAACTATTTAAGGTATTTGGTAACTTGTCTTGGAAGAGAAATAATACATAAAAGGATACCTATTGAAATGTAGAGTGCAGAGTGTTGAAACAGTTTGCTGCAAATTATATGATTCCAAAATGTGTTAGATTTCTAGGTCTGCCATAGCAAAGTAAGCTAAGTGGCATAAACAGTGGAAATTTATTCCCTCACAGTTCAGGATGCCAGAAGTCCTTATTAAAGTGTGGGCAGGGTATGTTCCTTGTGTTGGCTGTGAGTGGAGAACCTGTTTCATGCCTCTCTATTTCTAGTGGTTTGCTGGCAGTTTTTAGCATTCCTTGGTTTGTAGATTCATCACTCTAATTGCTGCTGTCTTCATGTTTACATGACATTCTCACTGTGTATGTATGTGTAAACAAATTTCCCCTTTTTATAAAGGACCCCAGTCTTAATGGACTAGATGGTTACTAGATGGTATCATCTGAATTATATCTGCGTGGCTCTATATCTAGATAAAGTCACATTTTGAGATTCTAGGTGTTAAGACTTGAACACAGGCATTTGAGGGGACACAGTTAAATTATCATTTAAGACTAGGACCCAAATCTCATTCCCATCTGGTATTATTTTGCCACATGCCATGGACATAGGAAAATTTCATATATGATGTGTTTTATTTTGCATAGGACTTGCAGGAACATGACTGTTAAATATTTATAAAGCAGTTCTTTAAAATTTGAGACTTACTGTTAATGCCTTCTGTTAAGTCTTCTGTAATCTGTTAAGTCTCTGTTTTAGCATTCAAGTTTTCTTAAAACAAGGGATACATGTTATCTTCAAGGTTTGCCTGCTTGAATTAGCTAGCAAGAGACTTGCTTTTTTTTATTTTTTCTTTTATGCTTTCTTTTAAGCTTCTCAAACATCAGTTGTTACTATTTTAAAATTTAGCATTTTATATTAATTTATAAAGTACTTGAAATATCATGCATGGACTCTGAAGTCAAACCTGGGTTCAGATCTTGGCTCTGTTTCTTATGGCCAGATAGTACCTTTGGGCAGGTTACTAAATTTCTCTGAGCTTCAGCATATTTAAGTGATTAAAATGGGAGCTAAGATTCCAGTATGGAATGATTATGTGACTAAAAGAGATAGCATATAAAGATGCTTTGTACAGTTCTCAGCACATAGTATGGGGTCAGCTATCTTTATTTTTGTAAGAAGTTTATATTGGAACAAACCCTTAGTTCAAGAAAGATGATGATAAAAGATAAGAGTGTCTGGCTTTAACTAGGCTCAGTGGTACAAGTCCTAGTACTTGTGAAGCTGAGAGGAGAATTCCAAGTTCAAGGTCAGCCTCAACAATTTAGCAAGACACTGTTTCAAATTATAAATAAAAGGGTAGTGCCTGTGAGTTCAGTCCTCAGTAACACCCACATACATACATACACACATACACATGTGCATTTGCATACACACACAGAATCAGACTTATCAAAGGGTAATAAAAGATGCAGTTGATTCATTATAGAGTAAGGATATATGGCATGTCCTGTTTCATAGATTTCCATGTGTTTCCTGTAAGATTTCTTTAGTTCTACTTCACAACTTTAAGAAAAACATAGGTGTATATAGTTAGCTCTTTATATGTTTTGTACATATTTTTCTAGGTGCTAGGGATGGAACCTAAGGGCACTCTGCCACTGAACTACAATTTCTGTCCCTTCTGTTTTTCATTTTGAGATGGAGTGTCATTGAGTTGCCCCGGTTGGCCTAGTCCTTGGGATCCTCCTGCCTCAGCCTCCTGTATAGCTAGGATTTGAGATGTTTCCACCATGCCTGACTACTTTTTGCATATTCTTGACAGACTTTTTTTGTTTCATCGTTTTATTGTTCTACTTATTTTTAGTTTTGATTTTGCTCTGGTATTTTTTAAAGCATGCTGTATCTTTTTAAAAATCAGATTTATTAAGGTACAATTTGTGTACAGTAGAATTTACCCTTATTTACTTTTATTTGCAAATTATAATTATACATCATAATGAGGTTCAGAGTTAGAAACATACATGTACACAGCACTTGGTGTGTTTCCCTCCAAATCCCACCCCCTCTTCCTCCCCCTTCCTGTACATGCTACTGAGACTAATAGCGATAATTTTTTTTATGTATGTAGCATTATTTAAACTGTTTCTTTCATTTGTTCTCTTCCCTACATCCTCCCAATCCTCCCCCATAGTATAGTTCCACTGTACTATCTCAATCCCTTTTGTTTCCCAGGTTCTCTCTAGCTTTTTCATATAAGAGAAACCATACAACCCTTCACTTTCTGAGGCTAGCTGATCTGATTTAGCATAATATTCTCTAGTTCTATGTACTTTCCTTTATTTTTTTTTTTTTTTTGTTTCACAGCAGTTATTTTTATTTATTTTTTTTAATGTTTTTTTTTTAATTTTTATTTTATTGGTGCACTGTATTCATACATCATAGTGGGATACAAACTTTTGTAGTCATACATGCACACATCGCCCAGTCAGCCCCCACCCAATCCCCACCCCATTCTCTCCCCATCCCTCCCTCCCATGTTTGGCTTAGTGGTTGACATCTAGTATTATAGCAATTTATCCAAAATTAAAAATGATAATCTCACATAACAGTTTCATTTGTCTGATACCAAGCTTTTGATGACTTAAAGATAACATTTCAATATTTCTTTTTGCTTTCTTTCTTACCAGAGAATATTTTTTTCTTTTTTTTAGGTGAAACCATCATATATTTATTTTTCAGAAAAAAATCTATCCTGATATGGAATATGGACTCTAGATACCCAAAACAATCTCGAAGCAAAAACAAAGCTAGAAGATGTATATTTTCTGATTTCAAACCATATAAAGCTACAATAATTGAAACAGTGTAATACTGTTCTAAAGGCAGATATATAGACCATTGGAGTTAAATACAAGCCTAGAGCTAACTTCTTCCCTATATTGTCAAGTTATTTTTGACAAGGTTTCCACGAACATTTGGTGGTGGAAATAATAATCTTTTAACTAAATATTGTTGAAAAATAATAATTACATGGAAAAGAATAAAATTGGACCCTTACCTAATCCCACATACAAGTATTAACTCAAACTAGATAAAAGACCTAAATATAAATCTTAAGACTATAAACTTTTAGGAGAAAATCTGGGTCATAAAACCTCACAACACTGAAATTGGCAGTGATTTCTTGGATATGATTTCAATGGCACAGGCAACAGAAGAATATACAAACTCCCTAAAAAATAAAAGAAAATATTGTATATCCAAAGACAATGTAAACAGAGTTAAAAGTTACTAATAGAATTGGATAAAATATTTCCAAATGCTATATCTGAAGGTATATTAGTATTCCAACTAGAAATCCTAAAAATTAACAACAATAAAGGCAAACAATACAATTTAGAGATAGGTAAAAGACTAACATAAATAATGAATCTCCACAGATAACCAATCTTAGTTGTCTGTTGGATGGAAAGTCTTGTTTCTCTGGTTCTGGTGAGTGTTACCTATTTCTTCTTTGTAGTTAATCTCTTTGAGTATTTTCTCTAGCGCTGGTTTTGAAGACACAAATTCCTTCAGTTTCTGTTTGTCATGGAAGCTTCTTATTTCTCCATCTAATTTGATAGAAAGTTTTGCTGGATAGGAAATTTTTGGCTGGAAGTTGTTTTCTTTCAGAGTTTGGAATATGTTACTCCAAGCCCTTCTGGCTCTCATGACTTGGTTTGGGAAGTCTGGAGTGATTCTAATTGGTTTGCCTCTGAATGTCACTTGGCCCTTTGTTTTTGTTGCCTTTAAGATTCTCTGCTTGGCTTCCACATTGGTCATTTTGACAATTATATGGCGTGGGGATCCTCTTCTCGGATCCTGTCTAAAGGGAGTTCTATAAGTTTCCTGGATCTGTGTATCAACCTCTTGCTCTATATTTGGAAAATTTTCTGCTATTACTTCCTTGAAGAGATTGTTGATCCCTTTGGTATCACTTTCTTTTCCCTCCTCTATTCCAATTATTCTTAGGTTAGCTCTCTTAAGATGGGCCCATATTTCTTCAATGTCAGATTCCTGCTGTTGGATATCTTTTTCTAGATTAGAAACTATGCATTCATTTTTGGATTGCTCATCTTCTAAGAGCGAGATTCTGTTCTCCATGTGGTCTAATCTGTTGTTTGTGCTTTGAATTGAGGCCTTTACTTCATTAATTGCATCCTTTATCTCTTTTTTGCTCTCTCTGAGTTCTTTTCGAAGCACCTCTATTATTTCTACAGTTATTTTCCTGATTTGATCTTCTAGAAATCTCTGATTTTCTGTTTTATCAGGTTCTGATGCTGTGGGGTTGTGCACATTCATTACTTCAGTGTTATTCCTCTTTCCCATGATTTCGGAGGTTTGTGCCTTCTCTGGGTTCTTCCCTTGGGTCACTATGGCTTCACTTAAGGTGCTCTGGATCTCGAGTCTGTATTATCTCAGACCCTACTACTCCTTTACTGGGTTGTATCACAGAGTCTCCGACCCAGGGAGTCGATAGAGGCTGCTTTAAACTATGGGGGGGTGCCAGGTTGCACGCTCTCCTATGGTGTGATATCTCTGCCACCACCACTCCCTCACTGGGTCAAGTCCCAGGAGGCACAATACTGGGATTTCTCCTCTGTGGCCCGCAATTTGACTCACTGTTCTTGAGTACGTAGATGTAGCTGTACTGGACTCGGTGAATTCACTGCTGCTGCCGCCGCCGGTGGCAATATGGCGCCGCTGCCACGCCCTCGGCCATGAGGCTGGCGTATTTTTTCTTCTCTGGTTTTGATTTCCACTCTGAATCCCTGCAGCGTGTGCTGAGCTCAGCCACTGGGAGCTTTAAATGCTGTCTTCGCTGAAAGATCCCGCCTGGCTGTTCCGCATCGGCTCACCTCGGCTTGCTGTAGCCGTCCGCTGAGTTCGCCGCTGCCGCCGGCAGTATGGTGCTGCTGCCGCGTCCTCGGGCGCGTGTCTCCTCTGTGGCCCTGAGCTCTGTTCTCAGTCCGCTTTCTCTCTGGAGCCTGGTGGTTTTTTTGTTTTTCTGGTGATGGTGTTTTCTGGCTATGAAAGGCGCTCTTTTTGTGGTAATGGAGATTGGTTGTTAGCGGGACTCTTAAGCCCCGCTTTTCTCGGTCGCCATCTTCCCGGAAGTCCTGTACTTTCCTTTAAATGACATAATATTGCTCTTTATGGCTAAGTAAAATTCCATTGTGTAGATATACCAGTTTTATAATCCATTCATCTGTTGATGAATATCTCAGCTGGTGTCATAATGTGGATGTTGTGAAAATTTCGCCCTTTTTAAAATGTACAGCTGTAGTTTTTACAGATGCAAACAGTATACTGTTATATAATCATTACCATATTAGCATATAAATATCTTTATTGCCCAGAGTGTTCTCCTCTGTCCACTTGAAGTTATTTACTCCTTGCTGTAGTTTGAATGTTGAGTGTTGTAATGTGAATGTGTTAAAGGCTTAGTTCCCTTTGGAAGGTAGTGGAGCCTTTATGAGGTGGTTCCTAGTGGGAAGGCCTTAGGTCATGGACGGTGTACCCTTGATGTGGCTTGTTGGGCCCATTCCTGTCTAGCTCTTTGCTTCCTGGTATATGAGATAAGTGAACATTTTGGTCTGCCATGTGTTCCTTCCATGATGCACTGCCATTGCCAAAGGCCTAAAGCAGTGGGGGGGGACACTTGATCCTGGACTGGAAGCTCCAGAACCATGAATTAAAATAAATTTGCAAGACCTAACAGCAGAGCTTTTCTCAAGAGCAGAGCTTTTTTCTAACTCAACTAGATTTTTCTGTAGCCAAAACCATCTTTGATAAACTTCACCTGTCACCTTAAGGTTTCCAGTCAGCTTTGTAGATTTCCCACTTTTTGTTTTGTTTTCTTTTGTTTTTTTGATGGTACTGGGGTTCCTGGAAGCCCTTCTACCTCCGGGCTACACTCCCAGACCTATTTTTACATTTTTATTTGGAAACAGGGTCTCCTAAGCCAGTGTGCACGGCTGGCTTCGAACCTGCGCGATCCTCCTGTCTCTGCCTCCCAAGCACAGGGATTACAAGTGTGCGCCACCACGCCCGGCTAGATTTCCCACTCTTAAAATGACATGATATGTGGGGAGCCATTAAGGCTTTCCCCTAGATTAATGTTTCTGATTGATCTATCTTTCTCCCAGAGTCAACAAGGTTTGGGGTTATGGAAAGTTCAAAAAAGTCTGAGAGAAGATCAGGTGGTGATGGCATGAGGGTATTGATTACCTGTAATGTATGTGCTTTGAATTGGTCTGTATTGTATTCCGGTGGTGATGGCACGAGAATGTTGATTGACCTGTAACTGTGTATAAGTACTTCTGGAAAAACAAACCCAGCGTCGGCGCAATAGAGATGACATTGACCCAGAAGTAGGCGTTGGCCAGTAGGTCTTCGGCGCTATAGAGAATACTGACCCAGAAGTAGTCATCGACCTGTAGGAAATGACCCAGAAACGGGGGTCGGCCAGTAGAGATAGTAGGCTGGCGGCTCCCCCACATTAGAATTAAAAATTCTTAATCCTCACGCCGCTCTTGAGAACCTGTACTTTTGCCGGCTGGCTCTGGCACTGATAACCAAAAGCTGCTAATCAGATTAAGGAAGTTTCAAATATGAAAGTGATTGAGAGAATAAATGCAATACTATGCAACAAATTGGTCATTCAAGAAAAATATAGAAGAAAATATTAAAGTATTCTTAAATACAAGTATTTAGAGTCATGAACCCCAAAATATATAGCATTAAAAAAGGAAGAGGATGAAAAAGAGCTCTTGGAAATTATAAAATACAATTATATTTATGGAGGAAAAAGTAAAAAGGTAAGAAGATGAAATTATAGACATTCCCCAGAATGGAGAGAAAAGATTTTTTAAAAGGTGGTATATAGGAAATAATTTTTTTTAATTTTTTTATTGGTGAACTGTATTCATACATCATAATGGGATAAAAAAAAAAAAACATGTGTAGACATACATGCATACATCGCCCAGTTAGCTCCTACCCAATCCCCATCCCATTCCCTCCCCATCCCTCCTTCTCATGCTTGGCTTAGTGGTTGACATCTAATATTATAGCAATTTATCCAGAATTAACAATGGTAATCTCATATAACAGATTCATTTGTCTGATATCAAGCTTTTGATGACCTAGAGGTAACACTTCAATATTTCTCTTTGCGTTCTTTCTTACCAGAGAATTTTTTAAAAATTTTTTGAGGTGAAAACTATCATACATTTATTTTTCAGAAAAAAAAAAATCTATCCTAACATGAAATATAAACTCTAAATACCAAAAAAAAAATCTCGAAAAAGAACAAAGCTAGAAGATGTACATTTTCTGATTTCAAACCTTATAAAGCTAGAATAATTGAAACAGTGTAGTACTGCTATAAAGGCAGATATATAAACCAGTGGAGTAAAATTAAAAGCCTAGAAATAAATTTTTCCATATATGGTCAAATTATTTTTGACAAGGTTTTCAAGAACATTTGGTGAAGGAAATAATCTTTTCACTAAATATTGTTGAAAAATACTAATTACATGAAAAAGAATAAAATTGGACCCTTACCTAACACCATATACAAATATTAAACTAGATAAAAGACCTAAATGTAAATCTTAAGACTATAAACTTTTAGAAGAAAATCCAGGTCATAAACCTTCAAACATTGAAATTGGCAGTGATTTCTTGGATATGATTTCAAAGGCACAGACAACAAAAGAATAAACAAACTTCCTAAAAAATAAAAAAATTGTACATCCAAAGACAATGTAAACAGAGTTAAAAGTTTCTGATAGAATGGGATAAAATATTTCCAAATGCTGTATCTGAAGGTATATTAATATTCCAAATAGAAATCCTAAAAATTAGCAACAATAAAAGCAAACAGTACAATTTAGAAATAGGTAAAAGACTGAAATAAATAATGAATCTCCAAACATAACCAATCTTAGTTGTGTGCTGGATGGAAAATCTTGTTTCTCTGGTTCTGGTGTGTATTACCTATTTCTTCTTTGTAATTAATCTCTTTGAGTATTTTCTCTAGCGCTGGTTTTGAAGACATAAATTTCTTCAGTTTCTGTTTGTCGTGGAGGCTTCTTATTTCCCCATTTAATTTGATAAATAGTGTTGCTGGGTAGGAAATTTTTGGCTGGAAGTTGTTTTCTTTCAGAGTTTAGAATATGTTACTCCAAGCCCTTCTGGCTTTCATGACTTGGTTTGAGAAGTCTGGAGTCATTCTGATTGGTTTGCCTCTGAATGTCACTTGGCCTTTTGTTTTTGTTGCCTTTAAGATTCTCTGCTTGGCTTCCACATTGGTCATTTTGACAATTATGTGGTGTGGGGATCCTCTTCTCTGATCCTGTCTAAAGGGAGTTATATAAGTTTCCTGGACCTGTGTATGGACCTCTTGCTCTATGTTTGAAAATTTTTCTGCTATTATTTCTTTGAAGAGATTATTGATCCCTTGGGTTTCACCTTATTTTCCCTCCTCTATTCCGATTATTCTTAGGTTAGCTCTCTTAAAATGGGCCCATATTTCTTTAATGTCAGATTCCTGCTGTCAGATATTTTTTCTGTTATAAATTATGAGTTCGTTTTTGGAGTTATCATCTTCTAGGAGCGAGATTCATATTCTCCATGTGGTCTGATCGATTGTTTATACTTTGAATAGAGGCCTTTACCTCAGTGATTGCATCCTTTATCTCTTTTTGACTCTCTCTGAATTCTTTTCGAAAGTCCTCTATTATTTCTACAGTTATTTTCCTGATTTGATCTTCTAGAGATCTCTGAATTTCTGTGTTATCAGGTTCTGATGTTGTGGGGTTGTGGGCATTCATTGCTCTATTGTTCTTCTTTCCCATGATTTCAGAATTTTGTGCCTTCCCTGGGTCACTATGACTTCACTTAGGGTGCTCTGTATCTCGAGTCTGTTGTAATCTCAGCCGCCACTACTCCTTTACTGGGTTGTATCTCAAAGACTCATACCCAGGAAGTTAATTGAGGTTGCGCGAGACCATGGGGGTGCCGGGCTGGGCGTTTTCCCACAGGGAGCTTCGGCTAGGGTGTGGTATCTCTGCCACTGCTACTCCTTCACTGGGTTGGACTGCAGAATATCCAACCCAATGAGATTATCAAAGCTACACAAGTCCCTGGGAGTGCAGTACAGGGATTTCTCCTTTAGGGGCCGCAATTACACTCCTGATTATTGTGCACGCAGTGGGGTGTGTTGAACTCGCTATAGCTGCTGGCAATATGGCGCCGCTGCCACGCCCTCGGCCTTTAGGCTGTAGCTGCTGGCAATATGGCGCCGCTGCCACGCCCTTGGCCATGAGACTGGCATATTTCTTTTCTTGTTTTGAGCTCTGTACTGAGTCCCTGGAAGGCGTGATGAGCTTGACCACTAGGACTTTTAGGCGTTCTTTGCGCTGAAAGAACTGCTGAATTACACCCGAATGATCCCCAGCTGCTCACTTCAGCTCCTTGTTTACCTTTCCTCTCTGGAGCCTGGTGCTGTGAGGGAAGATGGTGCCGGCTTGCTCTGCTGCCACATTGCAGGCTTGATTTCTGGTCTCTGGTTGTTCTTCTAGTCTTTTTTTCTCTGTCCCTTGTGTTTACATTTTTTATTTCTCTGCTAATGGTGTTTTCTGGCTATGAAAAGTGCTGATTTTATGGCAACAGAGATCAAGTTTTAGCAGGACTCTAAAACGCTGCTTTTCTCAGTCGCCATCATCCAGGAAGTTAAAATTATTTTAAAAGTAAAATTAAACTAGATGTGATGGCACATGATTGTAATCCCAGTACTTGGGAGGCTGAGGCAGGAGGATCACAGGTTCCTGGCCAGCCTCAGCTACCTATTGAGGCCCTCTGCAACTTAGACCCTGTATCAAAATAAAGAATAAAATAAGGCTAGGGGTATAGCGCAGAGGCAGAATGCCCAAGTTCAGTCCCTAGTCACACATGCGCGCGCGCACACACACACTCACATAAAGATAAAATTAAAGGAATTATTCCAGCATTCTAGTATAGTAGGAATTTTGGGATGAGAGAATTGAAGAGAATTATCAGTGAAAGGATACTAGAAAAATTTATAGAAATAACGGACAGGAGCTGGGCATGCCGGCACGCACTTGTAATCCCAGAATTTGGGAGGCTGAAACAGGAGGATGGCGGCTCGTGGGCAGCTTCAGCTACTTGGTGAGGCCCTTTGCAACTCAGCGAGACCTTGTTTCAAAATAAAGAATAAAAAATGTTGCTGGAGTGTAGCTCATAGGTAGATAAAAATCTCTTATTTTGGAAATATATATATATATATCTATCTGCTTATGCTTTTTATAAATTACTTGTGAAGAGATATGCTTTGAACTAGGCTTGGAGTAATCCTTTTGGGAGGGTATGAGTTGAGGATATAGATGAAACATTATGCCATGAGTAAATAGTAGAAACTGAGCTAGGTGTGTGGTACATACTAGTAATCCCAGCACTTGAGAGGCCGAGACAAGAGGATCACAGGTTTGTGGTCAGCTTCAACAATTTGTGAGGCCCTCTGCAACTTAGTGAAATCCTATTTCAAAAGAAAGATTAAAAAATAGGGCTTGGGGTATAACTCAAAGGTAGAATGCCCCTTAGTTACATCCCCAGTACCACATAAAAAAAGTAGAAGCTGAATAGTGATAATGGAATTTATTATCCTGGTCTTTAATTGTGTGTGTGTGTGTGTGTGTGTGTGTGTGTGTGTTTGCGGTACTGGGGTTGAAACCTAGGGGTATTCTACCTCTGAGCTACATCCCCAGACTATTTTTTATTCTTTTATTTTGAATAGGATCTCATTGAGTTGCAAAGGGCCTCACTAAGTAGCTGAGGCTGTCCTTGAACCTAGATCCTTCTGTCTCAGGCTGCCAAATGCTGGGATTACAAGTGTGCCCCCCCCAACCCCTGCCGCTCCAGTACATCATCTTTAAAGTCAGCCTCTTGCAGTTTCAGAACAGGCAAAATACAGATCAAGTTTGTGGCCAAAATGTAACACGTGTAGCCTGGATCCCATTTTTCTTTCTTTCTCCCCCTCTCCCTGCCCCGGGTCTGGGATGGAACCCAGGGGCATTCGACCTCCAAACTATACCCTCTTCCCCCTTTTTTTTTATTCTTTATTTTGAAACAGGGTCTCACTAAGTTGTGGAGGGCCTCATTAAGTAACGGAGGCTTTCCGCAAACCACGATCCTCCTGTCTCAGCCTCCAGAATGCTGGGATTACAAGTGTGGGCCGCCACGCCCGGCTTGGATTCTATTTTTCTATGGAGTCCTCTGCATTCTGACATATCCTGAGCAGAGTCTTTCCCATCTGCTTTTCTAGCCACATTCTAGCCTTTCCAACTTCTCATAAACCAGTTCCAAAAACTCATAAAACACACAGTCAGACTTAGGTACAGCAGTGACCTCATTTTTCTGATACTGATTTCTCAGTTAACATTCTCATTGCCACAATCCAAAAGAACTGACCACACAATTTAGAAGAAGGAAGGTTTATTTACTCAGAGTTTGGGGTTTTTGTTTTGTTTGTTTTGAGATTGAGAAGTTCACACCATGTTAGGCCGGGGTTCAAAGCTTAGGGCATGGTGTTGGGAAGCAGAGAGAAAGAGAGCAAAGGGTCCTGCTTTTCATATGGAGGCCAGAAGCAGAGAGGGGGTGGGGGGAATGGAGACCTTATATAGTGCCCAAGGCCACACCCCCAGGGATCTCCTTAGCAACCAAACTCTGTTTCCAACCTTGCTACCTTGCTTCTGCAAGGGCTATAGGGACATTGAATACAAACTATTATAAAGAGTTTGCAAGGCAGTACTGATTAGAAGAACTGTTTATCCCCAAATAAAAATATCAGTATTTAAAGAGGAAAAATTATATTTTAGGATATACAGCTAGTTTCTTCATAGAAAATCAGTTTTTGATGTTTTTCAAATCTTCAGAGGTCTTCCTTCAGATACTATTTTTGATGAAGTGAAGAGTAAAAATAAAGAGGTATTTCTTCCCTCCTTTTATTTTTCAGTATAGGGGTGTTCTACCACTGAGCTATCTTCACTACTTTTATTTTAAGACAGGGACTCTAAGGCACCAAGCCTGCCCTTGAACTTGAGATCCTCCTGCTTCAGCCTCCCAAGTAGCTAGATTACAGGCATGTTCTACAACACTGGGCAAGAATAAAATAGTTTTTAATGAATCAGTAGTTACAGGAAAAGCTCAAGGTTTTAACTGGGAGAGTTAGAACCAAATAGGATGATTCTGTTTTGTGCCCCCCCACCCCCGTCTTTGGGTGAAAAGTATTTTTCTCGCTGTCTTTTGGATATGATGTACAGACTTACCAATAATGACACCAAACAAAGGCATAAATTGTGCCTCCCAGAAAGAATATGACACACACAAAAGGGACAAAGTTTTTATTATCTCCAGTGTTGTTTATGGAAGGGACTCCCCTTATCATTGGATGAATTTCAGTATTCCAGTCCTTCCTGTTTTGGTATACAAAACAGACTGTCATTTTGATAACCTATCTTTGCTCCAGTTCCTTATTTTCATGTAACTAAATTGAGTGGGAAGTATGTGTGAAAAGGTGATAGTAGAAGTAGAGGTTGAAATTTTAGAAATGTTAGCAAAGGAAAGGAAGTAACAGATAAGCAGTAAATGTCTTTGGAGAATGATCTTCGAAGTGGAAAGAGGAAATGCAAAAGCTTAGAGGTAGCTAGAGGCATAGAGTTATATGATGGAAAGATATCATCGAAGGGCTTTGAACAGAAAAGAGATGTGATTATGATTTTCCTTTTAATAATCATTCTGTTCTAAATATATGATAGTAGATAATGATAGATACAGTGAAGGAAGCAATACCAAGATTTCTGTGCTCTACTTAAGTCTAGTAGAGTTGGGATACATTACCTAAAGCTCCATGTTAAAATTTGGAATCAAGAAGCTGGACGTGGTGGCGCACAATTGTAATCCCCGCACTTGGGAGGCAGAGACAGGAGGAGCCGCACACACTGGCTTAGGAGACCCTGTTTCCAAATAAAAATGTAAAAAAATAGGTCTGGGAGTGTAGCCCGGAGGTAGAAGGGCTTCCAGGAACCCCAGTACCACCAAAAAAAAAAAAAAAAATTTGGAATCAAGAAAAGTTTCACTTAATATATAGTTCATATACAATTTAAAATGCTTTCCACTGCCAGATTATCTAAAATATATTAGCCGGGCGTGGTGGCGCACGCATGCTTGTAATCCCTGAGTTTGGGAGGCTGAGACAGGAGGGTCGCACAGGTTTGAAACCAGCCTCAGCTACTGAGAGAGGCTCTCAGCAATTTAGTGAGACCTTGTTTCCAAATAAAGTACAAAAAAATAGGTCCGGAGCCGGGTGTGGTGGCGCACGCTTGTAATCCCTGCACTTGGGAGGCTGAGACAGGAGGATCACACGGGTTCGAAGCCAGCCTCAGCTACTTAGTGAGGCTTTAAGCAACTTAGTGAGACCCTGTTTCCAAATAAAATATATATTTTTTTAAAAGGGTCTGGGAGTATAGCCTGGAGGTAGAAAGCCTCTGGGTTCCGCCCCCAGTACCACACACACACACACACACACACACACACACACACAAAAATAGGTCTGGGAGTATAGCCCAGAGGTAGAATGCCCCTGGGTTCCACCCCCAGTACCACACACACACACACAAAATACATATATTCCACATGTATTTGTATTTTTAGGTTATACATTTAAATAATCCCTATTGATGAAGTTAAGTAGATATTTTAGAGAAGGTTATACTGTTTTAGAACTGTATTCGCGGGGGGGGGGGAGTCCTGATTTTATTTTCCCATTGAAAAAATTACTAGTAGCTGGGCATGGTGGCGTATGCTTGTAATCCCAGCATTCAGGAGGCTGAGACCTGAGGATCATAGTTCGCGGACAACCTCAGCTACTTAGTGAGGCCCTTGGCAACTCAGTGAGACCCTGTTTCAAAATAAAGAATAAAAAATAGGACACGGGGTGTAGCTTGGAGGTCAAATGCCCCTGGGTTTCATCCCCAAACCCGCAAAAAAAAGAAAAAAAATTACTGTTTATATGTGTGCATCTGTACAGGTGTACATGCACACACATACTGTTATATATGTACATATATAAAACATTCAAATGTTTTTACTACACCACAGAATGTTCAGAATGTTTTTCATGTTTCTACATACAAAATGTGTATTGCATTTAATCCCGTGGACAACATTGTAAAATAAATACTGTTACCTCCACTTTAGTAGATAAAAGAATTAAGACTTGAGAGTTTAAGTAACTTGCACAAGGTCACAATACACCATTCTTGGATCTTTATAAGTTTGAAATTATATAATAGAAAGGAATTCTGTGTAGGGGTATATTTTATATTTAATACTATCCAGGAAGGGATCAATTGAACATAGGTAACTGCTAAAAGAAAATTAGCTAATAGCCCTCAGACCAAAAAACAGATAATTTGAAAGAACAACCCTTTTTTTAACTTTTATTTATAAGTGGAACATAATGAAAATGGTATACATTTAGACTGTGATTGGTGCCCTCTCCTCCCCACCCCGGTTCTCCTTCCCCCCTCCCAACACTGAATGTCCACATTAACCATGCTATGTTCATACTTTTACACATATTTGGATGTAGCTCCTCCATTAATCAACCTCGGCCTTCTTAAAGCATGTTCAGGAAAAGGTAACTATGGAAAGTGTTTCTCACTCTGTTTTATGAAATTGCCTCAGAAGCAATTTCATAAAACAGAGTGAGAATGACAATGATCTTGTGGCAGGGCGTGAGGGTGAGAGTGGGGGAAATGTAAAAAGCTAGCAACTCTTTTTTTCTTCACCCATCCAAATTTTTTTGTTTGGTTGGTTGGTTTTGATTTTAAGATAGAAGGAGTAGTGGACACGGTTATTTTACCTGAAAGGAAAGTTGTGAAAATGTCACATTATGTTTCTGCCACTGCCTACTAAAAGTCTTCTAACTCCCCTATTTTGATTCCATGCTGAAACTTTCATGTCTGGATAGAATTCTTAAAAGAGACTCCAGAATTTGTCTAATTATGGTATTTGTTCCTCACTGTAAATCATTAAATTGACAATATGATATACTTGTTGAAACATGACTAAATATTTTAGCAGTGTGGTTGTTTAGACTTAAGTCTTCTTGTATCTGGGACACTGGGAAAGACCTAATTTTTATATTTGCAAAGTAATCTTTTCATTCCCTGGAATGTGAGTACTTTCCCACACCTGTGTTGGTTCTCAGTATAGTCGAGTTGGCCTTTTTAACATCTCTGTCCTCACTGATGTTAGCCTGCACAGTGATGATAATCTCTTGTAGTCCATTACAAGGAGTGGCTCAACCATAGTGAGACTAAATTCAGTATTTTTCAGATTGGACAAATACCTGGAATCATTTATTTTTAACTAACTTTTATGATGTACTACTAAATGAACAAATATTTTACTTGATTAAGCTACACATTCCACTGTGAAATATTTTCATTGTCATTTTATTTGACCAAGTAATAAGATTGAAAGCCATCCCTTATTTCTTTTAATCTTTTTTTTATTACAAAAGTAATATCTACTCAGTATCAAACACTTAGGAAATATATATATAGTCTACACTCCAGGTGAAGCAGCACACACCTGCAAAATCCCAGTACTTGGGAGGCTGAGAGGGGCAGAGCTCATGTTCAAGACTAATGTGGTAACTTAGCAAGACTTTGTTTCAAAATAAAATAGGGTTGGGGGTTTAGTTCAGTAGTAGAATGCTCCTAGGCTCAGTCTCCAGTACCCACTTCCCCCATACAGAAAGAATTATAGAAGAAAATAATTTATAATTCCAACACTAAGGGACAGCCACTTTTTTTTTTTTTTTTTTTTTTTTTTTTTTTTGTGGTACTGGGGTTCCTGGAAGCCCTTCTGCCTCCGGGCTACACTCCCAGACCTATTTTATACTTTTTATTTGGAAGCAGAGTCTCTTAAGCCAGCACAGCTGGCTTCAAACCAGAGCGGCTGGCTTCAAACCAGAGCGATCCTCTGGTCTCCACCTCCCAAGCAGGGGGATTACAAGCACGTGCCACCACGCCCAGCAGAGACAGCCACTTTTTATATTTTGATTAATTTTCTCATTTTTTACTTTGAAAATCTTTAAAATTTTTTCAAATAATTATATATGCATGGAAACTTGGCAAAAATAGTAGAGATTCTCTACTCTTCCTCCAGTTTCCCTCAGACCTTAATTCAAATTTTACCAATTTTATATGCTCTTTGTGTGATTCTGCGCAGTTTTATTGTTTGCTTGGATTTGTGTAACCACTGTCAGAGTCAAAATACAAAACTGTTTTAATACCACGAAGATACTTTGATGATGCTTAATCCTATCTTTTTATTATCACATTCTTCAATCCTTCTAGTTTACCCTCTAATCCTTAACCTCTGGAAACCACGAATCTATCTACACTTGCAAATTGTGTTATTTTGTGGGTGTTATAAAAGTAGATGAATACACTATAAAGGATTTGGAAGTTGGCTTTTTTTCTACTATCATAATTTTCTTGAGATCTACCAAATTGTTGAGTAAATCAATAATTTGTTCATTTTATTACTGAGTAGCATTCTGTGTGTGTTTAGTCATTTACAAATTAAAAGCATTTGAGTTGTTTACAATTCTGGGTTGTTATCAATAAAGCTGTTATGAACATTTGTTTGCATGTTTCTGTACAAACATTAGTTTTTACATTTTATTCTCATTGTTTGATAAACACTTTTTCAGTGGTAGTCGTTGTGCTCACACAATGGCCTCAGTTATCTTGGGCTTCTAGTCTAGTGGGATTGATATGTAAGTGCAAACTAAAGTACTACTGGGACAATAGCATGATGGGTTCACATTGTACATATACTTTGGGTAACCTTATTTTTTCCTAAGTTTTTAAATCCCTAAACTTGGAAAGCACCATTTTTAATGTTTATGTAATATTTTGTTATAAGATCAACACTTGGCATTTTAGGACTGCTTATTGTTTAAGTCAGAGTTCTACTTGAGACCAGAAACTACTTTAGATATTTTAGCAGAAAGTGCTTAGTATAGGAAATCATTGTTAAGTAGACAGGAGAAAACTGATGGAATAAGGGAGAACATTGAGGTAATACAGAGGCAGTAATTCTAAGGATCAGCTGGTGTGTGTGTGTGTGTGTGTGTGTGTGTGTGTGTGTGTGTGTGTGTGTGTGTGTGTGACAGACAGACTGACTGACTGAGTGACTGAGACTGACTGACTGACTGACTGACGTATTGAACCCAGAGGCATTCTACCTCTGAGCAGCACTCCCAGCCTATTTTATTTTTAGTTTGAAAGAGGATCTCACTAGGTTGATGGAGTCTCACTATTTGCTGGGACTATCCTCAAAACTGTGATCTTCCCATCTCAGCCTCTCAGGTACTAGGATTACAAGTGTACTGCTACTTTTTACGATTGGAGAATAAAGGGAAAAAGTTGTCTTCTTAACCTAGTGGACTGGAGGACAGCCCTACAGAATTGAAACTCAGTACACTGAAGGAACGGGGTGCAATCCACTGGTACTAGGTTACCTCAGAAGCCTTCCGGAATGAGGCTGAGTTGAAAGGGCTCCCTGGTTTGTGAACACTTCTGGAACTCAGAGAAAGGAACCCTGAGGAGCTGAGACTCAGAGAGGGGCACCATTCTTTCATCTTTAGCTGTGATTCCAAAACTTTAAAGAAAATGTCATATGCTTCTGGGTCTCAGAAATCTAGAAGGCAGATTATACCTGGTGTGACTAGAACTAATATACCTCAGTACTCTGAAAGCAGGAATATTGTGGAGTTAAGTGGCCCTTTGAATAGCTGGTACCTCCCAGGTAGGTAGATGAATCTTTTCCAAGAGTTCTAAAAGAGGCTAAAGAATAGAACTGATTTCTGCTGCCAGAATTAAAAACTTTTGCTGGGTAAATGCTGAGTAAGACAGTATGAAAACAAGAAAGCACAGGTTCTGTCTATCTTCATGGCTTCTGATCTCTCTCTAGTGCCCGATATTGGCAGAACCTAGCAAAAGGTTACTAGCAAAGGAGAATGTAGTCATCAGGATCTTTGTTCCAGTAGCACAAAACCGAGTGGAAGGGCATATTTAAGACAGATAATAGGTTGATACGTGGCAAACTCATTGTCAAAATCCCCTTGCTTTTGAGGCTTTCCATACTGTATCTCCCACATGTAATCTTTAAAAGTCAGATACTTAATTTCTCTCCCATCCCACATCACTGTATGGTCAACTTCCCTTAGTTACATATGGGCATATGGACTAGCCATTTAGATTGCTGCTATGCTACCCTCCTCCACTCCCCCTGTTTTTCTCTCTAGCCTTACTTTCATTCTGGAACTGTCCCATACAAAGAAGCACAGACAGGAAGTCCAGCAGCATCTAGTTTCCTTTAGCAGTAGTGACTTACAAGGTCCAAAGGGGGAAGTGTCCTTATCCATACAAATGGTACCTGTGGTGCAATCTCAGCAGGGGTTTTGTTGCCTAACTTACCTTGGCTTCTTTCCATTTTCTAATTTTAACTCTTCATATTTCTTAGCAATGTAAACTTCTAGATACCATCTAAATAAATTCCTTAGTTAAGCAAGTCAGTTTTTATTGCTTGTAATTTAGAATACTAACTCATGTGGCTTAAATCTAATAGGATTTATTTAACTGTCTTACTGGACACAGAAATTTTAGTGCTTTGTGTTTGTGAAAAAGAGATTCTAAACATAGATAATTATGCGTGTTGTTTTGGTCTTTTATTAGTGTTTAGCAGTGTAGTTGAAAACTGGGTAGGATTAGAATAAACTCTTCAAAAGAAAAGTAGACAATCATCTTTTTCACTAAAAGAATCTGGAAAGTTACCTGGTACAATCAACATTGCTGGAAAATGAGGTAGGGACCCCAAAAGAACAAGAAAAGGAGAGCCCCAAATTCTGAGTTTAAAAGTCTGCCCAAGTCTGCCTCACTCAAGGGCAAATTGTGTGCAAGCCAGGTTGAAAGCAATCTGAACTGAGATCCTAGTTGTTTTTTGTTAATTTGACACACTTGACAATTTGAGACTAAGCAAATTAATTGCCAGATAAAGCAAAAAGCAATATTTTTGAGTAATACAATAGAAACCGTTGTTCACATCCTAGCATTTACAATGTTTAGGATCAACCCAAAGTTACTCAGCCTAAGAATTATCTAGGTAACTGCTGTTATCTCAAAAGACCTGAACAAATGCCAAACTCAAGATGAACCACATGTCAGAATTATTTGACAAGGATTTTGAAGTAACTATTATATTTAGTGAAGTGAAAGAAAATATGCTTGTACTGAATGAAAAATAGACAATTATAGAAGATAATTCAGTGAATAATCTTTCTATTCTTTCTCCTCCCACTAGAGAAATTCCTGTCATATTGTGCTAATCTAGATTTGGGGGCTTTCTACCTAATTCTGCTGCTGACATTTTTCCTTGTTGTTTTGCTGCTTCTCTCCTGTGCTCACTCTTCTTTTCCTATATCTGAGTTTCCTTTTTCCTCTTGGTTATTTCATCATTTTGATGAAGCATAGCTTCCAGTTCTGCAAAGTAAATCTTTCTTCATAGTTTTGAACTTTTATACAGATACAATGGGTGTGAAACCTTCAAATATCTTTTTGTTGTTGCTGTTCTTGTTGATGATTATGTAATTTTGCTGTAGAAGAATATTTGTTACAGACAGAAAGGTTTTAGAGCATGTACAGGTCCTAGCCTTCTGGAAGGCAAGAAAGGAAAAGATTTTAATATGAAGACTTTATTTCTCTGCCCCTTTTCAAAGATCTCTCACCCTGTGCTGCGTAGGAATATCTGATTTAATCTCTCTGTGTGGGGAATGGAGCTTCTAATTATTCCACAGTAGGTAGGTAGTCACCAATACTTGGATTGAGCATGTGGAGTTCATGAAGCCTAGATGCATCTTTTTTTGTGTGTATGGTACGGGGGATTGAACCCAGGGGCATTCTGCCTTTCAGCTACACCCCCAGCCCTATTTTTTAATCCTTTATTTTTGAAACAGGGTCTCCCAAGTACTGGGATTACAGGCGGGCGCTACCACACCCGGCTCTAGTTGCATCTTTTAATGACTCAATCATTTCTTCTATTTTCAGCTCCACCCATGTTTTTACTTAAGGCTGCCTAATAGCTTCAGTTTCTTTCCTTTATTACCATTGCATACAAATTGGCTTGGGGTATGCATGCGTGCATGCGTGTATGTGTGTACATGTGTGTGTGTGTGCATGTGTGCGTGTGTGCGTGTGTGTGTGTGTGTGTGTGTGTGTTTTCCCTTGTGGATGTTTATGGTTCAGCTTTCTTGGGCCTACTAAGTCAGTTAGTACATTACTTTGTTTTGTGTTTGTATCTGTGTATCTATGCCTCTTCTGTTTCTCTGCGGTTACTTTAGTAGATAGTGGATATACATTCTATATATTTATTTCACCTTTCAGAATAATTTTTTTCTTTAAAAATTAATGCTGACATGACAAAATATGAAAACTTTTTGCAGGGTATTTCTTAGGGGTTGAAGACTTAGAGATTACAGTGGTTTGTGACTCTAAAGAAATATACCAGACAAAATCTTCTTCTGTATGTATGGTACTGGAGATTGAACCTTGTGGCATTCTACCACAGTGCTGTACCCCTAGCCCTATTTTATTTTCATTTTGAAACAGTATCACTGAGTTGTTGACGGTCTTGCTAAGTTGCCCAAAGTCTTAGGATCTTCCTCTCTAAAGCTCCAAGTATTGGGATTACAGGTGTGCTCCACCATGCCCAGCTAATCTTATTCCTTAATATTTAATTTCTTGGAGGAAGGAGGGGTTCCAGGAATAATGCAAAATGTTTGAGAAACAATCACTAGCATTTCCTTCACAGAATGTCTCTCAATTGATTGTGGCCGTTTTATCTGGGCAGATTATATCGCGCTGTTAGATTTGTTAAGTTCTCATTTTTAAAAACACCAATAAAGTATTTGCTTTTTCCTCCTTTGTTTACTACTTATAGTCATGTGTTGCTTAATGCAACATTGTTCTGAGAAATATGTCATTAGCAATTTTGTTGTTATGTGAACATCCCAGAGTATTCTTATACAGACCTTGATTGTATAGGTCATTCAGTGTGGCCTCTTTGATACAGTAAAGAGACTTGATCAACTAGATGTATGATGTAAGGTGGCATATTATTTTAGGTAATTTTTTTTTTTTTTTAGTAAGCAGTTGGAGTACTTCAAAACATTTGCTATATTAATCAAGTATTATGTCCTGTACATATTTTCTGGTGCTATACTTTCACATGATTAAGAACATCATTGAATTATTCACTACAAGCATGTGAATAGTGTGTTGTACTAGACAGCTACAGACTTACTGGGCAATAGGATTTTTTTTTTATCTCCTTTATAATCTTAGGTACCACTCTAGTATTATATCCAGTCTGTTATTGAATAAATGTATGTTGCGCACAGCTGTAGCTTTTTTTTTTCTTTTTTTTTTTTCATTTTGTGTCTTTCTCAAATCTGTTTACTATGCTCAGGACTTTTAGCCTGGTTTGCTTTTATTGATGCTTTAATTCTGATTTTTGTCTTATTTAGCTATTTTAGCTTAACTTTTCATTGCTAGTTACCTTAATTTTTTTTTTTTTACTTTTTCCCACCCCCTAGGTTGTATATTTTACTTACTGTGTACGCATGAAGTTTTACATCTAATTTTGGTTTTTATTCCATATTTGTTTGTTTCTAGTAATTATGTCAGTGCCAAGACTAGTGTGACCAGTGAGGGATTCATCATAGTCACAAAATTTAAGACAGCACCAAAAAAGTCAGTAATTAAGATAAATTATATACTTGTTTAATTTTTATTATTTTGTAGTACTGGGGATTGAACCCAGGGGTGCTCTACCACTGAGTCACATCTCCAACCCTATTAACTTTATTTTGAGACAGGTTCTTGCTAAGGTGCTTAGACTGGCTTTGAAATTGTGATCCTCCTGATTGGTGGGATTACAGGTATGCATGACTGTATCTGGCAAGATAAATAATATTTTAATGTAATATTTTCTAATATTCAAAATTTAAATAGAGTCAAGCAATCTTATCTGCTATTACTGTTTAAAATTCACTGTGGACTCTTTTTCTCAGCCCAGTACAGAAATAAAGAGGTGGAAAAACTACTTGAAATGCTAGAAGGTTTTGGGGGGGTTTTGTTTGTTTGTTTGTTTTTGTTTTGGTGGTACTGGGGGTGGAACCCAGAGGCTTTCTACCTCCAGGCTGTACTCCCAGACCTTTTTTATATTTTATTTGGAAACAGGGTCTCACTAGGTTGCTGAAAGCCTCACTAAGTAGCTGAGGCTGGCTTCCAACCCGTGTGATCCTCCTGTCTCAGCCTCCCAAGCGTGGGGATTACAAGCGTGTGCCACCACACCCGGCTGCTAGAAGGTTTATTGCAAACCAAAAGTGAAGTGCTCCACTAGAGAAAAGTAAGTCAGAGTGGTCAAGGGAGGCACTCCCACCCTCTGGACTTTAAACTTTATATCTAAGTTCTATGTGAGCCAGGAAGCTCCAGGGTATGTCTTTATCAGCAACCTGGATTGAATAGTCACAGGGTCCTTCTTTAGTCTCAATTACCATGACCAGAACATTTTAAAATATTTTGGGGAGTATTATAGAATGAAACTTGATGGAAGCTTTATCATTTTAGCATGTGCGTTTTTTCGCGCTCACACTCTTTCTTCTTTCTCTCCTCTCTCCTCTTCTCTCCCTCTCCCTCTCTCTCCTCTCCTCTCCTCTCCTCTCCTCTCCTCTCCTCTCCTCTCCTCTCCTCTCCTCTCCTCTCCTCTCCTCTCCTCTCCGTACTTGGGATTAAACCCGGGGCATTGTACCTCTGAGCTACACCCCTAGCCCTTTTATATTTTTTACTTTTGTTTGGAAACAGCATTTCTCTAGGCTGCTGAGAGTCTTCCTTTATTGCTATGACTGTCCTGAAAACTGTGATCGTCCTGTCTCAGCCTCCCAAATACTGGGATTACAGTTGTGTGCCACCACACCCAGCAGTTCATTCTCTTAAACACATACTCTTACCAAATTTGTCATTTCATGTCACCTAATGACTCAGTTTCTCTTCTATTTTTTTCACTTTGTTTGGATATACAACATCTGTGTTCACAAAATGTTTATATATCTACACAGTTGGTACATTGCTTCTATGTTACTTATTCCTCAAATTGTTGGTGAAACTGGCTTCCTTGCATGCATAGAAAGTGTTTAGAGCTACCAAATTATGAACTTTTATTTGTATGAATCTTTAATGAGGATATTGAACACAATACAAAATATAAAATAGTTTCAAAAGTAGTGTCTGGGCATGGTGGCACACGCTTGTAATCCCAGCATTCCGGAGGCTGAAACCAGAGGATCGCGGTTCGCAGGCAGCCTCAGCTACTTAGTGAGGCCTTCCACAACTTAGCGAGAGCCTGTTTCAAAATAAAGAATAAAAAAAGGGCAGGGAGTATAGCTCAGGGGTCAAATACCACTGGGTTCCATCCCCAGACCCGCCCAAAAAAAAAAAAAAAAAAAAAGTAGTTTCTGGAAATATTAGAATGATCACGGAGAAAAAGCTTGAAAACTTCTAGGGTCCTTAAAACAATAGATCCATCATCAATCTCTTTACTTGGCTTTTTATATAATAGAGTATTTTACTTTCTCCAAGAAGCTTTTCTCAATTACTAGACTCCATTATTAAGATCTCTGAATATTTAAATGTATAACCATTACTTTATAAATGTTAAATGTCTTTTATGTCCTTTTGTATTCATACTTAATGCAGTAGTTGTCGTGTTCTCTTTTGCTTCTTTCTAGCACACTTTCCCTTCCTCTATAGTAATAACCAACTTGTTGTTCTGAATATAGTTACTCATGAAATGCTTAATTTTTTGTATCCTTTGCCAGTCAGAACTATAACTTTTTTTGTCTTAAAAAAATCACTCTCCAGACCTGGTGGTGCAGTACTTGGAAGGCTAAGAGGATCACAGGTTTGCGGCCAGCCTCAGCTACTTAGTGAGGCCTTGTGCAATTTAGTGAGACCCTGTTTCAAAATAAACAATAAAAAAAAGGCTGGGAGTATAGCTCAGAAGTAGAGTGCCCCTGGGTTAAGTCTCCTCCCCCCCCACACACACACACACAAAGAAATCGGGCTGAAGAACAGCTGGGCCTGGTTGCAAGTGTTTGTAATCCTAGTATTTGGGAGGCTGAGACAAGAGGATTGCAGGATTGCATCTAGCCTCAGCTACTTAATGAGGCCTTCCTCAACTTAGTGAAATTCTCTTTCAAAATAAAGAATAAAAACAGGGCTGGGGGGGTGTATCGGAGATAGAATGACCCTGGGTTCAATCCCCAGTACCACACACACACAAAAAAAAAGGTTAAAGAACATTACAAAATTATATTGTTTTGCCAGATACATTGATAGGAAATAAAAGATTGATGTCATTAAAGGAAGGACTAAAACAGTAATCCCTAAAAAGACAATATATAGATTATGTTCATCAAAAAAATTTATTATTACACTAGCCAGAGAAGATTATCTCCCCTCTAAAGATAAGATTGCTTACAAGAAAAGAAATTAACTCTACCCTCTCTGGTCGTAGAGGTGGTATTCATGTGATATGATTGTGTCTTACATTAATTCATTCATTGGGGGTAGAAACAAGAACATAAAGCATTCATTTTGTATGTTCATATGAGGAAGTAAAACACTGAATCAAGCATACATTTTTACTAGATGCTTATACTTGGATGCAGAGAATTTCCTCTGGCTTTGTCACATCGGTCTTATAATGTTCATTTTATTTTTGCTTTTTATTGGAAGCTTTCCTGGCTGTTACTGACAAAGACATACAAAAGCTTAGAAGTTAATTTTAGATAATTTGAGGAGAATGTTAACACTATTTTATCTTGTTTTGTTGAATTTCATTAAACTTAATGAAATAAAAGTATTCATAATAGCAGTTAACTTTTGAATAAAGGAATAAGAAAAAAGATAGTAAATGCCTTTCTAATTTCGTTTGTCTTTTTTAAAAAATACTGCTTTTGGTGGTGTTCCCATTAGTTAAGCTAACTTAAAACACTTGATAAGGCCGGGCATGGTGGCACATGCTTGTAATCCCCACAGAGACAGAGACAGGAGGATTGCTCAGGTTCGAAGCCAGCCACGAGTGCTGACTTAGGAGACCCTGTTTCCAAATAAAAATGTAAAAATAGGTCTGGGAGTGTAACCCGGAGGTAGAAGGGCTTCCAGGAACCCCAGTACCATTAAAAAAAAAAAAAAAAAAAACCACTTGATAAAGCTAAATTAAAATATTTGATGAAAAATATTAAACTTTAAAAAAAAACTTTTATAATTTCTGTGCAACTTATTTAGTAGTATCTGAGGCATCTTCAAAAAAGTTAAGTAGAAAAATTAAAGAATAACTCAGCAGCACAGAATCAGTATGCTCATTTTTTGTTGTACAGTACACTACTTCTAAGACTATAATTTTGTCTTTCATTTTCTATTTTTTCTCCACAGCCTCATGATTTTGATGAATGTCGATTTGATATTAGTGTAAATGATAGTGTTTGGTATCTTCGTGCTCAAGATCCAGATCATAGACAACAGTGGATAGATGCCATTGAACAGCACAAGGTAAGATCTCTGATGTTTACCTGTTTATGGAGGACTAGATAATAGTCTTGGTGAAGACTGCTTTTAAACAATCTTTATAGCCGTGTGTGGTGGCGCACGCTTGTAATCCCCACACTTGGGAGGCTGAAACAGAAGGATTGCGCAGGTGCAAAACAGCCTCAGCTGGCTTGAGAGACCCTGTTCCAAGTAAAATATATAAAATAGGTCTGGGAGCATAGCCCGGAGGTAGAAGGCCCTTGGGTTCCATCCCCAGTACCACAAAATAATAATAATAATAATAATAAAATAAAAATAAAAAATAAATAAAACAATCTTTATATGTATAGTAATAAAAAAAACTGAACATTGGGTGGTAAGACATAACATTTGAATTGATCGTTTGAATTGTGTCCTTGTTATAATAAAATTTTTCATTATTGAAACAAAAATATACCCTGTTCTATTATATATACACCTTCATTTTTATATTTATGATTTGCTTTATAATAAATACCTTTTTGAGCCAGGCGTGATGGCATACACTTGTAATCCCAGTATTTGGGAGGCTGAGACCAGAGGATCACAGGTACAAAGCCAGCCGCAGCACCTTATTGAGGCTCTCAGCAACCTAGTGAGACCCTGGTTTCAAATTAGAAATAAAAATGGATTAGGGTTAGCCGGGCGTGGTGGCGCACGCTTGTAATCCCTGCGCTTGGGAGGCAGAGACAGGAGGACTGCGCAGGTTCGAAGCCAGCCGCGCGCACTGGCTTAGGAGACCCTGTTTCCAAATATAAAATGTAAAAATAGGTCTGGGAGTGTAGCCCGGAGGTAGAAGGGCTTCCAGGAACCCCAGTACCATCAAAAAAAAAAAAAAATGAATTAGGGTTATAGCTTGGAGGTAGATTGCCTCTGGTTTCAATACCCAGGAACAAATAAATAAATAAATAAATACATGAATAAATACATGAATAAATGATATAGGTAAAGAATTTTTAAAATAGAATTTAAAATTTAAAAACTTCAATGTTAATGTTATAGTCATCTATATACATCCAGTTACTTAGGTAAATTTGAAAATTAATCTTATTTTTTAAATATGAACCTATTTAATGATAAACATAAAATTTTTCTGATTATAATATATAAGTCAGCCAGGTGTGGTGGCGCACGCTTATAATCCCAGCATTTGGGAGGCTGACACAGGATTGCAGTTCTCCGACAGCCTCAGCCACTTAGACCTTTGCAACTCAGTGAGATCGTGTTTAAAAAAAAAAAAATAGGGCTGGGGGTGTAGCTTAGAGGTTCCATCTCCAGTACTAAATAATAATAATAATAATTAATAATAATAATAATTAATAATAATAAAATAGGCAAAGCTCAGAAATCACCATTCCATCTTGATTGTGACTTAAGCATACTTTGTACTTGATCATATTTCTTGTCTGTACTTGTTCATATGGATTTCACAGACTTATAGTTGAAACACCTGTCTTATTTTTATCAGTTGCGGAATACATATACAAAATAGAACAAGAAAAACCTGTTTGGGCTGAGATTCTATAAGCACATTCTTCATGACATCAATCATTTGTTCTTTTTTTTTTTTTTTTTGGTTTATTGACTATGAGTTTTCCCCAGCCTAAAAAAAACTATGGTATATTTCTTTTTTCTCTGTTTTAGCTTTAGTGTTACATTGGTTATAAACATTTTCTAATTCTTAATTATCTTGGGCTTATTATTGCAGAAAAGAGTCAACAAGAACAAAAAATGAGAACTATTTTTGTATTATTTAGAATAGGTGAACCAGAATCTAAGTGCTTTGGAGCTAGGCTAACCTGGATTCAAACACTGTAGTCACATTTGTGACTGGACTTGGAAATTAACTTAGGGTGTGTTCTCAGCTCTTAGTGGTAGTATTTCTGCTCAGCGTTGTTAGGAATAAATATATAAATACATACATTGGTAAGTAACTTTACCTATATTACTTATGTTGCTGATACATATCCTCATTTATGGTATAGTGGGAAAAACAAGAACTTTGGAATCACAACTAAATTCAATAAATTAATACTGTGTTGTTTGTGGAAGAAGAGTTCTGCATTCAGCAAAAGTAACTAAATATACATATAAGGAGAGTGGACACTATTTTCATGTATTTAATCAGTACTAATAGTCCTCCCATCAGTGATTAAAGATGTTATTAGGTAGAATTATTTTCTATATTTTTTAACTGAAATGACCTTTAAAGTCTTAAACAGTTGATTTTGATTTAGGGCTAGTTTTTTTTTTTTTCAGTTTTAATTAAGTAAATTTAATTTTCCTCACTTTCCTAGGTAAAGTCCAGCTAGAATTCCTTTGCAGAGTTCCCATTGTTATTTTCTCTTTTGAGCAAAGGTAAATGTGTGAAGCATACATTTCTTTTATATTTTTTATTTCTTTGCCTTGTTGAATAGTGAATAGATCAAATCTTTGTTTTGTTTTGTTTTTTTGGTGGTACTGGGGGTGGAACCCAGAGGTTTTCTACCTCCGGGCTATACTCCCAGACCTTTTTTTATATTTTATTTGGAAACAGGGTCTCACTAAGTTGCTGAGAGCCTCACTAAGTAGCTGAGGCTGGCTTTGAACCCGTGCGATCCTCCTGTCTCAGCCTCCCAAGCGCGGGGATTACAGGCGTGCGCCACCATGCCCACCTTTAGATAAAATCTTTGTCTCTCCCCCAGAACAATGAGACATAGCTAAGATAATAGATTTTTGATAACTTTTAAGGTGTTGGTAAAAAGACTCAATTGCAAGGTTGCAAATAGCTTTATATAAACTTTTCTTCTGGTAATGTTTTATTCAAAGACAGAATTTTTTTTTTTCAATACTAGGGATAGGACAGGGGCATTCCACCTCCCACTACACTCCCAGCTCTATTTTTTATTCTTTATTTTGAAACGGGGTCTCACTGAGTTGCAAAGGGCCTAAGTAGTGGCGGAGGCTGTCTGTGAACTGCGATCCTTCTGTCTCAGCCTCCCAAATGCTGGGATTACAAGCATGTGCCACCATGCCCAGTTGTCTACTACTTTTTGAAGAGTAAAGTCCTAATTACTGTACTGTTTTATATTTTCTCTGGCATCTTGAGAAGTAAGTAAATATCGTTCTATAGAGGAGGAAATAGGTTTAGATTAAAATTAAGTACCTTGCCAGAGACTATACTATCTCTTAAATTCATGTTTTAGGATTTTATTTAGTTTAATTCTTTTTCTTTCATTGGCAGTTGCTAGAAAACAATTTGTATAAGCTCACCTTTTCATATTAGATTATATTGCCTGAGTTTATCTACCTTATATATATGCAAAATAAATATGAACTGGTACTTCAGAATAGAGGATATCCAAGTAGATAATAAATATATGAAAAGGTACTCTCTACCATTAGTCATACCTGTAAGGCAAATTTAAACCTCAGTGAAATACCACCATATATCCACTTGAATAGTTTTCAAAACAAACAAAAAGCTTAATACTAAGTGTTGACAAGAATGTGGAGCAACAGGTAATCTTATATACTTCTAATATAAATTGTAAGTAGTGCATATACTTTGGAAAACAGTTTGACAATATGCACTGAATTTGAGCATATGTGTCTAATCAAATCAATCTTAAAAATTTGAAAATCCCACCAATGTTGATGTCATAGGTTCATTAACATTTATTTATTTATTTATTTATTTATTTATTTATTTATTTATTTATGGTGGTACTGGGATTCCTGGAAGCCCTTTTATCTCCGGGCTATACTCCCAGACCTATTTTTTTATATTATTTTACTTGGAAAAGGGGTCTTTTAAGCCAGTGCCGCTGGCTTCGAACCTGCGTGGTCCTCCTGTCTCAGCGCGGGGATTACAAGCATGCGCCACCACACCGGCTAACTTTTATTAAGCCCTTTAGGTCTTAGAAAATATAGGCCAAGCTACTTTCCATGAAAAATGGTAAAAGTTGACCCAAGCCACAAAGTTTAGAGTGCCCTACCTGCAGAGAAAGCTGAAACTATACACTTAATTTTTTAGTGTTTTTGTTAATAAAGCTCATTTATATCTAACCACCTTCCCTAGCTACACTTAATGTAGGTTAATATTACATTCCTTTTTTTAATATACAGTACTTGAATCCAAGGGTGCTGTATCACTGAGTTATATCCCCAATCCTTTCTCTATTTTTTTATTTTGAGATAGGATCTCACTGGGTTGGCCAGGCTGTCCTCACTTTTCCATCTTCTTGCCTTCACCTCCCAAGGTCCTTGGGTTACAGTTGTGCACCACAGCTTTTAGCTAATTTTATACTTCCTTCTTTTCTTTTTTTTAGTACTGAAGATGAAACCCAGGGGCAATCTACCTCCAAGATACACTCCTAGTCCTATTTTTTTTTTTCAATACTGATAATGGAACAACCCAGGGGCATTGTACCTCTGAGCTACACCCCCAGCCCTATTTTTTAGCCTTTTTTTTTCCTAAACAGAGTCTCACTGAGTTGGAAGGGCCATGCTCATCCTCCAGTCTCTGCCTCCAGAATGCTAGGATTACAAATGTGTGCCACCACACCCGGCTCCTATTTTTTAGTCTTTATTTGGGAACAGGGTCTCATTGAGTTGTAAAGGGCCTCATTAAGTAGCTGAGGCTGTCTGCGAACCGTGATCCTCATTTCTCAGCCTCCCAAATGCTGGGATAAAAATGTGCGCCACTGCGCCCAGCTCCTATTTTTTATTTATTTTGAAACAGGGTCTCACTGAGTTGCAAGGGGCCTCACTAATTAGCTGAGGCTGTCTGCAAACCTTGATCCTCCTGTCTCCACCTTCTGAATGCTGGGATTACAAGTGTGTGCCTCCACGCCAGGCACATACTTCCTTTTTGTTCATAACTTTTGCTCTCCCATCCTAGTCTTGGTTTTTGTTTGCTTGGTTTGTCATGCCCATTTTTCTGTCTTCTGTTATCTTTTCATTTCAGTATCTTCTGCTGCTCTAATATCTTGGCATTTTTTACATGAGATAAAGTTTAAAAAAGAGTCAGATTGCCTTTTCATACCAGGTTGCTATGAATTGGCCACCCTTTGACCAATTTTAATTACTGTTATAATTTTTTGTGTTTAATGGAAAGGATGAGATTGGCAATTATACAAGTATAATATGCTGTAAATGTATTTTATAATTTAGTTTAGAGTTTACTAGATTTATACATTTTTATAATATTTAGCCACATGTTTGACACTAACAGATTAGGTATCTACTATTAGATTTTCAGCTTATTTCTCTATTTTTAAAATTTTACTTTATAATTTGATTGTAAAATGTTTCTTGAGATAAAGGGGAAAACAGTTAATCAGGAATTAACTATTCCACATTGTTACTATAGAACCTATCAAAGAAAATGAAGTTATATGCTACAGACATTAAAAAAAAAAATCACTCAATGTGTTTACATTTTTGTTTAATCAGTAAAGATTTTTGACAGTTACAGGACAGATGGGATTCTGCTCTTTTCTATGTTTGATGTGGAAAAGTAACAGTGGGTGGGATGGCTTACACATAATGCACCAGAGGAAACTTTTTTTATTGTATTTGGTTAGTATATTGGACAGTAGCCTGAAGAAAATGCTTAAGAAAAATAAGAATACAAAACTGCTCTTTTCCATCAAATCTTTTTAGTAAATTTCCTAAAAACTTTTGTTTATATTGTCTTATTGACTGGTTTGTTTAATACTGATTTGTGAAAGACTACAGTGGGGTAAGAATAAGAATAGGCAGTCAAGTAAATGAATATCCTGTATACCTTGAAATAGTTCTGTCAGTTTTCAATCACATAGAAGTCTATGTACTTAACAGACACAATGAGGTAAGTGATAAGAATCCTTATATTAATGTTCAGTTCCTAGCCCTTTGTTATTTTCAGTAGTATCCCTCTGATTTTTTTTGAGGAATAGAAGAAATAATTAGATATGGTAATGTGTTATTTAATTCTCATGGAAGCCTTTCAGTGTTGACATTCCCATTTTATATACAAATGATCATGAGAACATTGGTCAATGACTAGTAACATTGTCCCAAGAATGGTGTCCTAAAATGTTTATAATATCCCCTGTTTTTTTTCATGATTGCATAGCTCAAAACTAAACAGTAAATCAACCATATTTTTAAAATTTCCCTATATAGAAAAGTTTTCCTGGCATTCTTAATCGAGTCATTTATTGATTGGTTGATTGATTCATTTGTGGTACTGGGGATTGAACTCTGGCATTCTGCCTCCAAGCTATACCCTCAGCCCTATTTTATTTTTATTTGGAAACAGGGTCTTGTTAGGTTGATGAGAATTTCACTATTGGTGAGATTCCTCCAACTATTCCTCCAACCTGCAATCCTCCTGTCTCAGCTTCCAAGGTACTGGGATTATAAGCGTGTGCCACCACGCCTGGTTCTTAAATCAAATTTTTTTTAAAACCATTCCTGCAAATATTTTTTTTTGGTGCATTATATTCATACACCATATTGGGGTCAAATAGTTTTCTTACATGAATTCCCCCACCCTGAATTTTTTTTAATTTATTTTTTATTGGTGCAATGTATTCATACATCATAGTGGTATAAAGAAAATACTTTTGTAGACATACATGCACATCTCGCCCAGTTAGCCCCTACCACTATCCCCACCCCATTCCCTCCCCATCCCTCCTTCCCACGCTTGGCTTACTGGTTGACATCTAGTATTATAGCAATTTATACAATATTAACATTGATAATCTCACATAACAGTTTCATTTGTCTGGTACCAAACTTTTGATGACTTAAAGATAACATTTCAATATTTCTTTTTGCTTTCTTTCTTACCAGACCCACCCTGAATTTTTAATTGATTATCATTTCAAAAGGGGGAATACAGAAATTACTTTGTCTTTTAACCCAGTTACTCTTCATTTTGGTGTACATCCTTATTTTGTGTACGTTTTTCTCAAAAACATGATGGTGAGCCGGGGGTGGTGGCTCACGCTTGTAATCCCTGCGCTTGGGAGGCTGAGACAGGAGGATCGCACGGGTTTGAAGCCAGCCTCAGCTACTTAGTGAGGCTCTCAGCAACTTAGTGAGACTCTGTTTCCAAATAAAATATAAAAAAGGTCTGGGAGTATAGCCCGGAGGTAGAAAGCCTCTGGGTTCCACCCCCAGTACCACCAAAACAAAAAACAAAAAAAAAAAAACATGATGGTGAAGATTTATGGAAGAGATCAGAGTAGGAAGGACCAGAAATCTCTCTCTCCACCTATAAAATAATTACACTGACAGAATATGCCTCATGTGCCTAATTTGAAACTCTGAAGTATGGAAGGCTTACAAATTCTGGAGGAAAAGGGAGCACTTGACTGTTAATTCTAGCTCCAGCTCTTGGTAGGCAGCTGTGCTCGTGTTCCTGGAGCAGCTTATAAACAGGGTATGCGGGCCTGGGTCAGTATGAAGAGCCCTGTCCTCCAAGTATTGGGGACCTATACTTTAAACTCTAATTGCTAATTTTTATCACAAAAGTTTAGACAAATACTTGGATAACCATTATTCTACCTGCTCCTCTGATAAAAATGGAGTTTTTACCTCCTCGTTTATTTAACTGTATTTCCCTTTTTGGGAGTCAGACAATGAAGATTAAGGCATTTAGAAAGGAACTGGAGAACATTATGCTAAGTGAGATTAGTCAGTCATAAAAAATAAAAAAAAAATGGATGCCCTCCCTAATATGCAGAACCTAGGGAGAAAAAGGGTCATAGGAGGAACTCTGCATGAGGAAGGAGAAACTGTAGATGAGCAAATAAAGCGACCTGACTGAGGGGGATGGGAAGAAGGAAACACCCCATGTACATGCACAAACATATCAAAGCACTAAGCCAAACATGAGTGGGGAGGAGCATTTACATATATAGGAGAAATTAGAAAGTGATTACAGCCGGGCGTAGTGGCTCATACTTGTAATCCCTGGCCTTGAAAGGCTGAGTCAGGTGGATTGCACAGCCTCGAAGCCAGCCTCAGGTACTTAGTGAGGCTCTCGGCAACTTAGTGAGACCCTATTTCCAAGTAAAATATAAAGTAGGTCTGGGAGTATAGCCCGGAGGTAGAAAGCCTCTGGGTTCCACCCCCAGTAAAGGAAGGAAGGAAGGAGAGAGGGAGGAGGAAGGAAAGGAAGGAAGGAGGGAGGGAAGAAGGAAAGATAGATAGATAGATAGATAGATAGATAGATAGATAGATAGATAAAATATTGCCAGGGGCTCAGAAGAGAAAAATTGAGTCATTGTTTACTGGATATACTAAATATTCTCAAACTGTGTGCTTAGGAATTAAGATAATTCCACTATTTCAAAATAAGTATTACCTCCTTAGAACAAATACATGTTTGAACAAAATAGCCATTATTGCAATACTGATGCAAAATAAGTAATGGGTAATAGATGGTAGCTTAAATAATGGATAGTAAATGATAGTTTAATGTAATTGTATTTCACCACTAACAAGACCTTATGTGCACTTGATCCTAGGCGAAGTAGGGAGCTGAACAGGAAATAAGAGCATTAGATGTTTGTTTTTAAAGAATCACTCTGAATACACTCGGGAGAATTTTGAGGAGGAGTGAGGCTAAAAGCAACTAGAAACCTGGTGGATTAATACTAATGAGTCACTCAGTGGTCAGAACTAGGGAATACTTATTGATAGCAATGGAAAGAGAGAAAGGATTGATTTGAGGGAAGTAGAAAAATAGCTATTGAGACCACATAGCACAATGACTTAACATTATAAGCACTTGAATTTAGGCTCCCTTACTTTCTAATTCTGTGACTTAGAGGACATTACATAAAACCACCTGTAAAATGAGCATAACAATCTATTCTCATCTCACATAGATGAGAAATTTGTAAAAGAATTCAGAGAGAAAGCATACCTAAAGCATTTAGCATCGTGCTTGCTACAAAGCTAGTATTAGCTATTACCACTGTTGTTATCATTTCCAAGGTTGCTTTCTGCTCAAACACTGTTAGGGAGCCAGGTGTGGTGGGTACACTTGTAATCCTAGCATTTGGGAGACTGAGACAGGAGGATCACGGTTCTGGGACAGCCTCTGCTACTTAGGTCCTTTGCATCTCAGTGAGACCCTGTTTCAAAATAAAGAATAAAAAATAGGGCTAGGAGTGTAGCTTATACACCCCAAATATACATGTATATTTGATAATAGTTTTTAAATTATGACATTGGAATGACTAGGATTTGTAAAAAAAAAAAATCTTTATAGGTAGCTCATATGCTAATTCTCTTAGCAGAATGCTCTGTTTTCCAGCACAATTAGACAGAAGTATTTTATGGGTAAGCAAATAGTAAACCTCAGTGAAGTTAATTATATTGCCAGGTGATTAGAATATACAAATTCTCTTTAATCTCCCTTTTTCCTTGTGTGGTGCCAGCGATCGCACCTATGACTAGACAAGCTCTCCACCACAGAGCTACATCCTCAATGCAACACCAATTTTTAAAATATTCTAACAGCCAGGCATGGTGGCACATGCCTGTAATATCAGTACTTGGGATCTCACATTCAAGGTCAGCCTCAGCAGCTTAGCGATTCCCTGAGCAATTTGATATGAGACTCTTTCAAAATAACAAAAAATTAAAAGAGCCTTATTGTTATATTTTAAAAATTGGTATTTGGCTGAGGAATACCACAAAAATAACAACAACAATGATAATAAGTGGATATATTTTAAACTTTTTTTATTCTTGAATATTTCTCTTTGTGAAAATTATTTTAGGCTGAATTTTTTTCTACCTGACTTAAAGTTTGCTCTTGTAGACAAATTATATTTAGTTCAACTAGGGACTTTTATACTCGGTTTCCACTGTATATGTACATTTTTGCCTAAATTTTGGTATTTATAGACCAGCCTTATTTCAAAGATTAGAAAATTAAGCCCAGGAAAGGTAGTAATTTAGTGAGACACTGTTTAAAAATAAAGTAGGGCCAGGGATATAGTTCAGAGGTAGAATGCCCCTAGATTAAACCCCAGTACCAAGAATAAAATGTTGTTATTGTAACATATTTTATAGTATAGCCTTATTAATTATGTTGTTTCTTGAATATACAGTCTTCTCATATGGTTTGCTATAACATAATATCAAATGTAGATGTATAGATGCTGACAACACATGCTTATTTGGTTTTGTTATGGGTCTTAGAGTTTCAATTTAAAACCAGTTCTTCATGGTTCTTTTAATATTTAATTTTGTATTTTTTCATAATTAAAATTGAGGCAAACTGTGTACTTTGGGCAGGGAGAAGAGAAAGAAACCTATGAAACTAATATCTTAGGTAAATTTGACACAATGAGAAAATTACTTAATTTCTATCTCAAGTTCTCTGCTTTGCTTCTTGCTAGAGATTGTTATTGGAAAAAATAAGTTTTTCAAAACTGAATGCTGGGATTACAAGCATGCACCACCACTCCTGGCAACAGGTTCTATTAAATTTAAGAACCAATCTTTTGGTCACTGTTAATAGTATAGCACTATTTGCTTACCTCAGTGAATTTTATACCACTTCTTTTAGGGGTTAAATAGACCCACAGACAATTAAAAATGGTAATATTTAAGTTTATTTCCCATATGATTAAGCTATCAATTTTAACAATGACTTTAGGGGAGTTTTCTTTTAAAATCAGTTTTAGGCATTTCTACTATTTTATTAAAATTATAACTTTAAACTGTATGACTTATTTGTGATAATTTTAGTTATTCTTAAAAAGTCAAGAAATACAGGATAAAGATTTACTTTAAGGAATCAATCCAAAGGTTACTGTTGTACTTTGACCAGTAGTAACCTTTGTATCAATTTTCCATTTGAAAAATAGTACTGACTCCCTCTACTGGCTGAAAGATCTCTCTTCTCCCTCTCCTTCTCCCTCTCTCCTCCCTCCCTCCCTCCCCCTCCCCCCCTCTTCCTTCTCTTTAAAAAGGAGTATTTTAATATTACAAAGGTTTGGTCTCATTACTGTAGTATTTAGAAGATAAACCTTGTTCTATGTAAGATGCTTTCAATATTTTATTAAACCAAAATATGTTCAGGAACACTGCTGACAAACACTGGTAAATTTTGGGAAGTATCTTTTGTAAAAACCATGGCTTGTTCTGTGTGTGTGGCACTGGGGATTGAATCCAGGGATGTTCAACCTACAAACCACTATTTTATTCAACCTAAAAAGCCCTATTTTATTTTTATTTTGAAACAAGTTTTCGCTAAATTGCTGAGTCTGGCCTCAAACTTAAGACCATCCTATCTTGAACTGCCAAGTCCTGAGATTACAGGCATGCACCACTGTGCCCCGCATGTATGAGGGATCTTAAGATATTTTGAAAGGGAAAAATATCCCTTTGGTAGCCATATTTTAATTTTAGATTGTTAATTTGGAGTAGAACTTAGTGTTTCCTAAAATACTCTGTCAGCGCTGGGGTTGTAGCTCAGTGGTAGCTGTAACTTGCCTGGCTTGTGTGAGGCCCTAGGTTAAATCTCCAACACTGCAATAAATTAAATAAATAAAATATGACTTTGGCCGGGCGTGGTGGTACACACTTGTAATCCCCGTGCTTGGGAGGCGGAGACAGGAGGATCCCGCAGGTTTGAAGCCAGCCTCCTCTGGCTTAAGAGATGCTGTTTCCAAATTTAAAAAAGGTCTGGGAGTATAACCAAGAGGTAGAAGGCCCTTGGGTTCCATCCCAGGAGAGAGGGGGGAGAGGGAGGGAAAGAGGAGGAGGGAGGGAGAGTGAGAGCGAGAGCGAGAACTTTGTCAGTGATTAGAGGTTGTAAATGAGTTCAACTTCTTATGGAAGAGTGAGTGAGATTAAGAACAAACATGCCTTTAAAATCTTAGCCTCTTGCTGGGCGGGTGGTGCGCATTTGTAATCCCAGCATTGGGGAGGCTGACTGGAGGATTGCAGTTCGCAGTTCATGGACAGCCTCAGCTACTTAGCGAGGCCCTCTATAACTTAGTGAGACCCTGTTTCAAAATAAAGAATAAAAAAATAGGGCAGGGGTTGTAGCTTGGAGGTCAAATGCCCCTGGGTTCCATCCCAGACCCGCAAAAAATATATATAAACAAATAAAAATTAAAAAATTAAATCTTGCCGGGGGTGGTAGCTATGCTTGTAATCCCCGTGCTTGGGAGCCAGAGACAGGAGGATTGCGCAGGTTCGAAGCCCGCTGCGCTGGCTGCGTAAGAGACCCTGTTTCCAAATTTTAAAAAATAGGTCTGGGGGAGTGTAGCCCAAAGGTAGAAGGGCTTCCAGGAACCCCAGTACTACATAAATAAATAAATAAATAAATAAATAAATAAATAAATAAATAAATAAATAAATAAATAAAAAATCTTAGCCTCGGAATCCACCAATAAGATTTTTTGAAAGCATTTTATAATTTTTAAGAATATTTAACAGTGTCAGTTGTGACCATAAAATAATTTCTTCCCATTACCATCCTTACTTCCTTTATCCCATTCCCCACTCTTGGAAATCCAAAATATGTGTGTTGAAAACATTGCCACTTTTCAAAAGAGTTTGACAGCTTCTCTTATAGAATTGTTTTTGGACCCCTTATGATAGCAAAGGTGTTTTTTGTTGTTGTTGTTGTTGTTGTTGTTGTTGTTGTTGTTGTTTTGGTTTTTATTTGGATTTTATGGTACCAGAGGTTGAACCCAGAGGCTCTCGGCCTCCAATCTACACTTCAGCCCTTTTTATTTTTTATTTTGAAACAGGGTCTTGGTAAGTTACCACCGACCAGCCTTGAACCTACAATCCTCCTTTCTCAGCCTCCCAAGTACTGGGACTACAGGTGTGTGCCACCATGTCTACTAAGTTTTTTTTTTTTTTTAAATATTGATATCTTTCATGATACATTTGTTTTTTGAGATAAATGCAAAGCAAATTCAGAACTGACTCATATACATAAGGACAATCAGTTTAAGCTATTTTTTAATCTAATGAAGTTATTTTTTAATTTTCTTTTTATAACTCATTTTTGTTAAAAACTCAAAGTATATTTATTAGTTACTGAAGTAGAATAAAACTTTCATTGTTTACATTGAATAACAGTTGAATTTGGATTCATGAACACATTTTATTTTATTTTTCCTTAGAATGATTTTTATAATTTTTATGGAATTTATTTAAATAAAATTTTATGAGTTAGAAATACAATTACTCTAAGCCAGTCATAAAAAACTCATTTATTATTCATTACTTATATTAATATGGATGTAATATGGAGTCTTTTATTTATCATGTCTTTGTTATAAGATGTTACCTATTTTGAAATGGTAGAACATAAAGAAATTGAGAAGAATATAAGAAGTTGGATAGTGAAGAAACCTTTAGTAAAACTTTTTTTTTGGTGGTACTGGGGGTGGAACCCAGGGGCTTTCTACCTCCAGGCTATACTCCCAGACCTATGTTATATTTTTATTTGGAAACAGGGTCTCACTAAGTTGCTGAGAGCCACTAAGTAGCTGAGGCTGGCTTTGAACCTGTGCGATCCTCCTGTCTCAGTGCGGGGATTACAAGCATATGTCACTACGCCCTGCTAGTAAAACTTTTTTTGTAGTACTTGGGATTGAACCCAGGAGCATTCTTCCCCCAGCTTTTTTATTTTTATTTTGAAATAGGGTCTCACTAGATGGCTAAGAATCTCACTATTTGCTGAGGCTGTCCCCAAACTTACAATCCTCCTGTCTCAGACTCTCAGTACTGGGATTACAGGTGTGCACCACCACACTCAGCTTTTTAGTAATACTTTTTTATTTCAAGACCTTTAAAAAAAATCAGCAGTTTTGATTTGCTCTGTTTTATGACTCATTGGCACGAGCAGGTATCGAAGGTGGATTCTTTGAATTAAAGTTTCAAATTATTAAATTTTAAATAGTTTTCAAGAGAATGTCTAAATCCTGCTTTCAGTATTATAAAAATAAGATTGTAAGTTATAGGGAGTTGTATTTAAACATGTAATACAGATTAAATTCTGTTTAGAAATGAGTCACATAACTGAGATACTTTAATTTTTAAATTTGTTTTGTTTTCATCTATTACAGAAATTCTGTTTTTAAATGTAGCCCTGAATATTTAAATGTAATAGGAAAACTTTACGAAACTCATAAAATTCAATGTAGAAATGCTACACTTAGTAATTTATCATGATTGTCAAAAAGAGAGTAGGAAGAAACCATAGATGTTTTAGGTGAAAAAACTGCACAGTACCTTTGCTTTAAGACTTTTGGAATCATTTGTTTGATAAGAAGTCTTAATTTTTGTGAACAATATTATAGCTGTAATTTAAAATACTGTTTTGGTATAATTTATGATACTAAAATATGCTTTTTATCAGTTTTATTGAAGTTCTATTTATATTCTTAAAATGTACCTACTTTAATTTTACAGTTTGGGGTGTGTGTGTGTGTGTGTGTGTGTGTGTGTGTGTGTGTGTGTTTTACTGGGGATTGAACAGAAGGGCATTCTACCTCCTAGCTACACCCCCAACCCCATTTTTTTTTTCCTTTTTCTGCATTAATGCGGATTGAACTCAGGGACACTTTACCTCTGAGCTACACCCCCAGAATAAATAAAAGAATAAAACTATTTTTTTGTTCTTTATTTTGAAAAAGTCTCACTAAGTAGCTGAGGCTGCCCAAGAACCTGTGATCCTCCTGTCTCACCTTCCCAAGTACTGGGATTACAAGCATGTACCACCAGCTCCTAGCCCTATCTTTTATTCTTTATTTTGAAACAAGGTCTCACTAAGTTGCAGAGGGTTTCACTGAATAGCAGAGGTTGGCTGCAAACCTATGATCCTCCTGTCTCAGCCTCCCAAGTACTGAGATTACAAGTGTGTGCCACTGTGCCCAGCATACAGTTTGAGTTTTTAACAAATGTAATCTATACCCCTAAAATACTCTTTACCTGTTCGTAGTCAGTACCTTCGCTGCACCCTGGCCTGCTCTCTATCTTCATAAATTAGTTTTATCTTTTTAGAGTTTTCTTGGTTAATTTACATATAGTTAAGTTAATGCTTTACCCTTTCATTAATACTTTTATTTTCACCAAAATACTTATTTTACATCATCACTAAGATTTTGCTTTGCAGCCAGATGTAGTAACACATGCCTTTAATCTCAGTTTTTAGGAGGCTGAGACAGGAGAATTGCAGGTTCAAGACCATCTTCAGCAATTTAGTGAGGCCATCCTCAGCAATTTAGCAAAGCCCTCAGTAACTTAGTGAGATCTTTTTTCAAAATAAAAAATGAAATAAGGCTGGAGGTGCAGCTAGAGGTAGAATGCCCCTAGTTTGATCCCTGATACCAAAATAAAAAATTAAAAAAATAATTTTTAACATGTGTAGTGGTATGCATCTTAGAGAAGAGCTTTAAATTCATCTAGTCTTAAGTGTATATATATTTTAGATAGATAGATCCCAAACTGTAATTTGTTGGCAAATTCAGAGTGAAGAACTTAATTGTAACTATACCTTTTGAACATGTTATAAACAACTATTGTCATAATGTGACAGTTTTACTTTGATGACTGGTATGGGCTGAAAGTTGAGTTTCAAGAGGCTGCTCATTTTCATATAAATAAATTTATGTCTTTGCCTGAAGATACCCATTATTATGAACTTTATTGCCATTTTTATTATGAATGCCTTTCTACCTCCTCTTTTTCTTCTTTCCTTTTCCTTCCCTCCTCCTCTTTTCCTCACCAAATCTGTCTTTTATTGATGCTGGCAGGTAGTAGTAAATTTGCTCAGGCTTTGAGGTTATCACTGTTATACCTTCAAGATATCATCTTTTCTATTTCTTGTCACTATTAACTGCTTCTTGTAATCTCTAATCCTTTTCCATTATTATATTCTTTTTCATTTTCTCTTCCATTTGAATGAACTTAGGAAGTATGTAATTCTGGTTCTTATTGAGGCAACTTTATAGTAACCATGTACTCTTAGAGTTCTGAGGTAACAGAGACAGGCTATTTAAAGAATTCTGAGGCATTTTATCTCATAATGGTCTCGTAGGAAGACCATAGAGTAGGCAGGTAGTGACTTATGGAGTATTTATCTTGTCTATATACTCTTACTAATATCTTATGCTATGTGTACTTAGGCCCTTGGAGAACTCACTTTCTGTATAGTGTTAATATGATTTACATAAAAAATGAGAGTATAACATTTTTATTTACTAAGTCAGTATAGCTTAATGTTCTTCTGCTAAAAGAGTATTTTCCAAGTAGGTTAACAAATAGTTGTAAAGGACATTATGATTTTTTTTTTTTTTTTTTTTTTTGGTGCTGGGGGTGGAACCTCCGGGCTATACTCCCAGCCCCTATTTTATATTTTATTTGGAAACAGGGTCTCACTAAGTTGCTGAGAGCCTCACTAAGTTGCTGAGCTGGCTTCGAACCTGTGCGATCCTCCTGTCTCAGCCTCCCAAGTGTAGGGATTACAAGCATGTACCACTATGCCCAGTGGACATTATGATTTTTGAGAGTTAGAGTATAGACGGTATAAATATTAGCATTATTGTATATAATTTTAATGTATTCTGATTTTTTTTTTCTGGTACTGAGGTTTGAACCCATCTACCTATATATCCCCAGTTCTTTTATTTTTAAAAAATTATATATTATTTGTGGTACTAAGGATTGAACCCAGGGGCATTCTACCTCTAAGCTAGATCCCCAGACCAATTTTATATTTTATTTGAAACATGGTCTCACTAAGTTGCTGAGGCTGTCCTCCAACCGGTGATCCTCCTGTCTCAGCCTTCCCAATTACTGGAGTTACAGATATGTGTCACCACACCTGTTGTGTTTCCTAATATTAATCTTGAAATTCAAATAATCTAAAGCAGATAGTATTTGTTGGTATAGTTTAATAGCAGAAAAAATTGATATTATTTTACTTCTTAAATTTAGTGACTGGTCTTAGGATTATACATAGTATAGCATTTGTTTTTTTTCAATACTCATCTCTAATACTATAAAAAATGTTTAAGAAGCCTATGGGTTTCCCCACTCAAATGCATAAGTCTGTTAAATATAATTATCTATTTAAAACATAATAGACATAAGATATTGTATTAAATGATGTTATACAAATACCTGGGTTTTTCCACAGAAGCATTTGACTTACTGTACTTTTTCTAGTTTTAGTAATATGTATTTGTATATGGTGCTGGGGTGGACCCAGGTCATTATTCATGCTGATATGCTCTCTACCACTGAGCTGCATCCCCAGCCCAACTTACTATACTTATTTTATTGTGGTACAACAGGAGGATTGGACCCAGGGGTATTCCACCTCTGAGCTATACCCTCAGCTGGCTGCAAACCTTTGATCCTCCTGTCTCAGCCTCCCAAGTACTGAGATTACAAGCATACAGCACCATGCCTGTCTTTTCTGTACTTTTAAAAAGTAGCAGTAAGAAAAGCCAGGCATGGTGGTGCACGCTTGTAATCCCAGCATTCAGGAGGCTGAGACAGGAGGATCGCAGTTTGTGGACAGCCTCACTACTTAGGCCCTTTGCACTCAGTGAGACCCTGTTTCAAAATAAAGAATAGAAAATAGGGCTGGGGGTGTAGCTTGGAGGTAGAATGCCCCTGGGTTCCATCCCCAGTACTGCAATCAATCAATCAATCAATCAATCAATCAAATAAATAAATAGTAGCAATAAGAAAGCAATCAGAGATCCAAAATGCTTAGTTTCAGGTACTTGAAAGTTATCTTTTCCAAATATTCTTTTGTCTAGGTTATTAGTAATACATTGTATTAGGGAGAGAAGAATATCAAATGATGCTCTGAAAAAATAGTAGTCTCATTAAAATGCAAGTATTATCACAATGCTGAGTTCATACCTAAACATCCAGGAGTTCCAGTTATCTTTCATAGTGTGATGCCTTAACAGATTGGCAAAACTGAATTGTCAAGGTGGCCACAAAAATAAAAAAGATAGTCTGCTTCCAGAAAAATCTAAGTAAAGTAGTAAGTATAAAATATAAAGTGCTGTAATTTAGTGGCAAATTCTATAATTGTGTTAAAAATGGTTGAAAATATAGATTGATATAATAAGAAAAGGTGCACTGAAACAGTGACTGTTGAGCTGTCTGGATGTGACTCAACTATAAAGAAATAGTAGTAAGCCCACTTGTAAACCCAGTACTTGGGAGGCTGAGACAGGAGGATCTGAGTTTTGCAGCAGCCTCAGCAACTTGTGAGGCTCTCTGCAACCTCGTGAGACCCTGTCTCAAAAGAATAAAATAATAGGGCTGAGTGGGGGGTAGCTCAGAGGCAGAATGCCCCTGCGTTTAATCCCAGTACTGAAAAAAAAAGAAAACAGTATTCTAAGTTTTGTTATCTTTTTGCCTTGTCCTATTTAAAAAATATAAAATATACATAAAATTTACCATTTTAAACATTTTAAGTATACAGTTCTGTGGCATTAATTACATTAGCACTGTTGTTGAACCATCACTACAGTTCCAGAATATTTTCATAATTCACAGTTGAAACTCTGTACCCATTAAATACTGACTTTTATTTACCATCCCGCTTTGCTCCCCTACTCCATCTCTGGTGACCAGCTGTCCTGTTTTCTGTCTCTGTGAATTTGACTAACTTTCATAGTTAATAATAGGAAAGATAGGATTATTAAACACTGCTTTATTTCCTATTCTTGAACACTTCATTAGCCTACTAGCCCCGTATGAGGTGTAGATATTTAATAAATTTCTAACTTAAATGGTAATTAGCAGTTGAAAAGCATGGCTGTATCAGTGGAATGACTATATGAATCCAAACTGCCAATTATTGTTATAATAATCCAGTTTATTTCTTTGTTTGCTTTCAAGTATTTTTATTTAAAATTTTTTGTGTACTTTATTTTCTTTTTAGACTGAGTCAGGATATGGATCTGAATCCAGCTTGCGTCGACATGGCTCAATGGTATCACTTGTGTCAGGAGCAAGTGGTTATTCTGCAACATCCACCTCTTCATTCAAGGTTTGTTTTTATGAATAAGTTAAGGTAACAGAATGTTTGCTTTAGTGTTGGCTATTGCAAACAGAACTTACTTGATAGTTTTTTAAATTTTTTTATTGATGCATTGTAGTCATACATCTTAATGAGATGCAAGATGGTGGAGACATGCATGTACACATCACCCAATTAACCCTTACCCAGTTCCAACGACATTTTCTCCCCCTCCCTCCTCATGTTTGCTTTAGTGATTGACGCTTATATGTTTGCTAAAGTACAGCCTTTGCATTAATTTCTCTCTTCCCCTTCCCATCCCCTACTTGATAAGTTTTTGAAAAACATTTTCTACAATATAATTTATTTGAAATTGTTATAGAATAATTTTTAAAGGGTAAAATCATGACTCATACAACTATGAAATCTGAACACATCAGATTTTATTTCATTCATTAATAAGGTAATATATAATTTAGCATGTTGATTCAAAGGAAAAACTGAAGAATACTGAAGTAAATTTGATACTATAAAACTGACCATTATCCACAGATTAATAATCAGTGCTTGTGTACAGGAAAAAGTTCATTTATATCTATAGGGACAAGAATTATATTGATTACTCAGTTTTCTATTAAAATAGTTGTAAAAATAGCTCAAATACAATGAAAAGCAAACACTTAAATGATAATCACCCTCCCCTGAGGATTCCATAGATAACACTCACCAATATTGTGAAAGTACACCAACTAATGTTTTCCCCCCATTTCAAAGTCAGACATTTTCACAGTGTCTAATTTGAAAATACTCAGTTATATTAGCAACTTGTCAGGCATTACCATTCCGTTTCCTGTAGATTTGTCACTACTTTGGGCAACATCAAATCTTTTCCTCTGAATATTAAACTTGATTTTACAGTTCTCTTTTTCTCATTTCCGCAGTCATAAGGCAGACTCTAAAAGGTGATGAAATACTATGGGAACCATTTTTATTTCACTTAAATTACAACCACCCCTCCCCTTTTTGCCTCTTACTTACAGAAAGGCCACAGTTTACGTGAGAAATTGGCTGAAATGGAAACCTTTAGAGACATCCTATGTAGACAAGTCGATACTCTCCAGAAGTTCTTTGATGCCTGTGCTGATGCTGTCTCCAAGGATGAACTCCAAAGGGATAAAGGTTAATTAGGCTATTACCACTATTTTTACTTGGAGAATGAATGGATTTAAAGCCTCTTAATCTTAACGGGTAATGTCTTAAGTAATAAAGGTAATTGTAGTCACTTCTGCTGCAAACTCTCAGTGTTAACAGATTTCAGTATTTACATAAATAGAGTATTTAGTAACACATTCTAATTTTTTTTCTGATTGTCCATACCAGGTGCTGTCAAAGGCTCGATTGATTAGTCCTGGGGATTGAAACCAGGAACATTCCACCTCAGGCTGCACTCCCAGCCCCTTATATTTTATTTGAAACAGGACCTCACTAAATTGCTAAGGATCTTGCAGAGTTGTTGAGGCTGGCCTTGAACTTGTAATCCTCTTGTCATGGCCTCCTATGTAGTGTGATTATGGTATGTAGCACCATGCCCAGCTCAAAGATTTTACATGATACTCCTTATTCCGTTGAAAAATAGTATTTTGTATCTTGTTAATACTGTACGTTTTACCTTATTATGTCTAACAGATTTATTCCTTGATAAATCTTAAAAGAGATAAGCATATATTAAATTCTCCAGATCTAGAGCCAACCAATGGATCTCTTTCTTTCTCTATCCCCCTCACTCATTCCTGATTCTTTTCCTTTCTTTCTTTCATACTTTGTCTCTCTCTCATTTTTCTTCTTCTGGCCTTTTTCTCATAGAAGAAACCAATGATGAAGTTATAGATACTTAAAAATAATTTTAGTGAGTTTTAAAGAAGATGTGGTCTTCAGTGAACGTTTAATTTGAGGTGTAAAGTTAGATTTTTTGGTGCTAAATATACTGCTCATATCAATGGATGTGATCTTAAATTTTCTTTTACTATGAAGGCAAAAATTAACACTCTTATCAGCATTACTACCTACCACTAAGTTCATTCCTTCATATAATTAGGTTGCTTGGCACAGTTGTATTTCTTGCCTTGTTTAAATGGGTTTAACCACTTGGGCGTGGTGGCGCACGTTTGTAATCTCCGCGCTTGGGAGGCTGGGACAGGAGAATCGCGCAGGTTCGAAGCCAGCCTCGGCTACTTAGTGAGGCTCTCAGCAACTTAGTGAGACTCTGTTTCCAAATAAAATAGAAAATAGGTCTGGGAGGTAGGAAGCCTTTGGGTTCCACCCCCAGTACCACCAAAATAAATAAATAAATAAATAAATAAATAAATAAATAAATAAATAATAAACGGGTTTAACTAAGTTCAAATTCTTTTTGTCTTCTCTGTTTTTTGTTTCATTGAATTATTTTTCTTTATAATAACTAACATGTTGCCTTTTTTGTTGGCTTCATAGCTATAACTCTTTGCTTTGATATTTTAGTGGCTACTTTGGCATTATACTTTATAAAAATTATATGTGCTTTTTTATCACATTAAACATTACATGTTACTTTTCTTATGCTTACAGATTTATAACCCTTTAGACCAAACAGAATACATGCAAAACTGAGGTTTTCTTTTTGGTTTTGTTTATCTTAAATGACCCACACCAGTATTTAAAGGAAAATAAGGCTGGAAGGGGAAGTTATGGTGCAGAGGAAATTTGAAAAATAATTTTAAACAATACACTGAATTCTTTCTGTTACATGTTTGAAAAAAATGGTGGCAATATAGACTAAGATATTAGTTTTTAGGGCTGCCATAAGGATTAGCACCAAAGACTGAGTGACTTAAACAACAGTTTGTTCTCTCATGGTTCTTCTCAGGACTGTGCAGGAAATACCTGTCCCAGGCCTCTCCCTGGGCCTGTAGATGGCTGTCTTCTCCGTGTTATCACATCATCTTTCTGTATGCATGTATGTTCATCCAGATTTCTTCTTTTTATGAGGACAGCAGGCATATTGATTAGGGAACACCCTAACGATCTCATTTTTATTTGATTAATGTCCAAGTACAGTCACATTATAGGGTACTGGGAGTTAGGACTTTAGCATAGGAATGGGGGAAGCAGTTCAACCAAAATCTAGTGTTTTTACAAATGCTATTTAAGAAATACTGATTTTTCTGTAATCCCAGTACTTGGAAGGCCGAGACAGGAGGCCACCTCAGCAACATAGCCAGATCCTTAACAACTTAGTGAAACTATTTCAAAATAATAACTAATAAAAGCTGGGATATAAACTAGGTGGAAAAATGTTCCTGGGTTCAACCCCCAATACCTCCCCACCAAGAAAAATAAAAGCTTCATTTAGGGGAAACATCACTATGATTAATTTTTATAGTTTTTGTCATTTAGTACTGTGTTAAGTATTTTACATTAATGATCGTATATAGTTTTATAATAGGCTTATTATATAGTTATTTTTTAGCAAATGAGAGAATTGCACAGAAAGAAACTAACTGGTAGTGTTTGTATATGTAGTCTGTTCATGGAGCACCTTTTAGGTATGCTGAGTTTTAGAAGCAGTCATTCCTTTGGGCAAATTGTATGGAAGATGTGAACCTAGTATAAGATGTCATATGACATTAAATTTGAAAGGCATTAGCATAACAATTTAACAATGGTTAAATTCCCATAGTGTGGAAAGACAAATATCTGAGGAAAGATACCTAAAGCATGCCCACAACGAAGAAAAAAGGAATTTGATTTTTATCTGGTTATGAAGATTTGAGATCCATCAAAAGTCCTGGCAAGTAGAGACTTCACTGAAAGCATAAGCAATGTTAAATATAGCATAGAGGCCAAGAAGTCAAGAAAAAGTGATAAACCATAAAAATACATTGTATTAAAAGCTTGCTAGCAGTCAGGCGTGGTGGCACATGCTTGTAATCCCAGCATTTGGAAGGCCAAGAAAGGAAGATTGCAGGTTGGAGGACAGCTTCAGCAAATTGACTCTCATCAACCTCACGAGACCTTGTTTCAAAACAAAAATAAAGTATAGGTCTGGGAGTATAGCTTGGAAGTAGAATGCCCCTAGGTTCAATCTCCAGTGCCCAAAAAAAAGGAGGGGCTGGGGGGATAGCACAAAGGTTTAATGGCCCTGGGTTCAATCCCCATACCAAAACAAAGATTGCTACCTTTTGAAAATGCCTTTTTGTGTCTGTTTTGAGGGTGGAGGCTGTGGTGAAGTAGTTTGCTGGCGTCTGAGAAATATTTAGGAACTGACTAGATGTCTGACTAATTATATGAAGGATCTCAAGAAAAAGAAATAATTTATCATACTCTTTACTGTATCCCTACTGAACCATAATACTGAAGAGCATAGAGTTTTAAGATTGTAATTCTTAAAAGTTCTTAAATGAGTGTGGATAGCCTTTTTAGTAGAAATCGGAACAAGCTTTCTTAAGTCAAAGGGAAAAACCAGTAAAAAGGGAAAAACAGTATATTACGGGCTTTTGAATTTTCTAAGGAAACATTCTTCAAATTGAGATACTAGATTGATCTAGTACAAACAAAATTAAGTATCTCTCACAGTAGGAAAGATAAAGGTAGAAATGGGATGTGGATAATAAACTATTCATTTTCACTGATAATATACAAAAAAAGGAGGGAAATTTTTAAAACCTTGGCAAGTGAGATAAGGATGTTAAAAGGTGCTTGAAGGTTATCTTTGTGAGATTATATAACCAGAAAACTAATTTATGGGTAGCTTCATTGTGATTTCAGTTGAAAGTAAGCATGGCTTTTATTTGAGAGCAAAGATGTAAGGAAATAAAACTAAGAAAAAGGAAATAAAACTAATGTCAATTCTTAATAACAAACACACTTGTTCAAAGGCAACTGATAACCTAAAAGATCTTCAGGAATTTTTTTCATATATTAATACCTTCCACAAAGAGGAGTATTCTACAAGATCCCTTCTTAGCCGTCATAGTGGTACATATTTATAGTCCCAGTTACCTAGGAGGCTGAGAGAGAAGGATTGCTTTAGTACAAGCACTCAGCACCATCTTGAGCTACATGGCCAGACCCAATCTCTTAATGGTCACCCCCCAATAGTAATTAATTTTTAATTTATTTTCTCTCAACTAGCTTGAGAGAAATGAACCATTTTTTTTTTAAGTGAGATGAGTCTCTATTTATAGAGCTTCATTTAGCAACTGAATTTGAAGATTTAGATTTAGTTGAAAGCTTGGTTGATACATAACCCAGGCATGTAAAGTTTATGAGCTTATTTGGAGATTAAAAAATTGATATCTTAATGGATGATGAAGAAAACAAAAGTAAGTAATCATAGAGTTATGGTTATAGAAATGAATATATTATTACTCAAAGTAGAAACTAATGAGGTAAATGAAGTATAAGTCATTAAGTAGCACTTAACAGCTGTTAATCAGGATACTATTGAATAAAGGTCAGGATCTTGTCTGATGATGATGAACACTGATATAAAAACAGTAGTTTTCTGTGTTCAAGGATTTCTTAGAACTCTCCATATTTACAAATGATTGCAGAGATAAAGACCCATAAACTCTGGAAAAATGGTTAATTGGGACTAAGATGTCTGCAGAGGTGCCAGTATGGATATTGATGTCTATAAGAGTGATTGAAATGGAAGAGAAAAATGTTAGTTGGATATTGATGTCATTCTCCTGGTAGAAATGAATACAAGCTGTTTTAAAAAAATACCAGGCTTTGATAAGTTAGTAGCAGAAATTTTAAGTGATACAAAATGAAATAGTCCAGTATTTAGAAACTGGTAATATAAAAAGAACATGGTGATTACTATTATTTTAGTAGAAATTCAGGGAGATTAATAAGGTATCAAGTTGGGCTCTATGGCCATTGTAGAGAGAGGTTAAGAGAATAAGACATACTTTGGCTCTATCTTGAGATAAATAATGTGTAAGACATTAGTTTAGAATGGGATTCTTTAGGTAAAAAGAGGGTTTCTTAAAAGATAATACAGGTTGAGTCTCCCTTATCCAAAATGTTTGTGCATAGAAGTAGTGTAGATAGATTTGTTTGAATTGGGGGGTATTTTCATGTATATATTGAGATATATTTAGAATAGGACCCAAGTCCAAACATGAAATCCATTTATATTTCATATAGGCCTATACATTGTGACCTGAAGATAATTTTATACAATGTTCTTCATGTACCTGAGATCGGGTGTGGGATTTTTCACTTTTAATATCATGTCAGCACTCTGAGTTTGGAATTTGGGAACATTTTAGATTTTGGATATTCAGAATAGAAATGCTCAACCTATAAAATAAAGAAGCTACGAAAGTCTTGATAAAAACAGTAAATAAGGTTGACTGCTAAGGTTCAGAAATATATGTGGAATACATAGTACGGAAGAGTAAAGTATATCAAGCAATACAAAAATACAATAGTGCATAGAAAAAAATGTGTACAAAAAGAAAATACAAAGGATTCTGTTATTTTGTTTTCTGGAATTAGAGAAGTTAAAAAGGGATACCCAGGCACACATGTACATTGGAATGAATGAAAATTTATTATCACATTTTGAAGTAGTTATATTCTCCCTGCATATGCAAAAATAGCAGACTTAAGAATTCCCAGATGCTAGATAGATCTGTACAGTTCTGCTTAGCCCTTTCAGGCCTCTTGAAGAGTTATAAAATGCCCCAAGGTAGATAGGAAGAGATCAGAACGCTAAATGGTAAAGTATTTATAAATCAGTAACCATAAGCGAAATGTAGTGACACACACTTGTAATCCCAGTACTTGGGATCCTGAGACAGGAAGATCACAGCTTCAAGACCATCCTCATCAACTTAGTAAGGCCATCCGCAACTTAGATCCTGTTTCAAAAGAAAAGGCTAAAATAGGGCAAGTGGTGAAATGCCCCTGGGTTACATCCCCAGTACCACAAAAATAAATAAATAGGCATCCTTACACAGTAACAAATACAGTTTTAAAATTATATATTTAATGATATTCCATAACATATACATTGAGCATACCTTTATAACCAGTGAAGATACAAAAGAAAGATAAAATCTTACACTCACAGAATCTAGACGGTTTAAAATAAGAATAAAGTGATTATTTTTCATTCTAATATTCTTAAATGTATTTTATTTAGTGGTTGAGGACGATGAAGATGATTTTCCTACAACACGTTCTGATGGAGACTTCTTGCACAGTACCAATGGCAATAAAGAAAAATGTAAGTAATAAATTTTTCCCCTCAGCTGGAAAATACATACTTTCTGAAGTTAGGTGATAACTGGAGACATAACAAAGAGTAATTTATAATTGAGTATTTTTTTTTAAAGCAGTAAAACAAACCAGGCATGGTGGCACACGCTTGTAATCCCAGCATTTGGGAGGTTGAGACAGGAGGATCTTGGTTGCAGACAGCCTCAGCTACTTAGTGAGGTCCTTTGCAACTCAGTGAGACCCTGTTTCACCGAGTGAGAATAAAAAATAGGGATAGGGGTGTAGCTCAGAGGTAGAATGGCCCCCATGGGTTCCATCCTCAGTACCGCCAAAAAAAAAAAGGCTGTAAAATTCCTGGAATCCAAGTAAAAATGTTTTCTAAGAAAAGTCATGTAGGTAAAATATACATTTTTATATTGTTTAATAATGACCACTCATTATGTAAAAACAAAAACTCATTTTATTTTATTTTTTTATTTATTGTTTATTATTTTTATATTTATTTATTTGTTTATTTGTTTATTTATTTATTTATTTTTGGTGGTACTGGGGTTCCTGGAAGCCCTTCTGCCTCCAGGCTACACTCCCAGGCCTATTTATATATTTTTATTTGCAAACAGGGTCTCTTAAGCCAACGCGGCAGGTTACGAACCTGCACGATCCTCCTGTCTCCGCCTCCCAAGTGCGGGGATTACAAGCGTGCACCACCACGCCCAGCCAAAAACTCATTTTAAATGCCAGACATTAGCCCATTTATTTCATCAGTATTATCTAAATCAGTTTCTAGTACTGGAGAAGTTTTCTTAGAGGGAAAACAATTATTGAATTTAACTAAGTTGTCTCTTTATGATGTATTTTTCTGTTTAACCTACTTTGCTTTTGGTATTCAAAGCATTTAATAAGTGTTATTACAGGAAAATTATTGAAATAGTTCTAATTTCACAGCCTAATTACTTATAGACCCAGGAGCATGATGGCTTGTGCTTTATTATTGTTGCTCTATTTAATGATAGCTAATTCAGTAGAAGAAATTTTGAATTGTTAATTCCTGTGAATCAACAATTATAGTCAGTACTTTTTCTAAGAAAAAGCTAGAGTCGATTTCTAAAATCTTTTAAGATACAAAAAAGCCTTTTGGGGAGATAAAATGTTAATGTTCTAGTGCTTATTTTTGCTGCACCAAGAGAAAGTGGGTTGAACATAGTGGTGCATGCTTATAATCCCAGTACTTGGGAAGCTGAGACAGGAGGATCACAAATTTATGCCCAGCCTCAGTAACTTAAGCAAGGCCCTCCAGAACTTAGTGAGACCCTATCTCAAAATAAAAATAAAATAGGACTGGGGCGGGGGGAGAGGTGTAGCTCAGAGGTAGAGTACTCCTGGGTTCAATCCCCAATACCACCAAAAAAAAAGTTAAATAAAATCTGCAGCAATAGCACATTCTCAAATTTTTAAAAACTTATGCATGAAAATTTGTTTTAGAGATCATACTAGAATAATCCATTATTGGTGGTAAAAGCTAATTCTTTTCTCTTACCTTTTCTGTCTTTTTCTTATTTTCAGCATGTCTCTCCTTATAATGTGCTTCCCTCCTATTCTGGCAGAATACTAGCTTAATATTATAGTTATAATATAGTTATAGTTGTCCTTATAACTTGTGACTGAAATGTTGAAACTTATCAAGCCATTCAAATTAATAAGTCTTTATGGAATTAGAGAGCTATTTTGGTAAGTTTCTTTCAGTTGCATTTTAATTTCACAATGAATAATTTAATAGAAAAGTGTTTTTGCTTGGATTTTGGAATAAGTATTAAAAGAAGTTTTAAAACTACCAGGCCTGATCTTCTATCCCATATATCCTCAACTATCCTATCTACAATTCCAAAACAGAATAAAAGCTTATTTTCTTCAGAAATTGAACTAGAAAGTTCTAGATTAAGTGATGGTTGGCACAACAAAAGATAGATGTATTAAGTGATTAAGTAGAAAATGTACATGTTGATGATTGAGATCTTACTGCCTCTTGTTCACATCTCCAAGAACTCTGATAGCTAAGGACTGTATGAAAGTCTACATTCTGAAAGATGTAGTCCCCTGCCCCTTCTCTTAGACTTAACTATTGCAAGAATACTCATCAGCATCTACCAGACATGTATTTTCTGACACACAGTTAAAAAGCAACTCTGGAGAAACCAAATTGCCGGGGGCTGGGGGGACTATAAATAGAGATTTGGGAGATTCTACAGTGAAAAAGCCTTTTTTACTACTAAGTCACTTTTGATGAGATCCACTGGTCAAAAGCCCTCCTAGAGGATACAATTCTTAAATTTGAATAGATCCAGGCAAATCTCTAGACAAATAGCAACATGAACACAGTGACAAAAATAAACAAACTAGAAAAAGAAATTCAGACAATGAAGAAAGCAAAAGAAAACTTCACTTAGGGTCTTCAATAAGGAAACAAATGCATTCAAATTTAAAAACATCTCTAGATGCTATGATCTTATATTAAAAATTATAAGAAGTCCACTGAAAACTACTGTAAATGATTTCAGCAAACTTGCAAGTTATAGTTATTTTTCTATACTAGAGATAGAACTGAGGGCTGTCCCCCCAGCCCTTTTATTTATTATTTTGAAACAGGGTCTTGGTAAGTTCTTAAGGCTGGCCTTGAACCTGTAATCCCAGTACTTGGGAAGCTGAGACAGGAGGATCATGGTTCGAAGCCAGCATCGGCAGCTTAGTGAGATTCTGTTTCAAAATAAAAAATAAGCCAGGCGTGGTGGCGCACGCTTGTAATCCCCATGTTTGGGAGGCAGAGACAGGAGGATCGCGCAGGTTCCAAGCCACCTGCGCACGCTGGCTTAGGAGACCCTGTTTCCAAATAAAAATGTAAAAATAGGTCTGGAGGTAGAAGGGCTTCCAGGAACCCCAGTACCACCAAAATAAATAAATAAATAAAAATAAAAAATAAAATAGGACTGGAGTTGTAGTTCAGAGGTAGAATGCCCTTGGGTTTAATCCCCAGCCAAAAAAAGAGAAGGGCTGAATTATAGCCCAGTGTTAGAGCATTGCTAGATTCAATTCCCTGAAAAAAGACGGAGGGGAAATAAGTGGAAAGACCATGTTTGTGGATCAAAATACTTAACATCATTAAGAATTCAGTACTCCCAGCTGGGCATGGTGACGCAGGCTTGTAATCCCCACGCTCCGGAGGTGGAGATAGGAGGATCATGCAGCTTCGAAGCCAGCCTCGCTGGCTTAAGAGACCCTGTTTCCAAATAAAAAAAAATATAAAAAATAGGTGTCGGGGAGTGTAGCCCGGAGGTAGAAGGGTTTTCAGGAACCCCAGTACCATAAAGAGAGGTGGGGGGTAGGGGGGGGGGGAATGAATTCAATACTCTCCAAGTGTCAGGAGCTTTTGAATTGTGTAAGGTCAGAATTAAACTACAAATATGAATATAATCTTTGGAGCCTAAATACTTACAAATCTAGCTGAATAGATTATTTTGTAATTTCTTCTATCACTGCCCTTTGTATGCAGGGTTACACACTTTCAACTTTTTACTCTGGGTTGAGGGGGTCGGCTATCATCTCCCCCTGGGAAATTAAGGCATGTGGCCTCCTCTCTCTAAGAATGTTTTCCAGTCAGGTGTGGTGGTGCTTGCCTGTAATCTTTGTACTTTGGATGCTAAAACAAGAGGATCACAGGTTTGAGAATAGCCTTAGTAAGTAGTGAGATTCTCATCACTACTAGCAATACCCTGTTTCCAAATAAATAAAAATCAGCTGGGGGTGTGTGTAGCTCAAAGGTAGAATACCTCTGGATTCAATCCCCAGTACCCCCAAAAAATAAAATAATGTTTTCTTCTGACCTTCAGTGGAGACATCCAGATGAGTAAGCTCATTTAAAACTATCAAATACTAGCCAGTTGAAGCATGTCTATAATCCCAGTCCATAGGAGGCTGAGACAGGAGGATCACAGGTTTGTGGCTAGCCTGAGCAACTTAACATGGCCATTGGCAACTTAGTAACATTTCTGTTTTGAAATAAAGAATAAAATAGAGTTGGAGTTTTCAATCAGAGGTAGATATCCCTGTGTTCCAAACCCCAGTACTCCCCCCACACAAATACAATCAGTACTGTCAAGCACTTTGGAGTTTTTCTTAATATTTCTCATTAAAATTAATATAGTCACACATTATAGAGTATAAAAAACTTAGAGCAAATATCCAAGCACTGAGTTTTAGGAGAGCCTTGTATATGGCAAATTGAGATGAGGTTTTTGTCTTTAAGACTTTCATTATCTAACAAATATAACATTAGAAAAGTTAATTTTAAAGACCATACCATGTGAGATCCTTATTTTCAGTTATTTGAAAAACTTTTAAAATTTATTATCATTTTGAAAAAGATTCGAGGTAGTTATTTCTGATTGTAGTAAGTACAGCTAAATGGACATCTCTATATTTCTAGGGTTTTTCCCAAAGATATTTATGTTACTTATCTTGTGCTGACTCTTAAGTATATAAATTAGCAAACATTTAGTCATGAGGAGGACCCATTATTACCCTTGCACAGATTCTCTTATACAAGTATCTTTGAATTTCTAAGTTGGTAGGAAAAATAATTATAATAAAACCACAACCTTGCTAAGACTAATGGAAAATAGAGAAATGTAAATGATACAAAAACATTTTGGCTGAGCACAGTGGTGCATACCTGTAATCCTAGTACTTGGGAGTGTGAGACAGGAGGACCAAAGGTTCAAAACCAGCGTGCTGTAACTTCAATGAGACCTTGTTTCAAAATAAAGTAGGGGTGGGATGTGACCCAGAGGTAGAGCACCTCTGGGTTCAATCCCCAGTACCACCAAAAGGAGGAGAACAAGAGGAAGAGGAAGAGGAAGGGGAAAGGGAGGAACTAAAATGATAGAAAAGGGATTTAGTCTTACAAAGAAAATCTGTTTTTTAAAAAAGCTTCATTGAGGTATAGTTAACATACCATTTGAAATATACAGTTTTAAAAGTGTCCATGAAACAATGCAAAATAGTTAACATGTCTTTCACCCTCAAAAATTGTCTCCACCAGTTTGTCATCCTTCTTCATTCCTCATTCTTAACCACTGATCTATTTAAGGCCATAGTAGATTACTTTGCATTTTCTAGACATTACTATAAGTGGTTTCTATATATTCTTTTTTGCAGTTTATTTTTATAGATTCATTATTATTGTTATTATTGCACATATCAGTAGTTTATTTCTTCTCATTGCTGAGTAGTGTTTCATTGTGTGGCTATTACCACAATTTGTTTATCCACTCATCCATTGGTAAACATTTGGCTTGTTTACAGTTTGGGCTTCTGCAAGTAAAACTGCTATGAACTTTCATGTATAAGCCTTTACATGGGAATATATTTTATTATTTTGGGCAAATAGTAGTAGAATGGCTGAATCACATGAATAGTTTTAACTTGAAAACAAAACAAAAAAAGGGCCAGGCTGGGTGTGGCAGCACATGCCGGTAATCATAGTACCTAAGGAGGCTATGACAGGAGGATTGCAGGTTCAAGACCAGCTTCAGTACCTAATGAGACACTCATCAAACTAAATGACACACTTTAAAAAAAAAAAAAACTGCCAAACTATTTTTACCAGCCATAAATTGAGAGTTCCAGTTTTTCACGTCCCACCAACAATTAGTATAGGTGGGTGTTCTTCTAAATTTAAAAGTGAGGCCTTTTAAATTTCAGACATTTTAATACATGTATGGTAGTATCTTATTAGTGACTTTAATTTGCATTTCCATAGTAACTGGTAATATTAAACATCATTTCAACTGGGCATGGTGGCAGATGCCTGTAGTCCCATTACTTGGAAGGCTGAGACAGGAGGATTGCAGGTTTGCAGACAGCTGCAATAACTTAGGCCCTCTGCAGCTTACACCCTGTTTCAAAAATAAAGAATATAGCCAGGCATGGTGGTGCACGCTTGTAATCCCAGTACTTAGGAGACTGAGACAGTAGGATCACAAGTTTGTGGCCAGCCTCAGATACTTAGTGAGGCCCTCCACAACTTACTGAGACCCTGTTTCAAAAATAAAGAATAAAAATAGGGCTATAGGGGTGTAACTTGGAGGTAGAATCCCCCTGGGTTCAATCCCTAGAACCACATAAAAATAAGTAAACAAATACTGTTTCTTGTACTATTTGCCATCTGTTTCTCTTTTCTGGTAAAGTATATTCTTATCTTTGCCATTTTCAGGTTACTTAATATATTTTAGATAGAAGACCTTGATTAATATATTTCCATGTAAAGATTTTTCTCCAGTCTGTGGCTTATCTCTTCATTTTCTTAACATCTTCAAGAGCAGAAATTTTACATTTTGATGAAGTACAATTTATCATTTTGTCCTTTTGATGATTGTACCTTTACTGTCATATCTGTGTATGAGTTTTTGAAGTCAGGAGTGTCAATACTTCATGTAAAAGGGCTTCATCGAATGATTTCTTATTAGCTATCAAATAAGGGCTTATCAACTCTCCTTTTAGTATCTTGTGAGTTTCAATATGTCCCATCTAATTCAAGGCTAACCATGGAGTAAGACTGAAATGTGGCTACAAAATTATTTAGTGTGTGCATTGGCACTGGACTTAAATTTGAATACTTATTTTTTCAATTTTATGTTACTTTATTAAATTCTACAATTTTAATCTTCAGATAGTTTTAAAATTCTAGGTTTCTTAAAACATGAAGCCCTTCTCTGTTAGAATGTTATTGTTTAAGTATTGCTCCTTTCATTTACCGGGTACAGCACAACAAATGGATTTCAGGAAATAGAATCTAGAAAAAAGGCCTTGAAAAGTGTGCATGCTGCTACAAAGCTTTCTTTGCTCAGAGCATGGGTGGGACATGTTTAACTGTTGGTCCACAGAAGGACATTATCATCCAACACCTGATCTGATTTGCTAGTTTAATAGATGATTTATAATCATATGTTATGATGACTTCTTTCTTCATTTGGAAGATTTTCAGTGAATTACTTTCTTTTTCAGTATTTCCACATGTAACACCAAAAGGAATTAATGGTATAGACTTTAAAGGAGAAGCAATAACTTTTAAAGCAACTACTGCTGGAATCCTTGCTACACTTTCTCATTGTATTGACTTAATGGTAAAACGTGAGGAGAGCTGGCAAAAGAGACTAGATAAGGTAAGGGCAGATTTTTTTCTTTTAATAATAGATTTTATTTAAATTTTATATATTGATGATACGTGTAAGTCAAGCTAAATTTTTAGGAAAGAATCTATTGGGTTTTAGAAGTAGCAGATATTATTGCTTCTCTGATACTTTATGGGAATCTTAAATTCATTTTCCTAATAAGACTCATCAGTTATTTAGTTACTATACAGTATGCTTTCTTGATTGGATTTAATAGAAAAATACTTGTGTTGAGATTAGTAATGCTTTGGAATGGAAGTGGTAAACCACTGAACATTACTTATTTAATATTTGACACATGAAATTATATTTAAGTTATATGAACTTACTTAAACACTAGTTTATACAGTTAAATATTTGCTATTACATTCATAGCTGTGTATTTTTCTGAAGTCAATGTGATATTGCTTAACATACATTATGTTTGAAAACATGCCCTGTGTCCCCATTTTCCCACCTTTGTTTACTCAGTGACACTGATAGTATTATTAACCCCTTGTTTTTAGTAGGAAGTATGGTTTGCTGAATTTGCTTAGTGGTCATAAAACTTCTGCTTATAACTCAACTTTAGTAAAATAGTAAAATTTAGGTTTATGCTGGGTGTAGTGGTACACATTTATAATCTTAGTACCTGGGAGGCCAAGACAGGAGGATTATACATTTGATATTAGTGTGCCATAACTTTAGTGAAACTCAAAATATAAAAAGGATCACGGGGTATAGCTCAGAGACAACACCCCTGGGTTCAATAGTACAAAAAGAAAAAAAAAATGTTACATGCCTTAGAAAGTACAGTTGTAGTCTAGTACCACCATTTCAATACAAGAAGGAATTGGGTCCAAAAACTTGTAGAAAATTAAGATTTAGAGGGATTTTGCTCCATTCTGATATCTTAGCTCTGGCTACCAGGCTAGATATTCAGCAGAATGTCATCATTTACCAGAAAGTTCTATTGTTTGCATTGGTTAAAGGTCTTACAATTCAAGCAAGACTAAATAAAGCAGTGTCATCTGATGTACTGGCAAAATGGCCATAAGATTTGAATAGAACTTTGTGTTTAAGAAGGTTTTCAAATTTTAGAAGAGAACTATTCAGAATTCCCAAGTGCGGGTGATAGTAACATACATTGGCTAGGGCTGTAGCAGGTGTAGCTCAGTAGAAGAGCCCTTGCCTAGCAGGCTAAAAGCCTTGGGTCAATCTCTAGCACCACAAAAAAAGGGGGGGGATGCATATTGATTAGCAATATGTTATCCCTTATCTGTGTGGTAAATCTTCCAGGACCGCTTATGTATTCCTGAAACCTTGGATCAACAAACCCTATACATGCTGGTTTTTTTCTGTACATACACACCTATGGTAAAGTTTAATTAATAAGTACAGTAAGAGATTAATAAAAATAATAAAATAGAACAATTATAAAAATATGCTGTAAAAAAGTTATATGAGCCAAGCAAGGTGGCACATGCCTATAATCCCAATACTTGAGACACTGAGACAGGATGATCACAGGTTCAAATCTAGCCTCAGCAACTTAGAAAGACCTTCAGTGGCCATGTTTCAAAATAAAAAAATAAAAGGTGCAGGGGTGTAATTCGGAGGTAGAATGCCCCTGGGTTAATTTCCCAGTACCAATATATATATACATATATTACTTACTATACCTATATATATGTTTGTGTGTATGTGTATATATATTGCCGAGAAAACTGTTTACTTGGGAGGAATAATTCTCTTATTTTTCACAGGAGTGGAGCTATTTTTTATTGAATTATAAAATTTCATTAGAATGCAGATGAAACTGGGGATGTGGCTTAGTGTTAGAGTACTTGTCTAGTACATGCAAGACCCTGAGTTCAACCTCTAGTACTGGGGGGGAAAATACAAAGAAACTCTATCTAAAAGACTTTGTTGTAATTAAAATGCACACTTCAGATTATAAATTTTTCTTTTTTTTTTTTTAATAGGAAATGGAGAAGAGAAGAAGAACAGAGGAAGGATACAAAAATGCAATGACAGAACTTAAGAAAAAATCCCACTTTGGAGGACCAGATTATGAAGTACAAATTTGTATTTTGGTCTTATAAAAGGAAGACATAAGCCCTATCTACCACAAAATGATTGAGTTTAAATAATACTTTCCCAACCTTTTAATAATATTCTAAATATATAATTTGTTTCTCAGTATTAATTAAATATATTAATATATATTAATATTAATACTGTCATGCTTTCTCTGAAATAGGTACTTTTTATTGCTTATAATGGTTAGGCCATTAAGTCACAAGTTTTCAGGTTTTTCAATGAAGCTGACATAGGTGCATTAAAATAAGTTGTAAGTCACAATCTAGAATGTATATATATAATTAATTGATATTAATATAATTATATAATTGTATTCTTTTTTTTATACACTATATACAGTATTTAAGTTTTCATAGGTTACCATTCTACATCTGGGATGATAAGACAAAATGGGTTAACATAGACTGTCCACTTTATATGAAGTTTTCATCTCCGCTGTGATAATGATCCTTTTTTTTTTTTTTATTGGTGCACTGTATTCATACATCATAGTGGGATACAAACTTTTGTAGACATACATTCACACAGCGCCCAGTCAGCCCCCACCCGATCCCCACCCCATTCTCTCCCCATCCCTCCTTCCCATGCTTGGCTTAGTGGTTGACATCTAGTATTATAGCAATTTATCCAAAATTAAAAATGATAATTTCACATAACAGTTTCATTTGTCTGATACCAAGCTTTTGATGACTTAAAGATAACATTTCAATATTTCTTTTTGCTTTCTTTCTTACCAGAGAATATTTTTTTTCTATTTTTTTTTTAGGTGAAACTATCATATATTTATATATTTATTTTTCAGAAAAAAATCTATCCTAATATGGAATATGGACTCTAGGTACCCACAAAGATCTTGAAAAAGAACAAAGCTAGAAGATATATATTTTCTGATTTCAAACCATATAAAGCTACAATAATTAAAACAGTGTAGTACTATTCTAAAGGCAGATATATAAACCATTGGAGTTAAATAAAAGCCTAGAGATAAATTCTTCCATATATTGTCAAGTTATTTTTGACAAGGTTTCCACGAACATTTGGTGGTGGAAATAATAATCTTTTAACTAAATATTGTTGAAAAATAATACTTACATGGAAAAGAATAAAATTGGACCCTTACCTAATCCCATATACAAATATTAACTCAAAATAGATAAAAGACCTAAATATAAATCTTAAGACTATAAACTTTTAGAAGAAAATCTGGGTCATAAAACCTCAAAACATTGAAATTGGCAGTGATTTCTTGGATATGATTTCTATGGCACAGGCAACAGAATAGTATACAAACTCCCTAAAAAATAAAAAAATATTGTATATCCAAAGACAATGTAAACAGAGTTAACAGTTACTAATAGAATGGGATAAAATATTTCCAAATGCTATATCTGAAGGTATATTAATATTCCAACTAAAAATCCTAAAAATTAACAACAATAAAGGCAAACAATACCATTTAGAGATAGGTAAAAGACTAACATAAATAATGAATCTCCACAGATAACCAATCTTAGTTGTCTGTTGGATGGAAAATCTTGCTTCTCTGGTTCTGGTGTGTGTTACCTATTTCTTCTTTGTAGTTAATCTCTGAGTATTTTCTCTAGCTCTGGTTTTGAAGACATAAATTCCTTCAGTTTCTGTTTGTCATGGAAGCTTCTTATTTCTCCATCTAATTTGATAGAAAGTTTTGCTGGGTAGGAATTTTTGGCTGGAAGTTGTTTTCTTTCAGAGTTTGGAATATGTTACTCCAAGCCCTTCTGGCTCTCATGACTTGGTTTGGGAAGTCTGGAGTGATTCTAATTGGTTTGCCTCTGAATGTCACTTGGTCCTTTGTTTTTGTTGCCTTTAAGATTCTCTGCTTGGCTTCCACATTGGTCATTTTGACAATTATGTGGCGTGGGGATCCTCTTCTCCGATCCTGTCTAAAGGGAGTTCTATAAGTTTCCTGGACCTGTGTATCAACCTCTTGCTCTATGTTTGGAAAATTTTCTGCTATTACTTCCTTGAAGAGATTGTTGATCCCTTTGGTTTCACTTTCTTTTCCCTCCTCTATTCCAATTATTCTTAGGTTAGCTCTCTTAAAATGGGCCCATATTTCTTCAATATCAGATTCCTGCTGTCGGATATTTTTTTCTAGATTAGAAACTATGCGTTCATTTTTGGAATGATCATCTTCTAAGAGCGAGATTCTGTTCTCCATGTGGTCTAATCGGTTGTTCGTGCTTTGAATTGAGGCCTTTACTTCATTAATTGCATCCTTTATCTCTTTTTGGCTCTCTCTGAGTTCTTTTCGAAGCACCTCTATTATTTCTACAGTTATTTTCCTGATTTGATCTTCTAGAAATCTCTGATTTTCTGTTTTATTGGGTTCTGATGTTGTGGGGTTGTGGGCATTCATTGCTCCAGTGTTATTCCTCTTTCCCATGATTTCGGAAGTTTGTGCCTTCTCTGGGTTCTTCCCTTGGGTCACTATGACTTCACTTAAGGTGCTCTGGATCTTGAGTTGTGGTATCTCAGACCCCACTACTCCTTTACTGGGTTGTATCACAGAGTCTCCGACCCAGGGAGTCGATAGAGGCTGCTTTAGACTGTGGGGGGTGCCAGGTTGCACGTTCTCCTATGGTGTGATATCTCTGCCACCGCCCCTCCCCCACTGGGTCAAGTCCCAGGGAGTACAGTACTGGGATTTCTCCTCTGTGGCCCGCAATTTGACTCACTGTTCTTGAGTACGTAGATGTAGCTGTACTGGACTCGGTGAATTCACTGCTGCTGCCGCCGGTGGCAATATGGTGCCGTTGCCACGCCCTCGGCCGTGAGGCTGGTGTAATTTTTCTTCTCTGGTTTTGAGTTCCACTCTGAGTCCCTGCAGCGTGTGCTGAGCTCAGCCACTGGGAGCTTTAGATGCTCCCTGCGCCGAAAGATCCCGCCTGGCTGTTCTGCAGCGGCTCACCTCGGCTTGCTGTGGCCGTCTGGTGAATTCGCCGCTGCCGCTGGCAGTATGGCGCTGCTGCCGCGTCCTCGGGCGTGAGGCCAGTGTATCTCCTCTGTGGCTCTGAGCTCTGTTGTCAGTCCTCTTTCTCTCTGGAGCCTGGTGATTTTTTTGTTTCTCTGGTGATGGTGTTTTCTGGCTATGAAAGGCGCTGATTTTGTGGTAATGGAGATTGGTTGTTAGCTCTAAAGCCCCGCTTTTCTTGGTCGCCATCTTCCCAGAAGTCCGATAATGATTGTTTTTAAGGTTACTCACTTAACTGATTTTTTTCTTAAATAAAAGCAACATTTGGAGGAAAAAGCTGAGTACTTTGCAGAGAGAGAATTTAGCCCATACTATACTGTGATTTGTGTGTGTGTGTGTGTGTGTGTGTGTTGTGTGTGTGTGTGTGTGGTGGTGGTGGTTAGGGTTGAACCCAGGGCAGTCTACCTCTGAGCTACACCCCTAGTTCGATTTTTTTATTTTTGAAACAGGGTCTCACATAAGTTGAGGAGGGCCTCACTAAGTAGCTGAGGCTGGTTGAGAACCTGGATCCTCTTGTCTCAGCCTCTCATGTACTGAATTACAAGCGTGAGCCAACACATCCAGCTGTAAAATCTTATTCATAACAGCACATGAGTTATTGTAATAAATTTAGACATTTAAAAATGTCTAAAATCAACTTATTTTCTCTTTTGTTTGCTAAACTATTGATGAAATCTCCATACACACACACTAAAATTTTATAAGCCTCTTTATTGATATTCCTTTATTTTGATTATTGTCAGATTTTCATCATCTGATTAGCCAACAAATTTTAAATGCTTCTGTCATCTGTAGCCTCAGATATATCCTTTTTTTTTTTTTTTTTTTTTGGTGGTACTGGGGTTCCTGGAAGCCCTTCTACTTCCGGGCTATACTCCCAGACCTATGTTATATTTTTATTTGGAAACAGGGTCTCTTAAGCCAGCGCTGCTGGCTTCGAACCTGCATGATCCTTCTGTCTCCGCCTCCCAAGCACAGGGATTACAAGCATGCACCACCACGCCCGGCTATATCTTTAAAGCCTAAACCTGTTCCGTAAGACTTAATGTAAGACACGGGGCTAGGTATGTAAGGTGTAGCAAGGAACAAGGCAGACAGAGATCCTGCTTAAAGCCCAACCTGCTTATAGAGTGAGAAAGACTGATTAATAGACATCTTTTGTAATAATCTATGATAGCACTTTTAATTAAAGAAGGTATTGAGATAGGGATGGCCTCCAAAAAAAATGTCCTTTTAGCTAAAACCTTAAAAATGAATAAAACCCTTATTAGCCAGTGGAATATCTTCCAAAGATTGTTTGCTCTGGGGGATGAGAAGGAAGACAACATTTGTAGGTTTAGAGCATTTGCCTTAGGAGAACTGAAAGTACTTTCCTATGAAGGGTGTTACCTCTACATATTGAGGAGAGTGAGCAGTAAGAAACTGGCTAGAAAGGTCTTCAAGAACTAAGCAGAGGTGCTGGCCCATACCTGTAATCCCCATACTCGGGAGGCTGAAACGGAGAATCACAGGTTCAAAGCGAGCTTTAGCAACTTAGACATTTTAAGGGAAAAAAAAAAAAGAAATGAGGATGTAGCTCAAAAGTAGAATGCCCCTGAGTTCAACCCTAGCAGAAAAAAAAAAAAAAAAATCAGTTCCATTCCTGAAACAGTGGCTTTTCAGCAAGAAAGTGAAGTTTTTATGGAAGACTGAGACAGGAGGATCACAGATTTATGCCTAGCCTCTACAAATTAGTGAGGCCCTCTGCAATTTAGTGAGACTCTATTTCAAATAAAAAGTAAAATATAGCCAAGTGTTGTGGTACACTTGTAATCCCAGCATTTGGGTGGCTGAGACTGGAGGATCACAGTTCGCAGATAGTGAGGTCCTTTGCAATTCAGTGAGGACCAGTTTCAAAATAAAGATAAAAAATGGGGCTGGGAGTATAGCTCGGAGGTAGAATGCCCCTGGGTTCTATCTCTAATATCGCTTAATTAATTAATTAATTAATTTTTTTTAAAAAAAGAGTAAAATAGGGTTTGGGGTATTGCTTAGAAACAGAATGCCTCTGACCTGAATCCCTAGTATCATGGGGAAAGGGGGACATTCAGATTTACTATTTAAGAAATCATTCTTAGCCTGGCATGGTGGCACATGCTTGTAATCTAAGTACTTGGTAGGCTGAGACAGGAGGATCATGGACAACTTCAGATACTTGGACAACTTCAGATACTTAGGCCCTCCACAACTTAGTGAGACCTTGTTTCAAAATAAAAAAATAAGACTGGGGGTATAACTTGATGGTAGAATATCCCTAGCTTCCATCCCACGTACTGCTAATAATAATAATAATAATAATAATAATAATAATTACTATTATTATTATTATTATTATTATTATTATTATTATTATTATGTGGGTATGGTGGTGCACACTTGTAATCCCAGTACTTGGGAGATTGAGATAGGAGGGTCACAGGTTCGAAGCTGACCTCAGCTACTTAGTGAGGCTCTCAGCAAGTTTAGTGAGACCCTGTTTCCAAATAAAATATAAAATAGGTCTGTGAGGCCGGGCATGGTAATACATGCCTGTAATCCCAGCAGTTGGGAGACTGAGACAGGAGGGTGGTGGTTCACAGATAGCCTCAGCTACTTAATGAGGTCCTTTGCAATTCAGTGAGAACTTGTTTCAAAATAAAGAATAAAAAATACGGCTGCGGGTGTAGTTCGGAGGTAGAATTCCCCTGGATTCCATTCCCAGTACCGCATATAATTAATTAATTAATTTATTAATTAAGCTGGTCTGGGAGTGTAGCCCACAGGTAGAAGGCCCCTGGGTTTCATTCACAGTACCAAATAAATAAATAAATATAAAAGAAATCATTTTTGCTTTCTGCAGTGAGAAAAAAGGGTTAGATATGACAGTTGTGACCAGAGGTTTTGAGACTTTTTCCACTAATACAAATGAGAATTGAAGATAGATAAATTTAATTAGAGGCAGGAAGAATAGAGAGACATTGACAGATGAGCTATTTGAAAAGTAGAATTGAAAAGTGTGGTTATGCCGGGCGTGGTGGCACATGCTTGTAATCCCCGCGCTTGGGAGGCGGAGACAGGATCATGCAGGTTCGAAGCCAGCCACACTGGCTTAAGAGACCCTGTCTTCAAATAAAAGTATAAAATAGGTCTGGTAGTGTAGCCCGGAGGTAGAAGGGTTTCCAGGAACCCCAATACCACCACCACCCCCTAAAAAAAGTGTGGTTATTTAATGAGGGAAAATGGAAGAATCCAAGATTGGGTTCTCATATCTGCAGATTAGTGTAGAAGTAGAAAAGTAGCTTTTAGACATCCTGCAGCTAAATTGAAACTTTCACATGAGGACATCTTCATATTATTAGTTTAAAGCTCTCTTAGGTGTGTACCACAGTGCCTGGCTCAGCTTTTCCTTTTCCATGAAACAGTAGCCTCCCTTAGGAAGATCCTTCTTGAATTTTTGTCCTTCAGCAGTTCTGTTGATTATCTTTTTCAAGTACTCAGCTCTGCTACTCTAGCACAAAAGCAACTGTGAATAATACATAAACATATGCATATGATTTTTTTTCTCTGAAACTTTGTTTTTTTGGAATTAGAATCTTAATTTCAATTAATTCCTACCATACCAACCTTTTAAAATTGAAATTTTAGTTCACAGGCCATATAAAAGTTACAACAGATTAGATTTGGCCAATTGGCCATAGTTCACCAACTCCTGCTCCAGATTATTGCCCTAAACAGTGTAAACCAATATACTGCAAATACATGAGTGTTGACTTAATTATAGTAGTCAAATGAGTTTACATACATACATACATGGCATATATTACTCATCTTTGTGATAGTATTACCTCATACACATATTCATTCATACATATGTGCTCAGTAATTTTCAGCTTTATTCTAGAGTTAATACCAGAGTTACCAGTATTTTCTGCTTCCTTAAATGAAATGCGTCTCTCCCTGTGTATTTGAATAGGAAGGCCCAAACAGTCTGATTAATGAAGAAGAGTTCTTTGATGCTGTTGAAGCTGCTCTTGACAGACAAGATAAAATAGAAGAACAGGTATATCTATCATTAAAAATTCTAAGCTGAAATTCATTAAAACACTAAAGGCATTCTTTGATGTATATTTCATATTAATAGGACTTGAAAATGGTGAACTTAATTACCTAAAAAATTAACTGTCTATAGTGAGTCATAAATGTAGAAGAATCTTTGTCAGTTTCCTTATTAATTTCCAAATAATAGAATGAAGCCCAATATCTGTTTAAAGGAAGTATGCATAATTCACATTAACCTATTTGGAAATGTTTTGCCTATTCTCCTTTTAGTGTTCAACTTTAATCATTCTTTAGTCATTATTAAATCAAGCATATATTTAGTCTGAGTAAAAGGTTCTTTGAATTTCTCTTCACCAAATATCATATGAATTCAAGAGAAAGAATACCTAAAATTTAAGGTTTTTTATGTTTGTTTCATTCAGTTTTTATTATGAATTCCTTTTTTGCCATTCTACCTTCACTATCTATTTTATTACCATGATTAAATTACTTCTTCAGAATTTGAAGGAAAGCATTTTTAAGATCCTTTAACTCTAGTTTCAAGATTAGAGCCTGGCACCATGGTATATGTTTGTAATCCTAGTATTTGGGAGGCTGAGAAAGAAGGATCGCAAGTTTGTGGACAGCCTCAGCAACTTTGCTGAGGTACATACCTCTAATCCCAGTACTTGGGAGGATCGCAGGTTCGCGGCCAGCCTCATCAACTTAGCACCATGGTGTATGCCTGTGATCCCAGTACTTCAGAGGCTGAGACAGGAGGATCGCAGGTTCATGGGCAGCCTCTGCAACACAGTGAGACCTTCTTTCGAAGTAAAAAGAATACAGTAGGGCTAGGGGTGTAGCTCAGACTTAAGATGCTTCTGTCCTCAATCCCTAGTACCACACACACACACACACACACACACACACACACACACACACACACACACACACACAAATTGGTTTCTTGTTCTTGTAATTCTATGGCAATGCAGTTATCATATTCTACCACTAGATGGTGCTTAAGGATGAATTTTTATTATCTTCTCCCATCCCCAGCCCCCTCGATCTATATTTTTATATAGTATAGTACAAATTGCCTCTTTATTGGGCAAGCATGAATAAACCATGCTATATATTATCTTGCAAATAATCATGTGTGTAATAGTTTTACATGAACTTGCTTAGAAATGTTGGCTTATTCATTCCCTGTTATTACTAAGGCAGCTGTGGCAACTATGCCCATTTGCTGGGCTAAGTAGCAAAGAGTACATCACCTAAAGTAAATCACCTATATTCTTTTTATGCTTATTTCTTATAAAATCAGTGACGAAAAGTTTATGTCACATTAATGTGTAAAACTTAGTGCTTTTTTTTTTACACCCAAAAGATGTAACATAACAATAAGAGTGAGAATTTTCAGTTCTTAAAGGTCTCTACCTTTGAACACCTAAAATATTTTCTGAAGTAGCATCATTGTGTTTTGGAAACCTAAAATACTACCTGAATATCATTTTTTTGTTGCATTTACTTTGTCTTTTGTGCATTTTGTTTTTTCTCTAGAATATGCTTTGGGGAAGAATAGTAAATCATATAATTAAGACACCTGAATTTTAGTCTTGATTTTTACCACTGACTACTTTTGTGTCTATAAATTTAATTCTCTGGGTCTTTTTCTCCTAATATGTGAAAAAGGAGCTAGATAAAATAATTCAAAACATCCCTTCTGGCTCTAAAGTGCTATTCTAGTAAATATCAATACAATGGTTGAGGTAGGTTTGAAAGGCTCAGTGAAAATTTCTGTATGCTTTAGAAAGAGGGGCTCTCATGTATTTCATTCAGCCCTTGACATGCTGGCAGGTGCTCTATAAAGCATTCATGGAACAGACCCTGATTTTCTTTGCCTACTGGTCAGGTACACCACTATGACAAAAATAATTATGATATAATACAATATAATTACAATATAATGCAATAGAGTAGTAAACCTTAGAAATCCATGAAATCAATTCCATAGGTTCAGATAATTTTCCTCTTTGTACTCAGAGTATATTGTACAGAATTTTTAACAAAACAGTCACTGCCAAGATATTCTCCAAATGACACTTATATGACACATTTTTAAGTTTACATTATTTGTTAACATAGGGAAAGATAAATGAAATAAATTGGTAGTGAGAAATGAGATATTAATAGTTTATTCAGATTGAATAGAAGTTACAAGCTGTCTTCTGTAAAATTAGAAGATGAGCACACACACAATACAGCACAGTTTTTGGTACATTATTTTTAATTAACTGTTGAATAAGTGAGAAGAAACTAAGCAAGCTGACGAGGATAAAGGAGATCAAGTGTCACTTTAACCAGGAGTAAAATGATGGGGTGAAAGCAAATATACCTTCGTGGAAAGGAGGCAGAGACATATATATGATCTTAGAAACAACTGAAACAAATATGATGTTGATTCTATTGACACACAAGCCATTGGCCAGACCTGCAGGCCCCTGACAAAGCAAAGTGATTGGAATGATTTGTCCAGAGTTTGAATAGAAGAAAACTGGCAGCAGTTTTAAGATTGATGATAAATGATGCTATGCAGGTAGTTGGATGAGGGTGCTGAGTAGGAGCCAAATAAAAGAACTTATCCTTATCTATTATAATATTTATACAGTCAGAAAAAAGAGACTAAATGAGGATATTTGTTTTTTGGGTTTTTTTCTTGTTTTGTTTTGTTTGTTTTTTTTGCGGGTCTGGGGGTGGAACCCAGGGGCATTCGACCTCCGAGCTACACCCCCTGCCCCCTGCCCTATTTTTTATTCTTTATTTTGAAACCAGGTCTCACTGAGTTGCAGAGGGCCTCACTAAATAGCTGAGGCTGTCCACGAACCGCGATCCTCCAGTCTCAGCCTCGCGAATGCTGGATTTCAAGCGTGCGCCACCACGCCTGGCTTTAAATGTTGGGATTATTTGAAATGTTAGGATTAAGCAAGCAAGACATGTCTTTGGATTTTATTATTCAAATAGTTTTCCTAATTAAATGTTAGTAGTTCCACTGCTTACTAATTAAATGTTGGTAGTTCCAGGTTATAGTATCCTTTCTTAATCTGCAGGCACACTTTAAAACCATCTCATCTTAACATTATATGATTTGTTTAGTCACAGAGTGAAAAGGTCAGGTTGCACTGGCCTACATCCTTGCCATCTGGAGATGCCTTTTCTTCTGTGGGGACTCATAGATTTGTCCAAAAGGTAAGACAATGTCAGAGTTTAATGAAAGTATACCTTATTCCTCACTGTTGATATAGAACTGTCTTATAGTATAAATTTTCTCCCTTTCTCATGAATTTAAGTAGTAATGTTGGTTTTTTGTTTTGTTTTGGGGGTTTTTTTTGTAGTTTGTTGTATTCTATATTCATTCTCCAAAACAGTTAAAAAATTTTGGTCCTAACAGGATTTTTTTTAAAGGAGGAAAAAGTGGGGTCAGTAGATAGGGAGTAGTTGGTCCAAAATAGTTAAGCAGAAGTATAAGATTATATTAAATCTCTCTTCTGTAGGGTTAAGTGGTGTTATTCGGTATTATTGGAAGCACTACATTCTTTTTGGAATGGTTTTGGAACATAATACATAATAGGTGCATGAAGTCAGCACTTGCTGCTGTGCTTGTTTCATATAGTGCTTTGTTTTCTCTTTCTTTATCTTGTGTTTGGAAGTTGGTACTGAATGCTCTGTTGTGCCTTTGTTCTGATTACTTGGTTTTTTCTTTGTCTGTCTCTGGTAGCCCTATAGTCGCTCTTCCTCCATGTCTTCCATTGATCTAGTCAGTGCCTCTGACGATGTTCACAGATTCAGCTCCCAGGTACTGTATGAATGTATAGAACGGACTTGAGTCTTTCTGTGCTATATTTCAGCCTGCTTGCCCAGTTCCTAGAAACCTTTTGGTTAGGCCACTTGTTTTGATTTTTAATTTTAAACAATAAGCATTAAAAAAGGCCTTTATCTGCTAAGTAATTCTTCTATCAGGCTTGCATGTGCCCTTTACTTTGTATCTTCTGCTGTGAGTAGCTGAGAAATTTGTTTTATAGGAAATACTCAAGAGTTTCAAGTTCAATTGAAACTAAAATTACCTGGTTTTTATATGTCATGTAATATCTGTTTCTTCAAACAGGATTCAACAGCTTGCATAGCCATGACCTGTAGAATATATTGTAGCATCAGAGTAGATTTTTAACAGTTTCACTTTTAATCTAATTTAAAGTTTTTCCTACTATGTTCATCAAGGAAATAATTTTTTAATATTTGTCTCATTACCCTTATAATACTAAGCTTGAGTAGATTGTATATTCTTTCTACATATTGTCTGTGGATATTATAAATTAATATTCCTATGTATGCAAAATTTATAGAAATTGTTTTAAGTTTATTTACCATCACTAAGGATTTAGGCATAGAAGTCAGGAAGCTGGGTATACAGTCTACCCTCAAAATAAAATTGAATTACTACTAGAGGAATTATTTTGTGTGTCAGCATTAGGTGTTGTTTTTTGGTTTTTCTTTATTAGGATAGGTATTTTTGTTTACTTCTTTACATATTTTTATGTAACATACATTGAGAGTTTGTTTCTTTGAGGTTTTGAGGTTTGTTGTTTTGGTTTTTTTTGTTTTGTTTTGGTTTGGTTTTTTTTTTTTTTTTTTTTTTTTTTTTTTTGTAGTACTGAAGTTGAACTCAGGGGCATTCAACCTCTGAGCTACACCCCAGACCCATTTTATTTTTTATGTTGAAAGAGGAACTACCAAATTTGTGAGATGTCACTAAATTGTTGCGGATGGTGCAAACCTGTGATCCAATCCTCCTATCAAGTAATGGGATTTTAAGTGTGTGCCACTATACCTGGCTAGAGAGAGAAGTTAATTTTGCTGGTAGATTTTTTTTTTCTAATATATGATGTGTGTGATTAAGTCCTGTTTTTGTTTGTTTGGGTTTTGTTTTTGGTACTGGGGATTGAACCCAGGAGCATCCTACCTCTGAGCTATACCCCAGCCTTATTTTATTTTTTGCTTTGAAAAAGCATTTCACTAAGTTGCTGGGAGCCTTGCTAAGTTACCGAGGCTGTCCTCAAATCTGTGATCCTCCTGTCTCAGCCTCCCAAGTACTGAGAGTACAGGCATATGCCACACCCAAATTTCCAGTCCTGTTTTAACATTGATTATTTTAGTTTTATATACCAAAAGAGATAATAAGCAAATAATGCTGATGGCTTTAAGTATTTATTATCCTTGCTAAAAGCATTTATGTCCTTAGCAAATGAGCTTTGCATTGTTGGTTAAACTATATTTTATGTTCAGGAACACCTTTAGAATGAAGAATTCCAAGTTGTTAAGATTGCTTATTTCATGGCGGGCATGGTGGCACACACTTGTAATCCTAGCATTACAGAGGCTGAGACCAGAGGATAGCAGTGTGCAGCCAGCCTCAGCTACTTAGGCCCTCTGCAACTCAGTGAGACCCAGTTTCAAAATAAAGAATAAAAACTAGGGCTAGGCGTGCAGCTCAGAGGTAGAACTTGCCTGGGTTCCGTCCCCAATAATGTTAAAAAAAAAAAAAGATTGCTTATTTCAGAGAATATTGTACTGCCTTTATATTTATCGAAGTATCTAGCTAGTTGATTCTGTATAATAACACTTGAAAATGCAACATTGGGTTATCTGGAACTCTTCTATTTCAACCCAGTGTGAAATTACACTAATGTTTAAATTGAGTTTGGTACATTTTACAGTTTTCACATCTAGAAGAGACATATATTAAGCAAAATAAGAAGTTGTAAAGCTATTTACTTTTAAAACATTCTTTTATACTATACAGGTATTTTTTATGTGTGTGTGGTACCGGGGATTAAACTCAGAGACATTTTGCCTCCAAATTATACCCCCAGCCCTATTTTTTATTCTTTATTTTGAAACAGGGTCTCACTAAGTTGTGGAGAGCCTCACTAAGTAGCTCAGGCTGGCTATAAATAAACCTGCAATCCTCCTGTCTCCGCCTCCCAAGTACTGGGATTACAAGTTTGTGTCACCACGCCCAGCTTGTAATATCTTAATAATTAAAAATGAAGTCAAAGTTTGGTGTGTGTGTCTGTGTGTGTGTGTGTGTGTGTGTGTGTGTGTGTGTGTACTAGGAATAGAAACCATGGTTTTTCTACCACTGAGCTACATTTCTAGCCCTTTTTATTTTTCTAAATTTTGAGAGAAGTTCTCACTAAGTTGTCAGGGCTGGCCTTCAACTTGGGATCCTCCTACCTCAGCCTCCCAAATTGCTGGTATTACAGGTATGTCCTACCACATGGGGCTTTGTCATCACTTTTTTTTTTTTTAATGAGTAGAGATTTTTATTTTTTTATTTTTTAACAATTTTTTATTGAACATAAATAGTATAAATTTAAACTATATTTGGTGCCCTCTCCCCCTGCCCCCATTTTCCCTTCCCCCCTCCCACCAATGGTTGTCCAGGTTAACCATGTCTTATTCATAATTTTACACATGTTCAGATGTAGACCCTCATTAATCAAGGTCAGCCTTCCTCTTCTCCTATCTTTCCATTCAAACTTTGTTGTATTTTGTCATCACTTTTAATAATTTGCCATTGGGATGGGAGTGTAGCCCAGTGGTATGGTAGAGCACTTGCCTTGCCCTGGGTTTAATCTCTAGCATGGACATGCATGGGCATGTGCACACATATACTGCCCGATATTATTTAAAGATATATTATAATCAATTCATACTTGCTCCAACAGCTTTTAAAAGTCTGGATAGACATAGATATTTTATCTAGTAGTTTTTTTTTTTTTAATCATTTCTAACATAGAAGTCATTTTTTTTTTTTTTTTTTTTTTTTTTTTTTGCGGGTCTGGGGATGGAACCCAGGGGCATTCACCTTCCGAGCTACACCCCCTGCCCTATTTTTTATTCTTTATTTTGAGACAGGGTCTCACTGAGTTGCAGAGGGCCTCACTAAGTAGCTGAGGCTGTCCGCGAACTGCGATCCTCCTGTCTCAGCCTCCCGAATGCTGGGATGACAAGCATGCGCCACCACGCCCGGCTCACATAGAAATCTTTTAACCCCTGATAATTTGGCTTTGCTGTCTACATAAGTATTGGCTCATTACTGTTTTGTCCTTTTGAAGTGATATTTATAGGCCTAATTGGGCAGGATAAGGAAACACAGAACTAAGAGACCCTCAAAATAACTTCAAATAAAATATGTGCATGTATATGGAACTTAAAGTATCAACACAGGAATCTTGATGGACAGATAATAGGAATTGAGTTGTTTCAAAACTGAGAAATTTTGATATTATAAAGGACTGCGGGTCTTGAAATATGTCTATAGTCAAAACTGGAAAATAATTTCAGGTGTCCAGAAAGTAGAAAGAACTTAGATTTATAAATGGATCTTTTGGGTCATATATTTTTGCAGAGTACATTTACCATTTAAAGATGTTTCCTCAGCCAGACACAGCGGCACATGTACTTGGGAGGCTAAGACAGAAGGATTGCAGATTCAAGATTAGCTTCAGCAACTTAGCAAAACTTGTAGCAACATAGAGAGGCTGTTTTACAAAATAGAAAATAAAATAGGGCTGGGAATGTAGTTCAGAGTTAGAAAGCCCCTGGCTTCAATCCTCAGTAGCACAAAAAAATCATAAATCAAAGAGGGGATAATTATCCTTTGTTGAAAAGGAAAAAAACCAAACGATAAGCAGGTTATTTTGGCATGAGCATCATTGCAGAAAATAGTTCTATATAAAGCTCTTTCCTACTCTGTTTCCATAGCAATACACTAGCATGGTAATTATTTCACCCCTCCCTTTGTTTATTATAAAATAATACATTCTTATTTTAGAAGAATTAAAAAGTAGAGTGATTACTGGCTGTGCTGACACACCTATAATCCTAGCACTTGGAAGGCTAAGGTAGGAGGATCACAGGTTTGAGGCCAGCCTTAGCTAACGTGACACTTGGCAACCTAGCAAGACCCTCTTTCAAAAACAAAAATTAAAGAATAGGGGTATAGCTCAGAGGAAGAATGGCCCTAGGTTCAATCCCTAGTACCACATATACCAGAAAAGTAGAGTAATTAAAATAATAAATCACTTAACTTTTTTTGTTTATCATGTATATAAAAAAATAAAAAGCTAGAGCTGGGCATGGTGTCACATGCCTCCCGGCTAACACAGGAGGTTTGCACATTTGCAGCCAGCCTGGGTAACTTAGGAAGAGTCACAAAATTTAAAAAGGGGGTGTGTCAGCCGGGCGTGGTGGCGCACGCTAGTAATCCCCGGGCTTGGGAGGCAGAGACAGGAGGATCACGCAGGTTCGAAGCCAGCGCGCTGGCTTAGGAGACCCTGTTTCCAAATAAAAATGTTAAAATAGGTCTGGGAGTGTAGCCCGGAGGTAGAAGGGCTTCCAGGAACCCCAGTACCACCAAAAAAAAAAGGGGGGGTGTGTGCATGTAACTCAGTGGTAGGGTGCCTGCCTACCATGTAGTCAGGGGTTTCCTCCCAAGCACCGCATTAAAAGAATATATATATATATATATTTTAACAGTTGAAGTTCATTTTGATAAATACATGTACCTTAACATTACCTTTTAGCTGGGAGTGGTGGCGTATGCCTGTAATTTCCACGCTTGGGAGGCTGAGACAGGAGGATCATACAGGTTTGAAGCCAGCTTTGCTGGCTTAAGAGACTGTTTCCAAATAAAATATAAAATAGGACTGGGAGTGTAGCCTGGAGGTAGAAGGCCCCTGGGTTCCATCCCCAGTACCACCAAAACAAACAAACATTACCTTTTTCTATCAAAGTAAATAATTCTATCTAAATTGTTGTGTAAGCTTTTTTTTAAACTTGTTTGGGTTCATCTTCCCACTAGTTAACATAGGTCTCTATGTTTATACTATCAATATGCATGCTGGATTCACCTACCCACCTAATACGAAGCATTTAGGGGATTTTTTTTGTTTTGTTTTAGTTTTTCTCTATGGTGAGCATCCTTGCCCATGCAGTATGCTTATATATACATCTTTGTATATATTGTTATTTATATTTGTATATATGTTGCATGTACTTGTATATACGCAAATATTTACCCGCTTACTCAATTATTTACTTTGAAAATATTCCTGGAAATGAAATTGTGGGGACAAAGACCATGAGCATTCTTAAGTTGTTTTTATTCTTTTTTCTGAACTGTTAATTAAAAAATTGAACCAGTCACATTCTCAGGCCAGTATTTTGCTATACTGATACTGAATATTATATTTCAGTTAATTTTTGCCAATCTGATTGAATATAGTTAATATTTTTGGTTCTGAGCTATTGGATTTCTTCAGTGAATTGGCTATTCCTGTTCTTGGCTATTTTTCTTCTGGGTTAACAGTGCACTCTTAATTGGTTATTAATAAATTATTCTATCCAACAAGCCCCCCTAAGGCTTTGTGACTGTGTAACAATCAGCATAATTGTATTCCTTTTACATGGGTAAAAGAAAGAGATCTGAGCTAGGCTTTTGTTTGTATTATCAAAAGGCAATATTCTTTTCAAATTCATGTGTTAATACTGTTAGAAAAATCCAATTTAGTAGCTTCCCAAAAGGCTTCATACAGAATGATTTAAATGAGAAGTGGGAGAAAAGGTTAGAATTAGAGCAATAGCCCCTCTTAAATGTGTTTTATATCCATTTTTTTCAATGTCCCTGGATATTAAGATTCTACGTATGTGGGTTTGTTTTCAGCTCTTGGTTCAGAAAAATCAAGGGCATGATTTCTGAAATCACACGCAGCCCAATTAAAACTTGGGGACACTATTCAACTGCTTCAATGGTTTTGATCCAGTTATTTATTTAGAGTGCTAGCAGGTGTTACTGGTAACAATATTCCCTGGAATATTAAGTTTTGAGCCTAATAGTAAACATGGCTTGTATTTATTTTTATCATTAAAACATAATGGCTCCTTGTTTTTCACATCTTTTTGACAGTCATAACTATACAGTAAACTGAGCAGATCATTAGGTTGGATCTGAAGTGGCAGTGTGATCACATATGCCCAACTCACTGCTCATAATGTCATTTACTTTATATTTTATTGTAGTGAACATAAAACCCATTTTAGTGAGATTTTACATGTATTACCTCTTTTTTGGGGGGGTGGTATTGGGGTTTTTGGAAACAGGGTCTCTTAAACCAGTGTGGCTGGCTTTGAACCTGCACGATCCTCCTGTCTCCGCCTCCCAAGCACAGGAATTACAAGCGTGCGCCACCACGCCCGGCATGTATATTACCTCCTTCTTAATCTATTACCTTAAGGAAGATAACATAATGAATGAAGACCCCATGGGGTTGCCACAGTAATGTAATACTTTCTTTAATTTCCTAGGAGCATAGCAACGAATACATTTTATTTCTTTGTTTAACTTTATCAACCTCTCATATCAAAGAATTAAACAAAAGATTAAAACTATTTTAGAACACTGGCAGCTGTTGCAGAAATATTATTTTTGAAATCTAGAAAGACAATGTAAATGTGCTTTATCTACATTATTTAACTTGTTTTAACACCTATGAACTTATAGTAGTGGAATCGGCTGTCTTTGGGACCAGAACACAAATAGAAATACCTAATTTCTCAAATATTTGAACTACCTAATTCAGAATAATCTCCCAAATCAAAACACAATCACCTACTTGGTTTGTGGCAAAAGAGCCAAATGCCACTAATTTTTTTTTTTTAGCTGACCACTTTGTTTTAACAGAATAAAATCTTGTGTTTTTGCCATACAAGTAAACTATTTAGAGTTTTTCTGGAAAGCATTTCTTTCTGCCTCTGCTTCTATAATAAGCACAGATGTTCCTAATTCATCTAGTTTCTCACCTAAAACTATATATTAAGATATAAAGATTTTTAAGATCTTGAGATTTAAAGACTTAAAAATTTCTTCCAATCACAGTATGACAGACAAATCAAGGTAAAACTAGTGTGATTGCTCTATTTATGCCTATTAAGTTTAACTTGCATTATTCTTCCTCTTGGTAATCTGATAAATGAGAGGGGGAGAGTTGGGAGAGGGAAGAAGAAAGACATAGAGAAGACAAACTTGGAATCCTGCATTAATCACCTTTACCTTCTCAAAGCAGATTTCAAAGTTGTGACACATGCCAGACATGGTGATATATGCCTATAATCACATAGTATTTGGGAGGCTGAAACAGGAGATTCAGAGTTTTGAGGCTAGCCTAAGCAACTTTGCAACACCCTTTTTTCAAAATAAATAATAAAAGAGTGGAAATATAGCTCAGAAGTAGAGCATCCCTATGTTCAATCCCAGTACCAATTTAAATTTAAATTTTAAAATTTCTCAAATTTGAAACCCAGTGTCACATTGTCTTAAGAACTATGATTAAAGGAATAAAATGTTAGTGTTTATTTAGTACAAAAATACATTGTAGATTCTTACCATTAACCATTTTCACCACCATGCCCCAGCTCTCAAAAACTGAGCCAGGCCTGGTGGACACACTTGTAATCCCAGCACTTGGGAGGCTGACAAAGGAGAATTGCAGGTTTGTGATCAGCCTCAGCTACTAAGTGAGGCCTTTTGCAACTCAGTGAGACTCTGTTTCATAATAAAGAATAAAAAATAGGACAATGGGTGTAGATTGGAGGTACAATGCCCCTGGGTTCAATTCTCAGTACTGCAAAAAAAGAAAAAAAAAATTTTTAAATGACATGTCTACTTTAATGACCAAAGAGTTTCTGCCTCAAAAGTCATGAATATATTTATTTATATGTATAAACTAGTTTCTTGTTCATTATCCCTAATGAACGACTTTATATAAAATAAGCTTCAGAATAAATTTTTAAATAGAAGTATAATAATATATATTTCCCAACTCTTTTTTGACCTTCAATGCATTTATTGCATAAGATTATTTCATTGTCACTGTGTTTCTATGACTTCACTCTGTTTCAAACTGGGAGACTTTGCAAAAAAAAAAAAAATACTCTCCTGAAATCTTGATAATAAAGGTGATTGAGGATCCCAGGAAGTGTGAAGTATATATTCAGTACTTGGGAGACTAGAGACAGAAAGATGACGTTCAAAGCCAACCTCAGCAACTTATCAAGATCCTGTTTCAAAATAAAAAGAGCTGGAGGTGTAGCTCACAGGTAGAACCTCATTTCTCTGGGTTCAATCCCTAGTACCCTTCTACATACACACAATGTATAAGGGTAATCTGTGATGATAATTAGGAGCTAAAGTTGCATTTAAACTTCAGTAAAGAAATTTTAATGATATAAGGACTTTGGATATAGTGTATAATAGTATATATAGTGACAGACTACCCCTGGATTCAGTCCTCAGTACCACAGGGGGAAAAAAAGAAAAGAAAGGAAGAGGAGGAGGGAAGGAAAGAAAGAAGAAAAAGTTAGACATTTTGAAAGAATAAACTAAAAGGTGATTAATATAAATGCTTGCAAAAGAGTATTATTAGTATTGTTCCTAAAAGAAAACTGAAATTGGAATCAAAAGGTGATTTATTTATTTTTTAGTTGGATGATAAAAGAAGTTTATTAGTGAAAGGAAAGTTTTGTCACCTCTTTGTGGGGAAATCTTTGATATATAGCATGCTGCCTGACATCTCTACATACCGTTTAATATAGGAACACTGGACTAGATGATTTCTTTGTGCTCCTTTCACCCTTAGTGTTTCATGATTTTATGCTTTACAACATCATTTGTGTATTTCATAATAAAGGATGCAATTTTATTTTCCCAGAAATTTTTTATTTTGGTCACTTGAGCACATTAGGCCAACCTCTATCACTTGAGTGAAGCATCTTCCTCCCCTGCATCACTTCATCCTGTCATTAACCGGATATCTGGAATGTGGACTAAACTCTTCAGCACTATGTAAAACATACTGACTAATCCCAGCTTTCTAAGAGTAACATTTTTAAACCTCAGTAAAATGAATACATGCTGCTTTAGGAATTAGAACTATTAGATGCAGGTTTTTATGGCTTTATTTTTCTTTTCAAGGTTGAAGAGATGGTGCAGAACCATATGACTTACTCACTACAGGATGTAGGCGGAGATGCCAATTGGCAGTTGGTTGTGGAAGAAGGAGAAATGAAGGTGAGTCACACTGGAATGTTATAGGTTGCAAAGTGCAGGTCTGTTTCAGTGATGTTGCTACTAACAGTATGACTAACAGTATGCATACTAACAGTATGATAACAGTATGCATTTTCAGATTACTTTAAAGTAAATTACTAAGCCGGGCTTGGTGGCGCATGCATGTAATCCCCACACTTGGGAGGCAGAGACAGGAGGATCGCACAGGTTCAAAGCCAGCCGCGCGCGCTGGCTTAGGAGACTCTGTTTCCAAATAAAAATTTTAAAATAGGTCTGGGAGTGTAGCCTGGAGGTAGAAGGGCTTCCAGGAACCCCAGTACCACCAAAAAAAGAAAAAGAAAAAAATAAATAAATTACTATATATGATCAAGGAAACAACTGATACTGAGAAATAAAATGTCTTTTTATTTCCCTTTTACTAATTTCTTTATGATCATAATGTAAATCTGTGACTAAAACATTGTTTTGCCTAGGCCATGGAGAAAATAAAATGTGGAGGTTTAGATGTAAGCAAATCACAATTACTTAGTGGCCCTCTATTTGGATGTTTTTGCTATATTTTAAATACTGAATGTTGTGTCCAGATGTCACTTTCTGGGTATATAATTTACTTTTGGCCCTTGCTTACAATGTACCCTTTTTTTTTTTTTTCCACATTGGTCAACTAATCTTGTTCATATTCTTAAACAGAAGGGAGAGGATAAGAACAAAAAATGGGAGACACAGAGATTGAAAAGTAGCAGCAGCATTTCAAATTATCTTATGCCCAAGATACTATGCTGAAGATAGAAAGATATTTAATCACACTTCCTCTAAGCTAAAGTTTTAGTTGAGGAAAAAAATTAACATTGAAAATATTTTATTACTTGGTTTCATCTGAGAATGCATTAAATGAACAGTATAGATGAGTGGGAAGGAAAATTAGAAGACAGCTCTGATTTAAAAGAACCAAATTATTTTACAATGAGGAGAAGCATTTGAGCTGCAGAAACAAGGCTGTGACAAAGGTGAGGAGAGGGCATTTTTAGATAAGAACAAAATCTTGAAAGCAAATTTTGTTTTCAAGATTTTTGCATAGGTTGTATTGACCAGAATATTCTAGCAAATGAGGTACAGCATTATTGCTGAGATGTCCTCATCTCTTGGTTAGGGGACAAGTTAAGAAATAAATGGAGGCAGACAGACCTAAAGAAATAAATGGAGGCAGACCTAAAGAGTTTTAATTCTGGTAAACTATAGAAAATGGCTTTACATCAGTGCCACAAAGTCTTGCTAATACATTACCCCAGAATTAAGCATAGTGTTCGTAACCTAGCTGGATTATCACAGTCCTTCCCCTGGGAGCAGGCCCCAAAAGCAGACCAGGATATATGTTCTCTGAAAAAGGGATTGAGCCAAAGTTACCTTGTTCTTTTTGTACTCACCATTCACATAAATGATTGGCCCTTCCCTTGAGGAGAAGGAAATGAGGAAGCGAAGAGAAACCAGGTATAAGTCTAGAGGAAGTCCCTCTACCTGAAGTGAAGATTGGAGGGTATCTGCTCCTACAGCCCCATAACACTAGAGACAGAGAAACTGGGGTGAGATTGTGGAGATCTTAAAAGTAATTCATAATGGAGACTCTGTTGTCTGTAGCAGGTTAGCTATTACTCATTTTAGGAAGATGATAGAGATACAGAAGAAACTAGAGACCAAAAAGATTAATTACAAGAGTAAGGTACAAAGTGATGAAAGCCTACCTAGTCTAGGTAATCAACAATAGGTCATGTGGGGAAGCCAAGAGCCACACACCTGTAATCCCAGTACTTGGGAAGCTGAGGCAGGAGGATCTCAGGTTCAAGGCCAGCCTCAACAACTTAGCAAGGATCTATTTCAAAATAAAAAGGGCTGGGGGTGTAGCTCAGAGATAGAGCATCCCTGGATTTAATCCCCACGACCACAAAATAAACAAGGAAACATACAAGGAAAGAGTTTGGTAAAAGATTGTAAAAAAGAAGCTAAGTGAATGCCTAACAGATATCTGGCACCGTAAGCACTCTGTAGCTTGAGAGCTAGCTCTCCCCATAAAATGTTTCTTCATTTCTTGGAAGAATGTATAATAAGAGTGCTCTTAAGCTGGGCGTGGTGGTGCACGCTTGTAATCCCTGCGCTTGGGAGGCTGAGACAGGAGGATCGCGCAAATTCGAAGCCAGCCATGCTGGCTTAAGAGACCGTTTCCAAATAAAAATAGAGAAAGAGCCGGGCGTGGTGGCTCACGCTTGTAATCCCCGCACTTGGGAGGCTGAGACAGGAGGATCGCACAGGTTTGAAGCCAGCCTGATACTTAGTGAGGCTCTCAGCAACTAAGTGAGACCCTGTTTTCTAATAAAATATAAAACAGGAAAATAAAATAAAATATAAAAGCCCCTCCTCTGGCTTCCACCCTCAGTACCACAAAAAAAGTCATAATCCAAATTTAAAAAAAAAAAAAATATATATATATATATATATATATATATATATATATATAATAGGTCTGGGAGTGTAGCCTGGAGGTAGAAGGGCTTCCAGGAACCCCAGTACCACCAAAAAATAAAAAGAAAAATTAAAAAGTGTTAAGTAGCGAACTCTGTGACTTTGAAATATTTTTGTGTATGTATGTGTGGTACTAAGCATTGATCCCAGAGGCTTTCTACCTCTGAGCTGTATCCCCAGCCCTTTTTTTATTTTTTGTTTATAAAGTTTCACTAGGTTGCTGAGAGTCTTGGTACACTGCTGAGGGCTATCTTTCAACCTGCAAGGGGTGCAGGCATGCATCACCATGCCCGGCTGAAATAATTAATTTTACTTAGCACTTAAGGTTTACAACCTCAATAAAGCAAAATAAATCTGTGTTTATGATCTTTTTGCCATTTTAGCTTTAAGTGTTTGATTTAGCAAACACTGAAAAATAAATTTAGTGTCTACTGTGTTTCTGATACTGTCCCACCTGCTGAGGATATGACATTGTGCAAAGCAGCCTTAAATATCAGGTGTCCTTAAGGAGTTTCTAAACAGTCTTATTTGGCTTTCTTGGCCATGTTAAACAGTCTTTGAGAGTGTTTAGTAAATAATGCCTAATTTAAATTAATAAATTTGCCAGGCATGATGGTACGCATCTGTAATTCCAGTACTTGGCAGGCTGAGACAAGATGATTGCAGGTTCAAGGCCAGCCCCAGCAACTTAGGAAGACTTGACAGTCTAAGGAGACCTGTTTCAAAATAAAGAGGAGAGAGGGGTGTATCTGAGAGGTAGAATGTCCCTGGGTTCAATCTTCATTACCAAAAATAATTAATTAATATATATTAATTCATAGTCATTAGTCATTATGTATACATGTTTTTATAGTTGAGTTTTACCTTTGATTTATTTTAAGTATTTTATTGTGTGTTAATTTGAAATTTGTCCTCTCAGCAGGATGTATTCTATAAGTAGATTTTCATAAATTTAATCCAAAAAGCAGCTTAAAGTCATTCTTTCAAGTTTGTGCTTTGGGGATTTGATTTTTATTTTTCAAACAGCTTTTTAAGTGTTTTCTTTAGGTATACAGAAGAGAAGTAGAAGAAAACGGTATTGTTCTGGATCCTTTGAAAGCTACCCATGCAGTTAAAGGTGTTACAGGACACGAAGTATGCAATTATTTCTGGAATGTTGACGTTCGCAATGACTGGGAAAGTAAGCTGTCATCCGTAATATATTTTTATCTAATTATTGTTTTGAATTTAAAATCAAATTCAACCTGGTCTTCTGCATCTGATATATAGTTTACAAAGTCAATTTAGAAAATACTTGGAGAATAATATTGAGGGCTCTCATAATACCTTACTTTTATTTATTTTTGGTGCTGGGAATTGAACCCCGGGTCTCAAGAATGATAGGCAAGCACTGCACCTTACAGCTGCATTCCCAACCCCATGCCTTACTTTTAAATCTTTTCACTGTTCACAGTGTTTCCCAGATGTTGTATCAAATGACATAATCTTTCATGATAGGTAGTTATTTTACATACAAATAGAATAAAATAAAGATCAGTTCATGACTGAAATTGAAAATTTCTGTTACAGACCACTCATTCCTAACCTATTTTGTTTCCATGGTAAATCAGAGGTGGTTAGTTATTCTTAGTGTCTATATTTTCCCCTTAGACATTACATTTCATAAACAGATATTTGCAAACATTGTAAGGTACTTATCATTGATGGTTTTACATTCTTTTTTCACAAACATAGTCACATAAGCCTAGATAGAACAGTTTAACTTCATCAGGGAAGTGGGAGAGGTTATAGGGTTGGGAAATTATTTGAGCCTAAGTAATGCAGTAGTGGTTAGAATTACTTTCTTGCTATGGAAGATAGATACTGGGCCATATAAAAATGAGACTTCCTTCCTAGTAAACAGACCTCACAGCACCATGTACAAAACGAAATATATAACAGCCCCAGTACCAAGTATTGACTAAGTATTGGCTAGCTTCCATTTAGCCTAGACAGTGCAGAATCCTGTTCATTTTACATAATGTCCATTTGTAATTGGTTTTGAAGATAAGTGAATTGATTACATTCTAGGAAAAGGCAGTATATCTTTTTGGCTACTAATATTGTTCTTTTTATTTCAGCAACTATAGAAAACTTCCGTGTGGTAGAAACATTAGCTGATAATGCAATCATCATTTATCAAACACACAAGGTAAAAATTTTTCAGTCCATTCCAAAAGGTGCCTTGTAATCAAATGCAAACATAGAAAGTTTCAAAGATAAAATTTGGCAGGAATTTAAATGCCACAAATGATCCAAAGACTTATAATTCATGGATGGTCATATATTTGAAAAAGTTATCAATTCATTTAGAGCAGAAATATGTGCAGCAAAGAATCTGAGAAAAATAATTTTGAAACAGTGATAAAAATCTATGATTATTCTCTATTCACATTGTAAGTCTAGAAAAGAATCTCCTGAATTCCATTTAAATATTTCTATATGTTATAAGTGATAGTTAATTATGAAAGTGAATCACAGTTTGCTATGACAAGTAGTAAATCGTAGGAGATTGTATTAACGTATATTGAAACTAATAGATCTGAAAGTGATTTAAGTGTATTATCTGACAGCAAGGAAAGATTGCTGAATTTGCTGAGAAGTTGGCTTTATATCAGAGAGCATAGAAATATTGTGACTTAAATTGGTTCCCTTTCACATAATTTTTTACCTCTGCTCTTTAAGTTATTGAATTAATATTTATTTTGCCTTATTCTGCTGTTTCCCCTCTGAAAAATGCTGAATAATATTATGTTGAATAATAAAAGGAATTAAAATTTTGGAGAGACTCACCAAAAACAATACTATTAGTTATATAAGAAATGTAATGACTCAGTAGTTCCTTCATTTTCAATTCAGTGGAGACCTCTCCCTCTCCCTCACCCCCCCCCCTCTTTTTTTTTTGGTTTTTTTTTTTTTGGTGGTACTGGGATTCCTGGAAACCCTTCTACATCCAAGCTACACTCCCAGACCTATTTTATTTTGGAAACAGGGTCTCTTACGCCAGTGCGGCTGGCTTCGAACCTGCCCGATCCTTATGTCTCTGCCTCCCAAGCCACGGGAATTACAAGCATGTGTCACCACACCCGGCTCCACTTTTCTCTTTTTTTTTAAATTGTTTTTAATTGAGTATATTATATGAAAATAGGCTTGTTATAAATTTTCTAAGCCTACTATTATATGAGATATCTTATCTAATAATTATGAGATATTTTCCATTTTACCTGGTAGCTACTCAAGAAACATAAAACAGTGGAGATTCTGTTTTACCATACAGGTTTGGGGATCTAATGTGAAATATAAAATTTAATAAGTGTTCAAAATATCAATTGATTGCCCTATAATTTATAATAAAGACAAATGGCCAATAATTTAGAATCAGAAGAACCTCATTACTTGAAGATAATTCATTGATCCTGGAAACAACGTGTTGAAGGGTATTCTGCCTAGTAAAAGTAGATGGAGGAGAAGTTCTATAGGTTAGATTAGGACTGAAAATAGAAGCCGGGCATGGTGGCGCATGCTTGTAATCCCCGCGCTTGGGAGGCAAGACAGGAGGATCACTCATGTTCGAAGCCAGCCACGCTGGCATAAGTGACCCTGTTTCAAAAATATAAAATAGGTCTGGGAGTGTATCCCGGAGGTTAGAAGGGCTTCCAGGAACCCCAGTACCTCCAGGCTACACTCCCAGACCTATTTTTATATTTTTATTTGGAAACAGGGTCTCTTAAGCCAGCGAGACTGGCTTTGAACCTGCACGATCCTCCTGTCTCCACATCTCAAGCTCAGGGATTACAAGCATACCCCACCACGCCTGGCGTTTATCTTCCTTTTATATTTGCATTCATTAGTTCTATTTTGTTTGTTTTTGAGCCAGTTTTACAATAAAAGTGGTCAAAATGGCAAATTCAGTGTAATCTTAAAAATACGGTATTTCTTTTATTATATTGGGCTAGAAAATCATTAACTCATTGTCCATAATTAGGCCTTTGGTGGGTATCCTCTGATGCTTTCCATTTAAAATTTGACAGATTTCACCTTCAACTAAGACACTTAATTGGCTTTACATTTGTTTCTCTTTTAGTTCTATGTAACAGCTGAATAAAAAGTAAATAAAATTTTCAAAAGATTTAATTCTTCCACAGAGAGTGTGGCCTGCTTCTCAGCGAGACGTATTATATCTTTCTGCTATTCGAAAGATACCAGCCTTGACTGAAAATGACCCTGAAACTTGGATAGTTTGTAATTTTTCTGTGGATCATGACAGTGCTCCGGTAAGTACAGTATATAAATGTGTTCAGTTATCCAGTATAAAGTTAAATATGCAATGCAGGGCAAAGGGGATAAACACATTCAAAACACACGCACACACGCACGCACGCATGCACGCACACTGATTTGATCATGCTTCTTAGGTTTTGTTTTATATTAGATTGACTGCTTGGAAAAACATAGCACATGTATTATCTGAGGGCAATAGTCATGGCTATGAACAGTCCACCAAGACTACTTTCCTGTCCTTCTAAGGGTTTTAAAGCAGTGCTAACTGAATAGTATTTGTAGGCTGCTTCCCGTGCTTATCTCTTAAATCATTATCAACTACCACAAAACTTCTCTGCTTATTACCTTAATTTAGCTCCACTTAGTACTTTAAGGAGGGAAAATCTTGGTGTCAGATCAATTTGGCATGTATTATATATTGGTGCTTATAAGATTCTGTTGGAAATGTTGATGTCTTATGGTTTTGGTTAAACTGTTATAGTCTTAGGCCAGCAGAGATTACAAAACACTGATTATCTACTATACTCGTCCTTTGTTTTTGTTTTGGCAGCTAAACAATCGATGTGTCCGTGCCAAAATAAACATTGCTATGATTTGTCAGACTTTGGTAAGCCCACCAGAGGGAAACCAGGACATAAGCAGAGACAACATTCTATGCAAGATTACCTATGTAGCTAATGGTGTGTATATTTTTGTTTCTAATTGATAATGTGTAGGTTTTTGATCGTGATCTACATAAAAACAGTTTGGACAAATATCTTTTGTAGTTTTTATCATTTATAATGTTATTTTAAGTTTTAAGAGTCTCATGGTCTACAGACTGAGCTAACCAGCCAGAGATTCTGGGAGACTTTTAAAATATGTATATCTAGCTGGGCGTGGTGGCGCATGCTTGTAATCCCCGCGCTTGGGAAGCCGAGACAGGAGGATCGTGCTGGTTCGAAGCCAGCCTTAGCTGGTTTAAGAGACCCTGTCTCCAAATAAAATATAAAAATAGGTCTGGGATTATAGCCTGGAGGTAGAAGGCCCCTGGGTTCCATTCCCAGTACCACCAAAATAAATAAATAAATAAATAAATAAATAAATAAATAAATAAATAAAATATGTATATCTGAATTTCCCTCCTAAACTAGTACATGAGAATTTTTGAAGCTAAATCTAGATGGGTAAATTTTAAAACTTTATCTCTGAGTCACTATCACATATATACATCTACATACATATATATACACACATATACATATATGTGTATATATGTATATGTGTGTATATATGTGTATATACACATATGTGTATATGTGTGTGTGTATAGATATATCTAATATATATATCTATACAGATATATCTAGAGTTGTTTTATAGCTGATCATGGTGATGCACATTTATATTCCCAGTACTTGGGAGGCTGAGAAAGGAGGATCATGGATTCGCGGCCAGCCTTAGCGACTTAAGTGCAGCACTGCAACTTATGGAGACCTTGTTTCAAAATAAGGAATAAAAAATAGGGCTGGGGATATAGCTCAGAGGTAGAATGCCCCTGGGTTCAATCCCTGGTACCACACACCCAAAAAAAAAAAAAAAAAATGAGAGAAAGAAAAGCCATTTCAACATAAGGACTTTTAAAAGCAAAAGAACAAAGTGAGTGTTTCATATGTATATGGAGAATTATATCTTAATAGGACTTAATTTTCCTTTCTCTTGCAGTAAACCCTGGAGGATGGGCACCAGCTTCAGTGTTAAGAGCAGTGGCAAAGCGGGAATATCCTAAATTTCTAAAACGTTTTACTTCTTATGTTCAAGAAAAAACTGCTGGAAAACCTATTTTATTCTAGTATAAACAGGTACTGAAACATATATTTGACTAGAATGACTCTTCAGATATTAAAATTTTGTTAGTTTGTAAAAGTAGTTGCAATCCGGGCATGGTGGCGCACACTCATGATCCCAACATTTGAGAGGCTGAGATAGGAGAATTGTGGTTTAAGGACAGCCTCAGCTACTTAGCGAGGCCTTTTGCAACTCAGTGAGTCCCTATTTCCAAATAAAGAATAATACAGGGCTGGGGCTGTAGCTTGGAGGTAGAATGCCCTGGGTGCCATCCCAAATAAATAATGAATTAATTAATTAACTAATTAATTAAGTTGCTATGTTTCATGATCTTCCCAAATATAGAATTGTAGTTTGTAGCCTTTAAAACTTGTTTCAGGCTGGGTGTAGTGGTGCACACTTGCAATCCCAGTATTTGGGAGGCTGAAATAGGAGGATCACGGTTCACAGACAGTCTCCCCTACTTAGTGAGACCCTTTGCAACACAGTGAGACCCTGTTTCCAAATAAAGTCTAAAAAACAGGGCTGGGGATGTAGCTTAGAGGTAGAATGCCCCTGAGTTCCATCCCCAGTACCACAAAAAAAAAAAAAAAAAAGTTTCATTTTTTATTTTTTCTGCTAATGCTTAAAGAAATTTAAACAATATAGAACTATAGAATTTCAGAAGTGCAAATTCCCTGTAATTTCTCCTTTCCTAGAAACTATTGTTATTCTTGGTGTGTTTTCTTCTAGATTTGTCTATGCATTTATTTACTTATTCTCGAGTGTTTAAAACAAGTTTTATTCTCTACTCATTTTCTTTAACACCTGTTACATGAATGTTACATACTTTATTGACCAGTAACCTGATAATGTCTGGATTACTGATAATGTCTGGATTAGTTCCATATTTTTAGTGTCATATAATGCTACACTGAACATCTTTGGGCAAGGAGCTGGAATCTTTCTTCTTAAGTGATACTATTAATAATAATATATTAAGTAATAGTATTAATACTATTAATTACTTAGTAGTAAAAATACATTACTGTTTTTCACAGGTCAGAAGTCTGGAATGGAATTTGTCCCACCCTCACTCACCCATTTTTCCCACACACACACAAAAAAAAATATGTAATTATATGCTATTAGTTCTATGCATATTATGATATATGATGTTATTCATCTCTTATCTCTTGGATAACTTCTCAAGTATTTTTTTAATGCCTGGACAAACAAATGCAAGTGTCATAGCCAGATATGATAGCTCATGTACTTGGAAGGCTGAGACAGGAGGAGTGCAGGTTTGAGGCCACACTTAGCAACTTAGTGAGTTCCTGTTGCAAAATAAAATGTAAAAAGAGTCAGGATGTAGTTCAGAGGTAGAATGCCCGTTGGTTCAATCCGCAGTACAGAAACAAAAAGCAAAATGTCTTCTCTCTTACAAATATGCATTTTATTGTTGAAGAAAAAGCAGCATGCTAATATACTGTTCTATTTATATTTGCACTTATTTTATCTTGAAGTTCTTTACTTATTGGGAAAGAGTATAGTTATACAATATCACATTGTATGGATGTACATAATTTATCTAACCAACCCTGTACTTGGTAGATAAAAAGGTTGTTGCCAGTTTTTAGTAGGACATTGTTATAATTTTATCCATGTCATTTTGAACTTAAAAGTTTACATGTAGGATAAATTACTAGATGTGCTACTGCTGGCCTTGCCAAGGATTTATACAATTTTAATTTAGATACTGCCTTCCAAAGAGGTCATATAAATTTTTGTCTCACCAGTAATGGATTGGAGAACCTATTTGCACATTACACTTTTCTCACAATGTATGAAACAGATTGTCAGATTTTTTTCCCAAATTGATAGGCAAAATAAAAAAAAGTTATCAGTAGAATTTGCTTTCACTTATCTTAATGAATTTGAGCATATTTTAGTTCATTAAGTATCGTTTCGAATTATTGTGGTACTGGGGATTGAGCCCAGGGGCATTCTACCTCTGGACTATATCCACAGCCTTATTTTTTTTTTAAGACACATAAATACAAAGAATAAATTTGTTGTCAGATACTAACACAAGGTATCTTATTGATGTCTCAGATATTTAGTTGTCGGGGTGGGGGGAAGGTTATTTGAAAATGTTAAATAGATTCCAGTCCTAGTTACTCAGATGAATAGTGTTTTAGAATATAACCAGACCTACCAAATATTTCAGGATTTCTTTCTTGAAATATTAAGTGCATTGCATGAGTGCATTGACTACTTGGGCATCGTGGCACACACCTGTAATCCCAGTACTTGAGAGGTTGAGACAAGATCACAGGTTCATAGCCAGGCTCAGCACTTAGCAAGGCCCTCCTCAACTTAGTGATACCCTGTTCAAATTTAAAAAAAAAAAATAGAGCTGTGGATATAGCCCAGAGGTAGAATGCCCCTGGGCTCAATCCCCAGTACCACAATGAAAATTAAAAATACATAGAGGTAAAATCAGTGGGTTTCAATCCCCAGTACCACTAAATAAATAAATGCATTTACTATTCTTAGAATTTTTGTGCTTTAGAATTGTTATAGCTAGATCTGAACACATTATTTGTTGATTCTGTGCCATATTTATGAAATAAACCAGAAAATTTGGCTCATAACCACAGCAGACTTGTCATCTTACTTACCTCTCTGTCTCTTGCCATGACCTAAAGGCTTCTAAAATATTTTTCTTTCACCCCCAACCAAGAGAAGGATCTCCCTTCCCACTTACTTGCCTTGATCTTGCTGACAGAGCCTCTCCTCTTTTGTGTCTGGATGACTTTCCAAACACGAGGCCTGGATATTCAGCTAAGAAAGGCAGAAAGTATAACCTCATGTTAAGCAAGAGAAATCAGAATGTAGTTATATGTTGAACATGCTCTCAACTCTGAGAAGAATAATTATTTTTAAACATTTGAAATAAATATGCTATGATATTAATGGCATTTGCCCCTAAAATGTTGGGTTTGGATCTGTGTTAATTATTGACTATGAAATAACAAAAATTAGCAGTTTGTGGATGTATGTGTATGCATACAAAGAGATGACTGAAAGGTTCACTGGCTAAAACTCTGCCATGGTTCTTTTAAGTGCAGGTTGAGTTTCTTCCGGACAGGCATCCGTATTTAAACCGTACCATGTAATGAAAATCTTTATTAACCTAGAATAGTAGCCAGGCATACGACACACCTGTAATCTCAATACTTGGGAGGCTGAGACAGGAGGATCACAGACAGGTTCAAGGCCAGCCTCAATAACTTAGCAAGACCCTCAACAATTTAGTGAGAACCTACTTCAATTTTCTAAAAAAGACTGGGGGGTATAGCTCAGTGATAGGGTGCTCCTGGGTTATACTCCCAGTACCTAAACAAACAAACAAAAAAAAAACTAAACAAGAAAATTTTTTCACAATTACTAATGGAAGTTAAGTTTTAGAACTGGATCCTGCCACTGAAACCCCTAGAAAATCTCTCTTTAATTTTGGTGATGGAGAGAATAGCAACATTTAATAGTGTTATCACCTTTAGAGAAGCTCTTTAAAGAGTTGGTAAGGCCAAGCGTGGTGGCACATGCCTGTAATCCCAGTGTTTGAGAGGCTGAGACAGGAGGATCACAGGTTTGAGGCCAGCCTCAGTAATCTAGCAAGACTGAACAACCTAGTGAGACCCTATTTCAAAACAAAATTTAAAAAGAGCTGAGGCTGTGGCTAGGAGTTAAAATGCTCCTGAGTTCAATCCCAGTAATAGATAGAGTAGGTAGATAGATAGTTGGTAACTTTCAGACATGTTTTGTTTGTTTGATGATTCTGGGGATTGAACCCAGGGTCATTCTACCTCCAAGCTACACCCCAAGCCCTTTTTATTTTTTGTTTTGAAACAGGGTCTCACTAGATTGCTTAGAGTCTCATTGCTTGCAGAAGCTGTCCTCGAACCTGCGATCTTCTTGGTCAGCCTCCCAAATGCTGGGATTATAAAGCCCAGCTCCCAAGGATGTATAAAACGAGCCAAGCGTGGCAGTTCATTTTTGTAAACCCAGTACTTAAGAGGCTGAGACAAGAGGATTGCAGGTTCAAAACCAGCCTCAGCAACTTATCGAGGGTCTACAACCTAGTCAGACCTTGTTTCAAAAATAAAAAATAGGACTGAGGTGCAGCTTGTAGGTAGAATGCCCCTGGGTTGTTCAGTCCCCAATACTGAAAACAAAAAAAGATGTTTAAAACAGTTAAACTTCTTGACAAGGCTTTTGAGAAGAAGGCAGACCTCTTTTTCATAGCCTCTGTAAAATTTTAAAGTTTTTAAAATAATTTTATTTGCACATTATAATTTTACCAAATAATGAGATTCAAAGTGATAAATTTATATATGTACACATCACGTGGTTCTGTCTCCCTCTGAATCCCTTTCCACCCCCTACTCCCAGTCCTTCCCTGTACATGTTAGTGATATTTTTAGTGATACATTCTTAAATGAACATAACATTATTAGATCTGTTTTTCTTCCTTAATCCTCTCATCTCCTTCCCTCTTCCTCTCACCTCATCCTCTTCTGTTCTAATTGTGTCCGTATTTATCTGGTCTCTTTTCCCCCCTATTTTTTTCTCTAGCTTTCAATATATGAAAGAAAACATATGACCCTTGACCTTTTGAGACTAGATGATCTCAGTTAGCCTGATGTTCTCAATTTCTATCCATTTTCCTACAAATGATACTTTGTTGTTCTCTGTGGCTGAATAAAGTTCTCTTGCGTGTATATATCACAATTTATTTTCCATTCATTTGTCGGCAGACACCTAGGTTGATTCCTTAATTTCCCTATTGTGAATTGTGCTGCTATAAACATGAGTATGTAAGTATCACTTTAGTACTCTTAATTCTTTTGAAAAGATACCAAAGAATGGTATGGCTAGATTATATTGTGGTTCTATTCTTGATCTTTTGAGGAGCCTTCATACGTCTCTCCATAGTGGCTGGTATTCGTTTACATTCACACTAACAGTAGGATTTACTGACATCCTTTCCAGCATTTATTGTCTATATTCTTGTTGGTTGCCATTATAACTGGGGTTAGATGGAATCTCAGGGTGGTTTTGATTTGCATTTCCCTGATTGATCTTGAACATTTTTCACATATATCTTAGACATTTATATCTTGAGAAGTTTCTTTTTTTTTTTTAGTTTTTTTTTTTTAATTTTATTTTATTGGTGCACTGTATTCATACATCATAGTGGGATACAAACTTTTGTAGACATACATGCACACATCGCCCAGTCAGCCCCCACCCGATCCCCACCCCATTCTCTCCCCATCCCTCCTTCCCATGCTTGGCTTAGTGGTTGACATCTAGTATTATAGCAATTTATCCAAAATTAAAAATGATAATCTCACAGAACAGTTTCATTTGTCTGATACCAAGCTTTTGATGACTTAAAGATAACATTTCAATATTTCTTTTTACTTTCTTACCAGAGCATATTTTTTTCTGTTTTTTTTAGGTGAAACTATCATATATTTATATATTTATTTTTCAGAAAAAAAATCTATCCTAATATGTAATATGGACTCTAGGTACCCAAAACGATCTTGAAAAGAACAAAGCTAGCAGATATATATTTTCTGATTTCAAACCATATAAAGCTACAATAATTGAAACAGTGTAGTACTGTTCTAAAGGCAGATATATAGACCATTGGAGTTAAATACAAGCCTAGAGCTAAATTCTTCCCTATATTGTCAAGTTATTTTTGACAAGGTTTCCACGAACATCTGGTGGTGGAAATAATAATCTTTTAACTAAATATTGTTGAAAAATAATAATTACATGGAAAAGAATAAAATTGGACCCTTACCTAATCCCACATACAAGTATTAACTCAAAATAGATAAAAGACCTAAATATAAATCTTAAGACTATAAATTTTTGGAAGAAAATCTGGGTCATAAAACCTCACAACATTGAAATTGGCAGTGATTTCTTGGATATGATTTCAATGGCACAGGCAACAGAAGAATATACAAACTCCCTTAAAAATAAAAGAAAATATTGTATATCCAAAGACAATGTAAAGAGTTAAAAGTTACTAATAGAGTTGGATAAAATATTTCCAAATGCTATATCTGAAGGTATATTAATATTCCAACTAGAAATCCTAAAAATTAACAACAATAAAGGCAAACAATACAATTTAGAGATAGGTAAAAGACTAACATAAATAATGAATCTCCACAGATAACCAATCTTAGTTGTCTGTTGGATGGAAAATCTTTTTTCTCTGGTTCTGGTGAGTGTTACCTATTTCTTCTTTGTAGTTAATCTCTTTGAGTATTTTCTCTAGCGCTGGTTTTGAAGACATAAATTCCTTCAGTTTCTGTTTGTCATGGAAGCTTCTTATTTCTCCATCTAATTTGATAGAAAGTTTTGCTGGGTAGGAAATTTTTGGCTGGAAGTTGTTTTCTTTCAGAGTTTGGAATATGTTACTCCAAGCCCTTCTGGCTCTCATGACTTGGTTTGGGAAGTCTGGAGTGATTCTAATTGGTTTGCCTCTGAATGTCACTTGGCCCTTTGTTTTTGTTGCCTTTAAGATTCTCTGCTTGGCTTCCACATTGGTCATTTTGACAATTATGTGGCGTGGGGATCCTCTTCTCTGATCCTGTCTAAAGGGAGTTCTATAAGTTTCCTGGATCTGTGTATCAACCTCTTGCTCTATGTTTGGAAAATTTTCTGCTATTACTTCCTTGAAGAGATTGTTGATCCCTTTGGTATCACTTTCTTTTCCCTCCTCTATTCCAATTATTCTTAGGTTAGCTCTCTTAAGATGGGCCCATATTTCTTCAATGTCAGATTCCTGCTGTTGGATATTTTTTTCTAGATTAGAAACTATGCGTTCATTTTTGGATTGCTCATCTTCTAAGAGCGAGATTCTGTTCTCCATGTGGTCTAATCGGTTGTTTGTGCTTTGAATTGAGGCCTTTACTTCATTAATTGCATCCTTTATCTCTTTTTGGCTCTCTCTGAGTTCTTTTTGAAGCACCTCTATTATTTCTACAGTTATTTTCCTGATTTGATCTTCTAGAAATCTCTGATTTTCTGTTTTATCGGGTTCTGATGTTGTGGGGTTGTGCGCATTCATTACTCCAGTGTTATTCCTCTTTCCCATGATTTCGGAGGTTTGTGCCTTCTCTGGGTTCTTCCCTTGGGTCACTATGGCTTCACTTAAGATGCTCTGGATCTCGAGTCTGTATTATCTCAGACCCCACTACTTCTTTACTGGGTTGTTTCACAGAGTCTCCGACCCAGGGAGTCGATAGAGGCTGTTTTAGACTGTGGGGGGTGCCAGGTTGCACGTTCTCCTATGGTGTGATATCTCTGCCACCACCATTCCCTCACTGGGTCAAGTCCCAGGAGGCACAATACTGGGATTTCTCCTCTGTGGCCCGCAATTTGACTCACTGTTCTTGAGTACGCAGATGTAGCTATACTGGACTCGGTGAATTCACTGCTGCTGCTACCGCCCGGTGGCAATATGGCGCCGCTGCCACGCCCTCGGCAGTGAGGCTGGCGTATTTTTTCTTCTCTGGTTTTGATTTCCACTCTGAATCCCTGCAGCGTGTGCTGAGCTCAGCCACTGGGAGCTTTAAATGCTGTCTGCGCCGAAAGATCCCGCCTGGCTGTTCCGCAGTGGCTCACCTCGGCTTGCTGTAGCCGTCCGTTGAGTTCGCCGCTGCCTCCGGCAGTATGGCGCTGCTGCCACGTCCTCGGGCGCGTGTGTCTCCTCTGTGGCCCTGAGCTCTGTTCTCAGTCCGCTTTCTCTCTGGAGCCTGGTGGTTTTTTTGTTTTTCTGGTGATGGTGTTTTCTGGCTATGAAAGGCGCTGGTTTTGTGGTAATGGAGATTGGTTGTTAGCGGGGCTCTTAAGCCCCGCTTTTCTCGGTCGCCATCTTCCCGGAAGTCTTGAGAAGTTTCTATTCAGTTCAATTGCCCATTTTTGGTTGGGTTTTTGAGAGTTCTTAGTATTAAGTTTTTTGTGTTCTTTATGTATTCTACATATTAGTCCTCTGTCAGAGGAGTCACTGGCAAAGACTTTCTCCCATTCTGTAGGCTTTCTTTAGGCTCTTGTTTCCTTTGCTGTGTAAAAGCTTTTTAATTTGATGCTATCCCATTTATTGACTCTCAGTTTTATTAGCCTCAAAAATTCTTAGGAATAAATCTAATTAAGGAGGTCAAAGACCTGTACAATGAAAATTATAGAATACTGAAAAAATAAAGACTTTAGGCCAGGCGTGGTGGCACACGCTTGTAATCCCTGCACTTGGGAGGCAGAGACAGGAGGATCGCACAGGCTTGAAGCCAGCCACACTGGTTTAAGATACCCTGCTTCCAAATAAAAATATAAAATAGGTCTGAGAGTATACCCTCGAAGTGGTAGGTTTTCCAGGAACCCCAGCACCACCAAAAATAAATAAATAAATAAATAAATAAATAAATAAATAAATAAATAAATAAATAAATAAAAGTAAAGACCTTAGAAGATGAAGCAGCCTTCTGTGTTCTTGTGCTGCGCCTTCAACCCAGTCTAAAACTGAGCAGGGCTCGTTTTAGCAGGAATGCTGCACGGCAGACGTTCCCTGGAACGGGTGTGCAATGTCTCCTTCTGGGGAATAGTATTAGGCCTGGGGATTTGGGAATTTTTTGGAATTGGCCTTGTTACCAAAAAGATACCTGAGACTTATGTTATTAATGGCCCCAAATTGTTTAAAATAATTCAAGATTTACTCCCTGAAGCTTTAGCATTTATGTATGGGTTGCACTTAAATTTCCTAATGACTGATCTAACAAGAATTCTATAAAGACTCAGACAATGACAAGCAGAACAAGCGTTAAAGGCAGCCGATCCTCCCCAGGCTTTTCCCAAGCAATTATTAACAATAAACCTAAAACAGAGCCAAGACAGGTTGTTCCCACCGTCATGAATTCTAAAAAGCCAGCATATTTCATTAGAGGTAGGCTATGGTAGAGTGGCCACTGACCCCAGTAACCCTACCCCCTTTGGTTGTACAGTGGATACGTGGACAGCAGCAGAATAGATGGGTACCCCGCACAGCCTTGGGACATGGGAAAGTATGAAACATTCCTCTCCTCAGTAGTGCCTATTGATTAAAAAACAATGATGTCTATCAATCAGAGAGTATAATCCTTAGAATATGATATTATTTTGATATTACATTAGTAGTTAATAATAAACTCTGATCTTTTCCATGGTTGCTTGTAAGAGGAGATGTTCCCTTGAAAAAGCAACTGGCCATTTGTCACCTTGCCTTGATGTATTAGTTCTTTGTATACTTACTGATGTATTAATTCTGGAAAAAAATTGTAAGAGTAGAATGTAGCCAAAAAAGAAAGTATAAAATACTTGCCAAAACTGAAAGTAGAGAGAGCAAAAATGGAAAGTAAATACAGCAGCTTCACTCTCCATTGCTGTTTCTCCACCAAACTTCACCGACTCCTCCACCGCTCGCAGACCCCGACTCTTGCTAAGGCTGGACCCCGGCAGGGATAGAAAGATTAATTCTTTTCAAAATAGCCATGCTAACAAAAGTAATCTACAGATTCAATACAACCCTGTCAAAATATCAATTTTCCCAGAACTAGAAAATAATAGTCCTAAAATTCATATGGAAGAACAAAGAACCAGAATTATCCAAAGCAATTCTAAGCAATAAGAACCATGCTGGATGCATCACAATTCCTGATTTCAAGTTATACTACAAAGCTGTAGTAAAAGAAATATCACGGTGTTGACATAAAAATAGATACTTAGACCAGTGGAATAAAGTAGAAAATTCAAAGCCAAGGTGGGCACATTGGCACACGACTCTAATCCCAATACTTGGGAAGCTGAGACAGGAGGATCACAGATTCGAGTCCAGCCTCAACAACTTAGGGAGACTCAGGATTCTACCAAGATTCTGGTTTTTTATTTTTATTTATTTATTTTTGCGGGTCTGGGGATGGAGCCCAGGGGCATTCGACCTCTGAGCTATACCCCCTGCCCTATTTTTTATTCTTTATTTTGAAACCGGGTCTCACTGAGTTGCAGAGGGCCTCGCTTAAGTAACTGAGGCTGTCCACGAATCACAGTCCTCCGGTCTCAGCCTCCGGAATGCTGGGATTTTACAAGTATGCGTCACCACGCCCAGTGATCTTATTATTATTTTTTTTTAATGTTTTCATACAGGGCTAAAGGTGTATCTCCGAGGTGGAATACCCCTGGGTTCTATCCCCAGTATCACCAAAGAGAGAGAGGGAAAGAGAGATTGATTCAAATATTCACACTTAAAGTCAGTTGATTTTTTTTTTTTAATATTCTGGATATAAATTCTTTTTTTTTTTTATTGGTGCACTGTATTCATACATCATAGTGGGATACAAACTTTTGTAGACATACATGCACACATCGCCCAGTCAGCCCCCACCCGATCCTCACCCCATTCTCTCCCCATCCCTCCCTCCCATGCTTGGCTTAGTGGTTAACATCTAGAATTATAGCAATTTATCCAAAATTAAAAATGATAATCTCACATAACAGTTTCATTTGTCTGATACCAAGCTTTTGATGACTTAAAGATAACATTTCAATATTTCTTTTTGCTTTCTTTCTTACCAGAGAATATTTTTTTCTATTTTTTAGGTGAAACTATCATATATTTATATATTTATTTTTCAGAAAAAAATCTATCCTAATATGGAATATGGACTCTAGATACCCAAAATGATCTTGAAAAAGAACAAAGCTAGAAGATACATATTTTCTGATTTCAAACCATATAAAGCTACAATAATTAAAACAGTGTAGTACTATTCTAAAGGCAGATATATAAACCATTGGAGTTAAATAGAAGCCTAGAGCTAAATTCTTGCATATATTGTCAAGTTATTTTTGACAAGGTTTTCACGAACATTTGGTGGTGGGAATAATAATCTTTTAACTAAATATTGTTGAAAAATAATAATTACGCCGGGCGTGGTGGCACACGCTTATAATCCCCGCGCTTGGGAGGCAGAGACAGGAGGATCGCGCAGGTTCGAAGCTAGCCCCGCGCGCTGGCTTAGGAGACCCTGTTTCCAAATAAAAATGCAAAAATAGGTCTGGGAGTGTAGCCCGGAGGTAGAAGGGCTTCCAGGAACCCCAGTACCATCAAAATAATAATAATAATAATAATAATAATTACATGGAAAAGAATAAAATTGGACCCTTACCTAATCCCACATACAAGTATTAACTCAAAATAGATAAAAGACCTAAATATAAATCTTAAGACTATAAACTTTTAGAAGAAAATCTGGGTCATAAAACCTCACAACATTGAAATTGGCAGTGATTTCTTGGATATGATTTCTATGGCACAGGCAACAGAAGAGTATACAAAGTCCCTAAAAAATAAAAAAATATTGTATATCCAAAGACAATGTAAACAGAGTTAAAAGTTACTAATAGAATGGGATAAAATATTTCCAAATGCTATATCTGAAGGTATATTAATATTCCAACTAGACATCCTAAAAATTAACAACAATAAAGGCAAACAATACCATTTAGAGATAGGTAAAAGACTAACATAAGTAATGAATCTCCACAGATAACCAATCTTAGTTGTCTGTTGGATGGAAACTCTTGTTTCTCTGGTTCTGATGTGTGTTACCTATTTCTTCTTTGTAGTTAATCTCTTTGAGTATTTTCTCTAGTGCTGGTTTTGAAGACATAAATTCCTTCAGTTTCTGTTTGTCATGGAAGCTTCTTATTTCTCCATCTAATTTGATAGAAGGTTTTGCTGGGTAGGAAATTTTTGGCTGAAAGTTGTTTTCTTTCAGAGTTTGGAATATGTTACTCCAAGCCCTTCTGGCTCTCATGACTTGGTTTGGGAAGTCTGGAGTGATTCTAATTGGTTTGCCTCTGAATGTCACTTGGCCCTTTGTTTTTGTTGCCTTTAAGATTCTCTGCTTGGCTTCCACATTGGTCATTTTGACAATTATGTGGCGTGGGATCCTCTTCTCCGATCCTGTCTAAAGGGAGTTCTATAAGTTTCCTGGACCTGTGTATCAACCTCTTGCTCTATGTTTGGAAAATTTTCTGCTATTACTTCCTTGAAGAGATTGTTGATCCCTTTGGTTTCACTTTCTTTTCCCTCCTCTATTCCAATTATTCTTAGGTTAGCTCTCTTAAAATGGGCCCATATTTCTTCAATATCAGATTCCTGCTGTCTGATATTTTTTCTAGATTAGAAACTATGCATTCATTTTTGGATTGCTCATCTTCTAAGAGCGAGATTCTGTTCTCCATGTGGTCTAATCGGTTGTTTGTGCTTTGAATTGAGGCCTTTACTTCATTAATTGCATCCTTTATCTCTTTTTGGCTCTCTCTGAGTTCTTTTTGAAGCACCTCTATTATTTCTACAGTTATTTTCCTGATTTGATCTTCTAGAAATCTCTGATTTTCTGTTTTATCGGGTTCTGATGTTGTGGGGTTGTGGGCATTCATTGCTCCAGTATTATTCCTCTTTCCCATGATTTCGGAAGTTTGTGCCTTCTCTGGGTTTTTCCCTTGGGTCACTATGACTTCACTTAAGGTGTTCTGGATCTCGAGTCAGTAGTATCTCAGACCCCACTACTCCTTTACTGGGTTGTATCACAGAGTCTCTGACCCAGAGAGTCGATAGAGGCTGTTTTAGACTGTGGGGGGTGCCAGGTTGCACGTTCTCCTATGGTGTGATATCTCTGCCACCGCCCCTCCCCCACTGGGTCAAGTCCCAGGGAGTACAGTACTGGGATTTCTCCTCTGTGGCCCGCAGTTTAACTCACTGTTCTTGAGTACGCAGATGTAGCTGTAGTGGACTCAGTGAATTCGCTGCTGCGTCCGCCGGTGGCAATATGGCGCAGCTGCTACGCCCTCGGCCGTGAGGCTGGTGTATTTTTTCTTCTCTGGTTTTGAGTTCCACTCTGAGTCCCTGCAGCGTGTGCTGAGCTCAGCCACTGGGAGCTTTTGATGATCCCTGCACCGAGAAATCCCGCCTGGCTGTTCTGCAGCGGCTCACCTCGGCTTGCTGTAGCCCTCTGGTGAAGTCGCCGCTGCCACCGGCAGTAAAGCGCTGCTGCCGCGTCCTCGGGCGTTAGGCCAGTGTATCTCCTCTTGGCTCTGAGCTCTGTTCTCAGTCCGCTTTCTCTCTGGAGCCTGGTGATTTTTTTGTTTCTCTGGTGATAGTGTTTTCTGGCTATGAAAGGCGCTGATTTTGTGGTAATGGAGATTGGTTGTTAGCGGGGCTCTTAAGCCCCGCTTTTCTCGGTCGCCATCTTCCCGGAAGTCTTTTTTTTTTTTTTTTTTTAGAAAGGTGCCAAAAATATACCCTGGAGAAGAATGAAATTAAACTCCTATTTATCACATTGCATGAAAGTTAAGATGGATCAAAGACCTAGAAATGAGACCATAAAGATTACAATTATTAGAAGTAAACATAAGACTAATTCTCCAACATATAGGCACTAGTAGAGACATAGTAAAGTTTTTTCTAAATAGTATTGTGTGGCATACTTTTTTTTAAGATTTAAAGAAGTTTATTAGAAAGATAGAAATACAGAAAATAGAAATACAGCCCCATGCCAAAATGGCATGGGGGGGCGTGACTCAAAATGAATACACCCTGTGGCATACTTTTTATTGAAGGCTAAGAAGAAGGAAATAACAGTTTATGAAGTAAAAATATAGAGACCTCTGGTTGATTTCTTCTCTTTTTACCTGCAGCACACTGACCTTTTCAAATTTTCTCCAACTTTCAAAAGATTCCTTTATATCTTGACCTTGCTAAGGGGATCAACTTCAGATATATGTTAGCTTACTGGTTTTATGTTCATGAAGGTGAAAACCCATAAAAGATACATTTTAGTAGATAGTCTATTACATAGATACTCTGTATATATTCCATGATTTGAAGGTTGGGAAATCTGGTAGTTTTGCAGCTGTTAGTAATAATATTGTTGAAGTTTTTACTTGTGGTTTTATTTTCTGCAGTGACTGAAGCGAGGCTGTGTGACATTCCATATTGGAGGAAAAAAAAACTGAATACTCTGAGCTGGAACATAGGATCTACAGCCTTGTCTGTGGCCCAAGACCTCGGCCTCGTGTACAGAAATGAAGAAATATTGCAATAGCAAAGCTGAACATCTAACACTAGCTGTCACCTGCTAGATCTCCTGGCTCAGCATATAACTATAAATACATGTTAAAATTACATGTATATGGCTATATTTTTATTTGCTTGCTCCTAGAAGAGAAAAAAATCAACTCTGAATCACAAGTAGAAATTGATGCTTTACTTTTGGGGAACTTTTTCAGAATTCTTAATTTCCTATGATCCAGCCTAAAATTCTCAGTTGTATCAGGTTTTGTGCGCAAAAGAAAAGCACAAAAGTTGAATGCACATGGGGCATGTGCTTTCTGTGCACCAATATCCAGATAGGGTTCTATTTTCAGGCCTGTAGTCAAATTTGTGTCCAGAATCTTTTGACTTTTTTGCTTTGTATAATCAATTCATTGCTGCTTGTTTCTATAATGATTCATGTTGTCATATAAGTGTCTCTTAATAGCTTAATCACAATAACCTGTGATTTTTGCCTTTTCTATAGTCTTATTCCCATGAAGAACCTTGGTTCTGATGGAGAAAGAGTGAAAGGGTTTATTTTCCCCCAGATGTTTTTATATTGCTACTGTATTTTTTAGTTGTGTACTCTGTGTTACAGATTTTCTTTCAGTTTGTGACAAACACAATTTGGCAATTCCTAAATTGGTTCTGCCTGCCTCTAGACAGAAACATCTGTAGAAATATTGTGGGTATAAACTACTTTCTGGTAAAATGGTCAGGATGAAGTGAGCTCATAGTTCTTGAAATGTATAAGGTATTACTTTCTAAAGTATTACTTTCTAAAGTAAATCAGACTGAATTTGACATTTGATTCAGTATTTTCTAGAATTTAGTTAAGGTTTGGATTAGTTTAAAACATGTGGCAAGGTATACATAGAAAATCTACATAATGCTACTATTTGCCTCAAACAGAGCAGTAAAAAATGCTACATGATTCAAACCGAAATACTTAGCTGCTATAAGACCTTAGCAAGCAAAATTCCTTTTTATTTTAGTCCTCTTTGAGAAAGCCTGAAGCATGGAGTTGAGGCAAGGACTGGCACTCACTGGAGTTGAATGACTGCCCACCTCAAAGTCTTGATTGTGTTTACACACAGACGTATTTATATGAATCCTAGGCACTTTGTAGATGCTTTGCTGACTTGTTCATCTCTTTAGAAACACTGAAATCAGACCCATTTTGTAAAGCAGAAAATCATGTCATGTAGAACATGCCCTGTATATATTCCATACATGGCAATGGAGTCTTAATGATAAATGCAAGGTGATAATTTAATGATGGGATTAGTCTGATCGTTTAATGTGCACAATCCTGGAAGTGAATTACTTGCATCAGATATATCGATATTTATTATTCTGTACAGAGAGAAAAATACATATAAAGCATATGCTCACATTACATGCACGCAGATTTCACGCTCCATAAATCTTTTCTATTTTTTAATTTACTTTTCTCTAAATGATGTGCATGGAATATGCCTTATTACAGAAAAATGCTGTTCATAATTTGACTATTTAGAAAAGTGCCTATATGGTGGTAATGCTAGTAGGGCAAATAAGACAAATTATCGTACCAGTTTACTACATCACCAGTTAACATTTTATATTGTGATGTTTAAAAAAGTAAAGTTTATACCTCAAATGTGTATTTTATTTTACAATCAGCTATGGGTTTGGGAAGGGAGGATGGGAGGGTTTGGGAGGGAAGGTTTATTCACCAGAAGCGGTGATGAGAATCTTCAAAAGAGTTCTCTATGCCCACTATAAATGTTGCTCTGTTTGCTGTTTTCTGGTAGCTATCATGAACACAAAGTAACTCTTTCATAACTAAATTGGATAACTTTATTTTACAAAGATATGGAAAGTTTACAAAGCAGTACCTAAATCTAATCATTAGTGGCATTTGCACTAAATGTGATGTTATACTTTTGCAATTTATTCTGTAAATAAAAGTTACACTAAAAATATTTGTATAAAAAAAGGAAGAAAAGAAAAGATACATTTTACCTTTAGATAACTGCACTGGTACTTAACTGGAGTAAATCCTGCCCCATCAGATTTAGAAATGAATCCAGGAATATGGAAAGAGTTTAAAAGAGGTCAAATTTGGAGAGGTGTTGACCTTTTTGACAATATTCAGACCCTCTAGAATTATTTTCATTTGTCCAATTTCTTCATAGTGATTATTCATGATGTTTTCTCACCCACAGATTATTATCTTTCCACAAAACCAAAAATAATATTACCCTTTGCTCTCTTCTCTATTCAGCTACTCTTGCTGTGTTAAAAACTTGAAAAACATTGGTGATGTGAGGGGTTTTGTCCCTGAATATCTGCCAAACAGGATGAGAGAGCAGTGTTTAATTTGGAGTCCTTATTGACAGGTGGAGAAGAATTGCTTCCAAGGTAGCCAGACTAAGGAGGAGAGTGTCTCTAGAAGAAGTGGGAAAAGGCAAAGCAAGGAAAAGGAACAATGGGTTTCCGGCTGGTTCAGTTTCATCTACTAATTTGTATGCCTATACATCAGTGTCAATTGGTATTGAGAAAATTTTAGTTGGGCTGAGCTGGTTTTCTTGTGAAATTGTACTGGTTTATCTTTAAGCTTTTATCAGTTGTTTGTCCAATTAAACACTTTACCAGTATTTAGTCCAGGTTGTACAGATGATGTATTTGGATTATTGTCATTATTCATCTACAAACTCAAAACATAATCATTTTAAAGTACCTTGGGAGTGTGTAGAGTGTAACTATAATAGCTTTATGATTCTGATGATGTTTTTTAAAAATAAAGTTGGATCTTCCATGTTACAATCACAAAATTAAAATCAGTATTTAAAAGTGGAAAAGTATTAAAATATTATGGACAAATGTTGTTGCTTGTTTTCTTTAACTCCAAAATGTTCTCCCATATAAAGCTCTGAGTAGTTAAAAGTTTTCTTGAAACTGGGTGTGGTGGCACACACTTGTAATTCCAAACTTGGGAGGCTGAGATGGGAGGATTGCAGGTTCTCAGCCAGCCTCAGCTACTTAGGCCCTTCACAACTTAGACCTTGTTTCAAAACAAAAAATAAAAGCTTTCTTGAAATATTCCAAGTTAGTGTTCTTCAAACTGTTGACTATAATTCAGGAATCAAGAAAATCACTTGTGAGTTGCAACCTAAATATTTTCTAAACAAAATACAACAGAATGGAATATGTGGTGTGTAATGATGGACAATATTCTGTTGAAACTTTTATGTGTGTAATATACATAAGTGGTGGGTTGTAATTTAAGGTGAATTTACCAGTGTAGATATTGCTAGCAAGAAACCATATACTCTTGGCTATTTCTAAAATGGGAGCATACTCCCAGAGAATAATATACATTTACTTTGTAATTCTACTGCATGTCCTTAGCCATAAACAATCTCTCCTGAGACAAGAGGATTGCAGGTTCACAGCTATCTTCAGCAACTTAGTGGGGCCCTTGGCAACTTAGGGAGACCCTGTTTCAAAGTAAAATAGGGCTAGAGGTGTAGCTCAGAAGTGGAAACCCATAGGTTTAATCCCAAGTACCACAAAATAGTAATGCTTCTCATTTAAATAGTATGATCAGCTCCATGTACTGCACTCCGAATTTATGCACTAGACCATCAAATGGGAAGTATGAATTTGCAGTTAACTCAGTGGAGTCCCTTCCTGGTTGTATTCAGAAGTACAGAATATATTTCTTTTCTAGTGTTAAAAAAATACATCTAAATGTGGCCTGTAAACAAGCCACCTGTTTGATTTGTGTTGTGGTTTGGATCTGAAATTTCCCCTCCAGCATCATGTGTTGCCAACTTGGTCCCCAGTGTAGCAAGGTTCAGAGTGGGGTGTGGGAAGTGATTGGATTTTGAGGGCATAACTCATCAGTGGATTAGTCCTTTGATAGCTGGACTACTGCAAGGTGGCCAGAAACCAGGCAGGTGGAGCGTTGGCGGAAGTGGGTCACTCAAGGCCTGCCCTTGGGGACTACATCGTGTTCCTGGACCCTTCTTTTCTCTGTTTTACGGTTGCCATGAGATACACATCTTTCCTCCAACATGCCCTTCCAGGTGATGATCTGCCTCACTTTAGGGTCAAAGAAGTGGATCCAGCTCGTCACAGAATGAAACCTGAAACACAGATCCAAAGTAAGTCTGTCCCTTACGTTGTTCATGTCAGATGTTCTAGTCTCATCGATAAAAAAAAACTGTCATTCTAGAGCAGAAATCTGGCTGTTTTGTTAGATATGACAAATAGTGTATGCTCCTCCTAGTGGGGTTTTCAGGAATAATTTTAACTTTTGGCCTTGGGTATAACTTCAGAATGTAACCTGCAAATAGTATACTTCTACCGGAAATTTCAAATTGGGTTGTGCTTTCATATTCTAGGTTTTCTTACCATTGTTTGACCTTGATTATAATAGGACCCATTTTATATACTGGCAAGTTTTCTGTGAACCTGCCACATCTGTGTACTTTTAATTACACATATATAAAGTAAAGCTATTTTATTTGGCCTCTGTCTTTTTTTTTTAACCTTAGCTACAAAATAATTTATTACAACACAGCTTCAGCACACCTGTGTACAAGCAAGCAGCTGACTGCCCTACTAGGGGACCTTCTTCTTCCCCCTCACCCTGTGGACCTCCTCTATCAGATCTTTCAGATACTGGATCTCCTTGGCCAGAGAATCTTCCTTCAGAGCCTCCTTTTCCAGCTCCTTACACTCGCCAGTGAGGGCCTCCTGCTCTGCCCTCTTCTGGCGGTACCTGGTGGCTGCAGTTTTGCTCCATCTTTTTGAGTTTCTTGCCCAGCTTCTCCCCCCTTACTTTTGCTGCCACGATCTTCTCCCCAGGAGGGTTGTAAGGTTTGGGGCAGGCAGAGCCACCGGGGACACCTGGAGATGGCAGGCTCTGGATAGGAGAGCCACCAGAGGCAGAGGGGCTGTACTGGGGAGAGCCCAAGTAGGACTCGGGACTCGTACAGATGCCACTGTCATTATCTGAGGGGGCATCTTCCTCCTTCACACACAGAGGGACCAGGACAACGGAAGCACTGGAGTCGGGCTTCCTATCTCCTTCTGCAATGTCCACTTCACTGCCGAGCTCTAAGCTGAAGGAATGATCTGGAGTGGAAGACAGAACCCCTGGGGAGAGGGAAAGGGGCTGCAGGAGGTGAAGGGGGCAACCTGGACTGCTTTTGTTAAACTTTCTGGGAGATGGCCAATTGGGTTCACTGCCTGGGGGGCTCCTTATTACTCTCCTGGACTAAGGGGGCAAAGAGATCACACGTGTCATATAATGTGGCCAAAAGCTCATCTGGCATGGTTTCCAGGTCATCTATACCCAACAGGGAATCAAAGTCAAACTCCTTCGGATCCATTTTTTCCAACATCCAATCTGTCCCAGAGAAAGCATCCTCCTTGCCGGTGTCTGAGGCACTGGCCAACCCATCCACAGCCAGCCATTCGGAGGAGCCCGCCTTGGCCTTGTCGCTGGATAACTCATGAGGTTTGAAGTGTTTGGCCACCTCCAGGTAGTCATCTAAGAGACCTAGGCTTTCTTCAGGCCCCAAACCCGACTGGTCGAAGGGGGACGTCAAGCCCCCACCAGCGCCTCGCTGCTCAGGAAGCTCATCTCGGTCATGTGGGGCTTTGCTGGAGTCGAGGAATGTGCTTAATTCGAAGGTGTCTTTGTCGGTTACAGCAACGCTGCTGCTGGATGTCATGAAAAGCGCCATGGCTTGAGCCGCTGTGGGTGCTGCTGCAGAGCCTGGTGCTGCTGCCCGCCGCTGCAAGGGCCAACGCTGCCGCAGGCACTGCTGCCTCTAATACACCAAGGCGGCCGCGAACCCTGCGGGAGGGGAGGAGGGCGGGCTGGAGCTCTGAGAACTACATCTACAGGAAGGCGGGACAGAAATCGGCCTCTGTCTTCTATAAGTACTAAACTCCATTCTGTGAGTTTAGTACTAGAACCAATCTAATAGACCTTTGAAGTTGTTGAAAGATGGACAGTTGAAATTTTCTCATCACCCAGGCTTTACAGGTGCTGAATGAGGAAGACATCTCCTTGTGTCTGTACCACATACAGTGCTTGCTTTTCCTGACTTTTTCCCACTCAACAACCCTGTGAGGTATTGGTGGTGGTTGTTGGAACCACCCCTATTTTGAGGAAACAAGCCAGGGTTCTAAATCTAGTAAGTGATTTTCCATAAGATTCTGCTCCTTTTTTTTTTTTTTTTTTTGGCGGTACTGGGGACACATGGGCATTGTACCTCTGAGCTACACCTCCAGCCCTGTTTTTTATCTTTTTATTTTTGAAACAGGGTCTCATTGAGTTGCAAAGGAACTCGCTAAGTTAGCTGAGGTTGTCTGCAAACTGTGATCTTCCTGTCCTCAGCCTCCAGAATGCTGGGGTTACAAGCATGTACCACCACGCCCAGATAGATTCTGCTACTTTTTAATGCCTATGTATTATCTAGAATATAATGTTTGGTGTATTATCTAGAATATATTATTTGGTGGATTGGAAAGTGCTACCATGTTTGAAGAGTAGCACTTTTAGGGTATAGGCCTTACTATTTCAATGTTGGCTTCACAATATCCCAAATATGTATGTCTTAACAAAATTTCACTAAATAAGAGGAGGTCAATAAAAATGAAATCAGGAACATTTGGTGCCTTATCTGCTTTCCTGCCTTCTAGCTTTAAGTGATGAAACAAGAAACATGTAAAACACCACTACAAACAAGCCCAAGGTTTTCAATCTATGGACAGGTTTCAATACAGACATCACTTTCATAAGAGCAGCCCACCACAAAATGACCACTGAGGATGCAAATAAAGCAAGTTTGGATTCACCTCAAGTCAGTTTATTGTGTTTTCTATTATCCCTGGTATAGCTAGATCCAGTAACCTTGCATTGGTGTGCAGCAGTTAGCTTGAGGTTTAGTCAGTAAGCAAACCATTTTAGCAGTTTGAATGTGTATCATTAATTCCCAAATATCCAAAACAATTCTGAGTAAATTAATCATATATGTTCCAGTAAGCATTCTTAGAGCCATAAACTAAAAGATTTGACCATGTAACTTAGAGGAAAGATTTATTTTTTAGGGTTTCGGGTTCAGTCCATGTGAGGCCAGAGATAGTTGGTGTCAGGGCATGGTGGTGGGAGGCAGTGAGAGGGAGAACACTTGGGCTGTGCTCTTCACATCATGGAGGCCAAAAGGAAGAGAGCAAGGGAGGGGAGCCATAGATAATCTCCAAGGGCACACCCAGATAAATCCTTTACAGTAGATTAACCACTGCTGGTATTAACAACCCTCATGACTCAACTATATCAATCCTGAATATTAATAAATGAGCTATTTAGGGGACACACACACATATATATATATACATACATAACATATATGTATATATGACACTTCATATCATATATACATATACTTCTTTTGTGTGGTACTGGGGATGGAACCCAGGGCATTCTACTTCTGAGCTACACCCCCAGCCCTATTTTTTATTCTTTATTTTGAAACAGGGTCTCACTGAGTTATAAAGGGCCTCACTACTGCTGAGGCTGTCTGTGAACTGCAATCCTCCTGTCTCAGCCTCCCAAATGCTGTGTTTACAAGCATGCACCATCATACCCGGCTATACAGACACTGTTTTTGCAGTAGTGAAATCAAATCCAGAGTCTTGTGCATGTTGGGACTCAGTGAGCTACATCCCCAGCTCAGTAAGTATTGAGCACCTACAATATTCCATACAGTGTTCCAGGATTGGGGATACAGCAATAAACAAGATCTGGACTTAATTTTTTTGAAATAATCAAATATTTTATTTTTTTATTTTGGAATACTGGTGATTCAACCCAGGGCATTCTCCCTTCAAGCTATATGCCCAGCCCTATTTTTTATTCCTTATTTTTGAAATAGGGTCTCACTGAGTTGTGGAGAACCTTACTAGTAGCTGAGATTGGCCTTGAAACCTGTGATCCTCCTATCTCAACCTCCCAAGTACTGGGATTACAAGCATGCACCACATCAGCTATAACCAAATATTTTAGAAATGTACCCTTAAGCCGGGTGTGGTGGCGCACACTTGTAATCCCCGCATTTGAGAGGCGGAGACAGGAGGATCTTGCAGGTTTGAAGCCAGCCTCGCTGGTTTAAGAGACCCTGTTTCAAAAAAACAAAAACAAAGTATAAAATAGGTCTGGGAGTGTAACCCGGAGGTAGAAGGGTTTCCAGGAACCCCAGTATCACCACACACATACACACACACACACACACACACACACACACACCCCACAAAACAAAACAAGAAATGTACCCTTAAGAGGAGATAAGCTTTGAGATGAGTTTTTTGTTTGTGGTACTGGGGTTCCTGAAAACTCTTTTTTTATATTTTTATTTGGAAACAGGGTGTCAAGCCAACAAGGCTGGCTTCGAACCTGTGGGATCCTCCTGTCTCCTCCTCCCAAGCGCGGGAATTACAAGTGTGTGCCACCACTCCTGGCGAGATGAGAATTTTAATAAAGTACATTAGACTACAATGCCACACAGAGGTCTCTTTTTTCTTTTCTTTTTTTTTTTTTTTTTGGTGGTACTGGAGTTCCTGGAAACCCATCTACCTCTAGGCTACACTCCCAGACCTATTCTATATTTTTATTTGAAACAGGGTCTCTGAAGCCAGTGAGGCTGGCTTCGAACCTGTGCGATCCTCCTGTCTTCACCTCCCAAGCGTGGGGATTACAAGCGTGAGCCACCATGTTTGTTTGTTTGTTTAATTCTTAGGTTGTATGTGTTTGTGTGGTACTGGGCATTGAACCCAGAGATATTCTACCTTCAAGCTAAAACCCCAGCTTTATTTTAATTTTTACTTTGAAAGAAAGTCTTGCTGAGCTGGGCATGGTGGTGCACACTTGAAATCCCAGTTCTTGGGAGGCTGAGACAGGAGGATCACAGTTCGTGACCAGTCTCAGCTACTTAGTGAGGCCCTTTGCAACTCAGTGAGACCCTGTTTCAAAAAAAGAATAAACCGGGTGTGGTGGCGCACGCTTGTAATCTCAGCATTCAGGAGGCAGGAGGATCATAGCTCGCAGACAGCTTCATTTACTACTTAGGCCCTTCACAACTGAGTGAGACCCTGTTTCAAACATAAAAAGGACTAAAAAATAGGGCTAGGGGTGTAGCTCGGAGGTAGAATGCCCCTGGGTTCCATTCCCAGTACTGCAAAAAAAAAAAAAAAAAAAAGTTTAAATGGGTTTTTCTAACCGTTAACCATGTTCTCAACCAATTCTATTTGATTTCTCTGTAGACTTTTCCAACTTTTAATATGCTTCTTTAGCACAAGCTAATGGTGAGTTATTGCTGGTTCAATATCTTTGAAGCAAACAAGGTTTTCACCTTCACAGTCTAAGAATTTGGTGCAAGTCTTTGATGCAGTGTAGGAGCCTCAAGCCCTGCAGTGGCAGCCGCCTTAGCGCAGGAGGCCGACTCCCCTGCTGCTCACCTGCTCCGCCCTGGCACTGGCTTCTCCAGTACTACCCGGCGACCAGTGCCCGCCTCCCCACCTCCTCTGCTCCACCTCGAGGCACCGCCCCTCACTCCTCACTGGCCAGGCAGAAATTGGGCCCACGCGCTGCTTCACCTCGACGGTAGAGCTAGAGTGACCAGCTCTTTATTTTTATCTTGAAACAAGGTTTCACTAGGTTAATAAGTCTCACTGCTTGCTGAAGCTGTCCTTGAACCTGCCGTCTCAGCCTCCCAAGGACTGGGATTACAAAACTGCACCACCACGCCTCGCTGGTCCCAACTTCTGACCTAAATGATACCAGCCCACTGAACTCTTCAGTTCTATGGTATGTGATTTCCCTTCCAACCTGGATTATCTGACTACAATGACCTTGCTTGTGTTAGGTCAGCAGCTATGCTGATAAATTAGCTCATCAGCCCAACTGGCTGGTAAGCCTCACAGAACATAGGGTCCCACCTAATGTCAGGGGGCAGTTTCAATATAGGGTATATCTGAGGAAGCAAAAAGGCAGAGGACAGAAAGAGAAAGACAGAAAGGAGAAAGAAAAGAAGAAAGAAGGAAGGGAGGGAGTGAGGGAAGGAGGGAGGAAGGGTAGGTTATAAAAAGGAGCAAGAGGAACAGAGGGGCAAAATGGTTTTTCATTTCAATGAGAAAGTGTGTATCTGAAAAGAGAAAGCATAGATGGAGAGGAGAGTGAAACTGCGTAAGAAGAATATGTTAAGTGCAAAAGGATGACATCTATCACCTTCTTTTCCCCTAAGACTGAAGCTTTATCGTGGAGTGCCAAGTTGGCCAGGCAGGGACAGTGGTAGAAATGCCAGGGGGCACAAGGAAGCAGCTGCAGTGGCCATCCATCCGCAGGGGCCTGGGGACAGGATGCAGGGGAGACCGGCCAGGATCCCTGTGGTGCTCTATGAAAGGCCCCAGGCTGTTCTACCAAATAGATACATGAGACCCATACCATGATCAAGGATGTCATTGTGTGTGTAAATATAGCGTTTCATAGAATAAAGCTAAATAAGGCCTTAGCAGGCAGCTAGTCTTGCTGGCTCATTTTAAAAATGAGGGAACTGAGGACAAGAGATAATAAAGAGAAAAACCTAAGTCTACTAGCCAGTTAGTAAGATTGGAATGAAGGTCTCTGAATTCCCAGGTCCCTCAACACAGCTGTCTTCCTGTTGTAACAGTGTGTGTGTGTGTGTGTGTGTGTGTGTGTGTGTGTGTGTGTGTGTGTAAGCCAGGGGCATTCTACCTCTGAGCTACACTTCCAATTCGTTTCAGTTTTATTTTGAAACAAGATCTTGTTAAGTTACTGAGAATCTCGCCAAGTTGTTGAGGCTGGCCTTCAATTTGCAATCTTCCTGTCTCAGCCTCTCAAATACTGGGAGTTAGGCAGGCGCCACCATGCCCTAATTAACTATTAGCCATTGAGCAAACATTGAGGACCTGTAAATGTAACATATTTGTTCTAAGGTATGAAGAAAAAACCTTGTTCTAGATGATGTGGGCAAGAATTATCATTAGAGTTCAGAAAACAGAATCTTCAATTTTAGTTTTGTTTGTGGTGCTGGGTCAAACCCAGGGCCTTGTCCACGCTGAGCTAAACCTCCATCCCCTACTTAAACATTTTTTATCATTTTATTTTGTTGCTGGATAATACACAACACAGAATAATTCATCAAGAAACACAATATTGAAGCTATGTCCAGCACCTTTTTTCAGATGGGGGTTGAGGGTTTGGATTCTACTGGTTTAGACAGGTGCTGTGCTGAGTAAGTTAAAGGGGCTTTTCCCCAGGAGCTTTCCACTGAAAAGTGCAGGTTACAGCTGGGTTTGGGAGGCTGAACAAGAGAATCACAGGTTCAGGGACATCTTTGGCAACATAGACTCTGTTTTTAAATAAAAAATAGGATCCAGTTGTGGTGGCACACACCGGTAATCCTAGTACTTGGGAGGCTGAGCTAGAAGAATCGCAGGTTCAAGACCAGCTTCAACAACCTATTTTTTTCAAAATAAAATATAAAAGCCGGGTGTCGTGGCGCATGCTTGTAATCCCCGCGCTTGGGAGGCTGAGACAGGAGAGTCACACAGGTTCGAAGCCAGCCTCAGCTGGCTTAAGAGACCCTGTTTCCAAATAAAATATAAAATAGGTCTGAGAGTGTAGCCTGGAGGTAGAAAGCCCCTGGGTTCCATCCCCAGTACCATCAAAAACTAAAAATAAAAAGTGTTGGGGATGTAGCTCAGAGGTGGAATGTCCCTGAGTTCAATCCCCAGTACTACAAATAAGGAAATACTCTTAAAAATAGAAAAAGGAAGCCGGGCGTGGTGGCACACACTTGTAATCTCCACGCTTGGGAGGCAGAGACGGGGATCGGGCAGGTTCGAAGCCAGCCGCGCTGGCTTGAGACCTTGTTTCAAAAAATAAATAAATAAATAAATAAATAAATAAATAAATAAATAAATGTATATCTATATATCTATATATCTATATCTATATATAGATATATAAATATATAGGACTGGGAGTGTAGCCCGGAGGTAGAAGGGTATCCAGGAACCCCAGTACCACCAAAAAAATAAAAAAATAAAAAAAAAACATAAAGGAGGCCAGGCATGGTGGCTCATCTTTGTAATCCCAGTACTTGGGAGGCTGAGACAAGGAGGATCATGCAGGTTCGAAGCCAGACTCAGCTACTTAGTAAGGCTCTCAGCACCTTAGAGACTCTGTCCCCAAATAAAATATAAAAATAGGTTTGGAAGTGTAGTCTGTAGGTTGAATGCTCCTGGGTTCCATCCCCAATACCACCAAAAAATAAAATAAATAAATAAATAAATAAATAATAAATATTCAGGTTAAAACTGCAAGCCAACTTTAAACTTTGGTTATTTAACAAGGGTTTGTGTGGTGAGGGTAAAAACCTTCAGCTCTGGCTGGGCATGGTGGTACATGCCTACAATCCTACTTAGGAGGCTGAGACAAAAAGATCACAGGTTCAAGAACAGTGTCAGCCACTTAGTGACATTCTCAGCAACCCAGTGAGACTATGTTTCAGAACAAAAAAAAAAAAAAAAAAGGAAAAAGGGGAGATAAGAGTGTACCTCATAGGTAGAATGCCTCTGGATTCAGTCCCTAGTATCACACACACATACACACAAAAAATGAGATGCAGCCACGGACTGCAGTGGGTCGGCTGCCCATACACAACCAAGTGCATCTTGCTATCGAGGGAAGTTTAGAGATAACCCTCACAAGTTGTTAGGGTTTGGGTCTGGAATGTCCCCCGAAGTCCTATTTTGAAAGCATGGTTCCCAGTAAAGTAAGATTCAGAGGTAGGACGTTGGGGCGATGATGGGATCGTGAGGGCTGGAGAGATTTGGGAGGGGAGGCCTAGCTGGAGGAAGCAGGCAGGAGGCAGGGCAACACTCTGCAAGGGCTTTTCTCTTTCCTTCCCTGCCCCTCCCTCCCTCCCTTCCTTTCTTGCTGCCATGAACTAAGCAGCGTTGGCTTATCTTTTCTCCAGGCCCCTTCCTTCCTTCCTTCCTTTTCTCCAGGTCCCTCCCTCCCTTCCTTCCTGGCTGACATGGACTGAGCAGTGTTCCTCTGCCAGGCCCTCCAGCCATCTGTTCTGCTTCTCCTCATACCCAGAGCAGTGGAGCGGGCCAGCCGTCCATGGGAGGCCTCTGAAACAGCCCAAGCTTCCTCCTCTGAGTCATTCTGTTCAGGTACTTTGCTCACAGTGAATGATGGAAAGCTGAGTAACACAGAAAGCCTGGCCTAGGAGGAAGTGTGAGCCTCACTGGAGCCCTTGGTGTCCACAGCCCAAGTCTAGAGTGGAAACGGCAGGGAGGTGCAGCAGGTGAGGGAGGGTCTTCTGTCATAAATCAGGCAGGACTGATGGTCAATATTCTGGGTTTTCTTTTCTTTCTTTCTTTCTTTCTTTTTTTTTTTTTGCGGTACTGGGGATAAAACCCAGGGGCATTCTACCTCTGAGCTACACCACCATCCTTATTTTTTATTATTTATTTATTTTGGCAGTACTGTGGTTCCTGGAAACCCTTCTACCTCCGGGTACACTCCCAGACACCTATTTTGTATATTTTTTATTTGGAAACAGGGTCTCTTAAGGCAGCAAGGCTGGCTTCAAACCAGTGCGATTCTCCTGTGTCTGCCTCCCAAGTGTGGGGATTACAAGCGTGCACCGCCACGCCTGGCCTTGGGTTTTTTTTATTGCATCCAACTCTTCCAATTGTAGAGTGCCTCCGAGTATTGACTGAGCCAGAATCACTCCAACTACCCCCACTCCCCTCCCACCACCAAGCCCTGATTACCATTTCAAGCTACAAGTACAGGAGCTCCACAGTCCACAGCGGCTGGCTGGCTACAGCCCTTCCTTTGTTGACAGGAGCTCCCTTGACAAAACACATAAGATGCCTGCATGTTTTGTTAGGTGGGACAAGGTCCCCCCCTGCCAACCGGCTTCAGAATTAACCAATTGGAACATTCTGTTTAATGGGTTTCCTCTAGTGCTGCAGTTCAGGGAAGTTAAAGTACAAAGGAGTCAAACTTAGGGTCTACAGAAAGAAATAGGGCAAGGATGGTGAGTTTTTTTGTTGTTGCTATATTTTGTTTTTTTTTTGTTGCTTTTGTCTTGGTACTATCTTCTTTGGTCCTTTGGAAGAGAGTACAGGGAACCAGAGACATGAAGAGAGGGAAATAGTGGCTGATGGTATCGCCTTCTCAGGGGCAGGTTCAAGTGTTGAAGAAATGGAGAACGTCAGCGTTGTTCAGGGATTGTGGGTATGGGGTGGAGGAGAAGCACCAACGCCAAATAATATTTCCTTAGTTGTTTTTACATCTTTCTAGGATTATTTCTTAGTTTTTACTAACCACTCGGGCCTTCCATGAGTGTTTTCCAACTGTGCTTCTGAATAAACGTAATTTTCTGGTCCTAATCATTCTCAGCAATACCAGGCACAGTGAAATTCAGGCTGGTTAGAGCAAAAGCAGGAAGTTTTTAGATCTGCCAAAGTCCTAGCCTGCTCTAGATGGAAGCTGTCAGGAATCCTGGGGATAGACCAGCAATCTTTGTGAACAGGGCCTGTAGGTGGTCTGATGCCCATTTAAATTTAAATATTAAGAGCACTTTCTTTGCTTTCTACCTCTTTTTGGGAAGAGCTGTTGGAATCTAACTTATATCCTGATGTAAGTATCTATACTACCTACAATAGCTCTCAAACTTCCTTAGGAGAAGAGGTGGGAGGTGGGGCATGTTCACCACGGTAAGAAATGTTAATCTTAAAATGTATAACTATAAACTCCAGTGGTCTTTAAAAGCCCTCTGCAATGAACTTGAGCTCTTTCCACAACTTGCTGCACACAGGAAATTTGTATTTGTTTTTTGCTGTTGCTCTGAGTCCTCATTTGAGCTCAGATCCTTCAATGTGAACTGCTCCCTTTGGATTTAATCTTCTCCTAAAAGGAGGGAAAATTCTTTTGCTGTGGTTGGGTCTGGAATATCCCCATAGGCCCATGTGTTAAAGGCTTGGTTCCCTCCTAAGGAGCTATTGGAGGATAGTGGAAACTTTAAAGAGCTGTGGCCTAGTAGGTCTTCTGGTCATTGGGGGTATGCCTTCAAAGAGACTGTGGAAGCCTCTGTTCTCTTTCTTTCTCTCTTTTGATTCTAGCCATGAAGTAATAGACTTCTACCGTGATGTACCATGCTGCCACAGACTCAAAGCAATGGACCAATAGGCCATGGACTGAAACCTCCTAAAACTATGAGCCAAAATAAGCCTTTCCTCATTAAGTAGCTGCAGCTTTTCTTGAACCACGATCCTACGATCTCAGCCTCTCAAATGCTGGGATTACAAGCATGCACCATGGGCTGGGGATGTAGCTCAGAGGTAGAACGCCACTGGGTTCCATCTCCAGTACCGCGCGAGAGAAAAAAAAGCCTTTCCTATTTTTAAATTGATTTACCTTAGGTATTTGTTAACAGGAACAGAACACTAATGTGTCTGTCCTGCCACGCTTATCATCCAAACAAAAAACAGCGTTCAAGTCCTTCAGTGTCTTTTGTCTAGCCTGCTAGATTCTCGGTGGTTCATACACACATTTTCACTTTTAACCACTGCAAAAGTGAAGTCAATAATTGCAAATAAATGGAAGCTCTTCTACAGAAGCCAACCTCAGCTATGTGAATCTGTACAAATTCCCCTCTGAAATGGCTTAAATGCACTTGAAATGGCCACTTGAAGCCAAGCACAGAGGCCCACACCTGTAATCCCAGTACTTGGAAGTCTGAGACATGAGGATTACAGGTTTGAGGCCAGTGTGTGGTAACAGCAAGACCCTGCATAAAAAAAAAAAAAAAAAAAGGGCTGGGGTGCAGCACAGAGGTAGAACGCCACTGGGCTCAATCCCTAGTACCACAAAACCCACAAAAAAACAACAAAAAAAGAAATGGCCATTTGGTTTTTACTGCCCAATCTTTATTTCTTCTTCTTAACTAACCCTCCCAACTCTTGGTATCCAAAAGTCTGGTTGAGATGATCTGAACTAATCAAACCCATCACAAGAAAGATCATTTTAATGCACATACAACACTGGCCTGCCATTAGTGACGTAGAGTTAGAGAATATAATAAAGAATGAAAAATGACAGTGGTGAGCAGCATATATTATAAAGTATCATTCTGCCAGGCTTTGCTAACTTTTAGGCCACAGGCCTAGAGTTAATCTGAGCAAAAAAGGTTGCTGCTTACACTTATCTATATCAACTTCCTTTTTATAATTTACTGGAACTAGAGAAAAAGTATGGCAAAATGTATACAATTTACTAATTGTACAAAACATTAATTTAGCAAGATGATATTAGTTACAGTCATCAAAATGAATATTCAACACACTTTTCACTGCCACTTCCATGAAAAACTTAGATAAATAAGTCACTGGCTGAAAAGTCCAACAGGAGCAATTTAAACTTTACATACAACAGAAAAGATCAACCTTGCACAATAATACTGCAGACACAATCACTAAGAGGCTCTCCATGCTGCCAGGGCATTACTGGAATGTTTTCAGAGTCCATCTTCTACATGAGACATCAGCTTTCCAAGACCAACACTTGAAGCCAATAGATGTAATACAAAATAAGGAGTTCTTTATTATTTATATAAAACTCGTACATTAAAAAAAATTAAGATTGAACAACTCTGCTGACCCCCTGAGGAAGCTAAGAGCTTTTATGGGTCCATCCAAGAGCCCTGTATAAATGATTCAGTCACCAACCTCCTGGCCACAGGAAAAAGGCACAAAATCCAGGGCCATCCACGTGGCTCCATCATTGGCTCTGTAAACCGACTTTTCCTATGTTAGGCTCCACAAGCAAGCCAGGGGTTCCTGAATAACATTAAAGAACACTATCTTCTCTGGCCCAAGTTAGAGTGTTTTATCAGCATACAAGTTGATTTTTATTTCTTAAACACTTTCAATAAACTTCTACATAAGAAACTTTATTACAACATATACAGATTTGACACGGTTGTTTACAAAAAAACCTATTTTTTTCAGCTAAATAAATCAACATGTCTTTGAAGTTCTAGTCGGCTTAGAGAAATGATTTTTTCTTTCAAAACTGTGTTGTCATGCTCTGAGTTCTGAGAGAGGTCACAACTTGCTTGTACCTGGCCACAGTCACTTTAAGCAGCATTAAGAGACCTGGCATCTTTAATAAAGAGCATACAATTCTGTTTCTTAAAGCCTAATGCTAAAAGACATGCTATAGCCAATCTAGACAAACATTTATATTTAGACAAGAGGCCTCTCTGAACAAATAGCCTACAGAAACCAATGCAGTGATTTGTTTTCTTGACAGAGAACTATGTAGCACTGCTTAGCACATTATTCTGTAGTTTGAGAATAAGAGTTATTCTTCCCTTGAAGAAGTAGGTCCCCTTCTGAAGAATAATGTTGGTTACCCCCCAAAAATCAAAATAGACCAGCACCAAATGAATTATTAGTTTACAAAAAAATAAACTTAGCTCTTAAATCTTAAAGTCCTATAACTCAGACTAAATAAATTAACTATAAAATCAGAAATTTTGTCAGCTACAGTATAATTTAAAAAAAAAAATTTTACATTTCAGGTGGCGGAAGAACAGTCTCACACTGATCACCATGAACTTCATCACTGCATCAAAAGACACACCTTTTTTCCGGCTTGTCTTTGCTTTTAGAAGTGAGCTGTGGCTTCCCATCTGTGATGCTGTTAAGCACAGCATCCACAATGAGATCTTTCTGAAGAACACACCATGTAAAGCACTAAACCTGTTTTTTGAATCTGAGGAATCTGCATGGAAAGGACCTCAAATCTCTTTCAAAGAGCCAAACACCAAGCAGTCTTCTCACCGATCACAGCTATTCATCCTCCACAAGACAATGCACTGAGATTTTTAATTCACAGATTTTATGTTAGTCCTTTAGAACCCAATGCCCATGTTTCAGTTCAGAAATGTCAGGCTATTCAAGCTGCCTTCTTGGTACAAGTTCCTTGAAGATCCTGTAAATTTATCTTTGACCTATGGCAAAAAAAGACAAAGTAATAATATGCAAAATGTTAGGCATGTATAATTTTTACTTGAGACGATTACACCTGAATATTAAAATTTTAAACAGCATATTTTTTGAAATACAGGGATAAAACCTGTTAAAGCTATCTGTTCATCTTACCTGTTGTGAATCATGTGACTTTTGACAAGATGTCCTGCTGCCAATGCTGCCATCAGTGACAGTTCCCCAGCCATTACTGTAGCACACACAATTCGGGCAAGCTGACGGGCATTCTCCCCAGGATTGTCCTTGCATGCTCCTTGAACACCAAGCATCTGTAGCCAGAGCCATACAACACAAGATACACCCTTAGAAATCAGGAGCAACAACTTCTTATTAAATCAACTAAAATAAGGGCAACTACAATGAGATCTAAACAGAAATAGACTCCAGTGGAAGTACTAAATTTCTAAGAACTCATAGCCAGGACTTACAATTCATATGGCATGGCTAATAATATCTACAAGCTGGCTGTTAGTATATATTCATTTGCTCTCTTAATCTACTCTCTCAATTTACTAAGCATGTGACTGGGCATGCTATGCTTATTTGGACATACTGGGTTAGGCTGGTAGGACATTAAAGTGGAAAAAAAGAGAATGGTACCTAGTATCTGGTAGCAAGAGAGAATCCCAGGGAGTCAGAGGTAGATGTAAGGTCACTTAACTCTATGCCTGATGTGTCATACCTGCAAACAGGCCTGCTGAGGTAGGAGGTTGGTCCCACCACCCACAGTTCCAATTTCTATAGAGGGCATGGTGCAGCTGATATACAAATCTTCATTTGTGGGACCACATGCTTCCATTAAAGTGATACAATTTGAACTACCAACGTTCTGTGCTGCATCCTGGAAAAATAAACAAAAATATGCAGTACACTTCCTTCACTTAGAACAACCTAACAGAAGAAAAGAGGAGGTTGGAGAGCTCACCTGTCCACAGGCGATGTAGATGGCTGTGACAATGTTTGCCGCATGGGCATTGTAGCCTCCTATGCTCCCGGCCATGGCAGAGCCCACCAGATTCTTGTTAATGTTTACATCAATCATAGCTTCCGTTGTTGTCTTTAAGATCTAGACAAGAGTTGTGTAATTTTACATCTTCACTCAGAAGATTCAGGGGAATGTTGCCCAGATCTACATTTTTCTTTTCTTTACTTTTTCTTTTTCCTCTTGTGTGTGATACTGAGGATGGAACCCAGGGCTTTCTACCTCTGGGCTATACATTCAGACCTAGTTTATATTTTATTTGAAAACAGGGTCTCACTAAGTTGCTGAGACATACTATACCTGGCCAAGATCTACATTTTTCTAACTCCAGACACCAAGAGTTCACATGTAGCCACATTTAAATCCTATCTATCCTCAATAAAAAGATTATCAGTAAAGTCTGTTCCAGTGAAAGCAAAGCACAGATGGGCATGGTATAAAACAATTGGGCTGTAAAACATGATGGATATGGTAATCCTAGTGCTTGGGAGGCCGAGACAGGAGGATTGCAGGTTCTCAGCCAGCCTCAGCTACTTAATGAGGCCCTCAGGAACTTAGTGAGAGCCTGTTTCAAAATAGAGGGGAAAAAAAATAGCGCTGGGGTGTGGCTTAGAGGTAGAATACTCCTGAGTTCAATCCCCAGTGTTTCATATAAAAACAACAATACAAAACTGCCAGCCAGGCATGGTGGCACACGCGTGTAATCCTAGTACTTGGGAAGCTGAGACAGGAGGATTGCAGGTTCACAGCCAGCCTCAGCTACTTAGGCCCTCAGCAACTTAGTAAGACAGTGTTTCAAAATAAAGAATAAAAAATGGGTCTGGGGGTATATCTTGGAAGTAGAATGCCCCTGGTTTCAATCCCCAGTACCACAAACAAAACAAAACAAAACAACAAAAAAACTGTGTTTTTTGGGGGGAGAGGAATAATAACTATGATTGAACCCAGGGATACATCTCTAGTCTTTTTATTTTGAAATAGGATCTTGCTAAATTGCTGATGGTGGCCTCACCTCAAATCTGCGATCTTCCTGTCTCAGCCTTCTAAGTACTGACATGAGCCACTATATCCTTCTTAAACAACTATCTTTAATGGAAAACATAACCCCATAAATTAACTTTATTTAAAAAATTATTACTCTTTCCTCTAATTTTTAATCCAATTAAAGATTATTTTTAAAAAGCCACGCCCAAGATAAAATATTCATCCAACCAGCATTCGGCTGAGACAGGAAGATCGCGGTTCACAGACAGTCTCAACTACTTAGTGAGGCCCTTTGCAACTCAGTGAGACCCTGTTTCAAAATAAAGAATAAAAAATATGGCTGGGGATATAGCTCAGAGGTAGAATACTCCTGGGTTCCATCCCCAGTACTGCAAAAAAAAAAAAAAAAAAAAAAAATTAATCCAAGTACTCACTTCTCTGACAACCTTGGCTGGAATGACAGCTTCACAAACAACAGTCTTTCCTCTTCCTTCAATCCAATTTATGGCAGCAGGTTTCTTGTCTGTACAATAGTTACCACTAACTGCTAGGATCTGCATTTCAGGGAAATATTCATGAAGTTTTGAAAGTGCTTTCTCTGTACCCTGTTAACAAGCAAAAAGAAAAAAAAAAGCACTAAGTATTCATCAGAAGGAGTTTATTTATATCTACAAAATACTTCTTCTGTTTTATTTTTTAAATTTGTGTTTGTATGAGGAACATATTGAAAATGGAATGCATTCAGACTGTGCTTAGTACTCTCTCCCCCTCACTCCCTCTCCTCACTCCCTCTCCCCCCAACAACGAAATACTTCTAAATACAATAATTGTACTTCAAAGAATCAGAGCACAAAAGTAACAGCTGTTCTATTACTACCATCCCAGCAACTAATTGGGATTACAGGCAGCACCACCATGCCTAGCTGTATATTTCACTTCTTAAAGATAAGTCTTAAGCTGGGCGTGGTGGCGCATGCTTGTAATACCTGTGCTTGGGAGGCAGAAACAGGGAGTGCGCAGGTTCCAAGTCAGCCATGCTAGCTTAAGAAACCTTGTTTCCAAAATAAAAAAAAATATACAAAATAGGTGTCTGGGAGTGTAGCCCAGAGGTAGAAGAGTTTCCAGGAACCACAGTACCACCAAAAAAAAAAAAGGATAAGTCTTGAAGTTTCCAAAAGAGGTCGACTTTAAGGTTAATTGGACAAAGTTTTCCTATGTGCTGCAGACTGAACCCAGGTCCTCATGCATAGGAAACATATGCCCTTGCTCTATCACTGAATTATATCCTTAGCCCCACATTTTTGGGATTATTTTTGGACAAAATTTTGAAGTGTTAATCCTAAGATTTTTTTATAGCCCTTATGAGTAGACATATACAATGCCAGGATTAAATTAAGTATTATCACATATAAACACCACCAATGAACACATTCCTAGTATATATAACATGAGCTACAACCAATATTTAGCTTTTGATGAATATTTTAAATCAAGTAAATCTTTAAGAATATAACATATAGCCAGGCGTGGTGGCGCACACTTGTAATCCCCGCGCTTGGGAGGCAGAGACAGGAGGATTGCGCTGGTTCAGAGCCAGCCTCGCTGGCTTAAGATACCCTGTTTCCAGTACCACCAAAAAAAAATAATAATAATATAACATATATACATGGTGTACATGGTACATTATAAAAAAAAAAACAGATGGACAAAAACATCAAGTTTGCTCCTCACCCTTGTCTACCTGCCACCAAGTTCCTCTTTCCTGAAGTAAACATTTGTATAAGTTCTACGTGTATGTATCCATGCTCACCTTTGAAATCATGTTCATCCCCATGGCATCCCCTGTCTTGGACTGGAAACGGATATAAAGATTGCGTCCAGCCATACTAATGTGAAGTCTCTGCAGACGTGCAAATCTGTAAACAAAAGCAAAGATTTTATTTATTTTTTTAAGATGGAAGTTATCTTGAAATCTAATTCAGTTACTTCATTTCATGCTTTAAAAAAAGCTCATGGAGATTACTTATCTCGTTTTATTTATTTGTGTGTGTTTATGTGTGTGTGTATGATACTGAGGATGTTTGAACCCAGGGGCATTTTACCTCTGGGCTATACTCCCAGCCCTATTTTCTTTTTTATTTAAGGTTCTCACTAAGTTGCAGAGGACCTTGATAAGATGCTGAGGCTGACCTCAGACCTGCAATCCTCCTGTCTCAGCCTTGAAAGTACTGGGATTACAAGGGTGTGCCATGATGCCTGGCTGATTTTGTTATTTAAACTCATAAGGGAAACTATTATATTCTTAGGCGATGAAGAGAGGGTAGAATAGACAATTGTTTCTTAAAAGATGAACTTAAAAAGTCCAAATAAAAAGCCAAACATGGTGGCACACACCTGTAATCCAGTACTTGGGAGACAAAGACAGGAGAATCACAGGCCTTGACAACTTAGCAAGGCCCTCTACAACTTAGCAAGGCCCCATTTCAAAATTAAAAAATACAATAGGGCTGGGGTGGTAGCTCAAAAGTAGAATGCTCCTGGGTTCAATCCCCAGCACTACATAAAAACACAAAAGAAGTCCACATAAAAGCACATACACCAGCTTCAAATATACTGGAGCTGTAATGATTATGCTTCTTTGTAAATTTAATTTTCTATATTCAAAGTAAACCTACTATACTAATATTCTAGCCTGCTTGGAAAATCTTTTTATCAAAGAGTTCTTCCTCAGTGCAAAATAATAGACTTAGTTTATTAGCTCATACTTACATAAAAAATCTAATTTATCTTTATGAGGTATTCATTTGAATTAATATCCCCCAAACAAAATATAAATATTAGTCTTTTTTTTGTGTGTGATACTGGGGATTGAACCTCTGAGCTACACCCCCAGCCCTATTTTATTATTTTATTTTGAAACAGGGTCCATCTCACGAAGTTGCAGTGCCTAACTAAATTGCTGAGGCTGACCCTGAACCTGCAATCCTCCTGTATCAGCCTCCCAAGTACTGGGATTACAGGTGTGTGCCACCATGCCCAGCTAAATATTAGTCTTTCTAAATGAATAGATTCAAAATTTGATTCTACTGAATTGTTTTAATTATGTTATCTCAAGCAGGCGACATTTTTTTTTTTTTTTTTTTTTTTTTTTTTTGTGGTACTGGGGGTGGAACCCAGAAGCTTTCTACCTCTGGGATATACTCCTCTGGGATATACTCCCAGACCTTTTTTTTTTTTTTTAATATGTTTTATTTGGAAACAGGGTCTCACTAAGTTGCTGAAAGCCTCACTAAGTAGCTGAGGCTGGCTTCGAATCTGTGTGATCCTCCTGTCTCAGCCTCCCAAGCACTGGGATTACAAGCATGCACCACCACGCCCGGCTTAAGCAGGCAACATATTAAGTTATATTTAGCAAACACAGAAAATGGCACTGGCTCTGAAATAAACGCAAATGTATATATAAACTCCATATACCTGCTGGTGCTATCAAAGGCCTCCTTTATTAATGCAAACCCTTCAGGTGTTTCAAGCCAGGCCTTCACTTCTGCAGAGTCACAAGCTCGGGGAAAACGTACCACTGGGCCACGAGTCATCCCGTCTGCAAGAACTCGGCTACTGGCACCTCCGCCAAGCTAAACAGTATATTACAGAAAGAGATTTTAGTCCAGAAGGTACTTCTGTTTCTCCCACACAGTGTCCTTGACTGTCCCCAAATCTGTTCTGGTTGCCTTGCCAAGGGTATATTTTAAAACAGGCAAATAAGTAAATTCCAACTTACACTAATTGCTCTGCAGCCTCTATTAGTGCTGGCCACAAGACAACCTTCTGTTGTTGCCATTGGAACCTGAAATTCTTTTCCATCTAAGCACAGAGGTCCAGCCACTCCAACAGGGATGGGCATATATCCAATAACATTCTCACAACAGGCTCCCATCACCTAAAAGGGAAAGTCAGGCACTTAGTGAAAATCTGTATCATAAACACAGAGTAACTTAGCCCTTAGCCATAATAACTTTGCTACACCTCCTGCCCTATTTTTTATTTTTTAATTTGAAACCAGGTCTCACTGAGTTGCAAAGGGCCTCACTAAGTAGCTGAGGCTGTCTGCGAACCACGATCCTCTGGTCTCAGCCTTCCGAATGCTGGGATTACAAGTGTGCGCCACCATGCTCGGCTATACATTTTTTAAAAAATATCTACTCATTTATTTTTTGGTACTAAGGACTGAACTCAGGCATTCGACCTCCGAGCTACACTCCTAGCCCTTTTTAAATTTTTATTTTAAAATCAAGGTCTTGCTAATTGATACAAAACTGTGATCCTCCTGTCTCATTCGTCGTCTTCTTCCTTTTTTTTTTTGGAGTGTGGTACTGGGAATTGAACCCAGGAGGACTTGCAGAGCCTCACACCTGCGATCCTGTCTTGGCCTCCCAGGTACTGGAATTACAGGTGTAATTACTATAATTACCACCCATAATTATAGTAAAATAATTTTAAATAAAAATGTTTTATAAAACTATGTATATTAAAAAAAAAAGTCATCCTAACATATTGGCACAGGCTTATAATCCCAGTACTTAGGAGACAGGAGGATGGCAGGTTTGTGGCCAGCCTTAGCGACTTAGTGAGGCCCTCTGCCACTTGGTGAGACCTTGTTTAAATAAAAATAGGGCTGAGGTATAGCTCGGAGGTAGGATGCTCCTGGGTTCAATCCCCAGTACACTGAAAAAAAGAAGAAAGAAAGAAAGGAAGGAAGGAAGGAAGGAAGGAAGGAAGGAACTAAAAAGCTACATACCAAAGAGTAATTATAATCTCTATAAGGCAGGTACTGTAGAGAAGAAGGCTCTGAAAGCTTCTTGGAAAGTAACTGTCGGCGAATAGATACACCTCGTTCATGGGTTTCCATCAGAGTTTCCAATTTGTAAGCTGGGATATGCTTAGCATTGACCAACTGGATGATCTCAGCATCACTAAGGAATTTTGCACCTTTCTAAAGCAATGGAAAGAAAATGGGAGGAAGGTTAGAAAGGGAAGTGACAGAAGACAAAGGATTCTACTTCATATTATTCATAATGCTAAACTGATATCTTTTCTACTATATCACTGTAGTTCTGGAGTGCAGAGTAGTTCAGCCACTATGGAGATCAGTATGGAGATTCCTTAGAAAACTGGGAATAGATCCACCATTTGATCCGGCTATACCACTCCTGGGTATCTTTCCAAAGGGGTTGAAATCAGAGAACTACAGTAACATATACATACATACCCATGTTCATAGCAGCACAGTTTGTAATAGCCAAAATATGGAACCAACCTAGATCTCTATCAACAGATGAATGGATTGCAAAATTATGGGAAATCACACAATGGAATTCTATTCAGCTATAAAGAAGAATAAAATAGCATTTGCAAGAAGATGGAAGGAACTGGAAAACATTATGTTAAGTGAGGTTAGTCAAGCACAGAAAGAGAAGGGGCATATGTTTTCTCTAATATGTCCAAGCTAGGGAGCAGTGGTAATACCAGAGGGACTCCAGATGATGGAGGGGAAATCTCAGCAAAGCTAGAAAGGAAGGATAGGAGAGGAAAAAAGCTGAGGTTGTTCAATGGAGGAGCTACATATGAATATGTGTAAGAGCATAAATACAACATGGTTGACCTGGACACTCTCTATTGGGAGGGGGGAAAGGAAATGAAGGGGGAAGGGCATGAAGCACAATGTAAATGTACACCATTTTCAATATGTTCTACTTTTAAAAAATAAAAATTAAAAATTAAAAATATATTCCTATAAATAAACAATTTATTTAATATAAACAATGCCAAATGAAAATAAAGTGCCCTGTCATTGTTGTTTTAAAATTATAAATATTAGCTCCTACTAACTGTACAAATTAATGGTTTTGCTATGACATTTTCATACATGCATATAACCTTAATCATATCTATCTTCCCTACTACTGCCTTTTGGGGGTGGGTAATGAGGACTGAATCCACAGGAATCCTACCTCTGAGCCCCAGCCCCAGCCCTGTATTTTTTTTTTTTTTTTCTTTTTGAAAATAGCATCTCACTTAGGGCTTCACTAAGTTGCTGAGGCTGGCTGCGACACTGCAATTCTGTCTCAGCCTCCCAAGGACTGGGATTACAGGCTGTGGCGCCACGTGTGGCTTCCCTACTACCCTTCTTTTGCCCTTTTCTTCCCTGATAGTTTCTCTTCTACTTTCAGATTGTCTTCCCTACAAATGGCATTACTTTCTTCCTTTTTCTTTTTGTAGTATTGAAAGATTAAACCCAGGGACATTTTAACTCTAAGCTACACCTCTCGAGACCTATTTTTTATTTTTATTTTGAAACAGGATCTCACTAGGTTACTGCAAGGATTGCTAAATTGCTGAGGCTATCTTCCAATCTGCAATCCTGTCTCAGCCTCCCAAGTACCAGATTATAGGCGTGTACTACCACACCCCAACTTCAGGTTTTAAATTAAGGTCTTTGATCCACTGTTTATCTGGTTTCTGTACAGGGTAAGAGTTAGAGCTCTAGTTGCAGTCTTCTACATAAGGGTATTCAATTTTCCCAGCACGTGATAAAGAGGCTTTTTTCCCATGTATGTTTTTGGTACCTTTGTCAAAATCAGATGGAATTCTATGTGTAGGTGTATTTCTGGGTTCTCTATTCAATGACATTGGTCTGTGTGTCTTTTTTTTTTTAATAACATTGGTGTTTTGATGGGGAGTGTACTAAGTCTATACATCACTTTTGGTAGTATGACTTGCAACACACACACACATACACACACACACACACACACACACACACACACATAAAATAAATGTGACTTAGCAAGGTTCAAGTGTGTGTTAGATGTTATACCTATTATTCAAATTTTTGTAAGTTTTTATAAACTTTTAAAATTTTGAGTAGGTAATATAGTCACATTGTTAAAAATCTTAAAAAAACATAAAAAGATATATAACAGTCTTTAACTCTACCTACCTAGTTCTTTGCTATTCATACTCAAATATGTAAACAGGTAATCACTGTTGTACTTCATTGTATATTTTCCCAGAGATCTTTTTATGCATGAATATACATATGTATAGATATACCTATAACCTCACCTAAAGGTTGGGTCAGAGAATATTAATAAATATATTAATTTTAAAAAAATATTCCAAATTGCCTTCCTCACCAGCAATGTAAGAGAGTAACTTTCTACCCATCAGAGTATGTGAATAAATTTTTGGATTACTGTCAATCTAATGAATAAAATATCTCAAGTATAGTTTTAATTTGCATTTCTCTTAAAATAAGGTAGATTTATAAAAATTAGAATTAGTCTCCTCAATTTGTAGAAGCTGTTTCAATAATAGAGATTAGCCTTGGGTCTTTGATTATAAGTTGCCAATACTTCTGGTTTATTAGTTGTCTCTTGATTCTGCCTGTGATGATAACACACATTCACCCTCCAAAACACTGGCACCTCAATGGTTCAATAATCAATTCTGTGAATACTACCTGTGGGTTTTTTCAAAGATCTTTGAAGACATTAACATTAGCCTGTTTTTTCTAAAGAATATTAAATAATATAATGTTATGTATTATTAACATAAACATTAAGAAAAATTATTTATAAAATATAAAAGTTAAAAAATAGACTAAAATATGCAAGTGAGGTTACATTAAAAAAACTGTAATTAAGATTCTGATGTTCACTGTTTTGCTAACCCTGTATACAGACGAAAGGAGGTATTCATAAACATGTAATAAACACACCCCCACTCTTATACATATGTGCATAACTTCAGAGCAACAAATACTGCATGATCTCACTTATGTGTGGAATCTAATGGTGGATTCCAGTGGCTGGGGGAAAGAAATGAGCTGTTGGTACAGTGACTTAGTTACACAGATAAATATAAGCTCTGGAGACCTAACATACACCAATGTGACTACAATATTGTATGGAATCTGCTAAGAAGGGAGACCTTAAGTGTTCTCATAAGAAAGGAGGGAAGAGAAGAGGAAAGGGGGAGTAGCCATGCAGGTGATAAACACTAATTAGCCTGACTGTGGTGATTATGCAAAGTTTCTATGAAACCATCAAGTTGTATATTCCAAGTATATACAATTATGTCAATTATACCTTAATGAAAGTAGGGGGGAGTGCATTTTATCAATAAATATATGGGGGGGGGAGAATTAGCCAGATGAAGGGATGTGGATAGAAGAATCTTTGTGTTTAAGTACAAATGGACTCATATGATTATGTACGCAGAACATCCTGTTCAAGTTTCAGGAAGGAAAGCCAGCTTCCTCCTGAATGCAGACTTACAAAACTAAATCAAAACAACTGTCTTCTGTCTTTGCAGTTCATCTCAGGCCTCAACACACATGAGAATATGGTCGTTGCTCATATCGCTGATAAATATTTAATACACTAGAAAGAGTTTTCACTCAGGAATCAGAAAGCCTTAGATCCTGCTCCTAACTTTACCATTTCCTTCACGCATTATGTTGGGAAATTACTTCAACCTCTTAACCCTCTGGGGTTTCTCATTTGAAAAATAGATAATTTCACTTATATCACAAGGTTGTGAGGAATATAGACAGTATCTGTAAACCATGTAACATGGTACCCTGAGTTTGGTAGTACTAAGCAGATAATCGTTTTTCTTCCTTTAATAAAAAAGTTCCTTTTACAGAGAAATTTCAAGCTTGAGGCTAAGTAATTGTCCTCACCTCTGCATTCCCAAGTATCTGTAGACATTCTTCATTAGGCCGAGGCTCGCTAGGAAGTTCAATTTCAGGTTCTTGTGTCACCAGTACAGATGAAGTATCAGAGAAGGAGCCACCAACCACAAATGTAGCTCTGTTGGAGGTGTCAATTTCAGCCACTAAAGGTTTTATCACTTCACCTGTTCAAGAGATCAAAAGAAACCTCAAAACACTGAACATAATTTTTAAATGAACTCAACTTTTTGATAAATCAGCAATGGAAAAATTGAAAGCAAGCCAGGCATGGTGGCACACACTTGTAATACCAGCATTTGGGGGGCTGAGACAGGAGGATCCAGGTTTGAGGCCGGCCTCAGCTACTTAGTGAGGCTCTTTGCAACTCAGTGAGACAGTTTCAAAATAAAGAACAAAAATTAGGGCTGAGGGTGTAGTTCGGAGGTAGAATGCCCCTGGGTTCCATCCCCAGTACCACAAAAAATAAAAATAAAAATAAAAATAAATAGGGCTAGGGGTATAGCTTGGGGGTAGAATGTCCCTGGGTTTCATCCCCAGTACCACAAAAAAATAAAAATAAAATAAAAATTAAAAAAAAAACCAGAAAAAGAAAGAAAAATTGAAAGCAAAGAGAGTAAGAAATTACCTTTTCTTTCCTGGTTTATCTCTGCTGTCTCTTCCTCTACTGACTGAAACTTCTGATTATTTCTGACCAGTGCAGGTTCACGTCTACAACAATTGTCTGGGACTTTCTTTTGGGCCACTATAGGCGATGTAATGGGATTTTTTAATGAGAGTGTAGATTCTGTCTCTGCTTGTTCAAAGAAAATGTACTTGACAGCCAGAAGAAGAGCTAAACTTAGGGTAATAACTTGTTCAATATCCATGCTGATCATCCTAAATAAAATGAAGAAAATTAAAATGTCACTGTTAAATACAAAAGGTACAACTTAAACTTATAACAGCATAAAGTACTATGCTTAATACACAACAAAGGAAACTTCAGTGCACTTACTTAGAGAGATAAAATTGCCAGAGGGAAACACTTGGTTCAATTCTCTTGGACACATTTTCATCCAGACCTAAAGAAACCTTAGAATGTTCCGCTGTACTGTTTTGAGGAGAAGGATCAGCTATCCAGCGACTATGAGCATGAACAAGAACCAAGCCTAAAGACTGAAATAAAATGTTAAAAATTATGTATCTTCTGCTTATCAATAGAATCCAAATGTCTCATTACTACATCTGGACACCACACCCTATTTTCCACGGCCTCCCCATATTGCGGCAACAAAGATCCACACTTATTATATGACTAATTAAGCATGGTCTATTAGTACTGAAGCATCTCAAGGAACAGATTTTCAAAAAAAGATGGAGGGCCAGGCATGGTGGCGCATGCTTGTAATCCCAGCATTCGGGAGGCTGGAGGCTGAGACCAGAGGATTGCGATTCTTGGACAGCCTCAGCTACTTAAGTGAGGCCCTCTGCAACTCAGTGAGACCTGGTTTCAAAATAAAGAATAAAAATAGGGCAGGGGTGTAGCTCGGAGGTCGAATGTCCCTGGGTTCCATCTCCAGACTCGCAAAAAAAAAAAAAAAAAGATGGAGGAACCTGAAAAGTCTGTTTAGGGGACAGAGACCAAAGACCTTGAACCTCAGAAAAATGAAAAAGAAATTAAGAAAAAAAAGAGAGTAGGATATCATTGAAAAAGCCAAATATTATATAAAGAATAGGAGGTAAGAAACATAAAATTATACAAAAGGACATTAGAACTGAGAATACTGAAGGGAGAAGAAAACAATCTCTTTACCATAATCATTTTAACCCTCTGAGTTACAGGATTTGGTTTATTTTCTTCTTCTTCTAGAACTCGAGCAAAATGACTGAGCTGCCAAATAGGACGACCTTCACGGCTTTCCCGAGAAAGCTATAAAAGAAGTCAACATTATGTTAGAAGGTATTGATTTCGATTAGGTGGACTTATGTAATACGAAATATTACTCTTCTTCTAATGCCAGAACTGTTCTTACCTCTAATACCAAGGACACACAAGCTGGGAAAAATGTCATGAACACGAAGTAGTTGGCCAGAACTGACATGCAGCCAAAGCAGCACATAATTTCAAGTTGACGCACCCCTGGGTAGAGAGAAAGTAAATGTGTAACTAGTAAAGTCGGGGATTTCTGACACCGCATATGTCACAAGGTCTCTGTCTGCAGGTAGACAAACATTACTACATTAAGCTCTTTGCCATCTATTGGAAACAGCATTAAGAACACAGAAGAGATGCCAAGACTTAGAGACAGCAGGAATAGTTAACTATGTCCCACAAAGGCAGTGACCTTGTCTTTTCTCCTGTCCCCAACCACACACAGTGGCAGTGTTTAATACACATGGGTAGAGAATGGGCTACTTTACTGGAAGAACTTCCCCTCTTCCATTTAGGCTATTGATCCGATCTCACTTATTACCAAAAAAGCAACGAACCTTTGTACCAAGGACTTTTTATATAAAAAACTAGAAAATACCGCCAGTTATGCTACTCCTGATATAGCATCAAAATAAGTACTTCTTGTGTACCACTAAACCTTATTTCTATAAACCTACTGATGCCTTTATAATTCTGGTTATTTTATCTGTTTATAAAATGACATAATGCAAAGCTGGGCATGGTGGCGCACACTTGTAATCCCAGCATTCGGGAGACTGAGACTGAAGGATTGCAGTCGCGGACAGCCTCAGCTACTTAGTGAGGCTCTCTGCAACTTAGTGAGACCCTGTTTCAAAATAAAGAATAAAAAATAGGGCCGGGGGTGTAGCTTGAAGGTCAAATGCCCCTGGATTCCATCCCCACACCCGCCAAAAAAAAAAAAAAAAGTGCAGGTTGGTTCATAATGCTTTTATTATTAGAATTTTGAAGTGTCTTTATTTTCATGTTTGAGAGTGATGTGAAATTTTTAAAAATTACAATGTATGCCAGTGTCCTATTCTATCAAATAATTGATTACAGTTTAGAAAAGGAAACATACTATTTATTTATTTGTTATGGTATTAGGGGTTGAATCCAGAAATAGTCTTATCTCCAAGCTACACCCCAGCCCTTTTTACTTTTTATTTTGAAACAAGGTCTTGCTAGGTTGCTCAGAGTCCTGCTGCGTTGCTGAGGCTATTCTCAAACCTCCAATCCTTCTGTCTCGGCCTCCCAAGTACTTGGGATCATAGGCATGCACCACCACACTTGGCTTACTCTCTGTTTTTAATAGCTCTTTCAGTTAGCAGCTGTTATTGGAAAAAGGAATAATTTTTATTTATATTTATATTTATATTTATTTATATTTTGAAACAGGGTCTCACTGAGTTGCAAAGAGCCCTCACTAAGTAGCTGAGGCTGTCCTTGAACCATGATCCTCCAGTCTCAGCCTCCTGAATGCTGGGATTACAAGAGAATGCTGGGATTACAAGCGTGCGCCACCACGCCCGGCTCAACCTACATTTTAAATAGTAGCTGAATACAATGATTTTGAGCCCAAGATCATCAAAAGCACACCTGACCAATGCTTTTACAGCATAACCATCTACTATTTTTCTAGGTACAATAATAACTTGTGTTGTTGCCATATGTTCTCCAGATATTCTTCCTTAGTGTCACCAAATAAGTCTCTCTGTACTACTTTGGTAGTACACAAAGAGGTAGCACCAATTCATGTACTTCCAAGAAGCTAAGCCAGCCCGCCTGTCTGCCTTCCTTCCTTCATTCCTTCTTTCCTCCTCCTCTCCCTCCCTCCTTCCTTTCTTCCAGTTCATATAGTTCCAAGAAGCTAAGCTTCCTTCATTCCGCCCTCCCTCCTCTTTTGGTGCTGGGGATCAATCCAGGTCCTCATGTGTGCTAAATGAATGCTCTACTTCTAAGTACATTCCCAGCCCTGTCATTCTCTTTCCTACCCTAAGCCAAATCCCTAACTTCTGTGTAAAACTTAAGTCTCTGCACTGGTTCCTTCAACTACAAATCTAACCACTACCTTTGTCCATTTTTCTGACCATATGGTTACAAAACTCATGAACCCTCTGCTTTCCGCATCAGTTTCAAATTAAAATTGTGCTCCCCAAAAGTCAATTTTAAGGCTCGTAAGTTTCTTTTCTTTTTTGGTGCTAGTGATTGAACCTAGAACTCTGATGCCCTATCACTGCTATCTCAGCATCATGTATATAAATGCTTTTTTTTTTTTTTTTTGGTGGTACTGGGGGTGGAATCCAGAGGCTTTCTCTCTACCCCCGGGCTATACTCCCAGACCTTTTTTTATATTTTATTTGGAAACAGGGTCTCACTAAGTTGCTGAGAGCCTCACTAAGTAACTGAGGCTGGCTTCGAACCTGTGCTATCCTCCTGTCTCAGCCTCCCAAGCACGGAGATTAGAAGCGTGTGCCACTACGCCCGGCTGTAAATGCTTTTTTTTTTTTTTGTAGTATTGAACCTAGAGCATTCTATCTCCAAGTTACACCCCCAGTGCTATTATTTATTTCTTATTTTTTGAAAAAGAGTCTCACTAAGTTGCAGAGGGACTCACTAAGTAGCTGAGGCTGGCTGCAAACCTGAGATTCTCCTGTCTCAGCCTCCCAAGTACTGGGAGTACAAACATGTGCCACCACACCTGACTTATAAATTCTTAAAATTAATTTTCAAAGATATATTCTTGCAAAGTAAAATCTTTATTGAATGAAAGAATACCTAAATAAAGAATAATTTATCCGAAATTAGAAGAAACGTTATTTTTTCCTCTTTAGTCTCATGCTTATTTTAAAATGTATTCAAAATTGCTTACAAACCTGACATGGTGCCCACTCCAATAACAAGACATTCAACAAGAGCATCAAGGGTGAATGTGGGGCCTAAAATTGCCATTCCACGAGCAATGTTTTCCCTTACTTCATCCTAAAATACAGACCAAACATCAATAATGGTAAGGTGCAAAATAACTTTAAAAAGTATTAGTGAGCATCCTAGGATTTAAATACTAAGATCTATTTTACCATTCAAAAAAAAAAAACAAAAAAGAAAATATACAATGTAAGATTAAGCATATGTTCAAGATACAAAGTACAGTAATAATATAAACAAAAAAGGACACACAAAGTACCCTGCTTCCTTTCCCTGTGAATGACATATTCCTAAGGAATATTCCTTTGAGGTAGTGTATTAACCCTATCACTTAAATTCCACATAATTAAATCTTACAAGAGCTACTATTAATAGATCTTAGTTGCGATTTTTTAAAAAAAGCCATGTTAGTATTATAAAACCTAAATCATTTCCTTGTTAACATGCTCAAGTGATAAACATCAAATATGCTGGGCATGGCGGCAAACACTTGTAATCCAAGTACTTGGGAGGTTGAGACAAGAGGATCTCAGGTTCTTGGCCAACCTCAAGAGGCCTTCCACAACTTATTGTGACCCTCTTTCAAAATAAAGAATAAAAAATAGGGCTGGGGAGTATAGCTCGGAGGCAGAATGCTCCTGGGTTCAATACTGGGTACCGCAAAAAAAAAAAAAAAAAAAAAATCAAATATATAATCACAGCAAAACTATGAGTTATTTTGAGGGGTATAAAATGGAATAATACCCTTGGATCCTATCTTACTCTTTGTATGTCTCACTAGGTAGATGTTCTTATTAATCCAAGTCATTTCATCATAATTTCTGAAAACTTTTTTTTGTAGTATTGACGATTGAACTCAGGAGTGTTCTACTTCCAAGCCACACCCCAGTCTCCTTTTTTATTTTTTGTTTTGAAACACGATAACTAAGTTGCTGAGGGCCTCACTAGATTTCTGAGGCTATTCTTGAACCTGTGATCCTCCTGTTCCAGACTCCCAAGTCTGGCCATCACAGGAATGGACCATCACACCTGGACTGTGAAAACTTTCAAAAAGGAAAATGGGGAAGATTCAAAATGCCAATGGCTATGGAATTATATTTGAGACATTTGATAAATAGGACTATTCCTGGGGTAGTTACACAGAATAGTATTAATTAGAACTTAAGAATTAAAATTTTGGGCAATCCCTAAATCCTGATTTACAAAGAAATTCTATTAATCCTTTCTACTAATATAAACTAAAAAAAGGAATACTATTCCCATTTTTGTCTAATAAATAATACTTACCTGTGAATTAGAACTTAGGGCAAATTTTGCTAATGCGCTTGCTCTGGAAAGGTCAATTAAAAGCAGGAAAAAGGGCAAAGCTTCACTGAAAAAAAAAAACCAATATGATCAATACAGTAGCAGAGGAAAAATATGATCTACAAAGTCTTTTTTAAAGCAAAAACTCTTCCTCCCCCACCCCATCCATACTTGGTATGATCTTATAGTATACGTACCCAGACCAAGATGTATCTATCCTATTCTTTGATATCTCCAACAACAAACATAACAGTTGCTCAAAATAATTGTTAATTTGTGGAGGTACTAGAGATTGAACCCAGGGGTGTTCTATCTTTGAACTACACCCTCACCCCTAATTTATTTTCTCTTTTAAATTTTGAAATAGGATCTTGCAAAAGTACTGTGTGCTGACCTTGAACCTGAAATCTTTCTTTCTCAGTCCCCCCAGGTACTGGGATTACAGACATTTGCCATCACGTCTAGCTTGTTAAAAAAAAAAAAAAAAAAAAAAAAATCTCCTAAGCCAGCGCGCGGCTGGCTTCGAACCTGCGCATTCCTCCTGTCTCTGCCTCCCAAGCGCGGGGATTACAAGCGTGCGCCACCACGCCCGGCTTGTTAAAAATATTTTTAATGTTAAATGTAAATATAAGCCAGGCATGGTGGTATATAATTGTAATCCCAGTACTTGGGAGGCTGAGACAGGAGGATCACAGGTTTGAGAATAGCCTAAGCAAGCAGTGAGACTCTCATCAACCTAGAGAGACCCTGTTTCAAAATAATAAAAAATAAAATATGGCTGGAGATATAACTCAGAGGTAGAATGCCCCTGGATTCAATCCCCAACACCACAAAAGGAAAAAAAGAGAGAGAGAAAGACAGAGAGAGACAGAAAGAGAGAGACAGAGAGAGGAAAGCCACTTTCCCTACCCTAAGGAAATAATTAGAAATAAAAATAATTATACACAAAAATTTGGCTACAAGGATATTCAGTGTTATTAATGGAGAAAATTAAATAACCCAACAAAATGCCGGGTCTGGTGGCTCATGCTTGTAATACCCGCACTTGGGAGGCACAGACAGGAGGATTGCTCAGGTTCAAAGCCAGCTGCTGGCTTAGGAGACCGTTTCCAAATAAAAATTTAAAAATAGGTCTGGGAGTGTAGCCCGGAGGTAGAAGGGCTTCCAGAAACCCCAGTACCACCAAAAATAAAAAATAAATAAAAAAATAAAAAAATAAAATAAATAAACAAATAACCCAACAATCTATCACTAGGGGATTAGTGAACCACAAAATGTTCATATGGGAGAATTCTATATAACCATCACTAACAACTTAAAGACGTGGAACAATATTAATAAACTATTAGGAAAGCCAGGTGGCACATGCTTGTAATGCTAGTACTTGGGCGGCTGAGACAGGATGATCGCAGGTTTGTGGCCAGCCTCATCAACTTGTGAGGCTCTCTGTAACTTAGTGAGACGCTGTTTCAAATAAAGAATAAAAAATCGGGGCTGGGAGTGGAGATCGGAGGTCAAATGATCCTGGGTTCTATCCCCAGTACCACACACACACACAAAACTATTGGGCATAAAGAAATTATAGAACATTATTTATGATAGGATCTCAGAAAATTTCTTTAATTATAAAATAAATAGGGAAAATCATGTACCAAAATACAGTTATTAAAATTAGCTAATAGATTACATGAACGATTCCCCCATGTTTTATAAACTTTTGAAAATTTATATATTACTTTTAAAGCATCAGAAATAGAAGTTTTAAACAATATATTCTGAAAAAAGTATATTTAGACCTTACATACTTACTTCAGACCTGTCAATTCTTTATCTAAGAAGTGAATGACAACTGTACTGAATACAAAACTTGAGAAAATTGTGAAGAGGCCAGCAATACCTAAAATGACAAAATTTAACAATGAATAATCTTTACCCTTTATAACATATATAACATTTATTACCATATAATATTCTTCTTTTTTTTTTTTTTTTTTTTTTGTGTGTGTGTGTGTGTGTGTGTGTGTGTGTGTGTGGTACTAGGGATGGAATCCAGGGGCTTTCTACCCCTGGGCTATACTCTCAGACATATTTTATATTTTATTTGGAAACAGGGTCTCACTAAGTTGCTGAGAGCCTAAGTAGCTGAGGCTGGCTTCAAAGAGCTGAGATTACAAGTGTGCGCCACCACGCCCGGCTCTCCCATCTAATATTCTGAGATGATAAAATTGTCTTCAGATTATTAAGGTCTCAAATTTTAGAATGTCTAATTCCTAGTAGTAAGAAAAGAAACTACTGAATGCAAGGAGCATACTTTCTACAATGCACATATTTTCCAAATATAAGATTTAAACTAATAGGGTTATTTTCACAGCAAATAAAAACATCCTATGGCACAAAGGAGTTAAATATATAAAAGAATTACCCAAAATATATTTTGATCCAAGTTGGCGTAAATTCTGGAACTGGAAGTAAATATACAGGATTGCTATGCATCGTGTTATTGTTAGAATTATTATGTCACTGCTCAAAACATCCTATTGAGAGAGAAAAAACAAAACTTCATTAGTTTTGACCTTTAAAATAAACAATCAAAATTAAGAACTTTTAATTTTAAATGTACCATTAATTTACATGTAAAAACATCAAACATAAGTCAAAAATTAAATCCAATTTTAAATAAGCCAGTGTTAAATCAATTTATGATAATCATTTTCCAATTTAAATTGCTTATAAAAGATATATTTCTCAAAGTCAATTATACTCATTTGTGTATAAAAAGGAAGGGAAATGCATTTTGTGTGCATTTCCAGAAATTTGAGATGTTCATGAATATTAAAATAAAGATTTTACTCATAATTTCTTTTATTTACATATTCTTTGATATTCTTTAGAAATTGAAAACGTAATTTAGTCAATAGCAAATTAATTTAACTAACCTCTTCAAATTTTGGACACTCATAATTCCAACCACAGATCTTGTCATTGCCAGTAAACATGTTCATGGACATCATACAGATGGTCAGTGTCACTGTTCCCACTATGACTTCCCAGGGATGGGAGGCCACAAAGAGGCCATGCATTCGGAAAAGCCTCGACAACATTGTGGCTACAGAATTCTTGGAACCTAGAAGGAATATCAAGTTCAAACACTTAGTGTATGGCTCACTGGACTTTCAGGGAAAAAATTTAAGAAAAAGTACACTGTAAACTCTGACTCATATGCAGTGTCTGGTACATATAACTATCTGATAGTGTTCTTTATGATTCTAGAAAATAATTATAAAATTAAACTTAAAGGGTTCTGTTATTACCTCCTTACTTAAATCCTTTATTGCTCACTGGCAACCAACTTAAAAGCAAGCATCTATTTCTTAAAAACTATAATTCAAGCACCTAGACCAAACCAAATAAATATTTCAGCCCTGATTATCTGAGCCAAGCAGAGCAATAAGAGCTGATAACAAAAGTGAGAAACGACGATTCACATTTTCTAATTATTTGCATATAAAACACCCTCTTCACCATCCTGGTTACACAAGAGGTAAATACCAAAAACTCTTATTTGTTGAGTGTCCTCCTGTAAATCACAGTAACTTACAACTCTCTTAAACACGTGGCATAATGTCACTAGCAAAATGGTATTTAATAAACCTCCCTAATGCTGTTGTCACCAAAGTCTTTTCTGACAGATGTTTCCACATTAATAAAAAAGGGGTAAGAATTTTGCTGTGGTGGCAGGTTTTCTTCCAGCAGAATCATCAACAACAGGGCTAGACTAATGGTAAAGCATTAGATATGAAATTTTTACAGTAAATCTAAACAAGAACTGTAACAGAAAAGGATGGCTGGCTGAAGTATGTCTAGAGTAGCATTTCTAAGGATTCTCAATACACAGAAGATTCTGAGCTAATGATTATTATGACTAAATAGCATATTTGTTGACTAAATAATATTGATGTTCTGATTCTGAGATAAAACGTTCTATACACATTGTATATAAAAAGGAACTTATAAGCCTTCTTACACTAAAACTAATACCCATGATAAAGTGGTTATTCACCCACAAAAATCAATTCATATTTAAAACGATGATTCATGGAATTATCATTCTAGGAAGAATGAAAATGAATCTTGCATTTACTTAGGAAGTGGTTTATCTCTTGAAGACAAAAGTAAAAGAAAACACTGATCTATCCAAAGGGTTAGGAGAAAGAAAAAAAAATAGCTTTGAAAAAGGAAACCAATGACCAAGTATTATCTCTCACTGTATCACTACATATTCTCTACATTTCAGCCATACCAGGCCACCAGCCAGATTAACTGGTTTTCAAACTGCAGGTCACAACTCTGCAGTGGATTAATGAGATCATGAAGTCAATGTTGTTGGCAAGTACAAGCATTTTTAATAAAACAAAATAGAAAACAAAAACATAATAAAAAAACAGCTGTTAGGTAAGACACAGTATACGCAGGTATTATTTCTTGAAACTTCACGTGTCACAAAATGGTATATTTAAGTGTGTATTCTGGCTTCCAACATAACATGCATTTTTACTGTGGGTCACAATTTTAAGAGTAGCAGTCACTAAAGTATATAAAAGTGCTATGCACCTGCTTATGTTTATTCCTGCTTTTCAACTTCCCATCCTGAATCTTATTCATTTTACCCTCCAGTATACTATACTACACTCATATATAATACTGCTCAGTTAATACCTGGGAAGTGAACAACAAAATTCTTCCTTATTTAAGGAAGGGACTTGGATTTAAAGTGTTAGATTTTGAACCTTTATGAAAGGGTTCAAAAACCTTCCTTGATTATAACTAAAAGCCTCATAGAGGCTATTCATGACAGTTTCTATCACATAACTTCTTTTCCTAAATTGAAAATAAAAAGACAACTCTACAAACGGGTTTAAAGGACAAACTGACAAACATTCCTTCAACTTAAATTCTTCCTTCTCAAGTCAGTATTACCTACCCATCATTACTGAATTGCTACCAGGAAGGAACCGATTTGATTACAAATTGGTTTAGGATAAACCCCTAATTAAATATTAAGCACTTTATGTTTTCACTCAGATGTCCTGATGGCATTGTCAATTGTGCAACATTTTTTCCTAGGCATAAAGTTATTTTTTTAACATTCAGGGAAAAAACTTAAAACATGATCCCGTGAGCCACTGCAAAGACAATAAGTAACCACACCTATTTGGAAACACAAACCAAGCAACTTTACAAAGGTGTGTCAAAAGTAATTACGAATAATGTCATTTCTTATGAGCACCTCCCCATTTCACTGTGATCATGCAAAGCATTTATATGGCACAGAATCCAATCTTCCATCTTCAGCAGAAATTCCAAGTGACACCAGCAGGCTATAGGATAGCTCATACAATAGCTCATACAAATTCAATAAACAGCTTTTCACCATGCTGCAATAACAACAGATAACTTTTACTTAAAGAAAACAAAGGAAGGCAGGACATGGTAGTACATGCCTGTAATCTAAGTACTGGGGAGGCTGAGACAAGAGGATAGCAGGTTTGAGGCCAGCTTTGGCAACTTAGATGGTGTTTCAAAAAAATAAATAAATAAATAAATAAAAAGGGCTGGCTGGGCACGGTGGTGCACACATTTAATCCCAGTACTTGGGAAGCTGAGACTGGAGGATCGCAGGTTCACAGCCAACCTTAGCAACTTAGGCCCTATGCAACTTTGTGAGACACTATTTCAAAATAAAGAATAAAATAAAGCTGGGGGTATAGCTCAGAAGTAGAATGCCCCTGGGTTCCATCCCCAGTACCACCACAAAAAATGAGGGTCTGGGACTATAGCTTGGAGATCATGAGTTTAATATCTAGTATCAAGAAGAAGAAAAGGAAAAAAAAGGAAAAGAAAAGAAATGGAAAATAAAGAAGTATGCAACAAACATTTCACAGAATCTTTAAAATTATGTATGCTTTAAATCCACTGGAATCCCTAAAGTCTTAATCCTATCTGCTACTGAAACCATCTACCACCATGGTTAGCTGCAGAAAAGGATGCTTTATCACTCTGATTTTCCCCTCCCATTTAGCATTTGTATTACACATTCCAGTATTTGTTTAGTATCACTGTTCTCAAATTAACTAGTGTATACATGTTGTCCTTTCCAATGCAGGAACCAGGTTTTATATGGCAATATGCTTTTTATCCTAGATAGGATCTAGCATTCTGCTGCTCAACCTACTATCTTACAAAATCATCATCACCATCACTGTCATCATCTTGCACTGGAAATCACAGAACCTGAATTCTATACCCAATTCTATCACGTTACCTCTTTGTAAATCACAATTCCTCTTAGTTCATTTATGAAGCTAGAGCTCCAAAATTTTCACTAAGTAGAACCATATGAAACTAGTATTTGTACAGATTTTTTTTTTAAAAAAAAGGTCAAATGTCAAATACTAGAAATTTCAAATGGGTTAATCAAAGTAGACGGGGGTTCTCATTATATGACTATCTGTCCATGGTCTAGAAATTAGACAAGAGAATAAAGTGTAGACAAATGTCACATAATCCCACATACACATTTAATCTTGAAATGATCACGGCACTCACACACACACAAACACACACACACAGGTGATCTATGCACAATTTTTTTAGCCTTCATGTTACTAATTCCCATGTCTCTTTACTGCCAAATTTATCATAAGTCTGGAGAGAGAATATAACAAAGTAGGCCTGCAAAATCCAGTCCCAAGTACAGGCCTCTGCTACATCATGTCTAATTTGGAAAAAAAAATTCCACTGCAGAGAAGTAAATAAATTTATGAGTAAAATATATTTGCTGTTTTCTAAGACATTGAAATTATGCATGAGATTATTTAGTAAAGCCCAGAAACAAATGTTTCCTGTGACTGTTCAGGACCAAGTTCAAGAAGGCATATCCTCAAATCCCTAAATATTCTATATGACTGACTAAGATAAAGTACATTAATCCCCTACCACAGAAATCAATTTTTCCTAACCTAAACCAAGTGATTAAAAAAAAAAAAAAAAAAAACAAGGTTTGCGCTAAAAGGACATCAGCACCAAGGAGAGACTGTTCCTTAGTTATATATTAGGTTAAAGGCTTCTTTTGAGTCCCTGGGCAAGCCCTACATAAGGCGCTCCATCCTCTCATCCCGTTCTTATGGAAATAATAGATTACATTTATGTGGATCCACGGTTTGGGGTTAGTGGGCGGCATTTACAGAGATCTCTGCTGTCACAAGAGAGGTCCTGAACGGGGTGGGACACGTTGGGAAATACACCAAATGATGTGTCCATGATGGATGTGTCATTTTGAATCTCACTATGATGTATAATCACGACGCACCAATAAAAGAGGAGAGAGAGAGAGAGAGAGAGAGAGAGAGAGAGAGAGAGAGAGAGAGAGAGAAATGAGAGAAATACGAATGATAGCTCCAGAAGGACAGCAGGACCTGGGCGTGCAGACTGGACGCCCGGAGCGCTCCACGAGCTGTCGGCCCACGGCCCCCCACGTCCGGCGTTCCTCGGACCCAGGGGCTCTGGGATCACCCCGCCCGGCACCGGCTCCGCCCGGGTGCGATCGTGACTACCTGGCCGGCACTGCCCACTTCGGACTGGGCGGGGAACCGGCTACGCCCCGCAGGCCTACCCGCCGCGGCGCTGTCAGGAAGAGGCCGACGGCCGCCCGCCCCGCACGCCCAGCCGCGGGGCCTCAAGGACGTCTCCGGGAAGTCCCCGCGGGACCCGCCGACAAAGCGCAACCGCGGCTCTCGCCGGGTCCAAGGGCTGCCCGCAGCCGCTGCCCAGGGCCGATCGGAGCTCGAAAACCGCCAGCAACACGGCCCCAGCCCCGCTCCCACCCGGGCCGCCCGCTCCCCCTCGGCAGGCGCCGCCCGCTCACCTCCGGATCTCAATTCGAGGCCGCCTAACCCGGGCGCCGGAGCTCAGCCCGTCTCCAGTCAACGGAGACGCGGAACGGAAGGAACTCTGGGTTTACGCACGCTCGGGGCTGAGGAGCCTGGAGCCAATAAGAAAGGATCGTCCGATCGTTCAGCCAATCATCTGCGGGCTGCCCGGCCTGACGGCCTACGTCACGAACGGTCGCCTTAACAACCGCCCACAGCTCTCACCGCGGCGGAGAACGGGCAACGCACCATCTCTCACCACGCCGCGGCCAACCAATAGCTAGTCGAGCCCCAGCAGCAGGCCAGCCCATTGGCCCAAGATCGTGGGGGCGCGAGCGTGGAGCCCGCCTTGGCGAGGACCCGGGGGATCTGGCGGGCGGTGTCCAGCGGCCCCCGGAGCTGACCCGCGGTCATCCTGCCTGTGGGAACTCTATGAAACGCTGGGACATAAAACAGATTTGGAGCCTGAGGAATAACGCAGGGTCAGATTGAGAAGAGAGAGCTCACATACTTAGGGGAGAGAGAGATGAGGGAAGTAGAGGCGGCCCTAAGAAAAGAGGAATATTTTTTAAATGAGGGGGAGCCGGGCGTGGTGGCGGCACGCCTGTCATCTCGGTATTTGTGAGGCTGAAACAGGACGGTTGCCTATTGGAGGCAACCTCAGCAAGTAGCGAGGCCCCATTCAAAGTGAAAAATAGAAAATAGAGAGAGGATGTGACTCTGAGGTAGAACACCCATGGACTCAATCCCCAGCACCATAAATAAATAATAAATGAGCAGAGGGGGTAGCAAGGTGCAACCCAAACCTCAATCTGAATCCGAACTGACACCTCCCCGTGACTTACCCATTAGTACAAATGGCTCCAGTTATCTGTCGTTCTCCTGTGTGGGGCATCCGTCACACACTAGATTCTGAAATGAGTGCGTCTCAGGTATCTTCTCTGATTTCTCTCAGCTCTCCACCGGGTGCTGGCCTTTTATCATCTCTTGCCTGAAGTAGTATGCAACCACCTCTCCCAACTGGTCTTCCCACTCTTGGGCGCGTTTACACCTTCCGCTCTGCCCTGCACTACTGCCACGGTAATCTTATTAGGCCATAGGCTGCCCTGGAATCATCAGCAGTTTCTCATGTCAACTGCATCCAAGAGCCTGACGCTACCACTATGGCCAACCCCACCTTTCTTGTGTCTCTTTCTCTGCTTCCCTGTGTAAACCCTGTGTTTCAGCAGTTCAGCCAAAATGTATATGGCCCTAGGCCGGGCGTGGTGGCGCACTCTTGTAATCCCCGCTCTTGGGAGGCAGAGACAGGAGGATCGCACTGGTTCAAAGCCAGCTTCTCTGGCTTAAGAGACCCTGTTTCCAAATGAAAAGGTTAAAAAATAGGTCTGGGAGTGTACCCCGTGGGAGTGTAGCCTGGAGGTAAAAGGGCTTCCAGGAACCCCAGTACCACCAAAAAAAAAAAAAAAAAAGTATATGGCCGTTTTTCAGTCATACACAATAGCTTGATTTTTAGTAGCAGTAGCAGCAGCAGCAGCAGCAGCAGCAGCAGCAGCAGCACTGGAGCGTAAATTCAGGGGCATTCTACTTCTAAACTACACCCTTCCAACCCTTTTTTATTTTTGAAACAGGGTCTCACTAAGTTGCTGAGGCTATCTTCCAACTTGCAATCATCCTACCTCAGTTTCCCAAGTAATGGGATTACAGGTATGTGCCACCACATATAGCTCAATATATTTTTATCTTTTAATTTAACTTGGAAATGCCCACCCATTTTAAATGTTGAAATCCTAATTATACCATAAGGATCATTTATATGCCACTTCCTTTCCTATTTCTTCAAATATATCATCTCTCCCTACTTTGAACACTCATAGCATTTCCAGAATGTTCTTGTCATGACTTATATGGAAAATTCTTAAAAACAAGAATCATACTTCACACAGTTTTTAAGGTTCTATATTTGGAAACATGGTACCTGAAAAATACTATACACTTAGTTGGAGTCTTTTTGTTTTGGGGTGTGTTGGGGGGGGGGAGCTGGGGACTGAACCCAGGGATATTCTGTCTCCAAGCTAACACCCCAGCCCTATTTTATTTTATTTTATTTTATTTTATTTTATTTTATTTTATTGTTCTGAAACAGGATCTTGCTAAATTGCTGAGGGTCTCTCTAAGTTACTAAGGCAGGCTTTGAAACTGCAATCTTCCTGTCCCAGCCTTCCAAGTACTGTGATTTCAGGCATATGCTGTCACACTTAGCATTAGCAGTTTTAACAAACTACTACCTTGTTAGATTTTCTTATTTTTCATAAAAATTTATCTTGTCCTCAAAAGAAAATGTTTGTTAACTTAATTTTAAAAACTGGAGTTTTAATCCAAATCTAAAATTAGTGCTGTTTCTACTATGCTCCACTGCTAGTCTAGTAGAGGACCTTTATTCATTTCCCTTTAACAAAAGCCTTGAAAAGCACGCAGTGCACCATGGTTTGCACTGGAGATAGAGTAATAAACATAGTGGACATGGCACCTATTTTGTTGTTGTTGTTGTTGTTGTTGTTGTTGTTTGTTATATCTTCTTTATTTAACTGTACCTTGAGGACCTAACATTTTGCATAACATAAAATAGGCCTCCGGTAAGAATCTCTTGACCTTTGGCAAAAATGATAATCACAGTAGCTGCCAAAAGCTAAATGTGACCAGTTATTACATACAATGTACTAGACAATTTTTTTTTTAAAAAGCCACCCAGCCAGGTGTGATGGCGCATGCTTGTAATCCTAGCATTTGGGAGCCTGAGACGGGAGGATCGCTTTTTGAGAACAGCTCAGCTACTACTTAGTGAAGCCCTTTGGAACTCAGTGAGACCCTGTCTTAAAATAAAGAATAAAAATAGGGCTGAGGGTGTAGCTCAGAGGTGGACTGCCCCTGGGTTCCACCCCCAATACCACAAAATAAATAAATAGCCACCTAGAAATGTAAAATAAATCAAGAGGGGAAAAAAAGAAAAAAAAAAGAAAGAAACCAGGTAAAGTTCTGCAAGATAGAGAAAAATTTAAAAGCCCAACAATAAAATAAGTAAATAAGCAAATTTGAACACAGTTGGGAACTATACTAGCAAATAAACACGACTCTTCATTGAAACTATGAAAACTCTTTTGCTATGTAGCATTAGAAGCTTAAACTAGCTCACAATATGTAATAATACAAAATAGTGCATATTATATAATGCAAAAGAGGCCAGTGGAGTGGTTTGGAGCACAACAGTCTCTTCTAAAAGTGTGCACACCTGAGATCTCTGCTGGTCCCTGAGCCTGCCTTCACTGTGTAACTGTGTTTTTACTTGTTTTCTTTCTCATAGTTCGCCATTCCTCTGTTTAGTCCTTTCCCCAACTTTGTAGAATCAGTTGGGGAACAGGTACAAACAATAGTAGAATAGTTGCTTTATTTATTTATTCATTCATTCATTTATTTATTTATTTAGTGATACTAGAGATTGAATCCAGGGACATTTTACCTCTGAGTTGTACCCCCAGCCCTATTTAATTTTTTATTTTGAAACAAGGTCTCACTAAGTTGAGAAGGGCCTCACTAAGTTGCTGAGGCTGCCAGGCGCAATCCTCCTGTCTCAACCTCTGAAGTATAACTGGGATTATAAGTGTGTATCACTATTCCAGCTTGTTTTTCTTTTAAAGGAATTTCTTAGCAGAATGTAGTAATAGACACCTGTAATCCCAGCACTTGGGAGGATGAGACAGGACGATCTCAGGTTCAAAGCCAGCCTCAGCAGTCTAGTTAGGCCCTGTTTCAAGATAAAATAGGGCTGAGATTGTAGCTCAGAGGTAGAATGCCCCTGGGTTCAAACCCCAGCACCACACACACACACACACACACACACACACACACACACACACAATTTTTTCCCTTGAGAAAATGCTTATATAATATAGATATATATATATGACTGTGAACATCTATTTCTGATTCTCAGGATTTGGGGGCTAAGGTCATTGATCCATGAAAGACAAAGAAAGGATAAAACAGATAAGAACTAATTTGGCCCAAATATGAGCACCACTTTTCCTCTAATAGCAAACTTTTTTCTGGTCCCAGAATGAAATGACTATTTAATGCAAAGGCTATATCCAGCCATTTGTCAACACCCAAGCTCCTTTCCTCCTGATAATCATTCTGTTAATCTCAGCCTGTCTCTGCAGCTAACTCAGCCAGGTTCTTAGTCAGGTTCCAGGTTTCTAAAGTTCCTGATTCAGCAATCAGTTGAGAGAGACAAGAAGGAAATGATAAGGGGCAGGGGCGGGGGATAAAGAAAGAAGTTGGAAGGAGCTGGATAAGATTTTACCAGGCAAGTGTGAAAGAAGATAGAAGAATAATGGTTTACAGGGACACTCCTCAGCTTTTCTGAGCAATCCCACTGAAGGAGAAGCTGAAGTGCTATTGCTCAGGGCAACACAAAGGTAAGCAGTATGTTAATACAGAATAAGTCACTCATAGGGGAAAAAATGGTCCAAACTTTATACTATATCCTCACTCTGTCAGTTGCAAATTGCAATTAATTTGATTACATGTCACCCAGATCCTAAATTCAATCGTTTTAGAGGAAGAATAAAAGTTGTAAAACAGCAAAGAAAGAGGCCCTCCCAGTTGGCTCGATCTCTTGTTACAGTTTATATCTCAATGGCCAGAAGCCCAAGGGAGATATTAAACACACACACACACACACACACACACACACACACACACACACATATATGTAATCTTTATTTCTCGCAATGATGTGCCAGTTCAAAGCTGAAGAAAGACTTCCATCATAGCTTCCATGATATCCCCATTCTGCGTGAGTGCACAAGAAGCAACCAACATTTGCTGATCACTTAAGTCACAAAAATGAAACAATTTAACTATCAAAATTTGGGAGACATAGGAGAAAACATAAATGCATAAATGAAAATGAGTAGATTAACACACTAGTCACTCTTCTCAGTCAAGGTATGAGGAAGGCTTCTGTGCCTATTCCAGAAAGATAGGTTGCATGTCTTCCTCCAGCACACAGAACATAAAGTATCTGCAGATGCTGTTCCATGCCTCTTGGCTTACAATTCCTGCTTGCTTTGACCTACCTGTCAGCTGACCCATGCACACCAAGGAAAGTTTTTTAAAAATTATAGTTAATGGCTATATAATAGGCTATAATAGGCTAATAATTTTTGCCTTAAAGAAGGCAATGAAAGCAACCAGGACAGGCCTTCCCCTGCCCAGCCCTTAACTAAAATCCTACAGAAGCTCAGCTACAGGGTGTGGACAAAGCTTTCTGTCTCTACCCTATCCCTCACCAAGGGTGGTTTTTTCTCTTCAAGTCTAAGACTGGTTGGACCACCAGACAAGCAAATCCCATTTTGTGGTCAAAAGTTCAAAGAATAAATTATAATATCTTGTTATTGTTTGGCATCATATTTAATAGAGAATAAAGTGAGTAAAAGAGTTTAGTCTGGCCAGGTTTGGTGGCCCACACCTGTAATCCCAGTACTTTGGAGTCTGACAGGAGAATTTCAGGTTTGAGGCCAGCAATAAAATAAAAATAAAATAAAATAGGGCTGGCGATGTACCTCAGAGATAGAACACCTCTGATTTCAATCCCAGGTACCACATACACAAAGAATTTACCAATCTGTTTCTAGGTCCCCTTCTCATTCCAATAAAAAAAAGTGTAGTCTGACACCGAAAAGGAAAGTGCTATTGTTTATGGTTTGGTTATGGTTTGTGTGTGTCCCCCAAATGCTCATGTGTCAGAACCTTGGTTTTCATTATAACAACCTTGCAAGGTAACAACCTTGCAAAGTGGTGGATCTTTAAGAGGTAGGGCTCAAAGAACAGGTGATTAGGTTACACGGCACCACTTTTGGAAGGGATTTATGTAGTTTTCACAGGATTAGCAAAAGCAGGTTGCTATAAAGCAAGAAAACCTTGTCTGCTTATTCCCTTGTGCCTCTGGGTATTTTTTCCACTTCTCCATGCTGTGATACAGCTAGAGTTGGTGCCATGCTGTTTGGACTTTCTAACCACCAGAATCAGAAATCAATTAAACCTCTTTTCTTTACCATTCTATTACCCAATATCAAGTATTGTGTAAAAGCAACACAAAGAGACCAAGACAGAAGATATCCTGATTTTGGCAGACCTTAATTATAGAAGAAGCACCTCTTTCCACCCTCTCCCAGCATAGGTAGGACAGAACCACCTCTCTTGGTTTTTTTTCTTTTTTGAAAACAGCCCTGAATCTGAAACTTCAACTCGGCTCTTCACTTTCTCCTGTTCCTTCTTTTCCATGAGTAGGGCTGTCTTGGCTTGGATTCTTCCCAAATCAAAAACAGAGTTGAAAACTGGAGTATAGTAGTTTATTTGAGGGATGACCTCAGGAAGGCAGAATAAGAATGCAAATAGAATATAGAAGGGAAGAAAGAAAGGCCATTTTAAGATGCCTCATTCTGCCAGTTATCACTGTGGGCAACTGGGGCTCAATCCTGCTGGGACCTTCTAAAGGACACTGGAGAATGCAACTCTGAAGGATGGTTAAGGATGGTGTGTGACTTTTTCCAATGAACAGTCTCTGGTTCCAGTTTTCTTTGTGTGTGTAAGGGTTGATATATCGAGGCTTTGGAAAAGGCTTGGGGCAGAAAGGCTGAAAGACCCAGGTGATGGTGAGAACTTGAGGGAGAAGGCTTCATCTTGCTCCCAGGCACTCTCCTACACCTGCAGCTGATGGTGAGGTATGACCAGATATGGCAAGGGGTACTATTTCTGCTTTCTAAGGAAAGCATTATGGGTTTCCATATCAATCTTTTTACCCCCCAGTGGGCCTCTTTTGATGACAAGCCCTAAACTGTTCAAGATATTGGCCTTGTTCCCCTGAGATATTTATGAATCCTTCCTAGTGCCAGGCCAGTAATATTTACTTTTTTCATTCATGAATTAAATTCATCTGTTGCTTTTTTTTTTTTTTTTTGGTAATACTGATGATCAAACCCAGGGGCATTCTACCTCTGAGTTATACCACAGCCCCATTTTATTTTTTACCTGGAAACAGGGACTCAATAAGCTGCTCAGAGCCTCACTAAGTTGCTGAGGCTGGCTGTGAACTCATGATCCTCCTGTCTCCCAAGTACTAGGATTACAGGCATGCACCACCACACCTTGCTTCACAAACAACATTGCCAAGGCCTTTTTTTCTACTCAGGTTGTCCTTGGTCCCTGAGTAAGCTTAGTTTTCATACTGGTGGCTTTCAATATTTTATCCTGGCTTATACATGGAAAGTGATCAATTTATTTTTCATGATTCTGAAATCAAGTGAAACTCTGACTCTTTTTATAGACCCATCAAGCAAGGAATTTCTCAAATAAAACTAACAAGGTTTCTTTCAGCATTTCAAAGAAAGGAAAAGGGAGCCAGTGGGTAGGTTACGTAGGAATCCATGAATCTTCTGCTTATAGGTGGAGTTACTGTGACTTCAATGTCTAACACCTCAGGTTTGTCAGACAGAGCATATTGTTTGCAAGAGTGAGATTAAAAAAAAATCATTGCAAACATGGAACTCCAGCAGGATCTCACGCTTTTTTTTTTTTTTTAAGTGTGTGGGAAGAAGATGTCAGAATTTAAAATATCCTTGAAGTCTCTTTATATTTCCTAAAGTAGAGTATGCATATTTGTTTGTCCTGACTTGACAAAAGTCTTGAGTACAATAAGTGTAAAATTCCCTATGGGAAGGTATCTCTCTGTAGATAGTTAAGTATTCCAATTTTTCTACCTTTAGGATTAACTACTGTTGGATGTGGTGGGACATGCCTGGAATTCTAGTGACTCTGGAGGCAGAGGTAGGAGGATTGAAAGTTTAGACCAGTCTCAGCAATTTAGTGAGACCCTGTCTCAAAATTAAAAAACAATAAAGGGGCCAGGTGTTGTGGCACATGCCTAGAATCCCAGTATTTGGGCAGCTGGGATAAGAGGATTGCATATTCAAGACGGCCTCAGCAATTTAGCAAGGCTGTCAGTAACCTAGTGGGATTATATTTAAAAATAAGAAATAAAAGCCGGGTATGGTGGCACATGTTTGTAATGCCAGCATTCAGGAGGTGGAGACTGGAGGACTGCAGTTCTCACACAACCTCAGCTATTTAGCGAGGCCCTTTGCAGCTCAGTGAGACCCTGTTTTAAAAAAAAAGTTAAAAAGACTAAAAAATAGGGCTGGGGTGTAGCTCGGAGGTACAATGTCCCTGGGTTCCATCCCCAGTACCAAAAGAAAAAAAAAGAAAAGAAAAGAAAGAAAGAAAGGAAGGAAAGAAAGAAAGAAAGAAAGAAAGAAAGAAAGAAAGAAAGAAAATAGGGCTGTAGCTATACCTCAGAAGTAGAACGTGCCTGGGTTCAATCTCCAGTACCAAAAATGAAATTAATTTAAAGGGCTGGAGTTATAACTCCCTGGTAGAGTGTTTCGGGTTCGCTTCCCCAGGACTAACAATAAGAAAAAGAAAGGAAAAAAAAAAAATCAACTATTAAATCCTAGAATGGAGACTTCTGGGAAGATGGTGACTGCTGACACCTGATCTCCCCTGCCTTAAAAACAGTATTCTACAAAGCCAGAAAATACTATCAGTAAAGGAATAAAATGATAGGTACAAGGCCGCAGGGGGGAAAAATGTTAGAGGACCAATCAGAGAGCAGAAACAAAGCCCGTCTACATTGTGGCCACACACACGGTGGTGGCGCCATCTTGCCTCACTGCACCCAACTCCAGAGACAAGCAGGAAAACCATCAAAAACCTGAAGTAAGCATCTGCAGATCACCATTGTTGTGAGCCATCAGTTCTTCCTGCACAAACACTGGCTACAACTTTCAGCAGTGGCTGCCGGGCTCACCATGCCCTCTAAGGATCCAGACTGGTGCTAAAAATAGAAACAAGACAAGGATTTCCATTATCACCACTTCTTGTCAATATAGTACTTGAGACTCTAGCCAGAGAAATAAGGCAAGAAAAGGAAATCAAAGGAATACAAATAAGAAAAGAAGGACTCAAACTTGCACTATTTGCAGATGACATGATACTATACTTAGAAGACCCAACAATCTCAACTAAAAGGCTTATATAACTTATCAACAAACTCAACAGTGTCTATATACAAAATCAATCTTAAAAAATTGGAAGTTAGCCGGGTGTGGTGGCTCACACTTGTAATCCCAGCATTTGGGAGGCTGAAACTGGAGGATCGCGGTTTGCGGACAGCCTCAGCTACTTAGTGAGGCCCTCTGCAACTCAGTGAGACTCAGTTTCAAAATAAAGAATTAAAAAAAAATAGGGCAGGGAGTGTAGCTCCCAGGTCAAATGCCCCTAGGTTCCACCTCCAGACATGCAAAAAAAAAAATCAGAAGCTTTTCTGTATACCAACCATAAATCCACCGCAAAAGAAATCCAGAAAACACTTCCACTCCGGATTTCCCACACACACACAAAAGTAAAATACTTAGGAATAAACTTAACCAAAGAGGTAAAGGACCTCTATAAAGAAAATTATAAAACATTGAAAAAAGAAATCGAAGAAGACCTTAGAAGATGGAAAGATCTTCCATGTTCATTGATAGGCAGAATAAATATCATCAAAATGGCCACACTTCCAAAAGTAATCTAAAGATTCAACGGAATACCAATTAAATTACCAAGATCATTCCTCACAGACAGAAAAATCAGTCCTTAAATTTGTTTGGAACAACAAAAAACCCAGAATAGCCAAAGTAGTTCTCAGCAACAAAAACCATGCAGGAGGAATCACAATACCTGACTTTAAACTATACTACAAAGTTGTAGTAATAAAAATAGCACAGTACTGGCAAAAAACCACATACATAGACCAGTGGAGCAGAACAGAAGACTCAGAACAAATCCACACACTTACAGCCAGTTAATTTTTGACAAAGGTGCCAAAAACATACACTGGAAAAAAGCCTGTCAACAAATGGTGTTGGCAAAACTGTTTAACCATATGCAGAAAAATGGCAATTAATCCCACTTCCTCACCCTGTACAAGAGTCAATTCAAGATGGATCAAAGACTTGGAAATTAAACCAGAGACTGTGAGGCTCCTTGAAGAAGGCATAGGTTCAACACTGCAACACATAGGCACAGATAAAAACTTTCTCAATGCTGGGTGTGGTGGCACATGCTTGTAATCCCCATGCTTGGGAGGCGGAGACAGGAGGATCGTGCAGGTTCGTAGCCAGCCTTGCTGGCTTAAGAGACCCTGTTTCCAAATAAAATATGAAAAAAAATAGGTCTGGGAGTGTAGCCTGGAGGTAGAAGGGTTCCATCCCCAGTACTACCAAAAACAAAACAAAACAAAAACAAAAAAAATTCTCAATAAGACCCCAAAGGCACAAGAAACTAAAAGGCAAATCAATATGTGGGATTGCATTAAACTGAAGAGCTTCTGTACAGCAAAGGAAACTATCAAGAACCTTAACTGAGAGCCAACAGAAGGGGAGATTTTTGTCAACTACTCCTCCAATAGAGGACTAATATTTAGAATATAAAGATAATTCAAGAAACTCAGCACTAAGAAAACAAGTAGCCCAATCCAAAATGGGCAAGTGAACTAAATAGACACTTCACAAAGGAAGAAATTCAAATGGCCAATAAATGGATGAAAAAAATGCTCAACATCATTAGCAGTCAGAGAGATGCAAATCAAAACTACCCTGAGATTTCACATAACTCCCAACTAGAATGGCAATCATTCAAAACACAACAACAAATGCTGGTGAGGATGTGGAGAAGTAGGCACTCTAATACATTGTTGGTGGGATTGCAAATTAGTGCAACCACTTTGGAAGACAGTATGGAGAATACTCAGAAGAATAGGAATGAATTTACCATATGATTCAGCAATACCATTTCTGGATATCTACGCAAAAGAAAGGAAACCAAACCACCAAACTAATGCATGCTTATCTATGTTCATAGCTGCACAGTTCACCATTGCCAAATTATGGAACCAGCCAAGATGTCCATCAACAGATGAATGGATTACAAAACTGTGGGATATGTACACAATGGAATTTTACTCAGCCATAAAGAAAACACAATTCCATCATTTACATGGAAATGGATGGAACTGGAGGACATTATGCTAAGTGAGATTAGTCCATCACAAAAATAAGAAATCAGATGTTCTCCCTAATATGCAAAGCTAGCAAAAAAAATGGTTCACAGCAGGAACTCTAGATGAAGAAAAAGATTCTACAGATGAACAAATAAGGCTACTTAGCTGAGGAGATGGGAGGGGAGAAGAGGGAAATTCTCTAATGCACATTATGTACTTTAACAAAGATATCAATGTCAATCACTAAACCAAACATGAGAAGGAGGGAGGGGGAGGAAATGGTCAGGAATTAGGTAAGGGCTAATTGGGTGATGTGTGCATGTATGTCTCCACTATCTGGATCCCATTAAGATGTATGAATACAATGCACTAATAAAAAAATTAAAAATTAAATTAAAAAATCCTAGAATGAATGGAAGCTAGTTAGGTGATGCTATGTGTTCCTGCTTTTTACCAGGTTGCTGTTTTCAGTGTCATTATTTCTCTGTATGCTATTAGCTTTGAGATTTCCTTTTTATCATGAGTATTGGCTCATTATTTGTGATATATTTTGTAAATGTTATCTTCAAGTTTATTACTTGTCTCCACCCTCCTCTTCCTCCTCCTTCTTCTCCCCCCTTTTTCTTTCTTTCTTTCTTTCCTCTCTCTCTCTCTCTTTCTCTCTCTCTCTCTCTCTCTCTCTCTCTCTCTCTCTCTCTCTCTCTCTTGCTCCCTCTCTCCCTCTCTCCCTCTCTCCCTCTCTCTCTCTCTCTCTCTCCCCCTCCTCTCTCTCTCTCTCTCTCTCTCTCTCTCTCTCTCTCTCTCTCTCTCTCTCTCTCACTAAATGCTGTGGCTGGCTGGCTTTGAATCTGCAATCATCCTGTCTCCGACTCCCAAGTACTAGAATTACAGGTGTGCATCACCACACTCAGCTTGTCACTTGTTTTTTTTGCTACTGTTGTTTTTGTCTTGCTGGGGACCCAACTCAGGGCTTTGTATCTGTTAGGCAAGTGTCCTACCACTGAACTACACCTGTCTTGACTTTGCTTATGGTGGTTTTGCTATAAAAATATTTACTGTAGTTTTTTCTTTCTTGTTGCATCTGGATTTTACATTGTAGTTAGCCTTTTCCTGCACTCAGGTTATAAAGAAATCCATCTCTATTCTTTGACTACTTATTTGATTTTGTTCCTTACCTTAACATGTGATCCCTTTGGAATCTGTTCTTATGTGTGAAGTATGGATCCAAGGATCCAGTTTTATCTTTTGCCAAATGGCTTTTTTCTGTTTTTTTTTTTTTATACATAAACCTCTGTGTTCTCTGCAGCCAGGTGTGGTGTGTGTGTGTGTGTGTGTGTGTGTGTGTGTGTGTGTGTGTGTGTGTTTATTACTGGGACTTGAACCAGAGGGTTTTACCACTGAGCCACAGCACTAGCCCTCTTTATTTTTATTTTGAAACAGTATCTCACTAAATTGCTGAAGCTGGCCTTCAACTTGCAATCCTTCTATCTCAGCCTCCCAAGTACTAGGATTACAGACTTTTGCCACCAAGCCCAGTTCAGCTACACATTTATAATATCTCTCTCTCTCTCTCTCTCTCTCTCTCTCTCTCTCTCTCTCTCTCTCTGAATCACTTTTCTCTATAATGAATCACATTACTGTTTTGTTTGTTTGGTTTCAAAGGATACTATTTTCTGAAGCTGTTTATAGATTCTGGGGATGAACCTTATTTGGAGCCCTTGTGTCTCATGAAAATAATATTGTATTTAAAAAAACACTCGGAAGCCGGGCGTGGTGGCGCACGCTTGTAATCCCAGCATTCGGGAGGCTGAGACCTGGAGGATCGCGGTTCGCGGACAGCCTCAGCTACTTAGTGAGGCCCTCTGCAACTCAGTGAGACCCGGTTTCAAAATAAAGAATAAAAAATAGGGCAGGGGGTGTAGCCCGGAGGTCAAATGCCCCTGGGTTCCATCCCCAGACCCGCAAAAAAATAAAAAATAAAAAAAAATAAAAAAACACTCTTCAGGAGCCGGGCATGGTGGCGCACGCTTGTAATCCTTGTGCTTGGGAAGCTGAGACAGGAGGATCGCACAGGTTCGAAGCCAGCCTCAGCTACTTAGTGAGGCTCTCAGCAACTTAGTGAGACCCTGTTTCCAAATAAAATATAAAATATGTCTGAGAGTGTAGCCCGGAGGTAGAAAGCCTCTGGGTTCCACCCCCAGTACCACCACCAAAAAAAAAAAAAAATAATAATAATAATAAAATAAATATATAAATAAATAAAAACACTCTTCACTCTTCTGATTGCCCAGCCCTGCCCAGGGATTGTGAAATTTTTAATAAGGAGGATGATTTCCTTCCCATGATTAAGAAGTTCCACTTGTGGAAGTATATATAGAGTAATTACAAAATAATTACAGGCAGCATAGAGCCAGTGACATTTGCATATTGAGTTACTGCCTAAATATTAGGAAGTATTTCTCTGTACTAAGATAATCAGTATCTATGGAGGAATTCCTTTTGAATTATTTCAGCTACAAGTAATGGAGAACCTAACTCACATGGCTTAAATTGTTTTTTTAATTCTAATGTCACAAAATCTGGAGTTAGTTGGTTACTTCCCTGAGTTTAGCAGCTAAGCAGTGTCAGGGATAGCACTGCTATAATTCTGTGGCCTTTCCCACAGAGTTCCAAGAAATCCCAGCTATTACATCTGAGTTCAAAGTAGGAATAAAGAGGCATAGCAACTACTTTTGTCTTATTTATCAGAAGAAAGTTTTCCCTAAATTTCTTCAGAAAACTGCTCATGTAGCCAGGCATGGTGGCACACGCTTGTAATCCCAGCATTTGGGAGGCTGAGACCAGAGAATCGCAGTTTGAGTACAGTCTCAGCTACTTGGTGAGGCCCTTCGCAACTCAGTGAGACCCTGTTTCAAAAAATAAAAAGACAGCTGGGCGTGGTGGTGCATGCTTGTAATCCCCGCACTTGGGAGGCTGAGACAGGAGATCTCAGGTTCAAAGCCAGCCTCAGCTACTTAGTGAGGCTCTCACTAAGTTAGACCCTGTTTCCAAATAAAATATAAAAATAGGTCTGGGAGTATAGCCCAGAGGTAGAAAACCTCTTTGTTCCATCCCCAGTACCACACACACACACACACACACACACACACACACTATATATATATATATATATATATATATATATATATATATACACACACACACACACACACACACACATACATACATACTAAGCCAGGCGTGGTGGCACACTCTTGAATCCCTGTGTTTGGGAGGTTGAGACGGGGATCACACAGGTTCGAAGTCAGCCTCAGCTACTTCGTGAGGCTCTCAGTAACTTTGAACCTGTTTCTAAATAAATTATAAAATAGGTCTGGGAGCATAGCCCAGAGGTAGAAAAGCCCCTGGGTTCCACCCCCAGTACCACAAAAAAATAAATAAATAAATAAATAAAAAGACTAAAATATAGGGCTGGGAGTGTAGCTTGGAGGTACAATGCCCCTGGGTTCCATCCCTGGTACTGCAGGGGGGGGGGGCTGCTTATGTCCCTTTGGCCAGAACTCTATCAATGCTGTATACAAGAGAAGCAAAGAAGTAGAATATTTAATTTTTGCCATCCATAGCAGGGAAAATAGCAAGGGATTGGGAATGGCTACTCGTTCTGCCAGTGGTGAAGTCTGCCACATGCAAATATATCATTTCTGCTTGCTGAATACAATGCCTGGCATGGTGTAAGTCTAAAAATACAGCACCAGTTCTTAAAAATTTAAGAAAAAAATTATATCATCAAATACCAGCACAAGTTTAGAGACTTTAGGGATAGGAGTTGGTCTCTAGAAAAGTCCTGGTGGAGTCATGGATAGAGAATTTGATAAGAGCCCCAACCCCAGGGAGGGGAGAGAACCTGGAGACTGAGCTGATCACCCATGGCCAATGATTTAGTCCATCTTGCCTACTTAATGGAAACTCAAAAAGCAAGCAAGCAAGCAAACAAACAAACAAACAAAACTGTTAAAGAATATTTAGAGTTTCTGGGGTGGTGGATGCTATGGCATTGACTGCAGGTTGGAAAGGAATTTCTAAGACAAAGAGTAGAGCTACAGATGGGTTTATTTAGTAAAGCAAGAAACACACATTTAAGGGGGAATATGGGCCATTGCTAGTGTGAGAAACACCTTTGAGGGCTCTCTTTATAAACTTGTGTGTGTGTGTGTGTGTGTGTGTGTGTGTGTGTGTGTGTGTGTTTGGTATTGAGGAATACCTCTGGGCATCCCATCTCTGAGCTGCACCCCCAGCCCTATTTTATTTTATTTTTTATTTTTGAAACAGGGTTTCACCAAGTTGCAGAGGGCCTCACTAAGTTGCTGAGACTGGCTGTGAATCTGCCATCCTCCTGTCTTAGCCTCTCAGGTACTAGGATTACAAGTGTCCACCACCACTCCCAGCTCATGGGTCCTCTTTTATAGGAGACTTTCATGAGTGGATGATGACATCAGTACAGTAGTCACAAGATAATCCAGAGTGTTTTGGTCATCTCCGGGGTTCTGATGGAGCCTTCAAGGACATATCAGACTCTGTTGTTTTGATGTAACACAGCTGGGCTTATGACTGGGATATGTCAGGCAGATGAGGCTTGTTGGAGGCTGAGGTGAGAACACTCATTCTCAGGGCTTCCTGAAGCCTCTTCTGACAAGGCACCACAGTGAACACAATGATGGGCAGAAAGAGTGGTGTATCCAGGGGGTGTGGTAGCTCTGCACCTTTCCCAGGTGCCTTGCCCTCTATATCTCCTTAATTTTGCTGTTTCTAAGTTGAATTCTTTATAATAAACTGGTAATCATAAGTAAAAGCACTTTCCTGAGTTTTGTGAGTACTTCTACAGAACTGTCAAACCTAAGAACTAGGTCGTGGGAACTCCTGACTTTATATCCAGTGAGTCAGAAATACAAGACAACCTGGGACTTGTGACTGGCATCCGAAGTGGGATGCCAGTCTCGTGGTACTGAGCCCTTAATTTGCAGGATCTGAAGCTAACTCCAGGTAGTGGCAGAATTAAATTGAACTGCAGTACACCTGGCCAGTGTCAGGGAGTCAGCGAAGTGGTATTGGAAAATACACCACATGATGGTGTCACGAGGAAAAGCAGTTCAGAAGTACCAATGGATCAAACAGGAGTGGGTGTGGCCTGGGTCTTTGGAGGCTTCCCACTGTGATGGAGGAGTGCCAGCCAAAGGGCAGCGGCTTTGACCTGGAATGGCAACCACAGAGAGAGGTGGTGGAAAAACCAACAACAGCAGTGAGTGTTGAAAGAGAATGGCAGCACTTCAGAGGGATCAAGATGGACAGCCCTGGGTAAAGAGAGTTTAGAAGGGCTTAGGCATGGCAGGGAGCTATTTTGGCCAGCTATTGGACCAAGGTCAGAGGCCTGAGAAATAGCGTAGGAGCTGGAACAGGTTAGGAGTGTCTGAGCCCAGCATGAGAGGTATCCCAAGAGTTGGGGTGTGCGGTGAGGGTTGAGCATCAACCAGAGAAGTGGAATCTAGGCCATTTTCCTGAAGATAATTTCTCCAAAAACTAACTTGCCAATGGACGAGTTTTCTGGTAAGTATTTAAACACTTTAAACACTGCCATGTGTTAACTTCCTGACTTTCAGAAACCGGAGCTTGGATACTAAGGGGCAGACCATCTGATTTGGCAAGAGCTTCTCAGTCTGCCTCAAGTGGCAGAGTTGCTTTATGAACTTCAAGAAATGCCTAATTGAAGCTGGGCGCACACTTGTAATCCCAGCATTCAGGAGGCAGAGGCCAGAGGATCGTGGTTTGTGGACAGCCTCAGCTACTTAGCGAAACCCTTCACAACTCACACCCTGTTTCAGAAAAAAAAAAAAAAGACTAACAAATAGGGCTGGGAGTGTAGCTCAGAGGTAGAATGCCCCTGGGTTCCATCCCCCGTAGTGCAAATAAAAAAATAAAAAAATAAAAGACTAAGAAAATAGAACCTGAGGGTGTAGCTCAGAGGTAGAATGCCCCGGGTTCCATCCCCAGTACCAAAAAAAAAAAAAAAAAAAAAAAAGCCTAATTGCAAAAGTATTACCCTCCCACCCAATTAATGCTAGTTTAAGTACTATGGAATATACCTTTTGAAAAAGTACAATACAGAATTTCTTGTTTTTAGGGCCTTCTGGGAGCATGAGTACCTAGGAGGCTGCTAGAGAGAAGGCGCTGGTGCATTTGCTGTTCCTTTAGCTCCCCTCCCTAGCACACACCTCCACAAGGGGCTCCATCTGCTTTGAGCTGGCTCTGCTCCCTCACAAGCGGGAGCTGGAGCTGAGAAAAGGAAGCCAGTGAGCCAAAGGCAGATCTAGACAGGCACTTGTAGAGCTGCCTGGCTCCGGGCTGTGTAAAATGGACACTTCTGTCTGGCTGCTAGCTCTGTTTACTCAGCCTAGCAAACTGCAGAGAAGTTCCAACCGTAGCACTTTACAGGTAATGCAGCGTTTTTATTTTGGCTCTTGGTGGGATGGTCTGTGTAAGGCATGTTTTTCCTTAGCCTTCTTCCTTGGGGCACGGAGAAGATGGGCAGACGGTGCCTTTTGACAGAAGCGGTTCTACACCCTGCCATTCTCAGTACATGATTGAGTGATAGCAGTGTTTGGAAGGTCTGAAGCTCTCCCAGTGATCGAAACATGCTATATGCCTGCATGTTTGACAGCAGAAAGATTGGCCTCTGAAGCACAGAAGTGTCCTGATTCTGTATGTTTTTAAAACTGTATTTGAGATGTAAGTACACTGATGGGCTGCTCAGAAGAAAACAGCAAGCAGTAGAGAAAGCATACCCAGAGAAATAGAGAAAACCTAATTAGAGCTGGCCGTGATGGCACCCGCATATAATTCCAGTACTTGAAAGGTTGAGAAAGGAGAATCGCAGGTTCCAGCCAGCCTCGGCAACTTAACGAAGCTCTCAGCAACTTATCCGGACCCTGTTTCCAAATAAAAAATAAAATACGATTGGGGGTGTAGCTCAGAGGTAGAATGCACCTAGATCCAGTCCCCAGCCATTAAAAAACAAACCAATTAGGAGCAGGATAGAAAAGCTGGACAAGAAAACTCAGATTTAGACATCTCTCCCCCTCCTCCCATCCAGAGTGTTTGCTCTATAAATAGCTAAGAAAGCTAAGTGGAATTAGATCAGGATGATCTTTCAAGCAGACTGGATTAGAGAGAGGCATTGTATGCTGGAAAGAAAGATGCTGGAAAGAGAGGAAAAGACTAAACACAATCTCTGGAGTACCTGTGATCTGAGGTTAATCCTTGACTCCATGTCTATTTCTTGCTCTGATTTACCTGATTTCTTGGACAAAAATCCCATGTGACTTGGTCTGTTTCAAAGCCAGCATCTCCCATTTCTTTTTGGTTAGTTGGGATTTACAAGTTTCTTCCAGGAAACTCACCAGATCCTGATTCTTTGCTTATAACCCTTCTCACAGTTACCCAGTCTTCTAACTGAACTGGTTTTCTGACCATCTAAGGTTAACAATACAGTAATATCAAGGCAATAAAATATTGGGTGTGGAATATTGTAATACCTACAGCAACCAAAAATGTCTTTAGCCATTACCAAATATTGTCTGAGGGCAAAATCACCTTATGATGAGATCAGTCTGCTCTAGAAGGTAGACATAGCGACCCCATTAAGTATGAGCCAAAAGAAAAGAAAAGGCACAGCAACGAGGTCAGCATTCAGTCCTCTCAAGTAGATGAACTAATCTAAAAAGGAAGCTCACAAGCAAAAGATGGATAACAAATATACTCCAGAAGAAAAAATAACTCCTTCTCATTATATATTTTCAAGAATATAAATTCAGCCAGGCATGGTGGCGCACGCTTGTAATCTCTGTGCTTGAGAGGCTGAGACAGGAGGATCACGCAGGTTTGAAGCCAGCCTCAGCTACTTAGTGAGGCTCTCAGCAACTCAGTGAGACCCTGTTTCAAAATAAAACATAAAATAGGTCTGGGAGTATAGCCTGGAGGTAGAAGGCCTCTGGGTTCCATCCCCAGTACCACCACCAAAAAAAAAAAAAAAAAAAAAAAAAAAAAAAAAATATATATATATATATATATATATATATATATATATATAACGAGAGTTCAAAGACTGAGTGGTAAAGTATCAAAAGGGGCCAATAAGAGAAATTGTCATGCTCAGAAATGAATTGAGTTCCAAAATAACAGCACTATCTAGTTAATATAAATATCAAGGAACTAACTGAATAGGATTAAATATAGAGTTACTGGCAAAGAGAAAAGCTTAACACATTGTAGAAAATGCAGAGGAAAAGGCGATTAAAGCACTTAAATAACCAATTATAAATATGCAGGACATAAAAAGAATATCTAACAGAAGGATAAGCTGTTATCCTTGAAGTAAAGGACTCTCTAGATGAAGGCTGGGATGTCGCTCAGTAGAAGAATGCTTGCCTAGCATGCACAAAGCCTGGATTCAATTCCAAGTCACATACAATCAGAAAAAGCCAATCCTTTCCAAATGAAACAAAACAAGCACTAAGAAACAAGATGGTAAAATGTTGATAAATTCTGATGCTGGGTTATGAGTTCATGAGATTATGTTATTCCTATACATTTTAATATGCTTTAAAATTTTGTTAAATAAAAAGTCACTAGAGCTGGGTATGGTGATGCATGTCTATAATCTTAATATTTGGGAGACTGAGACAGAATGATTGCTGGTTCAAGATTAGCTTCAGCAATTTATCAAGACTCTCAGAAACCTAACAACCCTGTTTCAAAACAAATAAATAAATAAGTAAAATAATAATAAGTAAAAGAGCAAGGATATAGCTTGGAAGTAGAAAAAGTATGGCCCAAGAATATTATTCCCCATCATACTGAACTTCCATTCTACATGCAGGAGGCAGAAGTTCTTAACCATGAAAGAACTCAAGGAATATAGTATTTGTGAGTCATTTTTGGAAATATTATAGATGATATGCCTTGTCCATAAAAAGAATGATTGGAAAATCATTATTGAAAGGACCAAAACAAAATTCAATCTTAAAAGGCCAGGGAAGAATATTTACACATTTGTTTGAAGGAAATAAATGTATGTGATCCAAATCTACAGAAACCAGGGAAGTTGTCCTTCAAGTAAAAAGATAAAGGAAGCCTTTATCAAGGGTAAAGAAAGTCAGCACTCAGGAGTGCTCTGGAAAATGTTACTTGTCTAAGAAATTCAGTGACCTAAGACATGAATGAAGATTGTGGGCTCAAGTATGGAGAAAATGTGGTAAAAAGGTTGTCAGATTTGCATGTATGTATGTATGTATGTATGAATGTACTGGAGATAGAACCCAGGGGCATTCTACTTCCGACCTATATCCCAGACCTTTTTTTTATTTTTTATTTTGAAATAGGGTCTCACTATGTTGCTCAGAATACTGCCAAGTTGCTGAGGCTGACCTTGAACCTGCAATCTCCTATCTAGCTTCCCAAGTACTAGGAAGTCCTGGGAAGCTAAGACAGGGAAGTACTGGGATTATAGATGTGTAGCACCATATGCAGCTTGACCTTTCATTTCCTAAATGATGTTTTTCAAAGAGCAAAGATTTTTTGTTTTTGTTTTTTGTTTTTGTGGTGGTACTGGGGTTCCTGGAAGCCCTTCTACTCGGGGCTACACTCCCAGACCTATTTTATACTTTTTATTTGGAAACAGGGTCTCTTAAGCCAGCACAGCTGGCTTCAAACCTGCACCATCCTCCTGTCTCCGCCTCCCATGCACAGGGATTACAAGTGTGCGCCACCACGCCCAGCAAAGAGCAAAGTTTTTTAATCTTGATGAAGTACAATTTTTCTTTATAGTTCTTGCTTTTTGTATATATCTAAGAAACATTTACTTGCCCTAAATTGGCTAAATTTTTCTCCTATATTTTCTTCATGGAGTTTTAGGGCTTTAGTATTTATACTTAGGAGAATGACCAATTTTGTTTAATTTTGAAGTATAGCCAATTTTCATTTATTCCCTGTTTATATCCTATTGATCTAGTATTTGTTAAGAAGGTCTTTATTTGGACTTCCGGGAAGATGGCGACCGAGAAAAGCGGGGCTTAAGAGTCCCGCTAACAACCAATCTCCATTACCACAAAAAGAGCGCCTTTCATAGCCAGAAAGCACCATCACCAGAAAAACAAAAAAAACCACCAGGCTCCAGAGAGAAAGCGGACTGAGAACAGAGCTCAGGGCCACAGAGGAGACACACGCGCCCGAGGACGCGGCAGCAGTGCCATACTGCCGGCGGCAGCGGCGAACTCAACGGACGGCTACAGCAAGCCAGGTGAGCCGCTGCGGAACAGCCAGGCGGGATCTTTCGGCGCAGACAGCATCTAAAGCTCCCAGTGGCTGAGCTCAGCACACGCTGCAGGGATTCAGAGTGGAAATCAAAACCAGAGAAGAAAAAATACGCCAGCCTCATGGCCGAGGGCGTGGCAGAGGCGCCATATTGCCACCGGCAGCGGCAGCAGCAGTGAATTCACGGAGTCCAGTACAGCTACTTCTGCGTACTCAAGAACAGTGAGTCAAATTGCGGGCCACAGAGGAGAAATCCCAGTATTGTGCCTCCTGGGACTTGACCCAGTGAGGTAGTGGTGGTGGCAGAGATATCACACCATAGGAGAACGTGCAACCTGGCACCCCCCATAGTTTAAAGCAGCCTCTATCGACTCCCTGGGTCGGAGACTCTGTGATACAACCCAGTAAAGGAGTAGTGGGGTCTGAGATAATACAGACTCGAGATCCAGAGCACCTTAAGTGAAGCCATAGTGACCCAAGGGAAGAACCCAGAGAAGGCACAAACCTCCGAAATCATGGGAAAGAGGAATAACACTGGAGTAATGAATGTGCACAACCCCACAACATCTGAACCTGATAAAACAGAAAATCAGAGATTTCTAGAAGATCAAATCAGGAAAATAACTGTAGAAATAATAGAGGTGCTTCGAAAAGAACTCAGAGAGAGCCAAAAAGAGATAAAGGATGCAATTAATGAAGTAAAGGCCTCAATTCAAAGCACAAACAACCGATTAGACCACATGGAGAACAGAATCTCGCTCTTAGAAGATGAGCAATCCAAAAATGAATGCATAGTTTCTAATCTAGAAAAAAATATCCAACAGCAGGAATCTGACATTGAAGAAATATGGGCCCATCTTAAGAGAGCTAACCTAAGAATAATTGGAATAGAGGAGAGAAAAGAAAGTGATACCAAAGGGATCAACAATCTCCTCAAGGAAGTAATAGCAGAAAATTTTCCAAATATAGAGCAAGAGGTTGATACACAGATCCAGGAAACTTATAGAACTCCCTTTAGACAGGATTGGAGAAGAGGATCCCCACGCTATATAATTGTCAAAATGACCAATGTGGAAGCCAAGCAGAGAATCTTAAAGGCAACAAAAACAAAGGGCCAATTGACATTCAGAGGCAAACCAATTAGAATCACTCCAGACATCCCAAACCAAGTCATGAGAGCCAGAAGGGCTTGGAGTAACATATTCCAAACTCTGAAAGAAAACAACTTCCAGCCAAAAATTTCCTATCCAGCAAAACTTTCTATCAAATTAGATGTAGAAATAAGAAGCTTCCATGACAAACAGAAACTGAAGGAATTTATGTCTTCAAAACCAGCGCTAGAGAAAATACTCAAAGAGATTAACTACAAAGAAGAAATAGGTAACACTCACCAGAACCAGAGAAACAAGAGTTTCCATCCAACAGACAACTAAGATTGGTTATCTGTGGAGATTCATTATTTATGTTAGTCTTTTACCTATCTCTAAGTTGTATTGTTTGCCTTTATTGTTGTTAATTTTTAGGATTTCTAGTTGGAATATTAATATACCTTCAGATATAGCATTTGGAAATATTTTATCCAATTCTATTAGTAACTTTTAATTCTGTTTACATTGTCTTTGGATATACAATATTTTCTTTTATTTTTTAGGGAGTTTGTATATTCTTCTGTTGCCTGTGCCATTGAAATCATATCCGAGAAATCACTGCCAATTTCAATGTTGTGAGGTTTTATGACCCAGATTTTCTCCTAAAAGTTTATAGTCTTAAGATTTATATTTAGGGACTTCCGGGAAGATGGCGACCGAGAAAAGCGGGGCTTAAGAGTCCCGCTAACAACCAATCTCCATTACCACAAAAAGAGCGCCTTTCATAGCCAGAAAACACCATCACCAGAAAAACAAAAAAACCACCAGGCTCCAGAGAGAAAGCGGACTGAGAACAGAGCTCAGGGCCACAGAGGAGACACACGCGCCCGAGGACGCGGCAGCAGCGCCATATTGCTGGCGGCAGCGGCGAACTCAGCGGACGGCTACAGCAAGCCGAGGTGAGCCGATGCGGAACAGCCAGGCGGGATCTTTCGGCGCAGACAGCATCTAAAGCTCCCAGTGGCTGAGCTCAGCACACGCTGCAGGGATTCAGAGTGGAAATCAAAACCAGAGAAGAAAAAATACGCCAGCCTCATGGCCGAGGGCGTGGCAGAGGCGCCATATTGCCACCGGCAGCGGCAGCAGCAGTGAATTCACGGAGTCCAGTACAGCTACTTCTGCGTACTCAAGAACAGTGAGTCAAATTGCGGGCCACAGAGGAGAAATCCCAGTATTGTGCCTCCTGGGACTTGACCCAGTGAGGTAGTGGTGGTGGCAGAGATATCACACCATAGGAGAACGTGCAACCTGGCACCCCCCATAGTTTAAAGCAGCCTCTATCGACTCCCTGGGTCGGAGACTCTGTGATACAACCCAGTAAAGGAGTAGTGGGGTCTGAGATAATACAGACTCGAGATCCAGAGCACCTTAAGTGAAGCCATAGTGACCCAAGGGAAGAACCCAGAGAAGGCACAAACCTCCGAAATCATGGGAAAGAGGAATAACACTGGAGTAATGAATGTGCACAACCCCACAACATCTGAACCTGATAAAACAGAAAATCAGAGATTTCTAGAAGATCAAATCAGGAAAATAACTGTAGAAATAATAGAGGTGCTTCGAAAAGAACTCAGAGAGAGCCAAAAAGAGATAAAGGATGCAATTAATGAAGTAAAGGCCTCAATTCAAAGCACAAACAACCGATTAGACCACATGGAGAACAGAATCTCGCTCTTAGAAGATGAGCAATCCAAAAATGAATGCATAGTTTCTAATCTAGAAAAAAATATCCAACAGCAGGAATCTGACATTGAAGAAATATGGGCCCATCTTAAGAGAGCTAACCTAAGAATAATTGGAATAGAGGAGAGAAAAGAAAGTGATACCAAAGGGATCAACAATCTCCTCAAGGAAGTAATAGCAGAAAATTTTCCAAATATAGAGCAAGAGGTTGATACACAGATCCAGGAAACTTATAGAACTCCCTTTAGACAGGATTGGAGAAGAGGATCCCCACGCTATATAATTGTCAAAATGACCAATGTGGAAGCCAAGCAGAGAATCTTAAAGGCAACAAAAACAAAGGGCCAATTGACATTCAGAGGCAAACCAATTAGAATCACTCCAGACATCCCAAACCAAGTCATGAGAGCCAGAAGGGCTTGGAGTAACATATTCCAAACTCTGAAAGAAAACAACTTCCAGCCAAAAATTTCCTATCCAGCAAAACTTTCTATCAAATTAGATGTAGAAATAAGAAGCTTCCATGACAAACAGAAACTGAAGGAATTTATGTCTTCAAAACCAGCGCTAGAGAAAATACTCAAAGAGATTAACTACAAAGAAGAAATAGGTAACACTCACCAGAACCAGAGAAACAAGAGTTTCCATCCAACAGACAACTAAGATTGGTTATCTGTGGAGATTCATTATTTATGTTAGTCTTTTACCTATCTCTAAGTTGTATTGTTTGCCTTTATTGTTGTTAATTTTTAGGATTTCTAGTTGGAATATTAATATACCTTCAGATATAGCATTTGGAAATATTTTATCCAATTCTATTAGTAACTTTTAATTCTGTTTACATTGTCTTTGGATATACAATATTTTCTTTTATTTTTTAGGGAGTTTGTATATTCTTCTGTTGCCTGTGCCATTGAAATCATATCCGAGAAATCACTGCCAATTTCAATGTTGTGAGGTTTTATGACCCAGATTTTCTCCTAAAAGTTTATAGTCTTAAGATTTATATTTAGGGACTTCCGGGAAGATGGCGACCGAGAAAAGCGGGGCTTAAGAGTCCCGCTAACAACCAATCTCCATTACCACAAAAAGAGCGCCTTTCATAGCCAGAAAACACCATCACCAGAAAAACAAAAAAACCACCAGGCTCCAGAGAGAAAGCGGACTGAGAACAGAGCTCAGGGCCACAGAGGAGACACACGCGCCCGAGGACGCGGCAGCAGCGCCATATTGCTGGCGGCAGCGGCGAACTCAGCGGACGGCTACAGCAAGCCGAGGTGAGCCGATGCGGAACAGCCAGGCGGGATCTTTCGGCGCAGACAGCATCTAAAGCTCCCAGTGGCTGAGCTCAGCACACGCTGCAGGGATTCAGAGTGGAAATCAAAACCAGAGAAGAAAAAATACGCCAGCCTCATGGCCGAGGGCGTGGCAGAGGCGCCATATTGCCACCGGCGGCGGCAGCAGCAGTGAATTCACCGAGTCCAGTACAGCTACATCTACGTACTCAAGAACAGTGAGTCAAATTGCGAGCCACAGAGGAGAAATCCCAGTATTGTGCCTCCTGGGACTTGACCCAGTGAGGGAGTGGTGGTGGCAGAGATATCACACCATAGGAGAACGTGCAACCTGGCACCCCCCATAGTTTAAAGCAGCCTCTATCGACTCCCTGGGTCGGAGACTCTGTGATACAACCCAGTAAAGGAGTAGAAGGGTCTGAGATAATACAGACTCGAGATCCAGAGCACCTTAAGTGAAGCCATAGTGACCCAAGGGAAGAACCCAGAGAAGGCACAAACCTCCGAAATCATGGGAAAGAGGAATAACACTGAAGCAATGAATGTGCACAACCCCACAACATCAGAACCTGATAAAACAGAAAATCAGAGATTTCTAGAAGATCAAATCAGGAAAATAACTGTAGAAATAATAGAGGTGCTTCGAAAAGAACTCAGAGAGAGCCAAAAAGAGATAAAGGATGCAATTAATGAAGTAAAGGCCTCAATTCAAAGCACAAACAACCGATTAGACCACATGGAGAACAGAATCTCGCTCTTAGAAGATGAGCAATCCAAAAATGAATGCATAGTTTCTAATCTAGAAAAAGATATCCAACAGCAGGAATCTGACATTGAAGAAATATGGGCCCATCTTAAGAGAGCTAACCTAAGAATAACTGGAATAGAGGAGGGAAAAGAAAGTGATACCAAAGGGATCAACAATCTCTTCAAGGAAGTAATAGCAGAAAATTTTCCAAATATAGAGCAAGAGGTTGATACACAGGTCCAGGAAACTTATAGAACTCCCTTTAGAAAGGATCGGAGAAGAGGATCCCCACGCCACATAATTGTCAAAATGACCAATGTGGAAGCCAAGCAGAGAATCTTAAAGGCAACAAAAACAAAGGGCCAATTGACATTCAGAGGCAAACCAATTAGAATCACTCCAGACTTCCCAAACCAAGTCATGAGAGCCAGAAGGGCTTGGAGTAACATATTCCAAACTCTGAAAGAAAACAACTTCCAGCCAAAAATTTCCTATCCAGCAAAACTTTCTATCAAATTAGATGGAGAAATAAGAAGCTTCCATGACAAACAGAAACTGAAGGAATTTATGTCTTCAAAACCAGCGCTAGAGAAAATACTCAAAGAGATTAACTACAAAGAAGAAATAGGTAACACACACCAGAACCAGAGAAACAAGAGTTTCCATCCAACAGACAACTAAGATTGATTATCTGTAGAGATTCATTATTTATGTTAGTCTTTTACCTATCTCTAAATTGTATTGTTTGCCTTTATTGTTGTTAATTTTTAGGATTTCTAGTTGGAATATTAATATACCTTCAGATATAGCATTTGGAAATATTTTATCCAATTCTATTAGTAACTTTTAACTCTGTTTACATTGTCTTTGGATATACAATATTTTCTTTTATTTTTTAGGGAGTTTGTATATTCTTCTGTTGCCTGTGCCATTGAAATCATATCCAAGAAATCACTGCCAATTTCAATGTTGTGAGGTTTTATGACCCAGATTTTCTCCTAAAAGTTTATAGTCTTAAGATTTATATTTAGGTCTTTTATCTAGTTTGAGTTAATACTTGTATGTGGGATTAGGTAAGGGTCCAATTTTATTCTTTTCCATGTAATTATTATTTTTCAACAATATTTAGTTAAAAGATTATTATTTCCACCACCAAATCTTCGTGGAAACCTTGTCAAAAATAACTTGACAATATAGGGAAGAAGTTAGCTCTAGGCTTGTATTTAACTCCAATGGTCTATATATCTGCCTTTAGAACAGTACTACACTGTTTCAATTATTGTAGCTTTATATGGTTTGAAATCAGAAAATATACATCTTCTAGCTTTGTTTTTGCTTCGAGATTGTTTTGGGTATCTAGAGTCCATATTCCATATCAGGATAGATTTTTTTCTGAAAAATAAATATATGATAGTTTCACCTAAAAAAAAGAAAAAAATATTCTCTGGTAAGAAAGAAAGCAAAAAGAAATATTGAAATGTTATCTTTAAGTCATCAAAAGCTTGGTATCAGACAAATGAAACTGTTATGTGAGATTATCATTTTTAATTTTGGATAAATTGCTATAATACTAGATGTCAACCACTAAGCCAAGCATGGGAAGGAGGGATGGGGAGAGAATGGGGTGGGGATCGGGTGGGGGCTGACTGGGCGCTGTGTGAATGTATGTCTACAAAAGTTTGTATCCCACTATGATGTATGAATACAGTGCACCAATAAAATAAAATTAAAAAAAAAAAAAAGATTTATATTTAGGTCTTTTATCTATTTTGAGTTAATACTTGTATATGGGATTAGGTAAAGGTCCAATTTTATTCTTTTCCATGTAATTATTATTTTTCAACAATATTTAGTTAAAAGATTATTATTTCCACCACCAAATGTTCGTGGAAACCTTGTCAAAAATAACTTGACAATATAGGGAAGAATTTAGCTCTAGGCTTGTATTTAACTCCAATGGTCTATATATCTGCCTTTAGAACAGTACTACACTGTTTCAATTATTGTAGCTTTATATGGTTTGAAATCAGAAAATATATATCTGCTAGCTTTGTTCTTTTTCAAGATCGTTTTGGGTATCTAGAATTCATATTCCATATTAGGATAGATTTTTTTCTGAAAAATAAATATATAAATATATGATAGTTTCACCTAAAAAAACAGAAAAAAATATGCTCTAGTAAGAAAGAAAGCAAAAAGAAATATTGAAATGCTATCTTTAAATCATCAAACGCTTGGTATCAGACAAATGAAACTGTTATGTGAGATTATCATTTTTAATTTTGGATAAATTGCTATAATACTAGAAGTCAACCACTAAGCCAAGCATGGGAAGGAGGGAGGGGGAGAGAATGGGGTGGGGATCGGGTGGGGGCTGACTGGGCGATGTGTGCATGTATGTCTACAAAAGTTTGTATCCCACTATGATGTATGAATACAGTGCACCAATAAAATAAAATTTAAAAAAAAGAAGGTCTTTATTTCCCTCATCAAAATATCATGCTACCTTTTTAAAAAATGAATTGACCCTACATGTGGATATTTATTTCCTCCACACTTTTTTCTTTTATATTGGCATCTATATTTTCACCAATATCCAACTCGTGTGTGTGTGTGTGTGTGTGTGTGTGTGTGTGTGTGTGTGTATTAAATCCAGGGACAGTCTACCTCTGAGCTACACCTCCATCCTATTTTTTTATTTTATACTTTGAAACAGGGCCTCATTAAGTAGCTGGGACTGGCTGTAAATGGGACTTAGCCTCCTAAGAACTGGGATTACAAATGTGCACCATCACTCCCAGCTTAACTAACTCTCTTGATTACTATAAACTTACAGTAAATCTTGGCATCAGTTAGGATAAATGCTCTAAGTTTGTTCTTTTTCTTTTTAGTTGCATTATTTATTTGATCTTTTGAATTTCCATATCAGTTTTACAATTAGTTTATCAATTCTAATTTTAAAAGTTGCTGGATTTTGGTAGAGAATTGTATTATCTATATATCAATTTGGGAAAAATTATCATCTTAATATTCCAATCCATGAATATGATATATCTTTCTACTTATTTAAGTCTTTAAGTTCTCTGAGCAGTGGTTTGGAGTTCTCAGTGTTAAGGCCTTTTCATATCTTTTGTTAGATTCATTTCTAATTTACAGTTTTTAGCACTCTTGTACATGAGATTTTTAAATTTTTATTTTCCAATTATTTACTGCTGTTATAAGAGTACATTTCTCATATTAACTTTTTATTTCTAGACCTTGCTATAATTTATTTATTAACAGTTGTTTATAGAATCCTTGGGATTTTAAAAATATAAGCCTCATATTATCTCTAAACAGAAACAGCTTAACTTTATTATTATTATGCTTTATTGCAGTGGTTAGTATCTTCAATAAAATAGTACATAACAGTGGCAAAAACAGACAGTTTTCCTTATTCTTTCTATCACCATTAAATATGGTATCGCTTGTAAATTTTAGATATTCTTTATCCACTTAATGTATTTTCAATCTATTTCTAATTTGCTGGGGATATTTTTGAATGAAAAACTCAAATGGATATAACCTTTTACCCAGAAGTTCCACCTCTGGGAGTTTACCCAAAGTTCTATACCTGTGGATGAAATTATTTATGTACAAGGTTACCCATTGCATCATTACTTGTAACAGCAAATTATTGGCAAATATGTTCTTTGCTACGTTCACACAAAAGACTACTGTGTGAGTTGGGGAAAAAGGAAGAAGAAAAAACAAGAGGTTCTGTATACACTGAAGAACATTACCAGTTTAGCACAGTGATTTAGCACCTGAATTCTGGAGCCAGATCAACTGGTTTAATCTCCTACTTGCTTTTCTAAGCCTCAGCTTCCTAATTTATAAAACAAGGATAATTTTAGTATATATCCATGTGTTATATATACTTAACTCCTATTAAATTTCCAACAGAAATTGTTTGTAGAGGGGAGCATGAGCTTTACAAAATAATCCTAAAATTCGTGAGAAAGACTTGGTAAGATTGGCAAGGAAATTTTTTATTATTTATTTATTTATTTATTTATTTATTTATTTATTTATTGGTGGTACTGGGGATGGAACCCAGGGGCCTTCTACCTCCGGGCTACACTCCTAGACCTATTTTACATTTTATCTGGAAACTGTGTCTCTTAAGCCAGCTGAGACTGGCTTCAAACCTGCGCCATCCTTCCGTCTCAGCCTCCCAAGCACAGGGATTGCAAACATGCACCATCATGCCCGGTTAAGGAAATTTTTAAAAATTTTGGAGGGACTAGGATTTCCAGCTATGCAAGTTTAAATTGTATAAAACGGGTTTATAAATAACATGAGAAAGCCGGGCGTGGTGGCACACACTTGTAATCCCAGCACTTGGGAGGCTGAGACAGGAGAATCACAGGTGTGAAGCCAGCCTTAGCTACTTGGTGAGGCTCTCAGCAACTTAGTGAGACCCTGTTTCCAAATAAAATATTAAATAGGTCTGGAAGTATAGCCCGGAGGTAGAAAGCCCCTGGGTTCCACCCCCAGTACCACCAAAATAATAATAATAATAAATAATAATAATAATAATAATAATAATAATAAAAAATAACATGAGAAGACAAAAATTAGCGTAACAGAAAAGAGGCCCCCAAATAGACATGTATAAAAATAAGCATTATAATCCACAAAGGCATTTAATATACAATATAACTCAATTGGGAAGAATGAAATTTTATTTTCAAATTATTTACTGCTGTTATAAGAATACAATAGATTTAATAAATTCATTAATAAATGAATTATTCAATAAATTATTAGGGGCTCAGGAGCATAGCTCAGTGGCAGAGTGCTTGCCTAGCATATGTGAAATCCCATGTTTGATCCCCAGTGCTGCAAAAACAAATGAATGAGGGCTGGGGATGTAGTGCAGCAAAAGATCACTTGTCTTTGCACCTTGCACGGGGTCTTAGGTTTGAGCCTCAGAGCACACACAAAAAGCCCAGCAAATAATTGATTAAATATCAAAGATTAAATATTGAAAAGAATTAACCATATGCCTTTGATACCAACTATTTGTCTAATGTATCCTGGACCATAAAAACTGCAAAGCATCCCTTTACATTTCCTACCCTAAGTCTAGTCCCCAGACTGAGTTAAGTGCCTCCCATTTAGCAGAGTGTACTGCAATCATTGGTGTATTTCTTTGTTATCGTCATCCATCAGTCTGGGAACTCAGTACTGGCTGAAGAACTATCATCTCTACTTAACTCACACTAGTTGCTTAATAAATGTAGAATTAATGTGAGAGGAGAGGATTGTAAGCCGAGACTATATCCAAAAGCTTTTATTATTCAACCAACAACTAATGGTTGGGTTTCTCGAAACTTTTCTTCAGTTGTACAACTCTAAACAATAGTGATTTTTAACTCAAATCATTAAGGAAACACACACATTTTTCTTGCCAAAAAAACAGATAAAGTGGTAAAATAAAGAGAAATTCCAAAGAATATAGAACTTTCCCCTAAATCCAATCTACTTCTCCTTTGCTCCACATAGAATAATACCACATCTTATTATGTAATTCTAAACTCTACCTAGGACTTTCCTAATTTTCCAATTTTCAAAGAAAAATACAGGATTCCTTGCAGCTGCATAATTTTTTCCCCTATAGTGGATTGACAGCCTAAGTTGTTATTTTAGCATTTTATAAACATCCATCAAGTTTCATCTTTTCCTGCTGTGTTGGAGAAGATAGCTACAACTCATTCCAAAGAACAATACGTGAGGTGACAGTAAAATAGCCAACCAAATTCGTGCAGATGTGAGAGAGGCCATGTCCTGCTAGATTTTCAAACAGTGTAACAGCAACGTTTACTTTTTTTTTGCAGCAACATTGAGGTTTGTGTGCAGTCTGCCCTTTGTGTTTTGGTTCCCAAACTTCAGGTTCAATGAACTGCAAAATATTAAAAAATATTAGAAAATACTGCATCTATACCAGCCATGTACTGAATTTTTTCTTGTCATTATTCCCTAAACAATACAATATGAAACTATTTATGTAGTATTTACGCTATATTCGGTATTAGAAGGAATCTAAAGATAATTTAAAATATATGGATAGGCTCTATCCATTTTACACAAGGGACTTGAGCATTACTCAGGGACTTCGGTATTTGCATGGGTCCTGGCATTTATTCCCCTTGGATACTCAATATGCAGTGGTGATGGTGGGTGTTTGTGTGTGTGTGTGGTACTAGGAGTTGAACACGTGGGTATTCTACCTCCAAACCACACCCCCAGCCCTATTTTATTTTTTATTTGAAACAGGGTCTTGCTATGTTGCTGAGACTATCCTGCAACCTGTGATCCTCCTATCTCAGGTTCCCAAATACTGGGATTACAGGCCTGTGCTACCACATGCAACTAGTCAATATTTAATTGTTTTGGCAAGATCTTCTTATGTAAGTTCACAGCTGGACTAACCCTTGATAATTTTACTATTACACAGAAGGAAGTTGTTTTTTTGTTGTTGTTATTGTTGTTTTGTTTTGTTTTTTCTTAATGCCAGGTAGAAAATCAGGCCACCAAAGGTAATTCAGAAGAAAGTCACCATAACAGAGTATTTTCTAAATTTTTTATTGGTGCATTATATTCATACATCATATTGGGGTAAAAAACATGTGTGTATATACATGTACACATCACTGATTTAACCCCTACCCAGTTCCCACCCCATTCCCTCCCTGTCCCTCCTTCCCTTGCTTGGCTTAGTGGTTGACTTCGATATGTTTAAGTACATTGTGTGTTTGAGAGATTTTCCTCTTCCCCCCTCTTTTCTCCTCCTTTAGGTTGCCTTGTTTGCTCCTCTATAGGATTTCCTTTTTCATCTAGAGTTCCTCCTATGACCCATTTCTCCCTAACTCTCACATATTAGGGGCATTTCTTTTCTTTTACAGGCATGAGCTCTCTGGAAAGGGCTTACCTTATCATCTGGAAAGGTAAGTAATCTTTTTTTGTTGTTATTTTGTACATTGCTTTTCTCAGACTGATGGCTATCCTCATGAGCAGATGGTGCTGCACAGACTGGAGACGGAAGCTGAGTAAAGGGGAGAACCCCACTGTGGCTGATAGTTGAGAAAAAGGAGTTGAGAAAAGCCTAGTGGGGATTTTTTTTCTAGAAAATTCTGTGAGTTGTGCAATAGAAATCCCTTCATCTTGCTCTCCTGTGAAATAGTCAGTAAAATCTATATTCTTAATGAATGCTCTGGTGAGTAGATTTTTTTATGAAAACATGAAGATAACTGATATATAGATCATCTGATAATATATGGACCATCCAATTATACTCTAGACTGTATCCAAACCACTTTCCTGAAACTACTTCCATCAAAATAATAGCCAATTACCTCGCCGGGCGTGGTGGTGCACGCTTGTAATCCCCGCGCTTGGGAGGCTGAGATAGGAGGATCACACAGGTTCGAAGCCAGCCTCAGCTACTTAGTGAGGCTCTCAGCAACTTAGTGAGACCCTGTTTCCAATAAAATATAAAATAGGTCTGGGAGTATAGCCTGGTGGTAAAAAGCCTCTGGGTTCCACCCCCAGTACCACCAAAAAAAAAAAAAAAAAAAAAAAGCCTATTACCTAACAGTTACCAAGGTCAGAATATCCAGATGGGGTGGAAGGGTCCATCAGAGGAAAATGGGAGATTCATTAGCTATTGTCAAACACAAGACAGGGCTGGGGAGGCAGCCTGGTGGTAGAACATTTGCCTAGCATGCAAGGGGAATGTTTCTGTTTTCTGGGTAAAACATTGGATGGACTAATGTAAACTTCCTCCATCATTACTTCCCTTTAAAATTTTCAGAAAAAAAATGCACAGTGCAATACCATTTTACAGTCTAAATATGTTTAAAATTAAAAGGACAACAACAAATGTCAACCATGGTGTGGAGTTACATGACTCATACATTACTAGTGGGAGTATAAAATGGTACAATCATAATTCCAGTGCTTGGAGGCTGAAATAGGAAAAGCACAGGTTCAAGTCCAGACTCAGCAATTTAGTGAGACCTTGTTTCAAAATTATATATAAAAATGGATAGGGTTGTAACTAGGGTTAGAATATCATTAAAGCTCCAGCAACAAATAACAAAAATCTGGGTGTGGTGGTGCACACCTGTAATCTCAGAACTTGGGAGACTAAGACAGGAGGATCATAAGCTGAAAGCCAGAAGTTCATATAACTTAGTGAGACCCTGTTTCAAAATAAAAAATAAAGTAGGGCTGGGGTATAGATTAGAGATAAAATGCCTTGAAATTCAATATCTAGTACCGCAAAAAGCAAAACACAAAAACAACAGACTCATCTCAGCTATTTTCCTATTCTACCCCATGGTGATGTTTGATCCTTTGACTCAATCTCCCTCTTCTGCCTCATCGCTCATCATATCTAACCCCTCCCATTGTGGTCCAGCCCCATTATTTTCTTCCTTCTTTCATACTTCACTCTTTCACCATTCTATCACTTCCATCTGAAACAGGGCTGCTACACCTGTTACCTTCTCATCTGGCAAAATCTAACCCCTCCTCAGGTGTTCACTGAAATGCCATCCCCGCCAGGAAGCTGCCTCCTACCTCTCAGGCTCGACAAGCTCCACTGCAACCTGTGCTCCTTTATCATCCCACTCTTCACACTGTGCTACCATTGCTTGTCTCGTCCTTCCTGCCTCTACTACTAAGCCGTAAGTTACTGGAGGATAGAGACCTTGTCTGCTTTCTCTACTGTCAATTCTCCATTTTATTTCCAGGATCTAGGAATGTTTTCCAAAGTATAAGCTCTGAAAACTGTATGTTGAATTCATGAATGAACTGAACATATCTTACAACAGGAGTCTAGAATATCTCAAAGAATTTGGTAAGGCTGGATATATGGTAAAGAGTACTGAGTATTTCTTTGGGGCATATAAAGTCAGTCTCTCTCTCTCTCTCTCTCTCTCTCTCTCTCTCTCTCTTTCTGTCTCAGAGGGATGAATAGTGGGGCTTGAACCCAGGGGCACTCTACCTCTGAGCTATACCTCCATACCTTTTACTTTTTGTTTTATTTTATTATTTTTTTTTGTTTTTTTTTTTTTGTTTTTGTTTTTGGTTTTTTTTTTTTTTTTTTTTTGGTGGTACTGGGGTTCCCGGAAGCCCTTCTACCTTCGGGCTACACTCCCAGACCTATTTTTACATTTTTTATTTGGAAACAGGGTCTCCTAAGCCAGCACGCGCGGCTGGCTTCGAACCTGCGCGATCCTCCTGTCTCTGCCTCCCAAGCGCGGGGATTACAAGCGTGCGCCACCACGCCCGGCTTATTTTTTGTTTTGAAACAAGATCTTGCTAGGTTACTGAAAATCTCACTAAGTTGCTAAAGTGGGCTTTGAGCCTGCGATCCTTCTGTATCAGCCTCCCAAATACTGGGATTATACGTGTGTGTCACTGTGTCGAGGCCAAAGGCAATCTTAAGTTCTTAAATATGTGATCTCATTCTTAGACATTGGTGTTTAAGAGGACTTTCATTAGACATACAAAATTCCACAGTATAACTGAAAATGTTATGAGATCCTTGGAAGAATCTAGTGCATGGAGCCCAAGACTCCCTAATGTTAACTTGTAGTCATTTTAATTTCCTATGAAGCAAAGTGATAAGCGTTATATGTTGTTCCTAAGCAAAGTATGTCAAAGTCTAGGTCACTTTTTAGATCTGATGAAAAAATAGTAGTACCCACAAATCTCTTGATAAATACCCATTTGTTGAGATGTTGTGCCTCATACCTTTCCTTCCTTCCTTTCATGGTACTGGGATTGAATTCAGGGGCATTCCACCCGTGAGCTGCACTCCAGCCCTATTTTATTTTGAAACATAATCTTGCTAAGTTGCTAGGGCTGGCCTTGAACCTATATTCCTCCTGTCTCAGCCTCCCAAGTCCTGGGATTACAGGTGTGTGCCACCACACCTGTCTCTTATGTAATTCTTTATTATTAAAAAATAATATTATTACAATATAATAATTATTACAAAATGAAGGAGGAACTGGACTCTGTATTAAATAAGGTAAAAGAGGGTTATATTTAGATGTCATCCTGGGCCTGCCTTTTATACCCTGAGCAAGGCTGTGCTATTTCACACTATTGCTTTTGGAATATATGATTGTTAGATTATGCTCACAGAGCTCAGCTATGTCACTACTAAAGTGAGTATAAAGAAATTGAGGAACCATACTATATCTGTCAGCATTCTTGCAGCTATAATCTAAAAGACTGACCACGTCTTTTAGAAAGATTTATTTTCTTATGGTTTTGGGTTCAGTCCATGTGAGGCCAGGGACGGTGGATCTCAGAGTATGGCGACAGGAAGTGGAAAGAGGGAGAAACCTGGGCTGTGCTCACATCACAGAGACTGGGAACAAGAGAGTGAGCTGGGGGAGGAGAACCGTATATATAATCTCCAAGGCCACACTCGAAGGGACCACCCCCTCCAGCCATGTGCTACCTGCCTACTGGGTACTACCCAGGTAAATCTATTACAATGGATTCATCATCTTCTGGGACTATAACTCTCATGACTCAATTATATCAACATCAACTACAAACATCAATAAATAAACGCTTTAAGGAACATTTTATTTTATTTGTTTGTGGTACTGGGAATTGAACCCAGGAACATTCTAACTCTAAGCCATACCTCCAGCCTCATTTTTTATTTTTATTTTGAAACATGGGTTCACTAGGTTGATGAGTCTCACTATTTGCTAAGGCTGTCCTTAAACCTGTGATCTTCCTATCTCAGCCTCCCAAGTACTGGGATTACAGATGTGTACCACCATACCTGGTTTAGGGGACATTTTATATCTAACTATAACACACACCTTCAGAACGAGGGTGAGAGCCAGGTATGGTGGCACATACCTGTAACACCAGTCCTTGGGATGCTAATACAGGAGGATCACAGGTAAGAGTCCAGTCTTAGAAATTTAGTAAGGCTCTGTTTCAAAATAAAAAATAAAAAGTCTGAGGGTATAGTTCAGGAGTAGAATACCCCTGGGTTCAATTTCCCAGCACCAAAATAAATAAAGAAATAAAGCTAATAAACTGCATCTACTTCAAAATATGCTTTTAGCAATGAAAATGACATACATAGAGCACTTAATACACTGAGTACCCCATAGTAAGTCTGACGTTAGTAAGTCTAAATGTTAGCTATGTACATAGTTTTTTTTTCTTTTGGTACTGGGACTTGAATCCAGGGGTATTCTGTTTCCAAGCTAAAACGCCAGACCTTTTATTTTTTATTTTTATTTTGTAACAAGGTCTTGCTAAGTGGCTGGGGCTGGCTGGCCTCAAACCTGTGATCCTCCTTTCTCAGCCTTGTAAGTACTGGGATATCAGGTGTGCCACCATGCCTAGCTTCCTATCTCTTTTTCTTCCTTCCAGTGCGGCTCATATTGGAGGGTGTTTTTGTTTGTTTGTTTGTTTGTTTGTTTTGTTTTTGCTTACAGTGGTACCTTGTTAAACCTCTTGACTACCAAATAAAGGAATAAAAATAATCAAATATTAAGACTGACATCTGGGTCATCCATTGCATTAAGAATTCCATATCATTACAATGGAAATATGTATTCATTTTCTATTACTGAGTAACAAATTACCACAAACTTAGTGGTTTGAAACAACAGACATTTATTATCTCACAGATCTATGGGTCAGACATTGAGATCAGCTTTAGGTGGATTATCTCTATTGGGTCTCAGAAGACTAGAATCAAGGAGTCAGCCATGACTGGGTTCTGAACTGTAGTATCTAGAACCTAGAATCTTTTTCTAGCTTCATTTGGGTTAAAAGAATTTAATCCCTTGGGGTGGTAGGACCTGGGATTCTGGATTTCTTGCTGGCTATAAATTAGGAACCATTTTATTTTATTTTATTTTATTTTATTTTTGTGATACTGGGGTTGGAACCCAGGGGCTTTTCTACCTCCGAGCTATACTCCCAAACCTATTTATCTTGGAAACAGGGTCTAACTAAGTTGCTGAGAGCATCCCTAAGCTGCTGAGGCTGGCTTTGAACCTGTGCAATCCTCCTGTCTCTGCCTCCCAAGTGCTGGGATTACAAGTGTGCGCTACCATGCCAAGCAATTAGGAAGCATTTTAGCTTGTAAAGCCTGCCCACCATTCTGTAATGGGGTTCTTGTTTTTTAAGACCAGCAGTAATATTTGATGCAGATTAACCTCCATCCAGGATAATCTCCATCTTGATTAATTTAAAAAATCATCTGGTCAGGGACCTTGATATATCTGAAAAATCTTTCTTAGCATGTAATGAAACCATCATGGAACGATATCCCAACATATTCATGGATTCTTCCTTAGTTGAGGGGAGGTGTTATAAAAGGTATATACATTAGGAGGCAGAGATACTGAGGTCATCTCAGAATTCTACTTTTCATAGTCCATCTTCTGTCCCCAGTGCTTTACTTTCTTCTCATATGTAATTTGCAGTCACCCTTTCCCAAGGTTCCCAGGTATATAACCCTAGTAGAGTATCAATTCAGTATCTTAAATTGCATTAGCTCAAAGAGCAAAGTATCTCCATCTAAATTATCTGTACAGATGAGGCTCCTGATGCAATCCCTTCATAAGTCTGTAGCATAGATACCAGGGTACAACTGTTCATTGACCCATATTTTTACATCATTTCACTTAGTGATATATTGTTCCTGCACATCTATGGTTTTGTGGGTGAGATTACATCTAGTTCCTGAGTAAACTCAGAGTCAGATTTCAAAATCACTCATTGACCTATGGTTAAGGATTTAGTCTCTTCCAGGACACAGTAGCAAGCCAAGGGGTTGCTTCTAAAAAGGAGAATGATAATATACAGAGAGCATGGATTTGCTCCCAACCCTTAGAGATGTGTTGCAAATCTCCTTTTGGTGTTTGCAAGATGTTCTATATGTACATGCCCTCGACACTTTGAGTATCATAGTCATTAGGATCAAGTTCACACGACTGAAGTCAAACAGTAATTTGTGCCAGAGTCTAGACTTACTGCCCACTCAGAATTGTCAGCTGGAATAAGAAAAGCAAACAAAAAGGAGATGAGCCTGGCAATACAAGAGCAGAGGTACCTGTGCCCTGTTTCTTTTCTCTACATCCACAAGCAATTCAACCCAGATGAGATTCAGCTTGAATCAGTAGTTGTAACTATATTATTCTTAGTGGAAATGGGTAGTTAAGAGCTAAGTCAAGTTACAGAGAAATAAAGTTAAAAGAGGAAATCTGTCCAGTTATTTCCTTTACCATATAAAAAGGTCCACCAGGCATTATGCTTCTCAGTCATAGACAATGCCAGGGGTAGCAACTCATACTTCACCTTTGAAAGAATTTCTTGACATGTGCCAAACCATTGGATCCCACAAAACTTTACTGAGAAGGCAGCCCTCTGAATACTCAAAACTTCATCATTTATCCCATTGGTAAAAACAGATCTCATTAACGTCCTAAGAAACTTGCTGCTTCATACATATTACGCCAATAGACATAATTAGTGTGGTGGACTGGTGTGATGTTTTATGTAAGTCAAGACAAAATCTCTGCTAATTTTGGCAGAGAGCAGGATAGTTGATAGAGCCATGAGACAAGTCTGAGAGGCGTACGGATGATCCTGCCAAATAAAAGCAAGGTGTTTCTGGTGGTCCTTGTAGATTAGGAAAAAATAATTCCTCAGGTCAATAACGATACACCAGGTGATAGTGGGTCTATTGATTTGTTTCCCGGAGGTGTTACATCTGGGAAAGTAGCTACAGTTGGAGTCTGATTATCTGATTAAGTTTGTGGTTATCTACAGACATTTTTTGAGATCTGTGGAATGGTTTCATTATCTAAACAGATGAGTGGTAAATACCACCCATACATCATTCAAAATGTTAATTATGACACTAATCTTTGCAAAATAAAGATGGCATTGTTTTTGTTTTACCATACCGATAGAAGTTTTAGGGACTTACTGGACCTACTTTTTTTAAAAAAATCATTGTGGTACTGGGGTTTGAACCCAGGCATTCCGTTTCTGAGCTATAGCCCCATCCCTAATTTTATTTTTTAGTTTAAAATAAGCTCTCACTAAGTTGCTAAGGACCTCACTAAATTTCTGAGGCTGACCGTAAGCCTGCAATACTCATGTCTCAGTCTCCTGATTATTGGGATTACAAGCATGCACCACCATGCCTGGTTTGAATTTTCCAATTTTAACAGCCTTTTCTTCATATTTTAGAGAGCCACTAGGGGAATTCTTCCAAGCTCCAAGTAAGTTTTTTTCTCCAATTTAATATTCAAGAACAGGTTTAATGCCACAAGGTATATTTGTGGACCTACTAGGCACACTGTAATTTGAACTTGCGCCAAGACCCCTCTTACAATCAGGCTCTACATAAGCCCTCACTTGATTAGCTGCCTTTTGGATCTCCATGAACTGATGTCATTTCAGAATTGTGTCTATTAATACTTGAAAAGCTTAGGTGTTTCTTATTTCCCAGTGCAATTACTGTAGTTCCAAGTCTCTTTGGGAAAAACATGCTAGAGGATATAAAGTGTGCGCTTGAGACTGTACTGCAGCCTCCTTCAAGGGGAGCTGGCCTACACTTCAGTCAAGGGGTTCTTAGTCCATGAACTAGGTTAGATCTGCATGGTAGGTGAGAGGTGATGACTTCCCACAATGGTAGGCCACATCAAGTCTGGCCCCCAGACCCTGAATTTTTTTCTGTTGTACAAATCAAAAAACATGTTTGTAGCAAACAATTGTCAGTTGCCAAATATCTGATCAAGATATTTGGCAGAGTGTGGTTGACGACTGTCAGTAGAGTAAAATGCAGCATCTCCTGGGTGTCATAGTGTCACCGTATCCTGTTAGGATGTGAAGTGCCCTGTTAGAAATTAAATAGTTTAGCCGGGCGTGGTGGTGCATGCTTATAATCCCTGCACTTGGGAGGCTGAGATAGGAGGATCGCACAGGTTTGAAGCCAGCCTCAGCTACTTAGTGAGGCTCTCAGTAACTTAGTGAGACCCTGTTTCCAAGTAAAATATAAAAAATAGGTCTGGGAGTATAGCCCGGTGGTAGAAAGGCCCCTGGGTTCCACTTCTAGTACCACATAGACACACAAAAGAAATTAAATATATGTTTAAATGTGTCTAAACATCATACAATGTAAGTTTAGACTCCTTTCAGGAACACTGGGTGCTATCACCAGTTTTGATAGTTAGATTTTAAAACGAAATTCACTTTTTGGGGAAAATATTCTGAAATACAGATTTGTGAACTACCAGCTGGAGAGGAAATAGCATTGAAAGTGGGAAGGTGTGGAGCCGGGTGTGGTGGTGCATGCTTGTAATCCCCGAGCTTGGGAGGCAGAGACGGGAGGATTGCACAGGTTCAAAGTGGCTTAAGAGACCCTGTTTCCAAATTTAAAGAAGTATAAAAATGGGTTGCCAAGCGTGGTGGCGCACACTTGTAATCCCCACACATGGGAGGCTGAGACAGGAGGATCGCACGGGTTCGAAGCCAGCCTCAGCTACTTAGGCTCTCAGCAACTTAGTGAGACCCTGTTTCCAAATAAAATATAAAAAAAGGTCTGGGAGTATAGCCCGGAGGTAGAAAGCCTCTGGGTTCCACCCCCAGTACCACAAAAAATAAAATAAAATAAAATAAAATAAAATAAAATAAAATAAAATAAAAAAGTATAAAAATGGGTCTGGGAGTGTAGCCCAGAGGTAGAAGGGTTTCCAGGATCCCCAGTACCACTCAAAAAAAAAAAAAAATAGTGGGAAGGTGTGTTTGAAAAATGGTCTGAATATTTTATATTAGAAAATTGTAAACACAAAAAAGTAAATAAAAAATGCAATAGTAGGTTGTCTATTTCATTTCCCTAATGATCATTCCGTAATCGGAAAATCTCAAATCTAGTATGCTCCAAATATAAAATGTTCTGAAATCCAACATGACACCAAAAGTTGAAAATTCCACACTTCACCTCATATGGCAGATTGTAGATTGTAGTCAAAATGTAACTGTACTAAAAATATTGTATAAAATTACCTTCAGGTTATGTGTATAAAGTATATAACATAAATAAATTTTGTGGTTAGACTTGGGTGCTATCCCCAAGATATCACATCATGTATATGCAAATATTCCAAAATCCAAAAGAAAAAAAATTACATTTCTTGGTATTGGGGATCAAACCCATGGTCTCACACATGCAAGGTAAGCACTTTACCACAAAGCCATATCCCAGCCCTGCAGAATAAACTCAAAAACACTTCTGATCCTGAACATTTCAGATAATTGATATTCAACTGGTACTGTGATCAATAGTCATCACCAAAGATCCTTGCAGGAGAAAACATCTTGATAGCATTTCCTTTCCGATGCTCGTATAGAGAGCACTTTAAATTGAACTGGTCTGTGCTACTCCACTATCCTACAATTCCCTTTGAATCAGGAAGACAATCTCGATAGTGGTGTCTCTCATTATTCTATTTGACCTACAAAAGATGACACTTCTGTTCAAGAATGTTTGTGCTCCCCATACTAATTTATTTCTCAGTGCCTTAGAATTCAGTGAGTTTAAACTCAGTGTCTGGGTCCTCTCCGGGGATGAAGAGGGTAAGGGTTAAATTTGCACACGATTCACTCCAACGCTATCTCTTCAATCCTTCAGAGACTTTTGCTTATATTAAGTTAGGGAAGTTCTGGTATTTTCATTAAATATAAACCAGCCCTGAGTTGAAGTTATGCTTAGCAAATCCAGTGAACTGTTAAGACAACTTTTAGCAGCATGAGCTAACTCATTAAATCCAAAACCCTCAATAAGTACACCTATATCAATATGTCTGGCCTTAATGAAGGTTACATGTTGCTCTCCTCTGTTGAATACTCTTAGAACTCATTCATACACATATTCACCAGTTTCTGTCAAAGTGGCAAAATCTTGGATTGGGGATTTTAGATTTTCGGATCAAGAATGATCAACATGTGTGTAGAAATAAAATAGACAATTTTATGTTGGAGAGTAAGATGTTTCCTTCTCGGACAAACTTTGATCTTGTCTTCCTAAAACAATCTGAAATGTAAAGCTGGATGCAGGCCTTGTGGTAATGAGAAGCAGAGGAAGTAGATGTTGAGGAGAATGAGCATTCCTTCGCCGGACACTGCTTTGGGTAAAGTTGTTACCCTTTGTTCAAGCAAGGAAGTGATAGCCTTCTCAAACAGGGGAGAGTAAATGGAGAGACAACAGTTAATAACAGGCACATATCGTATATGTCAGAACTGCAAAGTCTGGAATGAATGTTTTTGTTTTGTTTTGGTACTGGAGATGGAACCCGGGGGCATTCTGTGAACAAAATTCCAAAAAATTCAGGGGCCCATCTCAAACAGTATAAACTCAAAATCATATTAAAGAAGTACTCTTGCCAGGCATGGTACCACACACTGAGACAGGAGGATCGCAAGTTTGAGGCCAGCCTCTGTGACTTAATGAGACTGTTTCAAAATAAAAAATAGGACTGGGGGTGTAGCTCAGAGGTAGAATGCCCCTGGGTTCGATTCCTAGTAACACACACACACACACACACACACACACACACACATACATACATACATACATTCATACATACGTGTATAAAAATAAAGCTCCCTTAAGCAACCAAATATAGCTAATAGGGGATTCTATAATTTATTTCATGTTTGTAGAACACTAGTAGGACCAGTTCATAACCCGCAGTGATTCTGCCCAGCTCCTTCCACTCTGCAATCGCTTGCATCCTGAGAAAGTTTTGTTTCCAGACGTCAACTCTAAGCTGGGTTCTCATTTACTTGGGCTGTCTGTGATTCTGGAAGGTCACTTATTCTGTCACTTCTGGTCTGATCTATGGCTCTTCAGAATTAACAAAATTGCTCTGACAAACAGTATCAGAGGTGAGTCAGCAGGGCAGCGGCTATCTGCTCTGATGAAGCTGTGCAATCATGGTGTGACTTGGGCTTCCCGGTCTTGCACAGTGCTGCGTCAAGGTCAAAGTGTTGGCTGGCTGCCTCATTCTAAGGCGTGGCTGGGAGGAACCACTTCCACGCTCACTCCCCAGGTCTGAGGTCGCTGGCAGAATCCGGTCCCTCTTTGGTGGTTGTTCTGAGGTCTCAGTTGCTCACACACCACTGGCACCAGGCTTTCTCCACTTCCTTGCCAAGTGAGCCTTTCATCATACGGCCCTGCCATCTTCAGAGTGAGCAAGCAAGAGGACAAGGAACACAGAGCTGGCAAGAGAGCAGTCGGATGCTGAAAGGGACACCTCTTTGCCTTTGCCATAACTTACCCTCTAAAGGCAAGTCCCACCCCAGGAGGTATAGCCCACGCCCACAGGGAGGGCATTTGCCAGGACTGGAACACCAGGAGTTGATGATCACTGAGGGTCATCTTAAAAGTCTGCCTACTTGCCAGGCATGGAAATATAATCCCAGTATGTGGGAGGTTGAAACTGGAGGATCATAGGTTTGAGGCCAGCCTCAGAAATTTAATTAGGCCCTCAGCAACTTCTTGAGACCCTATTTCAAAATAAAAAATAAAAGAGGGCTGGTGTATAGCTCAGAGGTAGAATGCTCCTGGGTCCAATGAAAAAATAAAAAGAATCCACTTACATAGAGAAAGGGCACAGAGATGAGGTGATTAAAAGAATGGGGGGCAGAGGCAATGGGGTCCCAGAAACATATTCTTTGTCATGCATCAGTGATAATAAATATTATTATTAATTGTACATAATAATGAACTGACAGAGTAGAAAGAGGAAATCTAAGTATCAAGTTTGAGCTCATAAAAATAGCATTGATTATGCTGGGCATGATGGTACACACTGGTGATACTAGTACTTGGATGATTGAGACAGGAGGACCGCATATTCACAGCTAGCCTCAGCAATTTAGAGAGTCCCTCTGCAACTTAGTGAGACCTTGTTTCAAAATAAAAAAATAAAATAGGGCTAGGGGTGTAGCTCAGAGGTATAATGCCCCTGGGTTCAATCCCCAGCCTTTGCCTCACACACAAAAGCACTGATTATTAAAACTCAAGGTGGCGCATGCTTATAATCCCTGCGCTTGGGAGGCGGAGACAGCAGGTTCGAAGCCAGCTGTGCTGGCATAAGAGACCCTGTTTTAAAAATATAAAATAGGTCTGGGAGTGTAGCCTGGAGGTAGAAGGGCTTCCAGGAACCCCAGTACCACCAAAAAAAAAAAAAAAAATTCAAGTGAATTACTCACATTTATGTCTAGTTTTTATTTTTTTTGGGGGGGTGGTACTTTGGGGATGGAACCCAGGGGCCTTCTACCTCCGGACTACACTCCCAGACCTATTTTATATTTTTTTATTTGGAAACAGGGTCTCTTAAGCCAGTAGAGGCTGGCTTCAAACCTGTGCGATCCTCCTGTCTCAGCCTCCCAAGCGTGGGGATTACGAGGGTGTGCTACCATGCCCAGCTTATATCTAGTTTTAATAAGCAAAAATGAGTATGATTATCATTCAGATATGACAAATACTTTCATTGTGAACATTATTTGTTTGCAATCATATCCTTTTTGTAATGTGGATATCAGAAGCAACACTGGCTCTGCTTCACTGATTTGTTATATAGAATGAAGTAAAAAAAAATCAGAAATTTGGGTTACTATTTTATGGCCCCAGAAAACCTCCCCCATGTTCAATTCACAAAAGATTTTTTTCTATATTTTTTCTAACATTGTGTGTATATGCTGAAATAGATTGGTCGGGGAGGTGAGAGAAATACTTGTCTCCATTCCCAATATGTCCTTCCTTATGGAAACAGTTTTACTATAACACCCTGGCTGTTTCTGCTCCCTCATTTGCTCTTCCACAGAAAAGAAAGAATGATCCAATAGCTTGGTAGGATGGGAAGCATCAACTGGCCACGGGCAGCCACATTCTCTCTCATGGGAGGAAGCTGGCCTCCAGAAGCATAAATTCTACCCTCTTCCTCTAGTCCATGTGTTTACTGAGGGACTGGAAGTGTGACAGAGGAGGAGTGATAAAGTATTTCAATGCTAGGTAGGTAAGTTTCCTTCCTTCCTTCCTTCCTTCCTTCCTTCCTTCCTTCCTTCCTTCCTCAATACCAGGGATTGAATCTAGGGGCATTCAAACACTAAGCCACACCCCCATCCTTTATTTTTATTTTTCACAGTACTGGGGATTGAACCCAGGGGCATTCTACCTCCGAGCTACACCTGCAGCCCTATTTTTTAATTTTTTATTTTATTCTTTATTTTGAAATAGGGTCTCACTAAGTTGCAGAGGGCCTCACTAAGTAGCTGAGGTTGGTCAAGAACCTGCAATCCTCCTGTCTCAGCTTCCCAAGTACTGTGATTATAAGCATGCACCACCACACCCGGCTTTATTTTTATTTTGAAACAGGTTCTCACTAAATTGCTGAGGGTCTAAGTTGTCGAGGCTAGCCTCAAACCTGCAATCCTCCTGTCTCAGTCTCTCAAATACTGGAATTAGAGGAATGTGCCATCACACCTGGCTTATTTCTTGGATTTTTGTCTTTAGACTTCTATTTGCTAAGAGATAAAAGCAATTTTTCCCATATTAGTTTAATCACCCAAAAAGGTAGTTTTGAGCCCAGAGCACAATTCAGTGGTAGAGTATGTGTTCAGCATGTGCAAGGCTCCAGGTTCCCTGATTTATTCTTTAGTTTTGTTCTTTAATTATTCTGAACATGATTAGATAAAACAGAAGGGTTTTTTATTGAGATCCCTCAAGTCCCCAAGTTAAGCATATTATCTTCTTTGCAGTCTCACAACCGTCTTGTGAGGTAGTCAGGGATGCATGTTCAGACCCAGTGAGAAAACTGAGACCCAAAGAAGGGAAGCTTATTTATGGTCTAATAGAATCATTCTGCCCTTAAAACCTGAGAAAAATAGGCAGCCAGAGTGTCCAATCCAGGCGTAACTAAACACCAGGAACCTTTACACAGAGACCTCAGACAGGAAGCGCCTGTTCAGTGGCATGATCATTTGTGTTAAGGTGTTCTCTACTCATATTGCACGCCGCTTACTTTACTGAATAGTATGGTTTAAAGAAACTGATAGAAAAACATTGGAGTGGACTGGACAGTGTCCTGAAGTGGCTTCTGACCCCACTGTGTCGCAAGTTTTAAGACGCTCTTCTTCACCACTCACTCTCTCAAGTCCAAACACAGGGCCACATCTGGGGAAAATTCAGAAAACTTGTGGGTAGGTAATATCAGACCTTTTTGTCTAAAACAATTTTATTAATGAGAGATTTCAAAGGAATAAGCGGTATTAGGCTTAGAAAACAATTCCTCAAAGGATGGCATGGTGGCACGCTGAACATGTAGAGGAAGAACCAGGGTGTCTGTGACCTTCTCCTGGCCTCCTGTCTCTTGCTCCTTTTGATCATCGAAAGGGGCAGTAAAGTACAGTCTTGATCCACTGGGATCTTAGCTGCTTTGGTCTCCCAGAGCCCTTTCACTTTGAAGGGTCTTGATCGGAAGCTCAGTGTGCTAAGCTTCTAAAATGATGGCCTGTGAAGTTGGACCTGGCCCCATCCCTAGTGAAACCTAGTCTCCACTCCCTTACTATTGATTGCTATGACTTGGGGCAAGTTGCTTAACCTCTCTGAGCCCCTTTCCTCATCTGTAAAGTCAGATGGTTTACCTTACGACATCCATGTAAGGGTGAACATGTGTAAAGCAATTGGCACGCTGGTGCGCAATACATGGCGTTAGCTATAACTGTATTTTAGAAGATTCCCCCAAAATAGCTTCAGGATTGTCTATAATCTAGTCATTTGATAATTTTCCAAACAAACCAAACCTATACTCTGGGCTTTAACTTCTTCCAGAGAGTCCATGTAGTGGCAGACCCAGAGTGGGAGGCTAAGATGATTTATTTGCAAGTTCTAGGATGGTGGAGCAGAGGGCCTGAAGAAATGGAAGAAGTTCTAAACAAACAAACAAACTAAAAAAAAAAAAAGCCCTAATCCTCAATCCTCAACCTAGGGCATTAGGGCACCAGAGCTTAGTCTGAAAGGATGAGGCCTCTTAGGAAAGAACAATCCTGAAGTACTGACCAGCAGAAGTACTGACTTTACCTTCCCCAAAGACTTGTTAAAAGTGAAGGAAAAAAAGTCTGTGTTGCTTCAACCGCAATGCCACTCCCACATCTATAAGACATAAGTAAGGTGAAGTGACAGTTGGGGAAGTGTCAAGGACAGAAGATACGCCAGTCATGGTTGGGACATCTGTGCAGCCAACACCAGGAGCCTGAGAAGGCCTCAGAAACTGGGCAGGCCATGTCAAGAATGGCCTGCAATCCTTCAGCCCTCAGCAAATGCAGGTACAGGGTTCCCAGAGGACTTTTTGTATTATTTGAAGGGGGTTTTAATTTATGGAGGAGAATCATTCACACAGTTTACCAGAGGGAGCTGAGCGGAGAACTGTTTTAAATCTTTCTGCTATGACTTGTAGAAGGTGGGTTTCGCCATCAGCTGGCACCAGATAAAGGCACAAGTACAGATAATCACTATGAATCTTTGCAGACAGCCCACAAACATAAATCTATGTTGCAATGACTACTTGGCTACCTGCCTTCCCTCTCACCTAAATAAATGTTGAAATTAAAAAAAAAAATATATATATATACACACACACACATACTATATATATGTAATTTTCTTCATCAGCCTTTTCACTTTGTGGCTACAGTTTCTTTTTCTTTTTCTTTTCTTTTTCTTTTTTGCAGTACTGTGGATGGAACCCAGGGACATTGTACCTCCCAGCTACACCCCAGCCTTTGAAACAGGGTCTCACTAAGTTATGTAGAGCCTCACTAAGTAGCTGAGGCTGTCCGTGATCCATGATCCTCTGGTCTCAGCCTCCCGAGGGCTGGGATTACAAGTGCCCCCCCCGCAGCTTAATTATATATTTTGATATGCTTTATTAAAATCTAAGACATACACTACAGTTATGGGGATCCTTCAAACTTAATTATATATTTTGATATGCTTTATTAAAATCTAAAATGCACACTACAGTTAGGGTGATCCTTCAAGCTGCACTGATAACTCAAAAACCCAATACAAGGACTCTACAAAAATACTCCCCTACACTTTCACTCTCTCTCAGAGACTCAAAGTTACATCCAGCCACATGATGTCTTAATATGGGAAGGGGGGAGAGAGAATTTTTCTCTCTTTTTTTTTTTGTCCCAGGATGGAATTGTCCTCTATTTTTTACATCTTTTCTTTATTGTTTTTTTTTAGGGGCAGAGGTTATTGAGGATTGAGCCCTATATTATTCTACCTCTAAGCTACACTCCCAGCCCTTTTTAATTTTTTGAACTTTGAAACGGAGCCTCACTAAGTTGCTGAGGCTGGTCTTGAACCTGTGGTCATTCTGCCTTAGGATCTCAAGTACTGATATTACAGGCATGTGCCATTATGCATGCCTGACTTCTACATCTTTACTTTTTTATTTGTGGCACTGGAAATTGAGTCCTAGGGCTACCTCTGAGATATATCTCCAGTCCTATTTTATTTTTATTTTTATTTTGAAACAGGGTCTTGCTAGGCTGATGAGATTCTCACTACTTGCTGAAGCTGTCCTCGAACCTGCAATCCTCCTGCCTCAGCCTGCCATGTACTAGAATTATAGGCTTGTGCCACATGCCCATATTCCTTCTACATATTTTCTTGAACAATATACTCCAAATCTACCTGATGTTTTTACATTGATTCCTTGAACCTCCATTTCTTCCACACTGTGGACACATGATTCTCACAGGACCTCTTCCTAAAAAGTTAAATAGAGGAGTATATATTAGTGTTTACAAGCAAATTGAAGCCAGAACAAATAGAAACAGAATCTCCATTGTTATCAGGGTATATTATTTGAAATGAAAGACCCCTGATATAATCAGTTTAATGAAAATCCATTGTAAAACCATGGTACCCAAAACTGAGTCCAGAAAATCATAAAACAATCCCCCCCCTTTTTCTGTCTTCCCCTAGCCACCTCTTATAAAAATATTCTTGTCCTGTATCTAACAGTGTCTATGTCCACGGTGGGTGGAGATGGACGTATATGGGTCATGATTAAATTAGAAGGGTTTAGAATTGGGGGTATAGCTCAGTGGTAGAAAGCTTGCCTCGTATGTGTGAGGCCCTGAATTCAATCCCAAGAACCACCAAAAATAAATAAATAAATAAATAAATAAATAAATAAATAAATCTTAGCGTGGTTTAAAGCTGCGCAGACTTTAGTGTACCCAAGAACAGACTGGGAAGAGTGTTTTAATATGCAGATTCCTGAGCCCTACTCCCAGGTTTCAATTTAGTATATGTTGGAAGAACCCTGAGTAATGTATAATTTAACAAAATATATTCGGCAATTTTGGTACAAGGAATTAATGGATCTCACTTGGAGAACTGATGGCTTAAATGTCTATAGGTGGATAAGCAAAACAAAACAAAACACAAAACCTAGACTGGATTTCTAGGAGCATAATTCTGAAGGCAGAGTAAGAAAGATTGGAATCGATACTGAAAAGACATCATAGTATGATTTTTTTCAACACTTTATATCTTACTAATGGTTTGGGGCATAATCCCAAAAGACACAATTTCAAACCTCATAATCCTGAATATTGAAATTCAGAAAGATAAAAATTCCCAAAGTCTAAAGCCCAGAAATATAAAAATCCCAAAGATATAATTCTGGAAAAAACTAGTTAAAAACATTCTTTAATATCACTTTGAATCTCACTATGACACATAATTACATTATGCCAATAGAAGTATAAAATTTTTTTTTTTGCAGTACTGGGGATTGAACCCAGCACATTCTACTTCTGAGCTACACCCTCAGCCCTATTTTTTATTGTTTGTTCTGAAAAATCATCTCACTGAGTTGCAAAGGGCCTCACTAAGTAGCTGAGTCTGTCTACAAACTGCAATCCTCCTGTCTCAGCCTCCCAAATGCTGGGATTATGAGTGTGTATCACCACGCCTGGCTATAAAAATTCTTAAATGATATTTATTTACAAGAACATGTATAAGCACAACAGAACACTCCATAGATTACTGTACACAATACAATAGGTAATAATAAAATACATATTATTATAAGCATAAATACTCAGGTATACAAGTGACAGCAGTAGGGATATAACAGAGGCGGGCAAACTGTATTCATAAAGATACAGGTCAAAAAGCAAAGTATATAAATGCATGTCACTCTGACTGGCAAATGTGTGTGCCCAGATCTATAACTGCAATGCTGTGATGCACAACCTATTTCTTCTGACAGGGTCAATAAAGAACCACAATGGGTCACTGTTGCATACACAGCTGCCCAAAGAATTGAGATCTTGGGAAACTTTGTCTTTCAGTTGGGCATGGTGGCACATGCTTATAATCCCAGCATTTGGGAGGCTGAGACAGGAAGATTGGGGTTCGTGTGTCAGCCTTAGCTACTACTTAGTGAGGCCCATTGCAACTCAGTGAGACTCTGTTTCAAAATAAAGACTAAAAAATAAGGTTCGGATGTAGAATGCTTCTGGGTTCCATCCCCAGTACTGCAAAAAAAAAAAAAAAAAAAAGGGAAACTGTCTTTCATAAATGTAGATGTATAAAAAGGAAGCTCTTCTTTTATAGATGTAGAAAAAGGCAGCTCTTCATTGATCAAGGAAATTGTAACCTTTTTATAGACACACATGTTTACATACAAAGTTAGTGTTGTGATAATGTACTTTTGTTGGGTCAAATTTGCAAAAAAAAAAAAAAACCTACCTAAGATGAGTTTAAATTTTCTAGAAGCCTTTACATAATTTATGCTTGATGGAAGGATTAAATAAAAACATAGGCCAGAGGCCTGTGAAAAATAAGGCTGAGGAATTAAAATATTGGGGCAAGCAAAATAAAAACTAAAAAGAAATTTTGACATAAGAAAATGTACATTATGGATATGGATTATGGGCAGTTACATGAAGGTGGTCCACGAGAGCTGGCCAGACTTCATGGCATTCACTGCTACACTTTGAAGTCTTACATCAAGATGCATAGCTGCTTCTTTCTCTTTTAGAATGATGGCTTACCTTGAAGAATGCATCCACATTCATTTTCTATGTGGTATTGCTCATTTTGAAATTCTTCCACCGCTTGACATAAACTAACATAAATATTCCCTATCAAGTTTCCCTATCCTTTGTGCCACGTCTCTTTATTGTTTGGGTACACAGAAATCCATCGGGATGCACACCTGCAGAGACTACAAATCTGTCAGAAACAACAATCCAACAGCAATGTAAGTATTGTATTTTCTTTCTTTCTTTCTTTTTTTTTTTTTTTTTTTTTTTTTTTTTGCGGGTCTGGAGATGGATCCCAGGGGCATTTGACCTCCGAGCTACACCCCTTGCCCTATTTTTTATTCTTTATTTTGAAACAGGCTCTCACTGAGTTGCGGAGGGCCTCACTAAGTAGCTGAGGCTGTCCGGGAACTGCGATCCTCCAGTCTAAGCCTCCTTAATGGTGGGATTACAAGCGTGTGCCACCACACCTGGAAAGTATTGTATTTTCTAACTAGTCAATAACTTCCCTGGTCTCTTCAGGCAGATGTGGCTTTAATTCATTAAAAGCTCTTAGGAGAGCCAGGCATGATGGCGCATGCCTGTAATCCCAGTACTTGGGAAGCTGAGACAGGAGGATTGCAGGTTTGAAGCCAGCCTCAGCAGCTTAGTGAGGGTCTCAGCAATTCAATGAGATCCTGTTTGCAAATAAATAATAAAATGGGGCTGGAGTTGTAACTCAAACATAGAATGCCCCTGGATTCAATCCCCAGCACCACAAACAAAACAAAACAAACAAATAAACAAAAAACCCCACAAAAACCTCTTAGGATTTCATCTGCTGAAATTCCGATGCAGATAAATCATGCATTTTTTTTGGGGGGATGGGGTGGTACTGGGGTTCCCGGAAGCCAATCAACCTCCGGGCTACACTCCCAGACCTATTTTTACATTTTTTATTTGGAAACAGGGTCTCCTAAGCCAGCGCGCGCGGCTGGCTTCAAACCTGAGCGATCCTCCTGTCTCTGCCTCCCAAGCGCGGGGATTACAAGCTTGCGCCACCACGCCGGGCTTAATCATGCATTTTTAAACTGAAGATCTTCTCATTGCCGTATCATTTGGTTGATCCTTTCTTCAGAATCCAATTTCTTCCCTTCTTTCCCTTTTTTGTACCCTTATATAGCCTTTTTTAAAAAAATGGGAATTGAGATTTTTAGCATTTCAGCTTTCAGAATTTCAACACTGAGGATTTTAATCTTGTGGTACTGTGATTTTGGGGGTTTTAGGCTTTAGGACTTTAGAAATTTCGATCTTTGGGGATTTCAACATTCAGTATTATTAGAGTTTTGGACTGTGTCCTAGGGATTATGATTGTCACCACTTAGTACTATGTACATATAAAAACTGAAACAATGTTTTCCAAAGCAATATTTTACATTATGAGATGCACTCTGCTTTTCCTTTTCTGTTCTGTTTTCAGCAGTTGCTCATCTGTACAAAACTGTGTCTTGAAAGACAGCCTTGCTTGGTTGTCTTTACAAATTCCCATGGCCCAGATTGCCTGAGCCTTTTTTACACTCTATGAAGGACTCGTTCTCACTCTCCAAACATCATAGGCTCCCAAACTTACTTGTCTTGCCACCTTCTTTTCAGAAAAAAAGTTACTTAGCACGTCTCTGAAAATCTATCTTCTTTAAGCAAATAAACAGAAAGATGCAGAGACAAATTTGTCTTTCTTTATGTATCTCAATTTTGTTTGAGCACCCCTCTCCTGGGAGGGGGTATCACCTACTTTGGGAACTTATGCAGGAAGTGGATGTCACCCTTCTAGTTTTCAGCAGCTGTTCTGAGATTAGTCCAGCATCCTTTCTAGTTGACTATTTGGGGATTTGCCTGTTCTCAACCTGTTAGGTATCCTATTGTTTTCCTCTGCTTCTTCCTGCTTATACCCCAATATGATACAACTCACTCACATGCTAATATTCTTTGGCTATCTTAATCTTTTTCTAAATGTTTTAAGATTGGGCATCTTTATCAATCTATCCAGAGTTGACTTTGTGTATTGCTTGGGGTGTGGATCCTGTTATGGTTTGAATGTAGTTATATTGAGGCTTAGTTTTTCCTATACAATGTTGAGAGGTGAAGCCTAGGGGACGTGACTAGGCCATGGGGCACCACCCTTGGGAGGGATCAACACCATCTCACAGGGGTGGATTAGGTCTTGTAAGACTGGATGGGTTACCTCAAGAGTGGGTTGTTATAAAACATCCAAGCCCTTTCATTCCTCAGTTTCTTCTGTGTTTATCAGCTTGTTACTCTCATGTGCACTCCTGCCATGTGATGCTACCATGTTATGACTCCATGAAGCCCTTGCCAGATGCAGTCACCTGACCTTGTATTTCCCTGCCTCCATAACCAAAAGAAATCTCTTTAAGCCAAAAATAAATATTTTTTTTACAACTTACGTATTCTCTCAGGTATAGCAAGGCAAAGCAGACTAAGATTCAAATTCAAATTTTTATGCACAAATAACTAATTGTTCCAATATTATTTCTTAAATATGTTATCCTTTTTATATTGATCTGCACTGCCAAACATTTTCAGACATGCATGGATCTCTTTATGAGTTTCCCCATTTCTTTCACTGAACTATTTTTCTAGCCTTGCTCCTTTATATCATGATGTTTAAAATAATGGAGCTTTCAAATGTATTTTGATATCTGATAGGACCCACATCTCACATTTGCTGCCTCCCAACATATTGCTTCAAGAATCATCAAGAATCCTGGCCGGGCGTGGTGGCGCACGCTTGTAATCCCTGCGCTTGGGAGGCGGAGACAGGAGGATCGCGCAGGTTCAAAGCCAGCCGCGCTGGTGTAAGAGACCCTGTTTCAGAAATATAAAATAGGTCTGGGAGTGTAGCCCGGAGGTAGAAGGGCTTCCAGGAACCCCAGTACCACAAAAAAAAAAAAAAAGAATCCTATATGTCTCTGTATTATTCAGGGTTCTCAAGAAAAACAGAACCAACAGGAGTTAGATAGGTGGATAGAAAATGATGGGTAGATGAGAGAGGATTTATTAAAGGAATTGGCTCATGTGTTATGGAGGCTGGACAGTCCCTTGAGAGGCTTTCTCCAAGCTGGAGACCCTGGGATGAGAGTGGCCTGGTTCAAGTCTGAAGGCCTTAAAACCAGGGAAGTTGATGATATTCTCAGTCCAAGGCTGATAACCTAACAACGTGTGGGGCCAGAAGTACAAGTATTGGATTCCAAAGACTAGAGGTCCTGGAGTTCTGATGTCCGAAGGCAGGAGAAGATGGGTGTCCCAGCTGCAGGAGAGAAAAGATGATCTCAACTTTTCTCCCTTTTGCTCCATTTGGACCCTTGGCCAATTGGATGGAGCCTACCCATCTTGCAGGAGAGCTCCTGTCTACTCACTCACTTGCTAATATGCTCTGGAAACACCCTCACAGACACACCCAGAAGCCCTGCTTTACTTGTTCTCTCAGTAGTCTTTAACCCAATCAAATTAACACCTAAAACTGACCATTGTGGTCCTCCTTCCACAAGCAAAATTGGAACAAAAGTAGTCCCAGATTGCAGAACTCGTTTTACCCTAACTCTGGAGTTCAGGCCAGCACCAGGCATTGATGGCAATAGCAGGTATCGGTTTCCAGAGTACACATGTGAATGATAATACTACTATCTAGGCTTTATGGATTTTCTTATGAGTTAAAATAAATTCTTAAATAATTTATTGTGGGGAACCATGAAAATTGCAGAGATAGTATTAATCATATCTAATTTGTAGACAGAGAAGTTAAGACAGAGAAATTGCAAAAAGCTTCTAAGATCATAGAGTCAAGAAGCGATGAGTTTGAAGGGGCCAGGTTGCCTGACTCTCGGGCCATCCCCTCCTTATTACTAGATAATCCCGAGAGAAGTGCCTCATACTTTATAAATATCAGAATGCAAATTATTTTTAGAAATGTGTTATCAGCTTTCTAGGGAGAGAGCTGCCTCTGTTCGGTCCCAGGGTCTGGAGGGTACAGGAGAAGTTCCAACCTTGTTTTCTCGTCTGCCTCTATAGACAGAAGGAGGGAGGTTCTCTTCTACTGGACTGCAGTTATTTGTGTGAGTGTGGTATTAGGGATGAAACCTCCAAGCTACACCATCCCTGTTTCCTTCTTTATTCTGAAACAGGGTCTCATTAAGTTGCAGAGAGCCTCACCAAGTTGCTGAGGCTGTCCGCCAACCTGCGATCCTCCTGTCTCAGCCTCCCAAGTACTAGTATTACAAGTGTGCACCACCATACCAGCTGGACTGCAGTTATCTTGGGACAAGAAGTCTGAATTCTATAAATCTGCTGGTCCCTGTGATTATGTTTTTGTTTTTTTTTTTTTTCTTCCTTTTTGCCGTGCTTCCCCAGCTTCTATACTCTCTTCTCTCTTATTCTCTGCTTATATTCCTGGAAACTTTTTTTCTATTTTATTTGGAAACAGGGAATACATTATACAGGGAATACATTATCCTGACATCCTGGAAACAGATGTCAGGAACAAAAGACACAAGTTCTTTTCACTTTTGGAGGTTTTCTTTTGTTTGGGGCACCGGGGGTTGAATCCAGGGTCTTGCAAATGCTAAGCATGTGCTCTACGACTGAATTACACTTCCAGTCCCACGTTTAAAGGTTTTCTTGCTACTCTAGTACTCTTCCTTAGGACCTTTGATAAGGTTCTTTCATGATAATGCCCACTATATGATGTAGTAACAAATATTGTCTAAGTTCACAGCAGGCTAGAGGAGGACATGTCAGCAATGATTTTAAGTGTTTATATACACATCCATGTATGTAAAGTTACTTAATCACAGGAGAGATGTAAGGATTTAAGAAGAAATTTATTTTTGCTAAATCAAATTTGCCATATATACTGTTGTTCTTTAAGAAGAAAAATGTTTCTTGTCTTTAAATACCCACTAGATGTTGCTAAAGGGCTATGAAGAAAAACCAACCTTTACTTTCATGAAAGGCTTCTGAGTTACTGGATTAGAGTTCAAGGGAACCTTAGAGATGTCAGAAATAGTAGGAATAAAAACTTGAACATAGCCAGGCGTGGTGGCACACGCTTGTAATCCCCACACTTGGGAGGCTGAGACAGGAGGATCGCACAGGTTCGAAGCCAGCCTCAGTTACTTAGTGAAGCGCTCAGCAACTTAGTGAGACCCTGTTTCCAAATAAAATAGAAAATAGGTCTGGGAGTATAGCCCAGAGGTAGAAAGCCCCTGGTTTCCACCCCCAGTACCACCAAAAAATAAAAATAAACAAAACAAAACAAAACTTGAACATAGGAATGGGAAGTTTATCTTCAAAAATAGGAAGTAACACTAATGATGATTAAATATTTGAAGGAAGTGTTGGCATAATTAAAGCTTGCATGTTATGATTTTGACACCTCTTTGTCAATTAAGTAAAAATGTTAAATCTTTAGAGATTGTCCTCCCCAGGGCATCTGAAACTAGACTGAAATTTCAAAAACTTCAAAAAATTATATGAATGTTCTGCATTCTAAACTTTTTAAATTAAAAATTACTATTTTATGATTATGAAAATACATTTGGCTCCAAAGAACTGCAAATATTCTTTCAAATGTGAATTTGACCAACTTTGGATCAAAAATATTTTGATCTCAGTACTTGGAAGGCTGAGACAGGAGGATCACAAGTTTCAAGCCAGCCTCAGAAACTTAGCAAGACTTTCAGCAACTTAGAAAGACCCTGTTTCTAAATTTTAAAAAGTAATAAATTAGGGCTGGGGGTGTAGCTCAGAGGTAGAATATCCCTGAGTTCAATCCCCAGCACCACAAAAAGAAAGTTATTTTTTGAGGAAAAAAATGCATCAGAATTGTTATTGTTCTCTAAACACTATTTACATAGCACTAACATTATTTATATATTATTAATAATTTAGAATTAAAGTATAAGGAAGACTTATATAGTTATAGGCAAATACTATGTGCATCATTGGTGACACCCAGGGTCAGCTGTAATATATTATCATTTAAGCAATTATGGTGCAGAAAAATATCCAGAACTCTACCACTCAGCATATAATTAATACATGCTATATATGTTACATGGTATATATAGGTTTTGTTAGCATGTTATATATTGGTATTAATTATATTGCATGTATTTATTATAAAATACAGCATATAGTTAGCATCTTTGTATAATAACATTTCTTATATATTATATTTGTATTATCTCAATCCTATGAGAATGATGAAGCACAATAATAAACACCTGTGATGCAGTACCCAACTCCAGACACAGGGCATCGCCAGTGCTCTTACATCCCCTGAGGACTTCTTCCCACACCGTTCACCTGCCTCTTCCAGAGAGGTCACTGCTACCCTGAAGTTGTCATGGTGGGGGGGGGTACTAGAGATTGAACCCAGGGGCATTCTACCTTTAAGCTACACCCCCAACACCATTTTAATTTTAATTTTTAACTTTAATTTGCTAAGTTGCTGAGGCTGGCCCCAAACCTGTGACCCTCCTGTCTCAGCCTCCCAAGTACTGGAATCACAGCTGTGTACCACCACATCAAGGTGAAGATTTTTTAACTTATTTTTTTATTTTGAATTTTTACTACACATATGTAGAACTAAATAATATATATGGGTTTTTTGTTAAATCTTATAAGATGCTTTCTAAAATTCATCCATGTTGATCACTTCATTTATTATTTTTTTTAGTGATGATTTATCCTATTGTATAAACTACCATAATTTCATCCATTCTCCTCTTAATGAACATTTAGATCTATTTCCTCATGGAAAGACAATTGGGCTGTTTATTATTGTTTGCATTTATGAGTGTTATAAATGTGTCCTTGTGTGTATGTGTAGGGATTTCTCTAGGAATGGAATTACTGGAATTTAAAATACATGCTCCATTTAAGAACTACAGCCAAACTGTTTCTCACAGCGCTTGTATCAATTTATATTCCCCTGGTGGTGTACATGAGTTCCTGTTGCTTTGTTTTTCAAAGCACTTGATGTTTTTAGACTTTTATATTGTTGCCAATCTGCTCAGTGTGGAATTGCATCTCATTACTATCTTAATTTGCATATACATCATTACACATTTTTATATGATTTTTTTTTGTGTGTGTGTGGTACTGGGGTTCCTGGAAGCCCTTCTACCTCCGGGCTACACTCCCAGACCTATTTTTACATTTTTATTTGGAAACAGGGTCTCCTAAGCCAGCACGCGTGGCTGGCTTCGAACCGGTGTGATTCTCCTGTCTCTGCCTCCCAAGCATGGGGATTACAAGCGTGCGCCACCACACCCAGGTACAATCTATGGATTTTAATCTTTTTCGAGTTACATATGTTTTGCATATCCTCTGCTAACTGGAAAAGAGGATGTGGTCTTTTTTGGATAAGCAGAAATTCTTTATTTTTATTTTTATTTTTGCAGTACTGGGGATTGAACCCAGGGGCCTTTTACCTCTGAGCTACACCCCTAGCCCTATTTTATTTGGAAACAAGTCTCACTAAGTTGCAGAGGCCCTCACTAAGTAGCTGCAGTTAGCCATGAACCTGTGATCTTCTTGTTTCAGCCTCCCAAGTATTGGGATTATAAGGGTAAACCACCACGCCCAATGATAAGCAGAAATTTGTAGTGAATTTTGTGTCTTATTTAATAAGTCTTTTTTTAAGCTGGGCGTGATGGCGCACACTTGTAATCTCAGCATTCAGGAAGCTGAGACAGGAGAATTGCAGTTTGTGACCAGCCTCAGTTACTTGGTGAGGTCCTTTACAACTCAGTGAGACCCTGTTTCAAATTAAAGAATAAAAAATAGACCTGGGGGTGTAGCTCAGAGGTAGAAAGTCCCTGAGTTCAATTCCTAGTACTGCCAAAAAAATATTTTCTAATTTTCTTTTATGTTAAACGTGTTAAAATTTTAAATAAGGCACCAAGAAACAATACATATCATATACTATAATCAATTCCAAGATCGATCCTATAAAAGTTTAATACAGGATGGCCAGCAATCGTCATCTATCTGAAGATATTAAAAGTTTGAGAGAGGATAGAGATATTCAGGGGGGTTTTGTTTGTTTCGAGAGACTTGCTGGTGGCTGTGTCAGGCCTTTCTAGAAACAAGGGTTACAGTTGGGCTGCTTGAAGGCTTGACATGTGGACTGGTATCTGATTCCCACTTAAAAAACCAAATGGTTAACAGATTAAATTCCACTCTGATGATAGGCAAAGGCAATGATCAGCATGTTCTATCAGTATTTGTACAGGCAAAAAATGTTTCTTGTGACCTCCGGTACAGGACATGCTCAAGAGAGAACAGCCTAGTTAAATCACGTCCAAAGGGCAGTCTAGTGGGCAAACAGTCCTTAGCAGAAAAGATGGGGGTGGATTTCTGTGTTCTGTATTCCAAAGATGAATTAAAGAACCATGGAGATGGTAAAATCTCACCATTAGTGAGAGACCACCAGCAGTGAGTCAGGTCTACAAAACAACAAGATCACTTATGAGAGCACTAACTTTAAATGAATATTGGCCCCAGAGAGTGCACAGCTGACTTAGAGCAATATCACTCAGTGGTACACTAGGAACGGTGTTTAAAAAATGATTTAATAACACCTGTTAAAGCACTGGAAGGAAGATAGTTTTTAGGACCATTCGGAGAGGTACAGGAATCACTGCAAAGGGGGGTGGGTGTCCCCCACTTACTGTGGGGGACAGATATTAGGCTCAACTTTGAACACATCATGGGCAAGTGGGAATATATAGTCAAGAAGTCGTGTGTGTGTATGGGAGGGGAGTCAGTGGATGGAAAATTACTAAGAGATGAAACATCAGGAGTTAGGGGAATTCTGACTAAACTAACCTAACAGGATTTTTGCTGAAGATAGGTACCCAGGAAAAGGTGGAGGATGAAGAACTTCATCAAATATTGGGGGTAATCAGATATCCAGGACTGGGAGTTCTTGCTAAACTGACTATCAGGGCTTTTTGCTAAAACTGGAGTTTTCAAGAAAGTGCTCAGATGGACTTCGAGAAAGTTCAGAATCCTCACTAAAGAATCTTTGTCATGGTGAAAGCCCTGATTTTTTTAGTTTTTGAAGGTTCTGTCATGTAAATAACTTATTCTATACAATATGATTTCTTCTTTTCTGGTTCTTCTTTCTCTACTGACCCAGTAATAAAAAGTAGCAAAATCACTAGGAAGTGATGAAGCTTTTTTAATCTATTGCATTTGTTTTTATTTATCATTGTTATTATTTGCAATCCTGGGAATGGAACCCAGGGGCATTCTACCTCTGAGCTATAGCCCCAGCCCTATTTTTTATTCTTTATTTTGAAACAGGATCTCAGCCAAGCGTGGTGGCGCACACTTGTAATCCCCGTGTTTGGGAGGCTGAGACAGGAGGATTGCGCAGGTTTGAAGCCAGCCTCAGCTACTTAGTGAGGCTCTCAGAAACTTAGTGAGACCCTGTTTCCAAACAAAGTATAAAATAGGCCTGGGAATATATCCCAGAGACAGAAAAACATCTGGGTATCTGGTTTTCTACCTCCAGTACCACTAAAAAAAAAAAAAAAAAAAAGAAACAGGGGACCTCACTAAAAGTAGCTGAGGCTGGCCACAAACCACAGTCCTCTTGGCTCAGCTTCCTGAATGCTGGGATTGCAAGCATGCGCCACCATGCCCCGCTGCATTTATTTTAAATATGATTTGTTTAATTACAGGTTTATGTACTTCAATGGTTATATGTAATAAATGACTTTGAAGTTCCTAAAAACATAACATTTTTTTCTTACAAACTACTAGGACAGGCACACTGACTTCTCCTAGTAGGAACTTCTATGCCTCCCTCTCTGTTATCACTACACTTCAATCCTAGAGGGGTCAGACTTTGTGGTTAGCTAAGGGGAAGAGAAGAATCAGAAAAGAAGAAATCATAATGTGTGGAGTAAGTCTTAGAAGTCTCAGTTCTCTTAGAGTCTTACTTGAAGGAAAGTGAGCTAATACTTCTTTCAACAACATAGCCTTTATAATGGGGAGAACATGCAAAATATGGTTGGAAGCAGAAGGAGAGAAGGTAAAAACACTCAGAAGGTAAAATGAATGTGCTTTTTTTTTTTTTTGTACTGGGCATTCTGCCTCTAAGCTACATTCCTGCCCTTCTTATATTTTTATTTTATTTTGAAACAGGGCCTTGCTAAGTTGCCAAGAGTCTTCAAAAGCTGCTGAAGCTGATCTTGAACCTATTATTTTCCTGTCTCAGCCTCTCAAGTACTGGGATTACAAGTATGTGTTTACCATGCTGGTAAAATGAATATCAAGGAGAAAGAGGAGAAATCAAAATAACATTAATTTTAGTTAGGTTTATATGCATTGTAATTGCATTGCTTGTGCATAATACATCCCAGGCAAGACCTGCTAATAGTCACTGACTACTTCTTTTTTACTCATATAACTGGCTTGTAAATGGTTATTTAACCAGACCTGAACTTTGAACTGCCATAAAGCAACCATGTTATTTTTCTCTTTGCTAGGATACATGACAACTGAAGAGCCAGTTTTAGCTTTATGACATTTGCTGCCTGTGCTATGATGGTCAATCTGAATACAGTCATATTTTGCTTAATGGTGGAGATACATTCTCAGAAATGCATCATCAGGCAATTTCATCATTGTGCAAACATCACAGAATACACTTACACACACCCAGGTGGTATGTTCTACTATACACAGGCCATATGATATAACTTACTGTTCCTACTCTACAAACCTTGGTGGCAAATTACAGTTGCCCACTGAATACCATGGACAACTATAACACATGGTAAGTATTTGAGTATTTAAACATAGAAAATGTGCAGTAAAAATCTGATGTAGAAGATAAAAATGGTGCACTTATCTAGGGCAGCTACTGGGAATGGAGCTTGCAGGGCTGGAAGTAGCTCTGGATGAGTGAGTGCATATGAAGGGATTACTGTAGAATTTATAAACAATGTAGTTGAATGCAGTGGCACACATCTATAATTCCAGTGCTTGGGAGGCTGAGAGAGGAGGATCGAAGGTTCAAGGTAAGCCTCAGCAATTAGTGAGACACCATTTCAGAATTTTATACTTAGAGGTAGTATGCTCCTGGGTTTAATTCCCAGTAAAAAAAAATAAACAAATAAATAAATACACACATATACTATATACTTGGCCTATACTTGCTTATTTAATAAACTTTAATTTTTAAAACTTGTTGACTGCTGGGCGTGGTAGTGCATGCTCGTAATCCCCGGGCTTGGGAGGCGGAGACAGGAGGATTGCGCAGGTTCGAAGCCAGCCGCGCTGGCTTAAGAGACCCTGTTTCCAAGTAAAAAAAAGTATAAAATAGGATTGGGAGTATAGCCCGGAGGTAGAAGGGTTTCCAGGAACCCCAGTACCACCAAAAAAATAAAAAATAAAACTTGATTCTTCTGTAATAACATTAGCTTAAAAATGTCATTGAACAACTATTCAAAATATTTTATATCCTTATTTTATGAGCCTTTTCTACATTTAAATTTTGCTTATTGAGTTATCTTATTTTTTAAACTTTTTTGTTTAAAAAATGCAGCCAGGTGTGGTAGCACACACTTATACTTCCAGTACTTTGAAGGCTGAGACAGGAGGATCACAGGTTCAATGACAGCCTTGGCAACATAGTGAGACTCTCAGTGGACTAGAGACCCTGTTTCAAAAGCAAACTGTAAAAAGGAATGCGGGTTTTTATAGCTCAGAGGAAGAACGCCCCTGGGTTCAGTCCTCAGTCACACACACACACACACACACACACACACACACACACACACACAAACTAAGATGCAGACACGCGTATTAGCCTGGGCCTAAACAGGGTCAGAATCAGCAATATCACTGCCTTTCACCTTGGATGTTATTGGAGGCAGTAGCTGCTGGAAGGCCTTTTAGAGCAACACCAGATGGTTGTCTCCTGGGATGACAATGCCTACTGCTGTAACCTCTTGTTGCAGTTGTACTTAGTTAAGATGAAGGTTAACTGGTGAGATTATGCAAAGAGAAGAAGCACACAGGAAGAACACTATGTGGTGATAAGGGCAGAGGTTGGACTGGTGCACTACCAGCTAAGGAATGCCAGGAATTGTTGGCAACATGCAGGTAGCAGCCTCATGTATCACGTGTTCGGTGTGTCTCTTGATTGCATCAAGAAGCCACATTGAGTTATTGACCTGTACCATCCAGGTTTGTGTAAGTATACTCTATGATGTTTGCACAGTGATGACATAAATCTCCTAAGAACACACTGCTCAGAATGGCTCCCTGTCTTTAAATGATGAGTGACTGTATTGTCAAAAGTCATCGAGCTGCATTGTTTTACATTAAAATTATGACTCACCTCTTTGGGCTGGGATTGTTGTACTTCTTTTTCTCTATCGGAAGACCTACAAAGACATTAGTTGAAACATATTTACATGACTAAGTGATATACAAAGAAGGTTTTATTACCATGTGCTCATTTGGTAATCTTGTCACTCCAGAAACCATTAAAATTTTGATATTTTTAGTGTATTATTTACTTATGTCAATTATTACTTTTTAAGATTCAAGCTATTACCTGTGTATTATTACCTTTTATCCACCTAGAACTTCCATTCTCCTCCTACAGAATTATGTATGCTATTGTAAAAAATGCATATGGAAACATATAATGGCTCAAAACGTACACTGAACTGAACACTTAAGTGTTGCATATCTCATTATGTGCAAATTATACCTTAATAGAAAAATGCTTTCAAAAATATTATCTTCTACAGTGGTGGTATTAGGTGTGTGGGATTCTACCACTGAGTTTCACCACCAGCCCTTTTTAAAATTTTACTAATACTTTTTATTTTGAAACAGGATCTCACTAAGTTCAAGGCACTGGCCTTGAACCTGCAATTCTTCTACATTGGCCTTCCAAGTACTGGCATTGCAGGCATGTACCACCACGCCGGCTTATATTCTCTTTTTTTCCCCCCTCTCAGTGTTGGGGCCCACTCGGCAGGACCGAGGTGGCACCCAGGCTTGTTGCCAGCGTGGACTCAAGATGGCGCCTGGGCTTGCAGCCAAGTCACGAGGCTCACGAGGCTGGCGGTGCCCTGAGCCTGCGCAGTGAGCCCTATCAGGCGCCTTACGGATAATTAGTGACGCAACGCCTCGTGCTACCACCTGCCCGCCCAGGAGAAGGTTAAAAAGCGCGCATGCCCTAGCGGGAAGAAGGAGGAGGAGCTAAGAGGGTTGGTGGAGTGATGAGGGAGAGGATAGAAGACTGATGTTGTTTTTACCTGAGAGGGCGTTGAGAGAGCATTAAAGAGGAACGGAAACTGTATAAGAACCTGGGGTAATAAAACTGCTTGAGGAAGACGTGTCACTGCGACCGACAAGTGGTGGCCCGTACGGGGAAACTTCGCTTTGATCAGAACCTCGGCAGTCCAGGGCAGCTGGCTGGTAACTGTACAAGAACCTGGGGTAATAAAACTGCTTGAGGAAGATCGTGTCTTTGATCAGAACCTCGGCAGTCCAGGGCAGCTGGCTGGTAAGTACTCCTTTGACTCCGAAAAGGGAGGAGGAGGCTCCGTTTACGGAGGGTTATTTTCCCCGATCAAAGGGGGCTCCATTAAGGAGGATACAAGATAGAAGTAAATAAGGCTCGCGGATAAGCGAGGCTCGCGGATAAGCGAGGGACAGAAGTAAATAAGGCTCGCGGATAAGCGAGGCTCGCGGATAAGCGAGGGACAGCGCTGTGAAGGTTCGCAAGTGTTGCGACGAAAAGGTCTAAGGTTGCTAAAGTGAAAGCAGCCATTTTAGAAAATTTAAAAGCGAAAAAGGAGATTTCAGGGAATGGTCAACAGGCAGTCTCTCAGAGGGATAAGGAGTCCTTTGAAAGCGACTCCTCTAACTCCCCTAAGGAGGAGATATGGCCTGTTTCACTAGAAAGAGATAAGAAGGAAGAAGCTCTGTTAGAATTCATAGAAAAAACGAAACGCCCTAAACCTTCCGCTCCTCCCCCTCCCTCTCCTAATCCGCCACCATAGATGGAAGACACCTGAGGTTAGTTGGAAAAGGCGCCTAATGTGTAAAGGATAGGTCAGAAGATTAGTTCCTAACGTAAGAGTTGTAAACTGCTGCTCGGTACCGTAGAGATGAGTTGTTTTCTTTAAGATCTTTGGGGAATTATTTCTACTTTCCCTCTTCCTTTACCTTGGTTAATGATAGTTTAGGTTGTTTTATTGATACCTGTTTTCTGACTTTCTGCTATGCTTCTATGCACCCTTGGAGACTTTGGAATTTCTGCTCTTATTGCTGTAATTGTGGCCTCTGTGGCCGTGGCAGTTATTGCAGCCACTATGAATGCTCTATCCTCACATGTGGCTGCTGGCATGGCTCAGCAAGCTCAATTATCTGGACTATATGTATAACGTATGTGCAGTATCAGAATTTCTCCCATGCAGGCAATTTGTTTCGTCAATTAAGCAAGATGCTTCTGGGGACTTGGAGCCATGAATTTGAACACACCATGATTGAGCTACGAGCATCCATCGCTGCAATTAATTCTACCCGCGTGGAAGTCGCCGCAGTACAACAATGAATGGACTTAATACACGGAACATTGGGTTTTTTAAAAGACTGGGGTGGCATGGCGTTCTGGGCATTCTTGCTGGTGGTAGCATGATGTTTCATGGTTGGATATATCAGGCGAACTCGACAACGCGCACTGCAACAACAGCGCATATTGGTGCAAGCTCTGGCAGCCCTAGAAGCTGGCTTATCTCCCCATGTATGGCTCAGTATGCTGGATCGGTAGTCAGTGACGGGTAAGATCGTCCCCGGGACCTTTCAACCTAAGACAGGGAAACAATCATGCTATTGTTCTCCCAATGACGGGTAAGAATGGTCCTTGAGGGTCGGCAACCTAAGACAGGCACGATCCCGAGCCTTATTTTAATAAAACAAAAAGGGAGATATGTTGGGGCCCACTCGGCAGGACCGAGGTGGCACCCAGGCTTGTTGCCAGCGTGGACTCAATATGGCGCCTGGGCTTGCAGCCAAGTCACGAGGCTCACGAGGCTGGCGGTGCCCTGAGCCTGCGCAGTGAGCCCTATCAGGCGCCTTACGGATAATTAGTGACGCAACGCCTCGTGCTACCACCTGCCCGCCCAGGAGAAGGTTAAAAAGCGCGCATGCCCTAGCGGGAAGAAGGAGGAGGAGCTAAGAGGGTTGGTGGAGTGATGAGGGAGAGGATAGAAGACTGATGTTGTTTTTACCTGAGAGGGCGTTGAGAGAGCATTAAAGAGGAACGGAAACTGTATAAGAACCTGGGGTAATAAAACTGCTTGAGGAAGGCGTGTCACTGCGACCGACATCTCAGTATTAACCATATTAAACAATCTCAGAATTTTTTTCAGATTAACCATCTTAAACATACAATCTAGGACAAAGACACAAGTTTGCTATGTAAACAGCTCACTGAAAACCATGTTATTTATTTATTTATTTAATTTTTTGTTGTTGCATTATATTTTATTTTATTTAGTTTTTAGTGGTACTGGAGTTCCTGGAAATCCTTTTATCTCCGGGCTACACTCCCAGACCTATTTTACATTTTTTAAAATTTGGAAACAGGATCTTGTAAGCCAGCAAGGCTGGCTTCGAACCTGCGTGATCCTCCTGTCTCCGCCTCCCAAGCATGGGGATAACAAGCGTGCACCACCATGCCCGGCTATTTTTGCATTATAGTCATATATCTTAAGGGGATAAAAGATAGTGGAGATCTACATGCTTTTATTTACTTATTTATTTTTTGTAGTATTGGGGATTGAACCCAGGGCCATTCTACATTTGAGTTCACCCCAGCCCTATTTTTTATTCTTTATTTTGAAAGAGGTTCTCACTAAGTTGTGGAGGACCTCACTAAGTAGTTGAAGCTGCTGGCAAACCGCGATCTTCCTGTCTCAGCTTCCCAAGTACTAGGATTAGTACTGTTAGATCCTCCTGTCTCAGCTTCCCAAGTGTGTGCCACCATGCCTGGCTCTATGTTTGCTATTTAAATGCAACCTTCTGTGATGTTTCAGAGCCTTCCCTTCCAAGGGAATTTCACTAAGTCTTTCCTATATGATATTTCAGAGCTGCTCTTTGCTTTATCCTGTAAACAATGAAATACAGCTATTCATGGCCAAGTATATACCCATAGTTCATTCAGTCAAGTTAGTTGACAAAATCAGTGTCATCTCCACAAGGATGTTACATTTGAATTTCGAATTCTTTGATAGTCATTCGATTTTCAAATTCTTTGATGGTCTGTCATGGCCTTATCTATTACTTTGATAGCAAATTTGTATTATTTTATTTTGAAACAGGGTCTTGATAAGTTGCTGAGGATATTGCTAAATTGATGAGGCTAGCATTGAACCTGTGAGTCTACTGTCTTAGTCTCCAGGTACTGGGATTACAGGTGCATACCACCATGCCTGGCTTGATAGCCAATTTTTTTTCCCTTGGTACTGGGAATGGAGAATTCTTCCTTCAAGCTACATCCCCAGCCCCATTTTTTATTCTTTATTTTGAAACAGGGTCTCACTGAGTTGCAAAGGGCCTCACTAAGGAGCTGAGGCTGGCCACAAATTGCGATTCTCCTATCTCAGCCTCCCAAATGCTAGGATTACAAGCGTGTGCCTCCATGCCCAGCTGATCACCAATTTTTGATACCAAAAAAATACTGTATTTATTGGTGGACAACAATACTAAGAATCTTTATAAAACCCTGATGATATATGATAGTGGTTGAATATCTATATTCCAATATGGTTGCTTTTAAAATATCATTATCAATTATAAAATTTTACAAGATACTTCTTCGGAGACAGATGATCAGCGTAAAATTGTTGCACCTTTACTAGGACCCTTTGTACTTCTATTTCTAAAGAAGTGTATTATTCAAGCTCTAATAGACTAAATAATGAATAACTCTAAGAGCAGAGATCCTAGAGAATAGCAGAAACACCCTGCATGCATGCTGGGGCAATGCTTAGAAGGCTATAGTTTAGATTTGGGAGTAATTCTCAAATTACTCTACTCTGATTCTCATTTTCAAAATGCTGAGTTTTTATAATCATCTTCTGATGACTTTATCAAAAAGTACCTATCAACTTCCAGAATAACAGAAGTCATTAACTACTCTTAGAAAATTTTCAATCTAAAATATTAATAGCTAGGTATGGTACTGAATGCCTGTAATCCCAAAACTTGAGAGGCTGACACAGGAGGATTGCAGATTCTCAAGTAGCCTCAGCAACTTTAGGCCCTCTGTAGTTTAGTGAGACTCTATTTCAAAATAAAAAATAAAATAAGATTGGGGTGTAGCTCAGAGGTAAAATGCCTCTGGGTTTAATGACCAGCATATATATATATATATATATATATATATATATATATATATATGTGTGTGTGTGTGTGTGTGTGTGTGTGTGTGTGTGTGTATACACACACACACACATACATATATGTGTATATATACATATATATATTATTTATATGTTTTATGGGTGTATGTGTGATATATATCACATATATCACATGTATATCACATATACACACATACAATATTAGTTAAACAATAGACTACTATCTTAAATTGTATAGTACTTTTTACTGTTTGGAAGTATTTTCATACCTATTTTATTTAATTTTAAGGTGAAAATGAGCTTCTGTCTTAAATTCTGTATGAAAACGGACATGACTTAACAGCATTTATGGCTGGCATATCCCTACATATGAAACAACTATAATGGTCACTATCAAGCAGATTTAGGTATTAACCAACACCTAATCATAACTAAATCTGTTTTTGTATACCCCTACATATTGCAGTTTTTGAGAGTTTCATGTATCTTGAGATTTGGGTTATATACTTATTCTCATTAAATTTTATAATATACATAATAGTTAATTTGTGATAAATACCACATGAATTGCTTGATTTAATGTATGAGAAACATTTCTTTTCTTTTTTTTTTCTTTTCCTTTGGTGGTAGTGGAGATTGAACCCATAGGCATCCTACCTCTGAGCTATACCCCCAACCCTATTTTATTTATTAATTTTGTTAGAGTCTCATTAAGTCGCTGAGGCTGGTCTTGAACTTGTGATCCTCCTGACTCAGCCTCCTAAGTACTGAGATTACAGCCATGCATAATATATCCAGATCTAGAAAGTTTGGTGTTTTTTTTTTTTTTTTTTTTTTTTTGTGGTACTGGGGTTCCTGGAAGCCCTCCTACCTCTGGGCTACACTCCGAGACCTATTTTATATTTTTGAAACAGGGTCTCTTACGCCAGCGCGGCTGGCTTCGAACCTGCGCCATCCTCCTGTCTCCGCCTCCCAAGCGCGGGGATTACAAGCGTGCGCCACCACGCCCAGCGAAAGTTTGTTTTTTAACAAAAATGTTTGTCTTTGAGAAAACAAAGTGTCTTTTGGAAAATGTATTTAATATATATACCATCAGATATATATGATGGAATACTTGGTGAAATACCTTTTTTTTTCTTTTATGGTCCTGGGGATGGAACCCAGGGTCATTCTACCTCAAAGCTACACCCCTAGCCCTATTTTTTAATCTTTTTAGTTTTTGAAACAGAGTCTCACTGAGTTATGAAGGGGCTCGCTAAGTAGCTGAGGCTGTCCATAAACCATCATACTCCAGTCTCAGCCTCCCCAAAACTGGGGTTACAAGCGTGTGCCACTATGCCTGGTAGTGAAATATTTTCTTATTTTTTTATTTTTTATAGGTGCACTGTATTCATACATCAGAGTGGGATACAAACTTTTGTAGACATACATGAACACATCGCCCAGTCAGCCCCCACCCGATCCCCACCCCATTCTCTCCCCATCCCTCCCTCCCATGCTTGGCTTAGTGGTTGACATCTAGTATTATAGCAATTTATCCAAAATTAAAAATGATAATCTCACATAACAGTTTCATTTGTCTGTTACCAAGCTTTTGATGACTTAAAGATAACATTTCAATATTTCTTTTTACTTTCTTTCTTACCAGAGAATATTTTTTTTCTATTTTTTTTAGGTGAAACTATCATATATTTATATATTTATTTTTCAGAAAAAACTCTATCCATATTTAATATGGAATATGGACTCTAGATACCCAAAACGATCTTGAAAAAGAACAAAGCTAGAAGATATATATTTTCTGATTTCAAACCATATAAAGCTACAATAATTAAAACAGTATAGTACTATTCTAAAGGCAGATATATAAACCATTGGAGTTAAATAAAAGCCTAGAGATAAATTCTTCCCTATATTGTCAAGTTATTTTTGACAAGGTTTCCACGAACATTTGGTGGTGGAAATAATAATCTTTTAACTAAATATTGTTGAAAAATAATAATTACATGGAAAAGAAAAAAATTGGACCCTTACCTAATCCCATATACAAATATTAACTCAAAATAGATAAAAGACCTAAATATAAATCTTAAGACTATAAACTTTTAGGAGAAAATCTGGGTCATAAAACCTCACAACATTGAAATTGGCAGTGATTTCTTGGATATGATTTCAATGGCACAGGCAACAGAAGAGTATACAAACTCCCTAAAAAAAAAAAATTGTATCTCCAAAGACAATGTAAACAGAGTTAACAGTTACTAATAGAATGGGATAAAATATTTCCAAATGCTATATCTGAAGGTATATTAATATTCCAACTAGAAATCCTAAAAATTAGCAACAATAAAAGCAAACAATACAATTTAGAGATAGGTAAAAGACTAACATAAATAATGAATCTCCACAGATAACCAATCTTAGTTGTCTGTTGGATAGAAAATCTTGTTTCTCTGGTTCTGATGTGTGTTACCTATTTCTTCTTTGTAGTTAATCTCTTTGAGTATTTTCTCTAGTGCTGGTTTTGAAGACATAAATTCCTTCAGTTGCTGTTTGTCATGGAAGCTTCTTATTTCTCCATCTAATTTGATAGAAAGTTTTGCTGGGTAGGACATTTTTGGCTGGAAGTTGTTTTCTTTCAGAGTTTGGAATATGATACTCCAAGCCCTTCTGGCTCTCATAACTTGGTTTGGGAAGTCTGGAGTGATTCTAATTGGTTTGCCTCTGAATGTCACTTGGCCCTTTGCTTTTGTTGCCTTTAAGATTCTCTGCTTGGCTTCCACATTGGTCATTTTGACAATTATGTGGCGTGGGGATCCTCTTCTCCGATCCTGTCTAAAGGGAGTTCTATAAGTTTCCTGGACCTGTGTATCATCCTCTTGCTCTACGTTTGGAAAATTTTCTGCTATTACTTCCTTGAAGAGATTGTTGATCCCTTTGGTTTCACTTTCTTTTCCCTCTTCTATTCCAATTATTCTTAGGTTAGCTCTCTTAAAATGGGCCCATATTTCTTCAATATCAGATTCCTGCTGTCGGATATTTTTTTCTAGATTAGAAACTATGTGTTCATTTTTGGAATGATCATCTTCTAAGAGCGAGATTCTGTTCTCCATGTGGTCTAATCAGTTGTTTGTGCTTTGAATTGAGGCCTTTACTTCATTAATTGCATCCTTTATCTCTTTTTGGCTCTCTCTGAGTTCTTTTCAAAACACCTCTATTATTTCTACAGTTATTTTCCTGATTTGATCTTCTAGAAATCTCTGATTTTCTGTTTTATTGGGTTCTGATGTTGTGGGGTTGTGGGCATTCATTGTTCCGGTATTATTCCTCTTTCCCATGATTTTGGAAGTTTGTGCCTTCTCTGGCTCTTCCCTTGGGTCACTATGACTTCATTTAAGGTGCTCTGGATCTTGAGTCAGTAGTGTCTCAGACCCCACTACTCCTTTACTGGGTTGTATCACAGAGTCTCCGACCCAGAGAGTTGATAGAGGCTGCTTTAGACTGTGGGGGGTGCCAGGTTGCACGTTCTCCTATGGTGTGATATCTCTGCCACCGCCACTCCACCACTGGGTCAAGTCCCAGGGAGTACAGTGCTGGAATTTCTCCTCTGGGGCCCGCAATTTGACTCACTGTTCTTGAGTACGCAGATGTAGCGGTACTGGACTCGGTGAATTCGCTGCTGCTGCCGCCGGTGGCAATATGGCGCCGCTGTTACGCCCTCGGCCGTGAGGCTGGCGTATTTCTTCTTGGTTTTGAGTTCCACTCTGAATCCCTGCAGCGTGTGCTGAGCTCAGCCACTGGGAGCTTTAGATGCCTCCTGCGCCGAGAAATCCCGCCTGGCTGTTCCGCAGCGGCTCACCTCGGCTTGCTGTAGCCGTGCGGTGAAGTCGCCGCTGCCGCCGGCAGTATGGCGCTGCTGCCGCGTCCTCGGGCGTGAGGCCGGTGTATCTCCTCTGTGGCTCTGAGCTCTGTTCTCAGTCTGCTTTCTCTCTGGAGCCTGGTGATTTTTTTGTTTCTCTGGTGATGGTGTTTTCTGGCTATGAAAGGCGCTGATTTTGTGGTAATGGAGATTGGTTGTTAGCGGGGCTCTTAAGCCCCGCTTTTCTCGGTTGCCATCTTCCCGGAAGTCAAAATATTTTTTAAAAAGTTTGTTTTGGGGAGAAATATTCCTTAGGTGAATGTGGCTGCTGGAATTACTCTCTTAAAAGATTCATGTTGTGTTACATTTATGATAAATCAAATCTTCCATGGAATTCTTATCTGTCACAGTTCTGTGATTTTAAATAACCTGGATAGGGTATAAATATAAATGACATGAAGCTATAGGTAGTGTCGTTTTTTTTTTTTTTTTTTTTTACACTGAGGATCGAACTCAGGGGTGTTCTACCTCTGCAATACATCCCTAGACCCTAGCCTAGGGTCTCACTAAATTGCTGAGGCTGGCCTCAAACCTGTGATTCTCCTGTCTCACCTCCCAAGTACGGGGATTACAGGAGTGTGCCACCATGCCTGGCTAAGAATGAATCTTAATTATAAAAGAAACTATTTTGTGTAAGCACAAAACAAGGAAACTTTTTTTTTCAAAGTCTGTACTTACAAGTGTCATTGCATTATATCTGTACATAATCTGCTTCCTGCTTGGTACTGGAGCCTCAGCTCATACCAGTCTCCTCGACTTTCCCAGCTCCAGGTACCTAGCATCTTTCCTGTTCTAGGAAGTCTCAGAGCCTTTGTACTTATGTTTGTGCTTTAGGTCTTAAGTCAAATGTCACCTGCTTAGAGAAGATTTCTCTATGTTCTCTGTCTTTTCAACCTATTCTTTTAAGCACATATTTTATTTATTCATTTATTTGTGTATTATTTGCCTATATCACTGTAAGGCAAAGTCAATAAGGTGAAGGTCCCTGTTCTCAGCCCCTTACCAGGGCATGAGGTCATCCTAGCATTTGTGGCTTAGATTTCATGTTATTTGCTGTAATTTTTGAAATTTTCTTTCTAAGAAAAATCTGAGGTAACAAAGCTGACATTGTATTTTAATTCATCAAGATGATGAGTAAAGAATTTTCAACAGAAATTTTTGTATAAGACAGTCTAAATGCAACTAAACTATTAATTTGTAGCTTAAAAGATTATTTGGTTTAATTTTAAAAAATTAGTACATAACACTGTTTCTCAAAGATCCAAATTTTGACATAGTCTAAATTGTTTTGTTTTGCTTTGTGCTATTTAATTTTTTACAAAAAGGTATTCATGTCATGAAAATTGTCAGAATCAAATGGAGTTGCTCAGATCAACCCAGAAAGCAAGCAAGTAAGCAAGCAGCAAGAGGGTTAAGGAAGGGTTCGCATGTACAATTACTTGCCTGATAATACCTTCACAAAGACTGCCAGACCTACAACATTGCGCAAAGGACACTGTAATCTTATAAATAAATTCGTTCTGTGAGGACATGTATCTAGCAACTGTGTGTTCTACCTTGGACTGATACTACCCTTATTATTGATCCTTGTGATCAAATACTATTGTTTCAAAATACCTTATGTAATCCTTCTAATTTCCGCCTTTAAACACTTTTCTTCGAGCTGGGCATGGTGGGTTGTAATCCCTGCTCATGGGAGGCAGAGACAGGAGGATCGCGTAGGTTCGAAGCCAGCCATGCTGGCTTAAAAGACCCTGTTTCCACATAAAAAGTATAAAAAATAGGGAGTGTATCCCAGAGGTAGAAGGGCTTCCAGGAACCTCAGTACCACCACACACACACACACAAAAAAAAAAAAAAAAAAAACCAAACAAACAAACAAATAAAAAACCCCAAAAAACCCTTTCCTGCAACTTGCTAGGCATGGTGGCACATACCTGTAATCCTGGAGGCTGAGATAAGAGGATTGTAGGTTGACCAGCCTCAGCAATTTAACTAAACCTTGTTTCAAATTTAAAAAATTAAAAAGGGAGCCAGACTTCCGGGAAGATGGTGATGGAGAAAAGCGGGGCTTATGAGCCTCGCTAACAACCAATCTCTATTAGCACAAAATCAGCGCCTTTCATAGCCAGAAAACACCATCAGCAGAGAAACAAAAAATGTAATTTCAAGGGACAGAGAAAAAGAGGGCTGGATAAACAAGACACCAGAAACCAGACCGCAGTGCTGCAACCGGAGCCACGGTGCGAAGCGGCGGGCGCCATTTTTCCTTGCAGCACCAGGCTCCAGAGAGGAGGGGGACTCAGAACAGAGCTCAGAGTCACAGAGGAGATAAGCCGGCCTCACGGCCGAGACAACAGCAGCAGCACCTTACTGCCGGCGGCAGCGGCGAGCTCAGCGGACGGCACCAGACCAACACACTCAACAGCCCACCAGGCTCCAGAGAGGAGGGGCGGACAGCAAGCCGAGGTGAGCCACTGCGGAACAGCCGGGAGGAATTCGGCAGATTTCTCGGTGCAGGGAGCATCTAAAGCTCCCAGAGGCTGGGCTCAGCACACCCTGCAGGGACTCAGAGCGGAGCTCAAAAAAAGAAAAGAAATACACCAGCCTCACGGCCGAGGGCGTGGCAACGGCGCCATATTGCCACCAGCGGTAGCAGCAGCAAATTCACCGAGTCCACGACAGCTCCTTCTGCACACTCAACAACAGTGAGTCAAATTGTGGCCCCTAGAGGAGAAATCACAGTACTGTACTCCCAGAGACTTGACCCAGTGGGGGAGTGGCGGTGGCAGAGATATCACACCATAGGAGAATGCCCAACCTGACACCCCCCATGGTCAAAAGCAGCCTCGATTGACTCCCAGGGTCTGAGACTCTGAGATACAACTCAGTAAAGGAGTAGTGGTGACTGAGATACACAGACTCGAGATACAGAGCACCTTAAGTGAAGTCGTAGTGACCCAGGGAAGAACCCAGAGAAGGCACAAACTTCTGAAATCATGGGAAAGAGGAATAACAATGGAGCAATGAATGCCCATAACCCCACAACATCAGAACCCGATAAAACAGAAATTCAGAGATTTCTAGAAGATCAAATCAGGAAAATAACTGTAGAAATAATAGAGGTGTTTCGAAAAGAATTCAGAGAGAGCCAAAGAGATATAAAGGATGCAATTAATGAAGTAAAGGCCTCAATTCAAAGTACAAACAACCGATTAGACCACATGGAGAACAGAATCTCACTCCTAGAAGATGATCATTCAAAAAGTGAACACATAGTTTCTAATTTAGAAAAAAAAAATCTGACAGCAGGAATCTGACATTGAAGAAATATGGGCCCATTTTAAGAGAGCTAATCTAAGAATAATTGGAATAGAGGAGGGAAAAGAAAGCGAAACCAAAGGGATCAACAATCTTTTCAAGGAAGTAATAGCAGAAAATATTCCAAACGTAGAGCAAGAGGTTGATACACAGGTCCAGGAAACTTTTAGAACTCCCTTTAGACAGGATCGGAGAAGAGGATCCCCACGCCACATAATTGTCAAAATGACCAATGTGGAAGCCAAGCAGAGAATCTTAAAGGCAACAAAAGCAAAGGGCCAAGTGACATTCAGAGGCAAACCAATTAGAATCACTCCAGACTTCCCAAACCAAGTCATGAGATCCAGAAGGGCTTGGAGTAACATATTCCAAACTCTGAAAGAAAACAACTTCCAGCCAAAATGTCCTACCCAGCAAAACTTTCTATCAAATTAGATGGAGAAATAAGAAGCTTCCATGACAAACAGCAACTGAAGGAATTTATGTCTTCAAAACCAGCACTAGAGAAAATACTCAAAGAGATTAACTACAAAGAAGAAATAGGTAACACACATCAGAACCAGAGAAGCAAGATTTTCTATCCAACAGACAACTAAGATTGGTTATCTGTGGAGATTCATTATTTATGTTAGTCTTTTACCTATCTCTAAATTGTATTGTTTGCTTTTATTGTTGCTAATTTTTAGGATTTCTAGTTGGAATATTAATATACCTTCAGATATAGCATTTGGAAATATTTTATCCCATTCTATCAGTAACTTTTAACTCTGTTTACATTGTCTTTGGATATACAATATTTTTTTATTTTTTAGGGAGTTTGTATACTCTTCTGTTGCCTGTGCCATTGAAATCATATCCAAGAAATCACTGCCAATTTCAGTGTTGTGAGGTTTTATGACCCAGATTTTCTTCTAAAAGTTTATAGTCTTAAGATTTATATTTAAGTCTTTTATCTATTTTGAGTTAATATTTGTATATGGTGTTAGGTAAGGGTCCAATTTTATTCTTTTTCACGTAATTATTATTTTTCAACAATATTTAGTTAAAAGATTATTATTTCCTCCACCGAATGTTCGTGGAAACCTTGTCAAAAATAACTTGACAATATAGGGAAGAATTTATCTCTAGGCTTTTATTTAACTCCAATGGTTTATATATCTGCCTTTAAAACAGTACTACACTGTTTCAATTATTGTAGCTTTATATAGTTTGAAATCAGAAAATATACATCTTCTAGCTTTGTTCTTCTTCGAGATTGTTTTGGGTATCTAGAGTCCATATTCCATAGTAGGATAGATTTTTTTCTGCAAAATAAATAAATAAATCTATGATAGTTTCACCTAAAAAAATAGATAAAAATATTCTCTGGTAAGAAAGAAAGCAAAAAGAAATACTGAAATGTTATCTTTAAGTCATCAAAAGCTTGGTATGTGAGATTATCATTGTTAATATTGGATAAATTGCTATAAAACTAGATGTCAACCACTAAGCCAAACATGGGAAGGAGGGATGGGGAGGGAACGGGGTGGGGATCAGGTAGGGGCTAACTGGGTGATGTTTGCATGTATGTCTACATAAGTATTTTCTTTATACCATTATGATATATGAATACATTGCACCTATAAAAATAAATAAAAAAATTAAAAAGGGTCAGGGGGTAGTTTGGTGATGGAATTGGGTTCAATCCCCAGAACCAACCAACCAACCAAAACAACAAAACATCTGATTATTCTGAAAAATAGATTCGGTAGGAAAGGCAAGATATTTCCCCCTTATCTACTTTGAAATAAATGGTGTCTAGTAACCTCCCAAAACAGTCAGTTATTATTTTTCAAAGAAATACTAAATTTGTATATATTTGATGTATTTGACTGTCTTTGAAATTTTAAAGTTTAAACTAATCAAAAAGCTGAGTTCTGCTTTCTATCAAATACTGAGTAACTGATTACTGTTATACTTGACATTCTGGGTATCCCAGATTTAGCAGCTATGACTCACTTTATCCTGCTTAAACCAGTTTGAATTACACTGTAGGCTAGATTTCTAATGCAGATGCCCTGTCCATTCTTCCACCTCTGTCCTACACAGACACCTAGAAGTTTATTTTATTTTTTTTGCAGAACTGGGGATTGAACCAGGGACGTTCTACCTCTGAGCCACTTCCTCAGCCCTATTTTCTCATTATTTTGAAACAGGGTCTTATTAAGTTGCAGATGGCCTAAGTAGCTGAGGCTATAGACCTGCAGTCTTCCTGTCTCCACCTCCCAAAGTACTGGTACCACAGGTATACTTGGCTCACCTAGAGCTTTATAAAAACAAAGTGTTTTTCTTAAAAATCAGTTTCTAGGCCAGGCGTGGTGGCACATGCTTGTAATCCCAGAATTTGGGAGGCAGAAACAGGAGGATCAGGATCATGGTTTGCGGTACTTAGTGAGGTTCTTTGCAACTCAGTGAGACCCTGTTTCAAAATAAAGAATAAAAAATAGGGATAGAGATATAGCTCGGAGGTAGAATCCCCTTGGGTTCTATCCTCAGTACGCCCCCCCCAAAAAAATCAGTTTCTATAACTTGTGATATTTTTTCTTTACAATTACATTGGCATTTATGAGGCTGATCTCTGCCATTCTTTCCTTATGATATTGTCAACTCCGTTGAATAAAATAAAATAACAGCCAGAAGGTGGTGCAAACTTGTAATCCCCGTTTTTGGGAGGCTGAGACAGGAGGATTGCACAGGTTTGAAACCAGCCTCAGCTACTTAGTGAGGCTCTCAGCTACTTAGTGAGGCTCTCAGCAACTTAGTGAGACCCTGTTTCCAAATAAAATATATATTTAAAAACAGGTCTGGGAGTATAGCCCGGAGGTAGAAAGCCCCTGGGTTCCACCCCCAGTACCACCACCACCAAAAAAAAAAAAAAAAAAAAAAAAAACCTGAAAATGCACAAATGACTCTTTTGCATCAAGAAGAAAACATTTTAAAAAGGAATTTGAATTTGAATTTCAGACCCAGAAATTCTCTATACTTAGCTTAAATCACCAGATGTTTAGAGCAAGTGCTACTACCAGTGGAGTCATCTCTTGGTCTAGAGTATCTGGAACTACTAAAAAGTCTCCTCGATCTGCATCCTTCATTGCTGTGAAAGCACCACAAGGTAGTCAAAGTGGATAAGTAGAAAAGTAGGTAGGAATTTAGGTGTGATTTAAACATAGCGGACACAGGTGGGCAGGTTTGGAGAGAAGTCTAGTTTTTTGCATATTTATTACTAGTCTGCCTACTTAGAAGTATTTATAAGTTTAAAAGACACCACCCTGGCTTAAATATGATCTAAATAGTAGAAACAAAAATTAACAACAAAGCCACCCATGTAGTGAAAAGGGCCATGATTTGAGGAGTCTAAAACCCCCAGTTCCGTCCATTTACTTGACAAAACTAAAGATTTATGTGCCAAATACTAGAGACTCCAAGGTGAATAGTGAATATTTAATACTTGCTGTGGGCAAAGAGCTCAGTCTTGTCCTGAATCTTTCCTTACTTGGCAAGTACAAGATCATCTGGTTTTGTTTTGAATTAGTCATGAGTAGCTTAACCAGGGGGATTGGTGGGCGGTTGCGCAGTAGTGTTCACATCATACGTACTTACACAGACTAAGATGCTGGATGTTATTAGGCAATTATAATCGTTATTGACTGAAATATACTTGTAATTTGGATTAAAATTCTTCAAATACATTGAAACACATCATGTACATAAAATTTTAGCACTCCATTAATTGCTTTTGGAAGGTTGCTAGGCATCACTTGTTCTAAAAACGGATGGAGAGGAAAAGAAGGCATATACTTTAAATTCCTTTCCTACATAATCTGTAGTTCAGAGTAAGTAAAGTGTCGAGAAAAAAAAAAACAAATGCATAACACATCGGTGAGTTGATCTAAAAACGTCTGTTTTGCCTCCCTTCGGGGACATTGGGAAGAGAGTGTCAAAGCGATCAGGGGGAAAGAAAGCGCTCGGTGGGCAGCAAAAGCACTCTGTGGGGCTAAGATCCTGGCTGCCTTCAGAAGGCTGCTGAGAGCCGGGCCGCGCGGGTGGACGAGGGCCGGCGGCGCCCATCAGCTTCGTAAGCCTGGGTCCACCGGGCCGACGCCACCGCGCAGACCGGAAGCCGGGCAGCCCCGCCGGAGCCGGTGGGCGGGGCTGGACCGCCACTTCCGGCTGCCGGAGCCGGTGGGCGGGGCCGCACGTCGCGCGCGACCTGACGCCCGGCGCGCGGCTGCCCCCTGCTGGCGGCGTGGCGACGCGGCGTGGCGGTAGCGCCTGGGCTCGACGGCCGCGCGGCTTCCCGCCGTCGGCGGCCGCCGCTGCCCCGGGACGCCTGGCCTTGGCCACGAGTTTAATAACTCTTATTTTAAACTTGCAATTCTCCCCGGCCCGCAGAGCGTTCTTTTGCCTTCGAAGAAGGGAAGTTAGAGAAGGAGGGTAGGAAAGACCCCGTCTGCGAGGCAAAGATGGAGGAAGGCGCCCAGGGCCCAGACTGGGACAGTGATGAGACCATGATTGAGGGGTCGGTGGCAGAGAGCGACCTGGAAGACGAGGAGCTGCCCTGGAGAAGGTGACCACCGTGACGGCCAGGGCGCCAGCCCAGGGCCCTCCCGGACCCTCGCGGTTTGAGTGGACGTTGCTCTCTGCAGGGCCTGTGTTTGTTGGCAGGACCAGAACCGTGGGTGCAACCACGTCTGAGTCCAGAGCTTATAAATAAGCACCCGCCTCTGTCCCCTACCCCTAGACAGCGACAAAATGAGGCTTATAGTAGGTGGCTTTATGGCATTAAGATTCTTTCCTCTTGAACCAGGGTCTTAGGTCTGTTTGCACAGACAAAATGTACTTAACTTAGAAGAACAGACTCATCAAACGCGTTTTGCTTCAAGCCCATTAACAGTATTTCCCTCAGGAAAAGAATGGGTGATAGAGAAACTGGTCTCTACGAAACTGTAGAAGGAATTTTTAAAAAGTCAGTATTTCAGTTCATCAAAGCTTTTCTTGAATATGTTCTCTGTGCTAAACACGGAAAAAAATTAAAAGGAGGCCACTGCCTTTGAAAACCCTTCAGGCCAGAAAAAAAAAAAACAAATATAAATATTTTCAATGTAATATGGGAAGTCCAGGAATGAAGGTATATCTAAAGTAGTTTATGAGTTCACTGGGACCCTTACCTCATACCTCAACCAAGACACAAAAGACCCCAGAGGTCGGTCCATTTAGGGAAAGTTTACTGCAGGCCAGGTTAGCTGCCAGGCTGTCTCGCAGGAGAGCAGCAGCACTGGGAGGAAGGGAGAAAATTTTTATATCAGGGAGAACAAGGGAGGGGGTAGTGCCTGGTTCTGGGAACAGCCAGACTCAGTTGCTCACTGGTGGTAGGGGCTGGCCATGGTCAGTGTTAGAATAATTCCCCTTGTGACTGTTTTCTTATTTTTGGTAACTGCTCCTTAGACTGGATCAGACTGCCCTGCTTTCTTATAGCGCAGCTGTGCTCGCCAGACCCACTAGCTGTAGTTGTAAAACCTACCTTGAAGGTGGGTTAGGAATTAACCGGATGAGGAAGAGGTATTCTTGGCCAAGGAACTGCATGGGTAAATGTGTAGAGGTGGACCTAGTATTGTTTTGTGTGTGTGTGTGTGTGTGTGTGTGTGTGTGTGTGTGTGTTTGGTATTGGGGAATGAACCATGGGGTATCCTACCTCTGAGCTATACCCCTAGCCCTTTTTTAGATTTTTTTTTTTTTGCCATACTGTGGATTGAACTAAGAGATATTCGACTTCTGGGCTATACCCCAGCCCTTTTTTATTTTTTATTTTAAAACAGGGTCTCGGGCCGGGCGTGGTGGCGCACGCTTGTAATCCCCGCGCTTGGGAGGCAGAGACAGGAGGATCGCGCAGGTTCGAAGCCAGCCGTGCACGCTGGCTTAGGAGACCCTGTTTCCAAATAAAAATGTAAAAATAGGTCTGGGAGTGTAGCCCGGAGGTAGAAGGGCTTCCAGGAACCCCAGTGCCACAAAAAAAAAAAAAAAAAACAGGGTCTCACTAAGTTGCTGAGGCTGGCTTCGAACCTGCCATCCTCCTGTCTCAGTTTTCCAAGTACTGGGATTACAAGTGTGAGCCACAGTGCTTGGCCTGTTGTATATGTTTTGGAATGTACAAACAGTTGGATCTTATAAGAATTGTGAAATGTGGGGTGTAGAGTAGTGAAAAAGGAAGATAGAATGAGGTTGATGTAAGGCCTAACACATGCTACCTATGCCCTATTAGGATTCTTGTAAGATTTTAAGTGGAAGAACATCATAATCAGATTTCCAACCACTCTAACATACCCTAGGGCAGCCTATGGCTTTCAAGGTTTTTTTTTTTTTTTTTTTTTTTTTTTTTTTTTTGCGGGTCTGGGAATGGAACCCAGGGGCATTCTACCTCTGAGCTATACCCCCTGCCCTATTTTTTATTCTTTATTTGAAACGGGTCTCACTGAGTTGTAGAGGGCCTCACTAAGTAGCCGAAGCTGTCTGCGAACCGCGATCCTCCAGTCTCAGCCTCCCGAATGCTGGGATTACAAGTGTGCGCCACCACGCCCGGCTCAAGTTTTGATGTGTTTAAAAATTACTATAGAATCCTGTTAAAAAAAAAAAAAGAATCCTGTTAAAATTGGATTCCAGTTCAGGAGTTCTGTGGTGGAAATAAGATTCAATATTTCTAACAGGCTTTCAATTTAAAGCTGGTATTATTAGAGCAGGGATCCCATATTGCAAAGTAAGGATCAAAGTAGTTACAGACTGAGAAGATGAGGGCTCATCTAGAAGAAGCAGTGGGAATGGAGGGAAAGGAGCAAGTCTGAGAAGTCTTTGGAAAGTAAATTTGGGAGGAGATGGTAGTTAATTAGATATGGGAGTGAGGGAAGGATGTCAAAGATGATATCCAGGTTTCTGGTTCTTTTATGTCTACATATAGTATTTGCTTTTGTTGGTATATAGGAAATGTTTTAACAAATGCATGGAGTCTCATAAAACAACCACCACAATGAAGATTCAGAACAATTCAATTACCCTAAAAAATACGTCATGTGCTGACCCTTTATAGTCAAGCTGTACTGCCTCTTCTCCATTCAAATTACTATTTTCTTATATATAACTTTTTTGTTTGCTTTCAGAGTTTTTTTTCCCTTTGGTTCTCAGCAATTTGATTATGATGTGTCTGGGCATGACATTCTTGTGTTTTTCATGTTTGGGATTCACTGAGCTTCTTAAATTTGTAAATTCATGTCTTTCAACAAATTTAGGAAGTTTTCTGTCATGATTTCTTTTTTTTTCTTCTATACCAATCTCTTTCTCCTTTCCTTCTGATACTTCATGACATGGATATTAGATCTTGTGATACTCTCTCATAGATTTCTGAGCCTTTAAAAAAATTTTTTTTAGGCATATAATTTCTAATGATGTATCATTGGGTTCGCTTTGCAAGTTTTTCTCTCTCTCTTTTTTTTTTTTTGGGTGGTACTGGGGTTCCTGGAAGCCCATTTACCTCTGGGCTATACTCCCAGACCTATTTTTATATTTTTATTTGGAAACAGGGTCTCTTAAGCCAGCGAGGCTGACTTTGAACCTGCGCGATCCTCCTGTCTCCGCCTCCCAAGTGCGGGGATTACAAGTATGCGCCACCACGCCTGGTAGTTTTTTCTTTTAATTCCAAGTCCAGTGTTATGGGGCAGGGAATCTTTTTTATGTTTAATATTTTGATGGTGTCCTGGACATTTTAAATATTATGTTGGAGAATCTTGGCACTAAAATTCTTAAGGAGTGAGGCAATCAATATGACTAGGTTTATTTGTATTTGCATTTTATTTTATTTTTTGAGGTACCAAGGATTGAACCCAGGAATGTTGTAGCTCTGAGCCGTACCTCCAGACCTATTTTTTTATTTTAATTTTGAAACAGGGTCTCACTAAGTTTCTGAGGGTATTGCTAAATTGCTGAAGCTAGCTTTGAACCTGTGATCCTTTTGTATCAGCCTCCTAATTACTGGGATTACAGGTGTGTGACACCATGCCTGGCTCTGACAAGGTTTAAACTGCATGTTCTTATTTTGCCTTCTGTGTGTGATGGTTACATCTGTCTTTTCTATGCTATTTGAATCTGTCTGATGCATATACCATCTGGGATTAATGTGGGTCCTGGTCAGTAGTTAATATCATAGTTCATTTCCCTAAGCTTTTACTATGCTTCCTTAGGTTCCACATGTATACAGCTCAGAGTTATGCTCTCTCTCTTTTTTACAACTCTTATGCCCTCTGTCCATTTTCTGCTTATGTAACCAGAAGCAGAGGTTTCTCTTTGATTGTTAGCCTACTCACTAGAATAGTTCCCTATAAGTAGGGCAGCCTTCAGGGTAGAGTTAAGAAAAGAGAAAGAAAAGGGGGGATTCTTCCCATACTCTTCAGATCACACAGAGCCCTTCTCTCAGTTCCTCTGGTAGAAAGATGTTTTCTAATTGTTTTTTTAAATATCCCAGCTGCCGTGGTTGGTGTCAGCACAGCTCTCAGGATGGGGTAGGCCTTGGGGCAGGGATGGGAGAAACAAAGGAAAACCCAGGGAGTTCCTGCACACATTCTAGCATGTATAGTCTTCTGGAAAGAATTGTGGATTTTCTTCTTCTTATTTTACTTTTTTTTTTTTTTTTTGGGTGGGGGAGTAAGGGTAATGTGTAGGTACAAGGGATTGAACCCAGGGGCCATTCTACTCTGAGCTAAAGTTGCAGCCCCGTTTTATGTTTTTATTTTGAAACAGGGTCTCACTAAATTACTACATGTTGGCCTAGAACCTAGATCCTCCTGTCTTAGCTTCCCAAGTACTGGGATTACAGGTGTGTGCCACCATACTCAGATTCTCTTCCTCTTTTTTTCTAATGTCTGTGTCTACTATGTAGTTCCAGAATTAGCCTTGAATTAAAACTGGAAGACAAAAAGTAACAAACAAAATACCTTAAAACAAAACTGAAACTCATCTATGACAGGTAGTTATTAAAATTTGAACTTCATTTCCCAATCAAATCTATTGTCATTTACTTTTCAGAGTTTTCAGGTAGCTTTTCCCCCCTTTCTTCCTGTTCTTCCCCTTATTGTTTTCTTTTTTTCTCTCTCTCTTTTTGTTACACAGGCTTGAACCTAGGAGTATTCCATCTCTGAGCTACATCCCTAGCTTTGTGTGTTGTTTTTTCATATTAAAACAGGGCCTCACTAAGTTGCTGAGGCTGGCCTTGAACCTGCAACCCATCTATTTCAGCCTTCTAAGTATTGGGATTATAGGTGTGCCTCTACATTTGGCTTCAGGTAGTGGTGTGTGTGTGTGTGTGTGTGTGTGTGTGTGTGTGTGTGTGTGTGTGTGGCACTGGGAATTGAACCCAAGGGCATTTTACTGCCAGGCTACAGCCCCCAGCCCTATTTTTTGGAAATGATCTCACTAGGTTGATAAGAGTCTTACTACTTGCTGAGACTGCCTTAACCTCTCAAGTACTGGGATTATAAGCATGTACCACCATGCCCAGCTTTTAGGTAGCTTTTAAAAAATATTTTTCTAGCTGGGCATGTTGATGCATGCTTGTAATCCCAGTATTTAGGAGGCTGAGACAGGAAGATTTCAGGTTTGTAGCCAGCCTTAGCAGTTTAGTAAGGCCCTCTGCAACTTAGTGAGATCCTGTTTCCAAATTAAAACAAAACAAAACAAAATAGGGCTGCAGGTGTAGCTCAGAGGTAGAATGCCCCAGGGTCAATTACTAGTACCACCAAAAGAGAAAGAAAGGAAGGAAGGAAAGGAAGGAAAGAAGGAAGGGAGGAAGGAAGAAAGAAAGAAGGAAAAAAATTCTAACTGGGTATGGTGGTACACAGCTATAATCCCAGTATTTGGAAGGCTGGCAAGAGGATGGTGGGTTCAAGGCTAGCTTCAGCAATTTAGTGGGACTCAGTTTTGAAATAAAAAAATAACTCCCTAACATACAGGCACTGGTAAGAGACCTTTTCATTAAGACTCTCAAAACTCAGGAAATAAACTGAAAATCAATAAATGGGATGACACCAAAATTAAAAACTTTCTGTGCAGTAAAGGAAACAATCATAATTCTAAAGAGAGAGAGACTATAGAATAGGAGAAAATCTTTACCAGCTACTCTGATAGAGGACTAATATCTAGAATATGTAAAGAACTAAGAAAAAAAAACCCAGTTTAAAAAAAATGAGCAGTTGAAGTTAATTCACACTTTTTAAAAAAGAAATGCAATTGTCTATTAAATATATGCAAAAATGTTCAGTATCTCTAGCAATTAGAGAAATACAAATCAAAACTATACCGAAGTTGGGCATGGTGGCATATGCATGTAATCTCAGTTCTTAGGAGGCTGAAGCAGGAAGATTGCAAGTTTGAGGACACCCTCAGCAAGTAGCAAGGCCCTCAGCAATCTAGTGAAACCCTGTTTAAAATAAAAAACAAACAACAAAACTAAGATTCTATCTAACTCCATTTATTGTTTGTATTTAACAAGAATACAAACAGGCTGAGTGTGGTGGAGCACACCTGTGATCCCAGTACTTGGGAGGCTGAGACAGGAGGATCCTAGTTTTGAGTACAGCCTCAACAATTTAGTGAGACTCTTGTGTTTCAAAATAAAAAATTAAAAAGGCTGGAGTTGTAGCTTGGATATAGAATGCACTGGATTCAAATCTCCAGTACCAAAAAAACAAATGCAAACAGTAGCATGCTAGCAAGGATATGGGGAAATAGGTAGGAATTCTAATATACCTTTGGTGGAATTGTAAGTCAGTATTACCAGTATGTAGATTCCTCAAAAAATGGGGAATAAAACACTATACAACCCGGCTATGCTGTGCTTTAGTATCTTCCCAAAATAATTATAAAGTCATACGACTATAGCATACATATATATCTATGTTTATAGCAATATCCATGTTTTTAGAAATAGAATCAACCCAGGTGTCTTGTCAACAGATGAATGGATAAAAAATGTGCTGTGAACATACAGTGGAATTATACTCAGCCTTAAAGAAGAACAAAGTTATGTCATTGCAGGAAAATGCATGGAACTAGTTGTTATCTTAGTGAGATCAGGCAATTCTTAGAAAGTTGAGTTATATGTTTTATCTCATATGTGGAAGCTAGAAAATAGGAACTATAAGGGATTATAAGTAATGTGGAGACAGACCTGTAGAACTGTGGAAGGGGATTGGGGCAGGGAATCAAGGAGGGAGAAAAGGATTGAGGAGGAAAGAGGCTCAAATAATACTACGGCAATGTATGAAGTTATTACTACCAATTTCACTAACATGCAGGAAGGAGAAGGGGAGAGTGGGGTGAGATGTGGAGAGAAACACATCAAGAGTGGTGTGCATGAATGTGTATCACATTGAACTTCACTGTGATGTGCAATTTCAGTGCACTAATAAAATTATTTTTAAAGGGCTTGGACTTGAAGAAAAATGCCTCTGGGTTCAGTCCTTCATGCTAAAAAAGTCAATTTTTTTTTCTAGAGCTTTTAGTTGTAATGAGTAGAGAAATTAGGTTATGGATGGTTTATTCTATTTTGGCAAGCCCATTTTATTTTCCTCTGATTCATCCCTGCAGTCATAGAAATGATGGAGGGATTTTAAGGGAGAAAGAAGGGAGATAGAGACATAGGAAGATAACAGCTTAAATAATTCTATCTATGTATATAAAATTGCCAGTGCCCATCTCAATGACATGTATGGGGAAGAGGAGAGAGGAGTGAGATCTGGAGGGAAATACACCAAGTGTCGTGTGCATGTATATTCTTATCACACTCTTCCTTGGTATGATGTATAATTACAATGCACCAGTATAAGCAGTGTGTGTGTGTGTGTGTGTGTGTGTGTGTGTGTGTGTGTGTGTGTGTGTGTGGTGTACTAGGGATTAAACCAGGAGCATTCTACCTCCGATCTATACCCCCAGCCCTATTTTATTTTTTATTTTGAAACAGGGTTTCTCTTGAGGAGGGCCTCACTAAAGTAGTTTAGGCTGGCCACAAACCCATAATCTTCCTGTCTCAGCCTCCTAAGTACTGGGATTACAAGCATGCACCACCATGCACAGCCCCATAACAATATTAAAAATTTTACATTAGGCTTTCAAATCTCATAGCCCAAGTTACAAATTAACTTAAATAAAATAGCCATTGACATCGAATACAAAGTCTAAATAGAGCTGAAGGTGAATGCCAGTGGGGTTTTTCCCCCCATCTTCTCCGCTTACTTGTACAAAATTCTTTCTGACTGACTCTCTGTACAAGCTCCCAAATTTGATTGGAATGAGAAGTATAGGTCTTAGTAGGACAGAGCTCTGCAACAGGCAGAACATTATGTAGTTGTATATAGCTAAATAATCCTAAAGAAATGTAGCGCCTAAAAATCTGTTTGATGAGACCTGAGAAGGACTTTTGCAACTGAAAAAGGCAAGACTTTGAAAGACTCAAGATGTCAGGTGTTAACTTAGTATGAAAAAAACATTTGAGATCCTGGACTTGGTCCTATTGCTGCTTCTGGAAACCTGTCCTAAGGTAGTTCTGTAGGTGTTGCTACTAATCTGTAAAATTTAAAGTTGCTGATTAATAGAGTTTTGTTTGCTTATGATTTTTTTAAGAGGTAGGATCTAATTTTTTTTTTTTCCCGGTACTGGGGATGGAACCCAGGGGCATTCTACCTCTGAGCTATACCCCATGGCCTAATTTTTGTTCTTCATTTTCGAACAGGGTCTCACTTGAGTTGCAAAGGGCCTCACTAAGTAGTAGCTGAGGCTATCTTAAAACTGCTATCCTCCTGTCAGCCTCCCAAATGCTGGGATTACCAGGGTGCACCACCACACTTGGCTTCTATTTTTTTCTTTTTTAATATGTGCTCTCTGAACTTATTACCAACCTTGTTTTCTTGCTCAGCCTCTGGTGATGTTAACTTCTTAATGACAGTAAGTGTACATTTCAACTTAATTCTATTAAATTGACCGGAATACCTTATCGTTTGGTGGGTTTGAGTATGTGTTTGGATCGCATCATGTCATTCTGAACATTATAGTTGTAAATAATAAAAGGCACCTGGACATAATCACCTTGAAGGTGTTAACTCTGTCCCTTCAGATGGACAGCTCTGTGTTCATATGAAAGGTCTAGATAGAAGATACCTATTGTAAAGGAGATGAAATGTACTTGAGGGAATGTAGGGACAGAAAACAGAGCACAGGAGACAATCAATAATCATATTGAAGTAGATTATGAAAACCAACAGTTTTGGTCAGGACCTGTATCAGAATGGAGGCTCTTCTAAGGAATAATGGTGCCACATACTATTTTTAGAGCTGTTATTCTGTCTAAAAAGAGTTTTTTTTTGTTTGTTTGTTTGTTTTTTTTTTTTTTGGTGGTACTGGGGTTCCTGGAAACCCTTCTACCTCTGGGATACACCCAGACCTATTTTTATATTTTTTATTTGGAAGCAGGGTCTCTTAAGCCAGCGTGGGTGGCTTCAATCCTGCACGATCCTCTTGTCTTCGCCTCTCAAGCATGGGGATTACAAGCGTGCACCACCATGCCTGGCTGTAAAAGAGTATTTTAATTAGATTTTTAATGAGTCAAAGGCTGACTCTCACATTAGGACTCTGTGCTGTCAAAATTTTGATAAAATAAGGTGGGAATTGGTTAGGGGTTAAATCAGTGATACGTACATATATGTACACACAAGTTTTTTACCCCAATATGATGTATGAATATAATGCACCAATAAAAAATAAAAAAAAATTTTGATAAAAAACTGAAACCCTAATTGTCATGAAAAATTTCATTGCACTTTTAACAAAGCAATGAAAATTATTTCAAGTTTTCAACTAGATTTTACCTGAATTTTCTCCTTTTAATACTCAGTTTTTCATTTTCCTAATATTTGAAAGTTGTATTTTATTACTAAAATACTGCATTCATAACAAAGTAGAGACTTTAAAGGCATTAATTATTGATGTAGTTTAATGATTTGACTCTACGTATCAGGAAATTAAAGTTCTATTTTCAGTTGATTTGTTGATTGAACATGAATAAGTAATTTTTCTGGATCCAACTCTCTTTTATTTTTTATTTTTTTAGGATTGGAAATAGCCCTGACTGCTTCCTTAAGGAAACAGTAAAAAATATAATCAGTGGTTTATGTATGAGGAAATAATCTCAAACTTTTTGCAATAATAAAAATTTAAAAAACAAACTAAATTATAAAATTATATAGTTCTTGAATAAATGATATAGCCTTATGATGGAAATATAAATAATATTTTGGGGAAGAATTCTTATTATATTGCACATATTTAAATGTTAAGTGAAATATATAGTTTCTAAAGCCTTGTACATACTTATCTAACCTTTGTGAAAGAATTCAGTTACAGATATACAAACCTCTATAGGAGGAAAACTTGAAGAAAAATATACCAAAGTCTAACTTTTGTGGTACTGGGTATTGAACCCAGGAACATTCTACCTTTGAACTATACCTCCAGCTCTATTTTGTTTTTTTATGTTTCAACAGGGTCTTGCTGGGTTGAGAGTCTCACTACTTCCAGAGTCTGTCTCAAACCTGTGATAACTCTTGTCTCAGCCTCCCAGGTACTGGCATTATAGGTGTGTGCCACCACACCCAGCTCATCATAATCTTTAATACAGGTAGAAATAGAGATTTCTTATTTTTGCTTGTCTTTTTTGTTTCCTAGGGTATTATTAAGTAGATAATATATTTACATGGTTCAAAATGAAAAAAAAAAAACATTTAAAAAGGTATAATGATAGTATAAAAGACTGAATAAAATGTCCTCATCACTGTTTTATTAGGCAGTGTGTGTGTGTGTCTGTGTGTGTGTGTGTGTGTGTGTGTGTGTGTGTGTGTGTGTGTTTCTAGGTGGCTGAGGGTCTCGCCACGTTGCTGAGACTATCTTGAACCTGTAATCTTCCTGTCTCAGTTTCCCAAGTACTGGGATTATAGGTGTTTGCCCCCAAACCTGGCTATCAGCTATATTTTTTTAAACACAGGCAACCAGTGTATTTGGTTTCTTGTTATTCTCCCAGAGATAGTCTCATCTTCTCTCTCTATATAGTAGAGAACATATGTAAAAGTTTTTTAAAAATAGAAACAATATGTCAAAGAGAATGAGTATTTGTGATCTTGAATTTTTTTAGTTTTGTCTCATAATTAAAAAGGCCTTCCACCACAATTTTAAAATAATTCTTCCTTGACTCATGACAGACTTCCTTTCTTCATATTGGGGATTGAACCCAGGAGTATTCTACCTCTGAGCCACACCCAGGCCTTTTATTATTTTTTATTTTGAAACATGGTCTTGCCAAGTTGCTGAGGGTCTCACCAAATTACTGAGGCTTGCTTTGAACACACAAAATAGAAGTATCTTGTATCAGAAAAATATTTTACTATTTTCTAGGTCATTCCCTCATTTTTATTTATTTTAATTTTGACTACTTTGATTTATTTTAGCATATGAGATTCAGACTCAGTTGTATATTACAAATCTTATTGGTAATATTACTGTATGATGTTATAAGATTATGTATTAGTATCTAAATTATTACATGGGGGGGGCTACTGGGATTGAACTCAAGGACACTCTACCTCCAAATTATACATCCCAGCCCATTTTATTCTTTGTTCTGAAGAAGGACCTTGCTAGGCTACTGAGAGTCTCCCTACATTGCTGAGGCTGGCCTTGAACCTGTGATCCTCTTGTTTTGGCCTCCCAAGTACTGGGATTACAGGTATGCGGCACCATGTCCAGCTTGAGATATTACATTGTATTCCAGTTTTTTTTTTTTTTCTGTACTGAGGATATATATTTTTATATATAGTAGTATATATTTATACTACTTAAGAAGCAATTATTTAAAAATATACAATAATTTTACTGAGTTGCAAAGGGACTCACTTAAGTCGCTGAGGCTGTCAGCAAACCTGTATTCTCCTGTCTCAGCTTCCCAAACGCTGGGATTACAAGCTTGCGCCACCACACCCGGGTTTGTATTCAGTTTTTAAATGTAGTAATGGGGGCAGAAATTCTACCACTTCCATCTTAGATTCTCAGAATTAAATTGGGCCTGAGAATTAAGTCGACATTGGAGTAATGGAGATAAATTTAATATAAGTTTTATGTGATACAGTTAGTTATGTGATACACAAGGAAATAAAGTGACAAAACCTATATGCTTTTTTATTAGACTGAACAAAGAGAGCCATTTGTGGAATAGTAAATTATGTAGGATGGCTAAAGGAAGATAACAATTAAGGTCTGCTTGTAGAGAATCCTCTAGACTATAACTCCCCATTAAAGGATGTTTTTGTTCTAACAGGCAGGGCATCTTTCACATGGTGTTACTACCTTCTATTTTCAGGAGGAAAAGGAGAAAATTAGAATGACCTTCTTGTATTGCTGATTTTCAAATTGCCTTTAGCTTGAAGTAAACCTTAGGATAAGTGACATTTTGGATATACTATCCCATTCTATATACTCCTAATGAAATAATTAATTGACCTAGGCAGTAATCATCAATGGCCTCTAATAACACAAAAGAGCAATAACCCATACTCTAATTACTTGGTGGAAGTATATACATGTCCTCCTTAGTTAGATCAAACCTCTAATTGCCATTTTACAGGAAATAAGCAGGATAGAAGAACATGTTAAATGATATGCAACCAACAATTCCAAAATGTGGGACACTTCATAGGAAAAATAATTCAGTTTCTTCAACAAATACATTGCAACAGGGAAGGAAGGAGAGATAAATAATAAATTATAAAAGATATTTAAAAGTAATAGAAATAAGCTGAGTATGCTCGTGCACTCTTGTAATCCTAGTACCTGGGAGGCTGGGACAGGAGGATTGCAGGTTCGTGGCCATCCTTAGCAACTTAGTGAGGCCCTCCACAACTTAGACCCTGTTTCAAATAAAATAAAATAAAATAAAATAGGGCTGGTGGAGTAGTTCAGAGGTAGAATGTCCCTGGATTTGTGTGCGTGCACGTACGCATGCATACACACACAGTCATAGAAACCAAATCTGTGTGTACCTTGGAACCTTGTTTAGATCTTGAATAGAACAATTGTAAAGAGAGACAGTTGGAGAAATATGGCTATTACCATTTTATTGCTGGGTTACAGCTTACTTTGAAATTTAATGCTGTATAATACTAAATACTTACTATCTTGTTGTTTCTCTGAGTTAGGAATCTAGGCATGGTTTAATTGAATTGTCTGGCTTAGGATGTCTTGCTTCTCCCAACGCTGCAAAGGATCAGCCAAGGCTCCATTCATCTTAAGGCTTCATTGAGAAGGATTCACTTCCCATATGGTTGTGGAATTCAATTTCTTGCTGGCTGGAAGCCCCTTGGGTTTCTTGCTGTGTAGGCTTCTCATTAAGATAGTTCACAATATGGCAAGCTGGCTTGCATGGGGAAGAAGTGAGCAAGTAAGAGGGAAAACAAGAGGCAAGCCAGTGTCTTTTTGTGACCTAGTCTCAGTAGTAATATCCTACACATTGAGTGTATTTTGTTCATTAAAAGAGTCACTGGGTCAACTCATACTAAAGAGAAGGGATTATACAGGGTATACATACTAGGAGCTGCTTTAGATTCTATATACCACAGACTAAATTTAATAATACTAAGTTACTAATATTAAAATTGTGATTATTTTGAAAGATAATTTTTATGGTTATATTCAGAAAGAGTCTTTATATTTTAGAGTTATATACCAAAATATTTCCACATGAAATGAGTATGTCCAGAATTAGCTATAAAATAATTCCTTGGGAGACCAGCAGGGGGCAGAGTTGGTGCTGATATTTGAAATGTTCCATTGAAAAGTAAAAGAAATATGAATAAGTAAGTAAACAAAAATAAACAAAAACAGTGTCAGACTACATATTCATGCCTTAGTACAGATGACTCACTGTTGCATTCTTAGATTTTGGAAAAAATTATTTAGTTTTATTATTGTGACAAGATATTATAGAAAGTTATTTTAATCATCTTTAAATGTATACTATGATAGAATGTACAGTTTAGTGGCATTAAGTACATTCATATTGTTTGAAACAATTACTACTTTCTCTGGATCCTTTTCATCATCCCTAACTGCCACTCTGTTCCTATTAGACAATAACTCCTTGTTCTCCTCTCCCTCTACCTATGCCAGCCACTTTTTACCTTCTGTCTATGAATTTGACTTCTCTAGGTATGTCATAAAAGTGGAATAATGTGACATTTGTCCTCTTGTATCTATATGGATTTACTTAGCATAATGTCTTCAAGATTCATTTATGTTATAAACATATCTTAATTTTTTAAGACAGAATATTATAAGTTTATACTCTATTTATTCATGTATCCAGAGATGGACATTTACTTTGTTTCCAACTTTTGGCTATTCTAAATAATGCTTCTATGAATGTACAAAGGTCTATTCAAGTCCCTGCTTTCTGTTCTTTTGTATATATACCCAGAAGTGGGATTGCTGGATCAAATGGCACTTGTGTTTAATTTGTTGAGGAACCACCATACTATTTTTCATAGTAGTGATACCATTTTACATTTCCATCAGTAATGCATATGAATTCCAATTATTTCATATTCTTACTGACACTTATTTTATGTTAAATTTTAAAAAATTATAACAGCCATCCTAATGATTAGGAAATATTATCTCACGTGGTTTTGATTTGTTGTTTCCCTAAGATTAGTGATGTTGAGCAACTATTCATGTACTTACTGCCCATTGCACTTCCTCTTTTCAGAAATGTCTATTTAGCCAGGCATGGTGGCACATGCTTGTAATCTCAGTACTTGGGAGGCTGAGACAGGAGGATTGCCAAGTTCTAGATCAGCCTCAGCAACTTTTGTGAGGCCCTCCACAACTTAGTGAGACCATATTTCAAAATAAAGAGTAAAAATCAGTGCTGGGGGTATAGATCGGAGGTAGAATGCCCCTGGGTATAATCCCCAGTACTGCAAAAATAAACAAGTAAATAAATGAATAAGTAAATAAAATAAAAAACAAAATTTCTATTGAAGTCCTTCATCCAATTTATATATATATATATATATATATATATATATATATATATATATATATATATATATATATGTTTTGAGATGGAGTCTCACTATATTGCCCAAGCTGGTGCTGAACTAGCAATCTTCTACCAAGTAGCTGGGTCTACAATCATTCATTACTGTGCACAAAAAGACAAAATACTTACATCTACCAAATAGCATACTCACCATGGCAAATTATTGTTATTTCTTTGTTCTGTATCCCTCATTAGATTTATTTTGTGTGTGCATGCATGTATGCATGTGTGTGTATATAAGTGTGTGGTGCTGGGTCTTGAACCCAAGTGCTTTCTACCTTTGAGCTATATCCCTAGGCCTATTTTACTTTTTATTTGGAAACAGGATCCCTCTAACTTGCTGAGAGCTTTGCTAAGTTGCTGAGGCTGGCTGTGACCATGACCTTGTAATACTTCTGTTTCATCCTCCCAAGTATTGAGATTAACAGGAGTATAACTCCATGCCTGGCTCCCTCATTAGATTGAGCTTATTGAGGGCCAAGACTATATCTTTTCTGTCACCTTGATACTACCTCAAACATAGTGAGAAAAAATTAAAAGAATTCTATTCTGGTATGCTGTGAAAATACATACTCAGGTTTAGCCATGGGATATTAATTGCTAGTTTTCTATGGTATATAGAAATATGAAGGAAAAGCCCACCTTCCTTGGTTCCTCAAATAATCTTCTCATTTTATCTCTGTTCAGTAACTGAATATTTGCCCCTTACCCCAACACCAAAAATAGTAACAGAATATTTATAAAAATGAACACAATTATGTGAATGAGTATTTTCATCTTGTCTAAATTTTTAATTAAGATATATATTTCTGAAATAATACTTTGAAATAGAATAAACAATAGTGGTATAACTAAGAATCTTAATAAGTTTAGGTATAATAAAATAATACTTAAAATGTTAGTCTTTATTTCTGAAACATAATAACCTCTCCCTCTCTTTTGATACTTGAAAGGTTGTTCTTTGATCAAGATGCATCTTTTAGATCTGGGCTCAGTGTTCATCCTGGTATAAGTGAATTTTACAAAGGTGAGACCACTTCTTTTTCCCTGTGTATTAGCATATCATTTTCCCAAATATTATCATTTTAGACAGCTGTAATGTTGCCTTATGCTCATATGACCTCTTCTTTGTGCTCATGTAGTGAGCACTCTTCCTTTTATAAAAATGCTAATCCCATTGTGAGGAATCCACTCTCTAAAACTAATTACCTCACAAAGGTCCCCCTCCTAATATTGTATTGGGTGTTAGGGCTTCACTATATGAAATTTTGGGGAAATACACACATTTGGATTATAATAACCTGTTTATACTGTTTACTTTTCCTTTTATTCATTTCTATCTTTGCATCTGTAGGAGGCACATTTACTTTTGTTCCGTTGTTGCTTCAGATTAAAAGAAAGCAGCTCATTATTTCGTTAGATATCTTTCTGGAAACTTAGAAGAAAAATTAAAATATCGACTTGATTTGCCATTTTGAAAACAAAACTCTGTTTTTTCTTGGATTATATGCCAACATTATGAGTTTCAAAAATGATCTAAAATGATATTGGAAAAAAGAACTCTTTTAATGTTACTTAAGTCTATATTCTGTATGTATTTGTTGCATTCATTCATTCTGAAACAAATATCAAGTATTATTTTGTTGATTGTAGCATATGTGTTTCCTCTTAGCTAATAATTTAAAACATTGACACATAGAAGTGAGAGTTAATAAATTATGATACATGCCCATACAAAATAATTTTTTAAAATTTATGGTACTGGGGATGGAAACCAGGGGCCTTCTACTAGGTTACATGTCCAGACCTATTTTAGTTTTTATTGGAAACAGGGTCTCACTAAGTTCCTGAGAGCCTCACTAAGTTGCTGAGGCTAGCTTCAAACCTGTGATTTCCTGTCTTAGCCTCCCAAGTACTGGGATTACAAGCCTACGCCACCAGGCCCAGTCAAAATGTTTTTAATGACATTTTTATGCAGTGTTTGTAAAATCTTGAGTCATTTTCAAAGAAGAGCAATAAAACTCTTGCAAATGATTTATAATTATATTTTATTCTAGATACACCATCTCCTGTGATTCAACTTGGGCACAAACTCAGAGAGGACCCACAAGAGCAAAGAAATGAAAATAAGATGATTCCTGTTCTTAATGAGGATCCAATATTACAGGTGGTTAGCCTGTTGAATAGATAGATAGATAGATAGATAGATAATTTAGTAAAAATTAGAAATGCCATCTCTCAAAGTGGTAAATTAATAATCATAATTCTTTTACTTTACTATTTAACTTTTTCTCTCTTACTTAGTTTTTACCTGTTTCTTAACTAGTCATTGTTTCTTTGCTGCAACTTTGGTAAAGGCCAATTGTTTTAGGAGGGGTATTTAAAATAATTCTTTTTTTCACCCCTTTTATGGCTTTCATTTTTTTTATTAGAGATGGAAGTAAAAGGAACAGAGGTTAAATGGGATATAATAATTTAGATTTTCATCTTTATTTTATGTCAGAGATCTTCTTAAACTTATGAAGAAGATACTAGTTTGGGTGGTATAATTTGAGATATGGGCCACTGAAAGCCCTTTTTGTGTGTGTGTGTGTGTGTGTGTGTGTGTGTGTGTGTGTGTGTGTGTGTAGATAGTCATACACATAGCCTAAGAAATTTTATTTATTTATTTATTTATTTATGGATGGTACTGGGGATTGAACCCAGGGGCTTTTCTACCTCTGGGCTATACTCCCTTTATTTGGAAACAGGGTCTCACTAAATTGCTGAGAGCCTCACTGAGTAGCTAAGGCTGGCTTCAAACCTATGTGATCCTCCTGTCTCAGCCTCCCAAGCGCGGGGATTACAAGCGTGTGCCACCATGCCTGGCTTTTATTTATTTCTTTTCAATAATACAGAATGATTCAGTTAACACTTCAGTATAATTAAGTTAGCCTGCCAGTGATATCTGCCACCATGTATAACTTCTGAGTTAAGGAAAAAGAAGTTTCCTTCCAGATTCAGTGATTGTTAAATTAAACTAATTTTTCATGTTTATTATAAGTATTTGCTATGTAGTTTTTGTATCAGGCACTCAATTGCATGTTAGCACATGATTTTGAAAGTTTGAGTATCATACTACTTTGTGTAGCTTTTGTGTGTGTGTGTGTGTGTGGGTTTGGGGATGGAACCCAGGGGCATTCGACCTCCGAGCTACACCCCCTGCCCTATTTTTTATTCTTTATTTTGAAACCGGGTCTCACTGAGTTGCAGAGGGCCTCACTAAGTAGCTGAGGCTGCCTGCGAACCACGATCCTCCTGTCTCAGCCTCCCGAATGCTGGGATTACAAGTTTGTGCCACCACGCCCAGCTTTGGGTAGCGTTTTAAAAATATAAATTACTTGATTGTACTTGGATAGAATCTGAGAATGTCTGTTTTTTGAAAGCCTCTCACATAATTTTTCATGAGCAGCCATCTTGGAATAATTGTCTTAGAGGACTTGAATAGTTAGTGAAAATATCTTTCAAAATTTTATCACGGCCGGGCATGGTGGCGCATGCTAGTAATCCCCGTGCTTGGGAGGCAGAGACAGGAGGATCGCGCAGGTTCGAAGCCAGCCGAGCGCGCTGGCTTAGGAGACCCTGTTTCCAAATAAAAATGTAAAAATAGGTCTGGGAGTGTAGCCCGGAAGTAGAAGGGCTTCCAGGAACCTCAGTACCACCAAAAAAAAAAAAAAAAATTTTATCACGTAATTAATTAGCCATCTGGGGGTTATGGGCTTATTGTAAAATTAGGATGAGAAAAGTAGATGAAGTACTTGATATATGTCTATTTTTTTCCACTAACACTGCAGAACTAGATACTTCTTTCACTTATACTCTATATTTTGGTGTATAGTAAAAATTAGACAGTGGAGCCCAAGTTTGTTTAGACATCTAGCAAATTTTAATAAATATCGTTTTCTAAATTGACATATGTTGCTACTTTGATCCAGTTTTTTGTTTATTCTTTGAAAATAAACCTTTTGAAATATAACTATATGAGAAAAAATTAGACAGTGGAACCCAAGTTTGTTTAAACATCTAGGAAATTTTAATAAATATTGTTTTCTAAATTGACATATGTTGCTACTTTGACCCAGTTTTTTGTTTATTCTTTGAAAATAAACCTTTTGAAATATAACTATATGAGAAAAAATTAGACAATGGAACCCAAGTTTGTTTAAACATCTAGCAAATTTTAATAAATACTGTTTTATAAATTGACATATGTTGCTACTTTGGCCCAGTTTTTTGCTTATTCTTTGAAAATAAACCTTTTGAAATATAACTATATGAGAAAAATTGAATTAATTAGATATAGAAATAGAGCTGAAAAGGTGTTTTATTGGAGTTTAATTTTTTTATTGGTGCACTGTAGTTGTACATCTTAATGGCGTACAAGATGATAGAGGTATACATGCATACATTACTCAGTTTTTATCAGATTCCCACCCCATTCCCTACCCACTCCCTCCTTCTCATGTTTGGCTTAGTGAATGATATGCTTGTTAATGTACATAATGTGCATTAGGGAATTTCCCTCTGTTCTCTCTCACCCCCCTCAGTTAGGTTGCCTTATTTGCTCATCTATATTTTCTCCTTCTTCGTCTAAAGTTTCTCCTATGACCCATTTTCTCTCTAGTTTCTGCATATTAGGGAGAACATTGGATTTCTTACTTTTTGTGACTGACTAATCTCACTTTGCATAATGTTCTCCAGTTCCATCCGTTTCCCTGTAACTGATGTAATTTTGTTCTTCTTTATGGCTGAGTAAAAAATCAATTGCGTGCGTGTCCCATCATTTTGTAATCCATTCATCTGTTTTTTAAAATTTTATTTTATTGGAGCCCTATAGTCTCACATCATAATGTGGATCGACAATGGCATACACCATATTGGTGCCCCCCCACTTCCCCTTTTCCCTCCCTCCCAATACTGAGTGTCCAGGTTAATAGTGTTATATTCACATGTATACACATATTTGAATATCTTTTTCATTGATTAATCTCAGCCTTCTTCCTCCTCTACCCCTCCTTTCTGGCTTTGCTGAGGTTTCCCCTCATTATATGGAGTCCCTCTGTTATCCCTAACACTCCCTAACTTGAGTGAAAACATATGTCCCTTCTCCTTCTGTGCTTGGCTAATCTCCCTTAACATAATGATCTCCAGGTCTTTTCATCTTCTTGCGAATGACATGATTTTGTTCTTTATTGCCAAGTAGAGTTCTATTCTGTGTATTTCCCATAATTTTGCAATTCATTCATCTGTTGATGGAGACCTGGGTTGGTTCCATATTTTAGCTATTCTGAATTGTAATGCTATAAACATGGGTATGCACGTGTTACTGTAGTTCTTTGATTTCATACCCTTTGGAAAGATACCCAGGAGTGATATAGCTGGATCATATGGTGGATCTATTCCCAGTTTTCTAAGGAATCTGCACACTGATCTCAATAGCAGCTGAACTAGTTTGCACTCCCACCAACAGTGTAAAAGAGTTCCTCTTTCCCCACATTCTCACCAGCAATTGTTTTTATTTGACTTCTTTATGCTTGCCACTCTGATGATATTTATTCTGCGTATCCATGAACATGGAAGATATTTCCATCTTCTAAGGTCTTCTTTGATTTTTTTCAATGTTTTATAATTTTCTTTTACCTCCTTGGTTAAGTCTGTTTCTAAGTAATTTTTCTTTTTTTTTTTTTGGTGGGATATCCAGAGTGGTCCTAGAATTGTTTCTGCCTAGTAGTTGCATGGGCTTTCTGTGAAGGACTTGGATGAAAACAGGGCTTTGGCATCTGACTTAGCCAGAGTAAAGATAGTTACTTTATGAATAAGTTGTACTTAGATACTAATGAGTAGAATATCAAACAGTCATTTTGGCATTTAAGAATACTGAAGCAACATACAAGTGTTATATGTCCAGGTGAAATCCTCTAAAAGACAATCAAATGGATATTAGAAATAATTAAAACATTTTTTATAGATAAAAAAATTTGGGTATTTGGTCTGAAAGAAAGTTTTTAAGCAAATGTTATCAGCAATTTATCAAGTAAAATGCTGAATACCTGTAATTGGTATTCTGTTCTGCTGCATCACCAGATGCACACAGAATACATCTGTGTGAAATGTTGATACGTTGATATGTCATGGAGAGCCAGAGTTGGTTGGGCTGACTTTACTGGCCAGGTTTCTTCCACTCCACTCCCAACAATCTATTACTCAGTTGAAAATAGTGACCTCAGATAGTGGAAGATATATGAATTGATGTTCTCTTTTCCAAATCCTCTATATTAATGCAATTAATTTAAAATCTCCCCATTCACACTCTACCACTACCTCCAACAAGTAAAACAACAAGAAAAGTACAATTTAATGGCTTGGTCAACATATAGGGATATAGGAGCAGGAAAAAATGTGGTGACATGTATTTGGGTCTCTTATGAAATAACTGATTGAAAGGTATCTTTTTTTTTTTTTTTTTTTTGGTGGTACTGGGGTTCCTGGAAACCTTCTACCTCCAGGCTACACTCCCAGACCTATTTTTATACTTTTAAAATTTGGAAACAGCGGCTGGCTTTGAACCTGCGCGATCCTTCTGTCTCCACCTCCCAAGCATGGGGATTACAAGCATGCGCTACCACGCCCGGCCTCTTTCCATTTTTTAATTAACAAATGAACAGCTCTAGCTGCCACTGTATTCAGAGACATTAGATTTTGGGTGGTATTTCTGCTTATGGAAGAGGAAAAAAAATCAGTTGTCCTTCTTTGGCATTTACCTTATATGATAGGGGCAAATAAATAGCCCTGTAACAGGAAAAGTCTTCTTTTAGTAAGATAAATGAAGTGGATATTACAGATATTTGAATGAGTTGCTTTGTGGAAATACAGCAGTGAGTAGTTCTGTTGAATTAATTGTTGGGTGTTTTTAGGTTTATCTCTTGAAATTCCTCCTTATCTTTGTGTCTCTGAGTTTTGTAAAACTTGCTTGGGAAGTATATAAACATGGGATCTTTGTGATAATCTTGAGATATGTAGTGATATATTGTCAGTGAGTAACACTGATTGTTAATTGGAAAGGATTGAGGGTCTCATAGTCCTTTATTTTTGTGGGTTAAATTTTTTTTTTTTTTTTTTACCATACGACCATATGATTATAGAAACAAAAATAGAGGGCCGTTAAAGAGGGATCTTTTTCTAAAGTTTTTTTTTTTTTTTTTCAGTACTGGGGCATAGAACCCAGGGGCATTATACCTCCAAGCTATACCCCAGCCCTATTTTTTCTTCTTTATTTTGAAACATGGTCTCACTGAGTTGCAAAGGACCTCACTAAATGGCTGAGGCTGTTCATGAACCGCAATCCTCCTGTCTCAGCCTCCCAAATGCTGGGATTACAAGTGTGCGCCACCACATTTCTCTTTTCTTTTCTTTTTTTTTTTTTAGTATTTAAATTGTACTTTAATGATTTTTTTTTTGCCACCACGTTTTTCTAAAGATTTTTGATGCTAACAACATATTTAAGGCAAAGGTTTCTTTTAAAGTGATGAGAGCCAATATGCTGTGAAATATTTAAACAAAAACATTTTATCAGTGAATTTCATCTTTTTTAAAAGGGGCACAATAACTTTGAATTTCCTAATATGATTAGAGAATTTGGTGAGTTAATTTAACATTTGACACTATAACACATAGATAATGTAATTTCCTGTCTTTAGAACTCGGAGCCTGATAAGAATGGCTCTTCAGAATCATCATGGATTAATGAAGAGAGAGAATAACTAGGAATAAAAGAAGAACATTTCCCTTTCTTTTAAGATTCACATTAGTTTGGTAGTTCGGTTTTCATTCTTTTGCGTAGATACCCAGAAGTGATATTGTTGGATCAGATGGTAAGTTCATTTCCATTCTTCTGAGGATCCTGCATACTGTTTTCCAAAGTGGTTGCACCAATTTGCAATCCCAGCAATAATGTATTAGTTCCCACTTCTCCACATACTTGCCAGCATTTGTTCTTGTTTGTGTTTTGAATGATTGCCATTCTAGTTGGAGTTAGATGAAATCTCAGGGTAGTTTTGATTTGCATCTCTGATTGCTAATGACGTTGAGCATTTTTTCATGCATTTATTGGCCATTTGAATTTCTTTCTTCATGAAGTGTCTATTTAGTTCATGTGCCCATTTTTTGATTGGGTTATATGTTTTCTTAGTGCTGAGTTTCTTGAGTTCTTCGTATATTCTAAATACTAGTTCTCTGTTGGAGGAGGAGTAGTAGGTGGCAAAAATCTTCTCCCACTCTGTTGGCTTTCGATTGAGGTTCTTAATAGTTTCCTTTGCTGTAAAGAAGCTCTTCAGTTTCGTGCAATCCCATGTATTGATTCGCCTTTTAGTTTCTTGTGCCTTTGGGGTCTTGTTGAGAAAGTTTTTATCTGTGCCTATGTGTTGCAGTGTTGGACCTATGCCCTCTTCAAAGAGCTGCAAGGTCTCTGGGCTAATTTCAAAGTCTTTGATCCATCTTGAATTGACTCTTGTGTAGGGTGAGAAAGTGGTATTAATTTCTGTTTTTCTGCATATGATTAACCAGTTTTGCCAATAACATTTGTTGAAGAGGCTATCTTTTTTTCCAGTGTATGTTTTGGCTCCTTTGTCAAAAATTAATTGGCCGTAAGTGTGTGGATTTGTTTTTGAGTCTTCTATTCTGCTCCATTGGTTTATGTATCTGTTTTTGTGCCAGTACCATGCTCAGAAGAATGGGAATGAACTTACCATATGATCCAGCAATACCATTTCTGAGTATCTACCCAAAAGAAAGGAAACCAAAGTACTAAACTCTAATGCATGCATGTCTATGTTCATAGCTGCACAATTCACCATTGCCAAACTATGGAACCAGCCAAGATGTCCATCATCGGATGAATGGATTACAGAACTATGGGGTATGTGCGCAATGAAATTTTACTCAGCTATAAAGAAAAACACGCCAGATGTGTTAGCACATGCTTGTAATCCCAGTGCTTGGGAGACTGAGACAGGAGGGTTGCACAGGTTTGAAGCCAGCCTTAGCTACTTAGTGAGGCTCCCAGCAACTTAGTGAGACCTGTTTCCAAATAAAATATAAAAATAGGTCTGGGAGTATAGCCTGGAGGTAGAAAAGCCCCTGGGTCCACCCCTAGTGCCAAAAAAAAAAAAAACCCACCCCAAATTACATCATTTACAGAGAAATGGATGGAACTAGAGAACATTATACTAAGTGAAATTCGTCAGAAAAACTAAGAAATTGGATGCTTTCCCTAATATGCGAAAGCTAGGGAGAAAATGAGTCACAAGAGAAACTCTAGACAAAGAAGGACATACCATAGATGAGCAAATTAGACAACCTAACTGAGGGGATGGGAGGAGGGAAGAGGGAAATTCTGTAATGTTCATGGTATACATTAACAAACATGTCAATGTCAGTTACTAAGCCAAACATAAGAAGGTTGGAGGAGGAGGGAATGGGGCAGGAATTGGTTAAGGGCTAATTGGGTGATGTGTGCATGTATGCCTTCACTATCTTGTACCCCATTAAGACGTATGACTACAGCTGGGCGTGGTGGTGCACACTTGTAATCCCAGCATTTGGGAGGCTGAGACAGGAGGATTGTGCAGGTTCGAAGCCAGCCTCAGCTACTTAGTGAGGCCTTTGCAACTCAGTGAGACCCTGTTTCAAAATAAAGAATAAGGCCAGGCGTGGTGGCGCACGCTTGTAATCCCAGCATTTGGGAGGCTGAGACAGGAGGATTGTGCAGGTTCGAAGCCAGCCTCAGCTACTTAGTGAGGCCTTTGCAACTCAGTGAGACCCTGTTTCAAAATAAAGAATAAGGCCAGGCGTGGTGGCGCACGCTTGTAATCCCAGCATTTGGGAGGCTGAGACTGGAGGATCACGATTTGTGGACAGCCTCAGCTACTTAATGAGGCCCTCTGCAACTCAGTGAGACCCGGTTTCAAAATAAAGAATAAAAAATAGGGCAGGGGGTGTAGCTTGGAGGTCAAATGCCCCTGGGTTCCATCCCCAGATCCCCCCCACACAAAAAGAAAAACCCCAAAATAAAGAATAAAAAATAAGGGCTGTCACTCAGAGTTAGAATGCTCCTTGGGTTCTATCCCCAGTACCCCCCACCCCCCACACAAGATGTATGACTACAGTGTGCCAGTAAAATATTTTAAAAAATAAAAATTCACAACTTATTTTTTGGAAATAAATTAAGACAAAAGCATAACAGCTGTTTGGGATGGTGGTAAACAAGTAATCCCAGTACTTGGGATAATGAGACAGGAGGGTTACAAATTTGAGGATAGCCTCTGCAAATAGTGACTCTCATCAACCTAGTGAGATCCTATTTCAAAATAAAAATAAAATAGGGCTGGGGATGTAGCTCATGTATAATGATCCTGGGTTAAATCCCTAGAGCTCCCCCATACACAGAGTAAGCAAGCAAACAACAACAACAAAAAAAGACAAAAGAGCTACAATTAAACAACTTTAAAAAAATTTCATTATTCTACTGTAATCATATATCATATTGAGGTTTAGAAATATACATGTACATAAGACTTGTGGGTCCTACCCCAATCCCTCCTCCTCCCTATACATAATATTAACATTGATAAAGATAACTTCATATATGAGCAAAGGATTATTTGAACTGTTTCCATCATCAGATCTTCTCACCTTCCCCCTCCCTCCCCAAATGCCCTTCTACTATTCCACTAATATCTGTCCTCATTTATCTGAATCGTTCTTTGTTTCCCACTTTCCAACTTCCACATATAGTGAATACATATGTTCCTTTACTTTCTGTGCTTGGCTGTTCTCACTTAGCACAATATTCTTGAGTTCCCTGCAAATTACATAATTGTGTTTTTTTTTCTTATGGATGAGTAAAATTCCATTTTACTCCTACACACACACACACACACACACACACACACACACACACACACCCCACAATTTTGTAATGCATTCATCTGTTGATGGACACCTAGGGTAGTTCCATAGTTTGACTATTGTGGATTGTGCTTCCATGGACATGGATATGCACACATTCATAGTGTATTCTGAATTGAATTCCTTTTGTGAAGATCACCAGGAGTAGTATGGCTTGATGATATGGTGGCTTCTTTCCCAATCTTTTAAGAAACCTCCACATTGATCTCCAAAATGGCTGTACTAATTTGTAACCCCATCAACAGTGTATAAGGGTTCCTATATTCCCACATTCTCACCAACATTTATTATTGTTTGTATTCTTGATGATTGCCATTCTAACTAGAGTTAGATGAAATCTCAGTGTCATTTTGATTTGCATTTCTCTGATTGCTAATGATGTTGAACATTTTTTGTATATTTATTGGCTCTTTGTATTTATTTTTAAAGAAGTTTTTGGTCAGATTCATTGTCCAATTTTATTAGGTTATTTGTTCTTTTAGTGTTAATTTTTTTACGCTCTTTATGTATTCTAGATATTAGTCCTTTATCAGAGGAGTAGCTGGTGAAGATTTTCTCCCATTCTGCATGCTCTTGGTTTAGGTTCTTAATGGTTTCCTTTGCTGCAAAGAAACTTTTTAATCTCACGTCATCCTATTTATTGATTTTTGTTTTTATTTTCCTGAATGTTGGGGGTCTTATTGAGGAAGTCTTTACCAGTGCCGGTATGCCCTCTTCTAGTAGTTATAAGGTTTCTGGCCTAATTTCTAGATCTTTTCTGTATCTTGAGTTGACTCTTAAATATCATGACATTCGCCGGGCGTGGTGGCGCACGCTTGTAATCCCCGCGCTTGGGAGGCGGAGACAGGAGGATCGCGCAGGTTCGAAGCCAGCCGTGTGCTGGCTTAGGAGACCCTGTTTCCAAAATGAAAATGTAAAAATAGGTCTGGGAGTGTAGCCCCGAGGTAGAAGGGCTTCCAGGAACCCCAGTACCACCAAAAAAAAAAAAAAAAAAAATCATGACATTGGACTTGACAATGATTTCTTTCATATAACACCAAAAGCACAGGTAATCAAAGACAAATAGCTGAGTCACGCTTAGTGAAAATTAAAACCTTTTGTGCATTAAAGGACATGGTCAACAGAGTAGAAAAGTAGCCCATGAAATGGGAAAAGTGTTTGCAAATCCTATGTGATAGGGATTGATATTCAGAATATATAAGGAATCCTTAAAGCCAGGCGTGGTGGTATACATCTGTAATATGCTTGGAAGACTGTGACTGGAGGGTCAGAGGTTTGAGGCCACCCTCTGCAACTTATAAGGCCTTCAGCAACTTAGTGAGATCTTGTTTCAAAATAAAAAGTAAAATAGGACTGGAAAGTAGCTCAGAGGTAGAATGCCCCTGAGTTCAATCTCTAGTATCACCCCCCAAAAAAAGCTTACATACAGCAACAAAAACTCATAAAAAATGAGCAAAGATATTTCATTGGAGAAGGAATACAGATGGCCAAAACATATGCAAAGATGCTCAAGATTACTAATCATCAGGGAAACATAAACAAAACCAGAGTAAGATACCATTTTACGGTCATTAGGATGACTATTAAAAAAAAAAAAAGAAAGAAAGAGCCAGGCGTGGTGGCGCAAGCTTGTAATCCCCGTGCTTGGGAGGCTGAGACAGGAGGATCACACATGTTCGAAGCCCGCCTCAGCTACTTAGTGAGGCTCTCAGCAACCTAGTGAGACCCTGTTTCCAAATAAAATATAAAATAGGTCTGGGAGTATAGCCCGGAGGTAGAAAGCCTCTGGGTTCCACCCCCAGTACCACCAAAAATAAATAAATAAAAAAATAAAAATAAAAATAAAAAAAGAAAGAAAAACCAGAAAATTACAAATTTTGTCAAAAGTATAGAGAAATTGGAACCTTGGTGCTTTACAGGTTGGAATATTAAGTGGTATAGTGGCTATGGAAAATATTATGGGCATTCCTCAAAAAATTAAACATAGAGTTACAATATAATCTAACAGTTCTACTTCTTAGTATATACCCAAAATAACTAAAAGCAGTAACTTGAAGAAATATTTGTACAGTCATGTTTACAGCAGTATTATCCACAATATCTAAAAGAGGTGAAAACATTGCAAGTGTCCATCAGTCGTGAGTGGATATATACAATGTGGTACATACTTGCTATGGAAAATTACTGAGCCTTAAAAAAGGAGAAAATACTGATCATGCCATAACATGGACAAACCTTGAAGACATTGTACCATGTGAAATAAGCTAGCACAAAATGAGAAATATATTATTCCTCATATGCAGTATTTCTAGAATAATTAAATTCACAGAGATAGAAAGAATGGTGGTAGGTAGGGAAGGAAATGAGAAATTCATGTTTAATGAGTATGGAGTTTCAGTTTGGGAAAATGAAGAAGTTCTGAAGATGAATGTTGATAATAGTTGCACAACAGTACAAATTATTTAATGCCATTGAACTGCACACTTAAAAATGGTTAAGATGTTAAATTTTATGTATATTTTGCTGCAATAAATAGAAAAACACAAGAATTATCTTAAATGCTAATTTTTAGCTAGTGTTAGATTAGCATATATCAGTTAGAAAAACTTCTCTTTTTTTCTTCCTAGCAAACTCAAGATGAAACAGCACAAAATCAAGTTCTGCTACAGTAAGTATATCAGTTTTGGGCTTCAAAAATTGTGGTTTATTTAAAAATCTTTTTGCACATCTAAGTCTCCTCTTTCTCAAAAGGTTTAAAATTATTGTGTATTTTTGCTGGGCATGGTGGTACACACGTATAATCCCAGCATTTGTGAGACTGAGACAGGTGGATGGTGGTTCACGGATAGCCTCTCGTGGTTCATGGATAGCCTCAGCTGCTTAGTGAGGTCCTTTGCGACCCAGTGAGACTCTGTTTCAAAATAAGGAATAAAAAATAGGGCTGGGAGTGTAGTTCAGTGGTAGAATATCCTTGGATTCCATCCCCAGTACTGAAAAAAAAAAAGAAGTAAAATTATTGTATATTTTCAAATAATTGCTTCTTAAGTAGTATAAATATATATTACAAATGCTTCAGATAAGTTTAATAAAAATATTTAGTCAGATTAAGTTGATTCTGTTAATATTTCAAAAGTAAGCTTATAGCATAGCATAAAGGAGGAATTTGTAGAGCTTATAGACTTAATGCAACTAGTATACTTTAAGAGACTTTATTGTTTCAGTTCTTTTAAAATAGCAGTTCTCACCGGACATGGTGGCGCACGCTTGTAATTCCCGTGCTTGGGAGACAGAGACAGGAGGATCGCACAGGTTTGAAGCCAGCCTTGTTGGCTTAAGAGACCCTGTTTCCAAATAAAAAAAAAATACATAAAAGTAGGTCTGGGAGTGTAGCCCAGAGGTAGAAGTGTTCCATCCCCAGTACCACCATAAAAAAAAAAAAAAAAAAAAGCAGTTCTCCTTATAGGGTCTATGGACTTTCCTGGGAGTTTCTGAGATTCTTTTAGAGTCTGTGAAGTCAAGACTATCCTCATACTAACACATTATTTGTTTCTCTTATGGTGTTTACAGTTGTAGTTGCATTGCAGAAGCAAGGGTGGGTAAAATGCTGGAGCCGTTATAGGAATCAGGGCATTGGTACCAAACCTTCTAGTAATTATTTTGCTTTTCATGGCCATGTGCTAGCAATTGAAAAAAAGTAACTTTCATAGGAATATGTTTGATGAAGCAAAAAAGTTGTTTTATTAAATGTCTACCTTTTTTTTTTTTTTTTTTTTGGTGGTACTGGGGTTCCTGGAAGCCCTTCTACCTCCGGGCTACACTCCCAGACCTATTTTATATTTTTGAAACAGGGTCTCTTACGCCAGCGCGGCTGGCCTCGAACCTGTGCGATCCTCCTGTCTCCGCCTCCCAAGCGCGGGGATTACAAGCGTGCGCCACCACGCCCGGCAAATGTCTACTTTTGATCATATATATTTTAATATTCTGTGTGATATAATGAGAAGTATGCTTAAAGCACTTTTTTGCATACTTAAGGGTGAAGCAGTACTAAAGCACTTAAGTGCACTTGAGTTGTAAATATTTTAAGTAAATGTGTTCTACCTTTTCTTATCTTGAAATTTTAATTGACAAACTGGTTATTCACACTTGATTATCTGACAAACATTTTTTTTAAATGAATGCAGTAAGCCGATCACTTCAAGAAAAACCATTGTTACTAGTGAAAAAATTGATGTTTTCGAGTTAGAAATTTGGAAAACTTGTGTCCTCCATCTTAACCTATTTGATGGCTTTCCAACAACTAAAATTATCTAATGAAATCACTGATAAAATTTATAAAGGTGATATTTTGACATTTTGTTTATTTTTATTTGGTGGTACTGGGAGTGGAACCCAGAGGCTTTCTACCTCCGGGCTATACTCCCAGACCTATTTTTATATTTTATTTGGAAACAGGGTCTCACTAAGTTGCTGAGAGCCTCACTAAGTAGCTGAGGCTGGCTTCAAACCTGTGTGATCCTCCTGTCTCAGCCTCCCAAGCGCGGGGATTGCAAGGGTGTGACACCACGCCTGGCATATTTTGACATTTTATAATGAGATGTGTCAACATTAGGATGATCCACAAAACCCAATAAATCAGTCTTTTCTAAAAGACCAATGAACAATGTTACAAAACGACCCACATGCAAAAGATCTCAAAGTGCAAGGTAGACAATTGGTTTTATTGTAACAGCACAAAAATTATTAATTTTATTTCAATTTCTGCATTTAAGTAACTTTTCTATTTGTTTTGCTGTGTTGGGGATCAAACCCAGGGCCTCTGCACATACTTAAGCAAGTGTTGTACCCCTGGGTTACATCCCTGGCCCTCAAGTCAATTTGAAGAATCCTTTCACTTGTAGAACTTTGGTGTAATAGCAATAAAGAGTATAATTATCCAGAAAGACTACACAAAACTCTCCTTTTCCTGACTGTATATTTGTGTGAGGCCAAATTTTTATTATATACATCAAACAGTAATATATGGCAACAGATTAGTAACAACCATAAAATGGTAGTTTTATGTTAAGCCTTACAAGGAAGAGATTTTTAAACAATGTGAAACATTGTAATAGTTTTCTCACTCTTTTTTTTTTTTTTTTTTTTTTTTTTGAGATGGTGTCTTGATATATGGCCCAGGCTGGCCTCAAACTTCTGATCTTCCTGCCTCAACTGCTTGAGTGGCTGGGGTTACAGGTGCATGCCACTGCTTCCAGTTTCAATATATTTTTTTTTCATTTTGGAAAGTATAATAATTTTTCACAAAATATGTTAATATGTTACTGGATTATTACTTTCATTTTAAAATTAAGAAATATTTGCCGGGCGTGATGGCGCACGCTTGTAATCCCCGTGCTTGGGAGGCAGAGACAGAAGGATCGCGCAGATTCGAAGCCAGCCGCGTGCGCTGGCTTGGGAGACCCTGTTTCCAAATAAAAAATATAAAAATAGGTCTGGGAGTGTAGCCCAGAGGTAGAAGGGCTTCCAGGAACCCCAGTACCACACACACACACACACACACACACACACACACACACACACACACAAAATAATAATAATAAATAAAATTAAGAAATATTTAAACTATTTATGTTTAACTTTTATATTGAAATATAAATATGAGTTACATAAATACAAGCTCTTTGGGATCCTCAATTTTTTTTATTTTTTTATTTTTTTGCAGTACTGGAGATGGAACCCAGGGGCATTCTACCTCTGAGCTACACTCCTAGCCCTATTTTTTTTTCTTATTCTTTATTTGGAAACAGAGTCTTACTAAGTTGCTGAGAGCCTCACTAAGCAGCTGAGGCAGGCTTAGAACCTGTGTGATCCTCCGGTCTCATCCTCACAAATGCTAGGATTACTAGCATGTGCCACCACACCTGGCTAAGGATCCTCAATAATTTTAAAGTATAAAGGAGTCTGACGACCAAAAAATTTGAGAACTGTTAATGTAAAATAATCCGTTTACCTAATACATTAGCAATATAAATTTATTTACAAAAATAAAAAATAAGGAAAATTAGCATAGCATATACTATCACTCCCCAGAGAACTCTTGTTAATATTTTGAAATATTTTAGGATATATATGTGTGTGTGTGTGTGTGTGTGTGTGTGTGTGTGTGTGTCTATACAGACATATATAGACACATATAACTATCATTATTACATTTTATTTTAGGATATATAATATATAAAGATATAGCTGGGCGTGGTAGTGCATGCTTGTAATCCCAGCACTTGGGAGGCTGAGACAGGAGGATCACACAGGTTCAAAGCCCGCCTCAGCTACTTAGTGAGGCTCTCAGCAACTTAGTGAGACTCTGTTTCCAAATAAAGTATAAAATAGGTCTGGGAGTATAGCCTGGAGGTAGAAAAACCCCTGGGTTCCACCCCCAGTACCACAAAAAATAAAACCTCTGCCTTTTTTTCTTAAAAAAAATATGAAGATATATTTATATGTAACATACTTGGTTTTGTTCATATTTTCCAAAGAATTTTTGTCATTCTACAAATAGTTTTGCATCTTATTTTAAAATTTTAATAATAGTTCCTTAGTTATTTTCTCATGTCTTTCTTTTTGTTTATTTATTTATTTATTGGTGGTACTGGGGTTTCTGGAAACCATTCTACCTCCGGGTTACACTCCCAGACCCATTTTTATATCTTTTATTTGGAAACAGGGTCTCTTAAGCCAGTGCGGCTGGCTTCGAACCTGCGCGATCCTCCTGTCTCCGCCTCCCAAGCACGGGGATTACAAGCGTGTGCCACCACGCCCGGCTCATGTCTTTGTTTTTAAACACATGAATTTTCATAACGTTATAATATTTCATTGTATGACTGATTGCTATAACTTAATCATTCATATATGTATAAATGGACATATAGATTGTTTGAAATCTTGCCTAATATAAATAACTTAAAATAGTTTAGATAGTGCTTTGCTGTATTTTCAGATTTATGTCTTAAATTCTCTTTTGCAATTAAGGAAAATACTCTATTGTTCACTTAAACTATGATCTTATTTTGTTTTCAGCCAGCTTCTTATTCTCCAAAAATCTTATTTTAGGACAAAAATCAGCATTATATTTTATTCTGTTGCTTGATGAAAATGGTCATTTTATATGAGTAATTTTATTCCCATTTTCAAGATGACTTTTATTGAATACTTTTGTTTTTAGACATGATAGGCTGCTCAATTTATTCTTTTCTAAAGATTGAAGTAGCTATATCTGGTACATAAAACTGCTCTTAAAACATCTGAAAAGCCTGCCGAGGGGTTAGGCCGGTGCTGGGACCAATGGCCGGCATCGGAGCCTTCCGTGAGGCAAGGCCACTACTGAGGCCTCCGAGGCCAGGATTGGAACCTGCCGAGGGGTTAGACCAGTGTTGGGGCCAGCGAGGCTGGCATCGGAGCCTGCTGTGAGGCAAGGCCAGTGCTGGGGCCTCCGAGGCCAGGATCAGAGCCTGCCGAGGGGTTAGGCCAGTGCCAGGGCCAGCATGGCCAGGATCAGAGCTCACCGTGAGGCAAGGCCAGTGCTAGGGCCTCCGAGGCCGGGATCGGAGCCTGCCGAGGGGTTAGGCCGGTGCCGGGGCCAGCGGCTGGCATTGGAGCCTTCCATGAGGCAAGGCCGCTACTGAGGCCTCCGAAGCCGGGATCGGAGCCTGCCGAGGGGTTAGGCTGGTGCTGGGGCCAGTGAGGCTGGCATCGGAGCCTGCCGTGAAGCAAGGCCGGTGCTGAGGCCTCCGAGGCCAGGATAAAAGCCTGCCAAGGGTTTAGGCCGGTGTTGGGGCCAATGGCCGGTATCGAAGCCTGCCATGAGGCAAGACCGCTACTGGGGCCTCCGAGGCTGGGATTGGAGCCTGCCAAGGGGTTAGGCCGATGCCGGGGCCAGCGGCCAGCATCGGAGACTGCTGTGAGGCAAGGCCGGTGCTGGGGCCTCCGAGGCCGGATAAGAGCCTGCCGAGGGGTTAGGCCGGTGCTGGGGCCAATGGCTGACATCGAGCTGCTGTGAGGCAAGGCCGGTGCTGGGGCCTCCAAGGCCAGGATCGGAGCCTGCTGAGGGGTTTGGCCGGTGCTGGGACCAGCAGCCGGCATCGGAGCCTTCCATGAGGCAAGGCCGCTACTGAGGCCTCTGAGGCCGGATCGGAGCCTACCGAGGGGTTAGACCAGTGCTGGGGCCAGCAAGGCTGTCATCGGAGCCTGCCGTGAGGCAAGGCCGGTGTTGGGGCCAGCGAGGCCAGGATCGGACCTTCCGTGAGGCTAGGCTGGTGCTGGGGCCTCCGAGGCCGGGATCGGAGCCTGCCAAGGGGTTAGGCCGGTGCCAAGGCCAATAGCCAGCATCGGAGCCTGCCGTGAGTCAAGGCCGCTACTGGGGCCTCTGAGTTTGGGATCGGAGCCAGCTGAGGGGTTAGGCTGGTGTCAGGGCCAGCAAGACCAGAATCAGGGCCTCCCATGAGGAAAGGCCGCTGCTTGAGCCAGCGAGGTCTGGATCAGTCCACCGGGTAGCCAGGCCACTACTGGGGCTGTCAAGAGTGGGATCGGTACTTGCAACGTGGCATGCACAGAGAAATATCGCAGAAAATAAAAATCAGATGCTTCCCCTAATCAGCAAAAACTAGGAGGAAAGGGGCAACAGGAAGAGGTTGAGTCATAGAAAGGGCCTTATAGTGAAGCAACTAAGGTGACCAATCAGAGGGTATGGAATAGGGGAGGATGGAGCCTCTTTAAAATGCAGGAGGTACCTAAACAAATGTATCAAAGTTAATCACCAAACAAGCATGGGATGGAGGGAGGGGGAGGGAATGGGATGGGGGCTGGATGAGGGCTAATTGGATGATGTGTGCTTTTATATCCTCTCAAGTCTTGTATTCTAATGTGATGTATGATTACAATGCACCAATTAAAATATAAAAAATTTTAAAAAATAAAAATTTAAAAAAACCAATAAAATAAAAAGAATTCTCAGACATTTATGGGCCTGTGTATGTATTCCACAGAATAATAAAAATAAATACTCTCTTTAAAAAAAAAAGACATCTGAAAAGAGGCCTTTTTTTTTAAAGGTAGGAACCTTGATTGCGTTTATTCAGTAATTAGACTTAGAAAAAATAGCTGATTGCCTTTCTTCAATCAGTTTTTAATTATTCAAGGCAGAGGAACAAAATTGCAGATTAGACATGACCCTTTATTTTGCTTTCAACCTTTTTTCAATATTTTCCTACTTTTCTATTGCCTGAATGATAAATAATGTCTGAGAAATTTCTCTTTAATGACTTTCATTTATATCTAAAACTATAATGACAGATCATCAGTGTGTTCAAGGATATAGATAGGTAAGCTACATAATTTAGAGCCATTTTCTCCATGATCCCACTCCTCCTGTTTGGCAGACCTAAATACAGTTTAGCGTGTTTTATAGTTTAGATATGAAGTGTTCCCCAAAGGCTCATATATTGAAGGCTTGGTTTGTAATGCAGCGTGTTCAGAGGTAGAGCTTTTGAGAAGTGATTGGATCAAGAGGGCTCTCATCTCATTAATGGATTAATCAATTGGTGGATTCATAATTTGAATGAACTATTGTGAGGTAGCAGGAACAATAGGAAGTATGACCTAGTTGAGAGGATTGGGTCTGTGGGGCCTATTTCTTATCCCTGGCCCCTTCCTCTCTGCTTCCTGGCTACTATATAATGAGCAGTTTTTCTCTGCCATGCTCACCTTTCTTCAGGCCCAAAGCAATGGAACAGTTTGACTGTGGACTAAAACTTTTGAAACTATGAGCCAAAGTAAATCTTTCTTCCCCCACTTTTTTTTTTGGGGGGGGGGGTTGGATTCAGGGACATTCTACTAACCCAACCTTTTTAAAATTTTTATTTTTAAACATAGTCTTTCTAAGTTACAGAGGCTGATCTTAAACTGGTGAACCTCCCAAGTACTGGGATTGCAGGCATGGGCCACCATACCCAGCAAATCTTTCCTCCTTTAAGTTGTTTTTTTTGAGATATTTTGTTACAGTACTAAAAAGCTGACTAGCACAGCTTGTTCACCCTCCTGAATTCAGCGGGCTTACAGCTCACTCTTTCATTTTGGAGTTACTTGAAATGTAAATTTTTAAATTTTAACTTTTTATCTTTTTTTGGTGGCGGCATACATGCACACATCACCCAATTAACCCCTACCTAATTCCTGCCCCATTCCCTCCCCCTCCCTCCATCTCATGTTTGGCTTAGTGATTGACATTGATATGTATGTTAATGTACTAAATGTGCATTAGAGAATTTCCCTCTTCCCCCTCCCATTCTCTCAGGTAGGTCGCTTTATTTGCTCATCTACAGTCAATATTAACAAAGTGATAACACTTGTAAAAATAATTGGAATGATGCAGCAAAACACTAATATTTGGAAAGCTTTAAGAAAGTTTAAATTTATTTTAGAAATAATGTTTTTTTCTATTTAAAATCTTATTCTTATTGATTAATGATTTGATTTTTAGGACTAGAAAACATTTTCCAGTGTTCACTGAGTCATTTCCTCAGGCTGGACTTTCATTGAACCATCAAAACATTGAAGGTATGTTTTCATATATAAAGGTTATTTTTACCTAAATATAGAAGGCATAGTTAGATATGGACTTATTTATTTTTGTGGTACTGGATATGGAGCCCAAGGGCATTCTACCTCCGAGCTATACCCCCAGCCCTATTTATTTTATTTATTTTATTTATTTTATTTTTTTATTTTTTTATTTTTTTATTTTTGAAACAGGGTCTCACTGAGTTTTAAAGGGCCTTCCTAAGTAGCTGAGGCTGTCTGTGAATCTCAATTCTCTATTCTCAGTCTCCCGAATGCTGAGATTATAAGCATGTGCCACCATGCCCGGCTCTGGAGTTATTTATAACTAGGTTGGTCTGTCATACATTTTAATCATAAAATTGACTTTGCTATTGACCTTGGATTATATTGCATAGAATTGCCCATGATAAAAAGAGGTAGCTGCAGAGTCTGGCCTTGAACCTGTGATCCTCTTGTCCCAGCCTCCCACGTACTGAGATTACAAGTGTGCACCACTACACCTGGTTAAAGTTTTAAGACTTTTAAAAGTTGGGACCTGTTAATAAGTGTGCATTTTGTTTTCTTTATTAAATTCATGTCTATTTATAAAACATAGGGAGTGTGTTTTATAAGTGTAAGCCAAGTGTAAGTCAAGTAGTCTTAGAAAAAGAAAGATTGCACCAAGAAGGGGAAGGATCACCTACATAGCACCAGTAGTAACACATAAAATATATGCAAAGTAAGATCTAAGGTCACTAATAACTGATATCCAGTTAAGGAGACTTTTCTGTAGAGACTAGATTCTTTATCTCCTAGGAAAGAAAAGCCTTAAATGGCTTTGCTTTTCATGTTACTAGAAGGTGTAAGTTTATAACACTTAACAGAACAGGCCAGTATATAATAAATTACAGGAAAAAAGCTTTTGTAACTCTGGCCAGGTAAAACTTAAAATGTCATCCTGGAGCATAAAATTAGGTTACCAAAATATAACTTTTATGAAGGCTGAGACAGAAGGATTGTAGATTTGAGGACAATCTCAGCAAGTAGTAAGACTCATTAAACTAGTGAGACCCTGTTTCAAAATAAAAATAAAATAGGGCTGGAGGTGTAGCTCAGAGGTAGAATGTCCCTGGATTCAATCCTTAGCATCCCTATACACACACACACACACACACACACACACACACACACACGAAGACTAAGATGTTAATTTATAAGTAAAGCTAGATTATTGGCTACTTAGGTTTGAATCTTCTTGAGAAAAAGTCCTGTGCCCAATTAAAAAATTCAGATAGCTGGGCATGGTGGCATAATCTTGTAATCCCAGTATTTGTGAGGCTGAGACAATGAGACAAGAGAATCACAGGTTTGCAGCCAGTCTCAGCTACTTAGTGAGGACCTCTACAACTTAGTGAGACCCTGCTTCAAAATAAAGAATTAAAAAAATAGGGCTGAGGGTGTAGCTCAGAGGTAGAGTGGCCCTGGGTTCAATCCCTAGAACTGCAAATAAATAAATAAATAAATAAATAAATAAATAAATAAATAAATAAATGTTAGTAATCCAGATTTTGTCACCTCAGTTGGTTCAACAAGTTATTTGCTTTCTACCTGATACAATACCTATAATCCTTGGAAGGTATAAAAAATAGGTATTGCTGTAATTTGTTATGGTGAAATAAAATGAGAATTCGCTATTTAGGTTCAGTTTAGTTGTACATGCTTGTATTGGCAAAATCCAAAGCATCAAAATCCAGAACCCACTGAACTTTCCATCAGGCCTGACATCAATGACATAGAACTTCTTCACAACCAGTTTGATCTTCTGTTTGTTGGCCTTGACATCTACAATGATCACAAGTGTATTGTTGCTGCAGCGTCTTGTGTCATCAGAAGATGGGTGTCAAGAATGACCTCCTGATTGCTTTTAGTTCTACATGGAGTGTCCATGCTTAACTCCAGATTGCATGAATTCACTTAAGTTCTGTTACTTATAGTGGAGGAGATAATGACACTGAGAAAATAGATATGATTTTTCCTTGTGAGGTTATAAATACTTAAAATAATTCCACTGAAATGATTGTTTTTTTTTCTGAATAATTAGTTATATTTGGATCTATATATTTTTAAGAAAGTAGTTTTATTTTCAGAATAACAATATGCTTATATCAATAAATGGGTATACTTTAAAATATTTGATATGTCATTTGACTTGTTATATAATTATATGATTATAATCATATATTATATGATTATAAAATTATATTATAAAGTTATATGATTATAAAATTCTGATTGAGAGGGAATGTTTTTAGTGCTTTAATAAAACCGGGATAAAAACATCATATTGTTCTCTCTAGGGCCTGATGCTGAAAATACTGAAGTTTTGCCATGCCCAGAAAAGGTTTGTTTGCATAACAGAGATTAGCTATGTAGATCATGGATTTAGATTTGTAAAAATTATGTTGATTAGAGAATCAAGCTAATTAAACCCCTTCCCAGGCCAATAATATGACCAAACCAGTTCAATAGATAGAAATCTAGTTTTGTCTAAACATATCATCCAGTATTCTTTCTTGTTGCTAATAAAATAGTGGTTTTTTGACCTATATTTTTTCATCTCATATTTCCTGACACCAACCTTTTTTTTTTTTTCTCAAGTCAGGAGTCAGAAGGCAGGAAAAAGAAGGCAGAAGAAAGAGTATAAAATTTGTAACCAGATATAGGTTCTAAGGGTAGCTCTGTTATTTATATCTGTTTCACAGAATTATTGTGAGGACTGAGAGCAATGGTACATGGTGCCTGGCACCTACGTGGTGCTGATTAAAGTATGTTTCTTCTTTCTTTTACTCCTTCACAAATATTTAATTAATGGCTCAAGTCCTTTCTCCTCTATAGATCTATTTCAGATGACTTGTAATCTTAAGTAAATGCTCCCTGTCTAGTATTTTCCACTGACTATATTAGTATTTCTCAATTACTTGTATCCTCTGACATTAAATGATATTCTGAAAAAAAGGACTTTTTGGACAAAAAGTTTAGGAGAATACTGTGTCCTAAATTTTCCTCAAAGATTTATAATACATATGCTCTGAAAAGTTATGTGGTAAAACAGCTCGTTAAATTGTTTCATCATGCATTTTTCAAAAATCAGGAAAGCCTTCTGTTGCCTCCACCTCCCTCCACACCTATTCTGTGTGTGTGTGTGTGTGTGTGTGTGTGTGTGTGTGTGTGGTGCTGGGGATTAAACCCAGGGGCATTCTACCTCTGAGCTACCCTCCTAGCCCTAGTTTTTGTTCTTTTATTTTTTGAAACAGGGTCTCACTGAATTGCAAAGGGCCTCACTAAGTAGCTGAGACTGTCCTCGAACCTCTATCCTCCTGTTTCAGCCTCCTGAATGCTGGGATTATAGGCATGCACTACCATGCCTGGCTCTCAAAACCTATTCTTGCAAGAAAATAAGCTCTTTCGAATTGTTTTATACTAGTACCTTCAATTTGGTAGGCTTAAGGACTTCACATAGGAGGGGAGGGAGGGATTAAGATGTGACTTAAGAATGAGTAGGTTCTAGTTCTTAAATTCTTTCCAATTTTCTTTGGTTCTCTGAGCACATTATAGTAAGCATTATTAATACATAAATGTGTCTTTTTAAGTTCTGCATGCTATATGCAGAGAAGAGAAATTATGGCAGATAGAAGACAGGAGGAACAATAAAATGTTTTTTCCTTTTTCCTTTTATTTAAATAAGAACAGATTGTTAAAAGGCTATAATAATAATAATAATTAATAATAATAAGTAGGAGGCTTCCTGTCAGAGAGGTGGTGAATTCGATTTTTAGAAATAGCCTAAATGATTAAAACCATTCTATTCTTTAAGGTTTAGCAAATAAACAATTTTTATTGTTGAAAAAAATTAATTCCCTTTAAATTACATTATTTTTAAGTGTCTTATCAGCTGATTTGGAAAGCAATTTCAAAAGAGATTCTAATAATATTTTGAGCACTAAAACCATTGTGAGAACAGATATAACCTATTAAGGAAATATTGTTGAAAAGTAATGGTCATATATAAATAAAAATTTTGTGTTATTTGTTTAAAGTAACCACCAAACAAAGCCATTAATTTATAATGAGGGCTCTTAATACTTATATAATTCCGCCTCATTTCTTCCATTTTACCTTCTGGCCTGTCCTTTGGTCATTTTACTCTGCATTTGCATATTTATACCCAGGTAAAGAATAAAAAGAAAGTAAATGATGCCAATTTTATTCCTAATTAATAATTTTTGTTAAATTCTGTCAAATAATTTTATAATTAACTCCTGTGAGGTTTGGAGATCATTTGTTAATTTAATTATCCATGGTATCTCTGTCTCTTTGGTTAGCACAGATAATCTAAACCTAGTTGAATAGGTAATTTGACATTTATAAATATGGCTCAGCCAAGTTACTCTTGGTCCACTGTGAAATGTTTAACTATGTACTCAGTCACTAGTAATTTGGTATAAATAATAGCAATTAATATTCTATTTGTGGAGAGAGGACTGTTGATTAAAAAAACTTTTTGAAGATAAATTATGTATTTCATCTCATGTTTTTTTTGTATATGCTATAATGATGGACTTTTTTTGGAATACAGGAACTAAATGAAGAAGATTCTCCTGAAATTAGTCTTCTCTCAGGTACTGACATTACAGTGTCCCGTATGCTTGCTGTAGAGAAGAAATCACAAATAGAGCCAGAGAAGATCTTAGCAGCACCAAATGCTTTCTATGAGCCTAGAAAGGAAGACCCCTTGACCAGGAATTATAAGGAAACAAAGGATGAAGAAAGCTCCCTTGAAACATTTGTGTCTGCCCTAGAGAGATTACTAACATCACCAGAAAGATCTCAGGAAGAAAGACTGCTTGAAATAATGACTGATTTTGACCCTGGAGAATTGATGAACCCATTGAGCAACTCCCCAAATTCCATGTCAATACCACTGAATGCCTTGTCAGAATGCAGTAGAGATTTACTAGAAAACACAGAGGATGATGAATTGCCAGCTGAATTGTTGGCAGCCCTGGATGTATTGTCAGAAGCCAAGCTGGGACCCATCTGTCACAGAAAAGAAGGAGGCAGTATTAGTGGTAGAAATGAATGTTTAGAAGTGGATCCTATTATGTCTCAAAATGATGAAGATTGTACACAAATAGCAGAGGTAAATTTTGAGTCTCTTCTACTATAACATTTGAATAGGGTTTCAAGTTAGCTGAACTATAGAATAACTGTATCAGTGGAACAAGTAGGTGCATTATGAGTCTTGATTTTGCCTCTTATAGTGATCTTTAACAAGTCTTTGTTTTGTTAAATTTGAATATTATATCCAAGTCATACTTTGTAACTTTGAAGCATACAGCGATATTCTTTTTATTTATTTATTTATTTATTTTATTTTTTTTGTGGTACTGGGGACTGAACCCAAGGGCATTCTACCTCTGAGCTACATCCAAGCCTGACTTTTTTTAATTTTAAAACAGGGTCTCACTAAGGCTGGCCTCAAACCTGTAATAATCCTTTCTCAGCCTCACAAGCACTGGGATTATAGGCATATACCATTTGCAAATAGGCATATACCATTTGCAACCATACTACATTCAGTGATATTTTTAGAAGTTCTTGGGTAGGGTTTTCAAGGGATTAGAAAGTTAAAATAGATTCCTCCCCAACAAACCTGAGAAGACATAGCATTAATTTGCTTGTATATATAGGAAGAAATGAATTCTTTACTAGAGTTTTATGTTAGCTCAGAAAATTACTACTTTTACCTGGTACAGAGTAAAGAGGGATATTACAACATAATTTGTAGTTAGACATAGAATTTATGCAATTGAGTTGCCAGGCAAGGGAAAAAATTATGTCTAGCTTAAGCAGAACTTTGCCTTTTATGTCTGAGAATACTGCCAGATATAATTTTTGGGATTTAGAATTTTTACAGCATTATATCTAAAGCATTGATCTACCATGCACCAAGTTTCTTTTTCATGTTGACAGTTTCATCTTGGTTATAAACAAATTATAACATGCTGGGTGTGGGGTTATACACGTGTAAACCCAGTACTTAGGAGGCTGAGACAGATTTCAGGTACAAGAACAGTCTCAGCAACTTAACAAGACCCTGTATAAAAATAAAAAATAAGACTGGAGTTGTAGCTTGGAGGTAGAATGCCCTGGGTACAATCACCAGTACCAAAATATATATATGTGTGTGTACATACACACACACACACACACACACACACACAAAACATACCCACAAACATTAGAGAATTAGATATAGTTATATAGGAACAAAAAGCCCTTCAGAGTTCCGTTGTTTAGATAATCATTGCCAATATTTTGGTATAACCATGAGCAGTTATTTCTGTTGTATTCTATGTAAGTTTATTATTATTTATTTTTGCTATACTGAGGATTGAACCCAGGGGCATTCTACCTCTGAGTTATACCCCCAGACGTATTTTTTATTCTTTATTTTGAAAGAGGGTCTCACTAAGTTGCAGAGGGCCTCACCAAGTAGCTTAGGCTGGCCATGAACCTTCAGTTCTCCTGTCTCTGAATCCCAAGTACTAGGATTACAAGTGTGCACCACTAAGCCCAGCTGGTAAATTTATTTTATTCAGATGGAATTATATCATATTGGATACTCTGCAGCTTTTTTTATCTTATGGTACTAGGGATTGAACCCAGGAGAATTCTACCCCCTTGAGCTATACCCCCAGCCCTATTTTTTTTTTAAAGATATCTCTGAGTCTGGCAGTGAATCTTTGATCGTCCTGTTTTAGCCTCCAGATTACTGGGATTATAAGCATGAGCCACCACATCCAGCTGCAGCTTATTTTTTAAATTTAATAATATATACTGGTTATCTTTCAGTGTTAGGAAATGTAGTACTACTTATATCTTTTAACTTGCTGAATGGTATTGCAGTGTATAATTATGTTTTGATTTATTTAAGCAATTCACTAATGATAATCATTGGATTATTTTTTTTTTCTTTTGGTTGTTACCAAAATGCTCCTGTGAACATCCTTGGGAAAATTTAGACAACATAAGCTGAGGTCATGTTGTGACACACAAAGCTGTAATAATATGGCATATTGTTCAAGTTACCAAATTTCAGAAACCAAACAAGCAAACAAATTCACATGAAAGAAAAGTAATTATGGAGATAGAAAATGCAGATTAAATATTGCAGCATTCTAATCTGAAAAGAAGGAATATGCGTAAAATGTAAGAAATTATGATTGGTATTGGTATTGGTAAAGAGAGTATAAACTTAGCACATCTTCAAAACAAAAGAAAAAGAAACCCTTTAAAAGTAGAAAGATTTAGTTAGAACAGATCAAGTTAAATACTTTTACTAAGCTGTGATAAAAATATGGAACTTTTTATCTTGAGAAGCTTTGTGAACTGGATATATAAATAAATTCAAGAAGTTTTATATAAAAATCTTCATGGAAGTTAAATCTATAATGAATTATTAAGGGGAAGTTAGAGCAATTCATAATGTGCTTTTAACCTTTTAAAATCAATGTGATGAGAGCCTGGCATGGTGGCACATGATTATAATCCCAGTATGTGGGAGGCTGAGACAAGAGGATTGCAGGTTCATGGCCAGCCTCAACTACTAGTGAGGCCCTCTACAACTTAGTGAGAGTGGGGAGCCATTAAGGTTTTCCCCTAAAAGAATATTTCTGACTCAGCTGATTTTCCTTCACCCAGAGTCAACAAGGTTAGGGGTCATGGAAAGTTCAAAATAAAAGTTCTAAGAGAAGATCAGGTGGTGATGGCACAAGGGTATTGATTGACCTGCCCATGATGTATGCACTCAGGTGGTGATGGCACGAGGGATTGATTGACCTGAAACTGTATAAATATGACAAGAGAAATAAACCCCGGGTCGGCCCAATAGAGATTGGCGACCCTCCCATGCTTCAAGAGAAGTAAATTAAAATTCTTTGAATTAAATTCTTAGAATTGAATTCTTTCATCCTCACTCCTCTCTTTGAAACCTGTACTTTTGCCGGCTGGCTCCAGCAAGTGAGACCCTCTTTCAAAATAAAGAATAAAAAATAGGGCTGGGGTGTAGCTTGGAGGTAGAATGTCCCTGGGTTCAATCCCCAGTATCACACAGAAAAGTTTTTTAATTAAAAAAATAAAATCAGTGTAATGGAAATATGTACTATCTTGTCCCATAAAATGTCACTTACTGATGTACTCAAATAAGAAAATACTAGGCTGAGTAGATTATTAATCTAATCTACAATGACATTTCTAATGCTTTTATGGGTTTCTCATCATTCAATATTATATATTTCCTGCAAAATTAAAGCAGCAGATTGGATTTAAGCGTAGAAATGTCATAGTAGGCCAGATTAGGTTTTCCCTTGAATTTTAAGGATTAATATTGAATAAAATAATTTTTACATATTTTCTTTTTAAGCTTTTAAATCTGCATTATTCTTTATTACATTAATTATAAAATTTTTATTATGTTCATATATGTTTATAAATTCTTATACTTTTGTTTTTTAAGAGGCTTTTAGTTTCACTTAAGGACAAAATAAAATATAATTTCTCTTAATTTTAATTTCTTTAGTGTTGTAATTATTTGTGGATGTATTGTATCTTTACAGACTGTAGGGGACCCAAATTTACTTGGATTGCAAACTTCAGCTCATCAGAGTGCTAGTTCTCGTGAGCAACTAAATAATAAAAGGAATTCAAATCCTGTGGAAAATACCTCTGACCAGAAAACTTCATGTGTGTTAAGGAGATCATTTAGACTGGAAAAACTAAAAGAAAGCCAAGATGCAAAGTGTATAGATGGCATGTACAAGATACCAGAAAAGATTTTACCAAAAATACTTAACTGTGATGATCAAATGAATAATAAATCTTCAGCTGAGAATTTCAGGTATACTATATCAAATTATGTCTTTATTTCCAGATCTACTATAGAATTAATACATAATTATGTACTTGGGGATGTTAGAGTCTGTGTAAAGATACTCACAAGTATAAAGAGCTTTAATTTTTTGTTACTGCTTTTTTATTTTTTAGTTTTTGATCAGTGCTGTACCACAAAGAAAACTCTTTTTTTCTTGCAAAGAGCCTGCCTCTTTTTTCCTAAATGGGAATAGAATGGATAGTGGCATACCAGCTTGGAGAGTGAGGAGCAGGATGTCCAGAACACTCACTTTCATAGGTGACTACACCTAGAGGAAACACAGAGTGAGGAATTCATGAAGAATGACCTGTGCAGGTCAAAGAATTATATGCAGTTTACTCAAGAACCATCTCCATATTTAAAAATGCCTTGTTACATGAAAAAAAGCTCAGTAAAATACCTTTGAGTTTTAAAATTTTAGCTAAAATGTGCTAAAATTTTTCATGGATGCTCATAGAAAACATTGTAGTAGTTTTAAAATATATATTTGTTTTCCAAGAACGCAGGATCCTGTTGTAATGACTGAAGGTAATGGAAACAATATGCATTTATCCAGATTCAAGAGAGAACAGACCAGAAAAAATGAACGACTTACAGTAAAAAAGGGTGAGATAAATTTTGAGTATTTCTATATTTCTTTAAGAAAAACAGATGCATAATCCTGGTTAAAAAAATATTCAGAGATTATCTCTTTAAACTTTCTCATTTTACTGATGCATAAACTGAACTTCAGAGATGGTAAGGCTTTTTTCCAGCATCACATAGCTCATTTGTAGCATAACTAGGATTTGATCCTGAACTTCTAGCTCTTAGATTTGTATTGTTTTCCATACTTTTTTTTTTTTAAAAGAGTAGTTACAGAACTCTTTTCAAATTTAGGCATGTGACCAAACTATGCAAAAGGTTTTGAGAAAGCACACCAGGAAGAATAGAGGAAAGGTCTTATGTCTTATTTCTGTGTTCCTGTAAAACCTAATAGGCTGAACTAAAAACATTCACAGGTATAATAAGCGAATCTAGAAACACTGGTTAAAAATAATAGTGGAAAATTTGACAAAGTTGGAATATGGACTATAGATTGTATCAGTGTTAATTTTCTGAATTTGATAATAATGCTGTAGTTACATAAGGGTGTTCTTACTCTTAGGAAATACACACATATTAGTAGAAAGAGGGCATGTTTATAAAATACATACATGTTCTTTAGGTGTATATATAAATGAAGAGGGAGGTAGATGATCTAAAGTTGTGGCAAAACATTAACTATATCCCTAACCTTTTGTTCTGTTTTTAAAACTTTTCTGTTAGTTTGAAATTATTTCAGAATTTAAAGTTAGAAAAATTGAATAAACCAAAAAAGACAATTATTCATTTCATATATGTAATTTATAAACATATAAAAGTTATATATTTCATATACATAAGAGAAGATTTTATTCATAAAATTGTTATGAAAGAAAATACCAACTTATATAACTAATAAGAATGATGCTGCACCTATAAAGAGAGTTTTAAAATTCTGCATAGGTACATCAAAAAGACTTCAATAAATGGAAAGAAAAACCTTGTTCTTGACTAGAAAGCTTCAGTATTGTAAGAAACTTACTTCTCTCTTAATTATTCAACCAATACATGAGATATAAATAAAAATGGACTGTTATTTATTCATATTTGTTAATTTTTTATAGGGACAAAGGGTAGCTATGGAAATGTTGCAAAATGATACTAAATTTCAGCAGAAAAAAATAATTATAAAGGACTAGACAAGGAAGTTCATATTTTTGCCTTTTTAAAAAAATTTTATTTATATATGGAACATAATGAAAATGGTATACATTTAGATTATGCTTGGTGCCCTCCCCCCTTCGTTCTCCTTTCTCCCCTCTCAACAATGAGTGTCCAGGTTAACCATGCTATATTCATACTTTTACACACATTGGTATAGCTCCTTCATTAATTAACCTCAGCCTTTTTTCCTTTTCTATCCTTCCATTCTAGCTTTGCTGAGATTTCCCCTCCATTATCTGGAGTCCCTCTGGTATCCTCAATGCTCCCTAGTTTGGGTGTATTAGAGAAAACATATGTTCCTTCTCTTTCTGTGCTTGGCTGATCTCACTTAACATACTGTTCTCCAAATCTTCCTATCTTCTTGTGAATGGCATGATTTTGTTCTTCTTTATAGCTGCATAAAGTTCCATTGTGTGTATTTCCCATAATTTTGCAATCCATTCATCTGTTGATGGAGACCTAGAGTGGTTCCATATGAATTGTGCTGCTTTGAATACAGGTATGCATATGTTACTGTAGTTCTCTGATTTCAACCCCTCTGGAAAAATACCCTGGAGTGGTAGAGCTGGATCATATGGTGGATCTATTCCCAGTTTTCTAAGGAATCTGCACACTGATCTCAATAGCAGCTGAACTAGTTTGCACTCCCACCAACAGTGTAAAAGAGTTCCTCTTTCCCCACATTCTCACCAGCAATTGTTATTTGATTTCTTTGTGCTTGGCACTCTGATTGGGGTTATATGGAATCTCAGTGTAGTTTTGATTTGCATCTCCCTGATGGCTAATAGATCTTTTCATGTATCTATTGGCCAATTGTATCTCTTCTTTTGTAAAGTGTCTATTCAGTTCAGTTGCCCATTTCTTGATTGGGTTATTTGTTTTGCTAGTGTAGAGTCTTTTGAGCTCTTTTTATATTCTGGATATTAGCCCTCTATCAGAGTGGTGGCTGGTAAAGATCTTCTTCCCTTCTGTAGGTTTCCTCTTTAGGTTCTTGATGGTTTCCTTTGATGAGAAGAAACTTTTTAGTTTGATGCCATCCCACCTGTTAATTCTTGCTTTACTTTTCTGAGCTTTGGAGGTCTTGTTGAGAAAGTTACTTCCTGTGCCTATATGTTGAAGTGTTGAACTGATGCCCTCCTTTAATAACTTCACAGTCTCTGGTCTAATTTCTAAGTCTTTGATCTATCTCAAGTTGATTTCTTGTGCATGGTGAAAGGTAAGGATTTATTTCATCATTCTACAAATGGATAGCCTGTTCTCCCAGCACCATTTGTCGAAAAGGCTCTCTTTTCTCCAGTGTATGAGTTTGGCCCCTTTGTCAAAGATTAATTGACTATAGGTGTGTGGGTTGGTTTCTGTATCTTCTATTTTGTTCCACTGGTCAGTATGCCTGTTGTGCCATTTCTATGCTGTTTTTACTACTATTGTTTTATTATAATTTGAATTCCGGGATTGTGATGCCTTCTGCATGGTTCTTATTGCTGAGAATTGCTTTGGCTATTCTGGATCTTTTCTTTCTCCATATAAAATTCATGACTGATTTTTCTAGGTCTGTGAAGAATGTCATTGATATTGTAGTGGGAACTGTATTGAATCTATAGATCACTTTTGGCAGAATGGTCATTTTGATATTTATTCTGCCTATTCATGATCACAGGAGATCTTTCCATCTTCCAAGGTCTTCTTCAATTTCTTTCTTTAATGTTTTATAGATTTTTTTGTAGAGGTCTTTTACATCTTTGGTTAGGTTTATTCCTAGGTATTTTATTGGTTTTGAGGTTATAGTGAATGGAATTGTTTTCTTTATTTCTTTCATTGTGGATTCATTGTTGGCATACAGAAAAGCAAATGATTTCTTTAGGTTGCTGAATAGGTTAATCAGCTCCAGAAGTCTTTTGTTTCATTTCTTTGGGTCTTCTAGATAAAGGATCATGTCATCTGCAAATAAGGATAGTTTTAATTTTTCTCTTCCTCTTTGAATTCCTTTGATTCCCTTCTCTAGTGACCATGTGAGACAACAAAGTAAAACAATAAACCAAACAAAAACCCAAGTAAAAGGAAAAAATAAAACAAAATAAAACAAAAAAATTAGCCTACTGATTTACGAATATGGGGTGGGCCCGTATAATATCTGAATGTCTGATCACTGTGGTAGCTTCTGGAGTATATTCCATTGTCTCTTATTTGCTCTGTACCCTATTGTCAGCTTCTGTACCAACTCTCTGAATGTTTGAGGTCCTCTCTCATCTCTGACAGCTTTGTGTTTAGGTGACAGGGTGTTGGGAGTCACTGTTAATGAGTTCTGTGCAAGTCCCTGTTTCCTGTATTAATAGCCTGTAATTCGCACTTCTGCCCTCTGTGCTTTCCTACCTGCAAATGTAGTCTTTGGGCGACCCCCTGTGGCCCTGTGCAGGTATCCCTCCTTGAGCACCTTTCCTGTGTTTCTGGAGGTTCTAACTGGACTAGCACGCCAGGTCCTGTGGCTCACAGTGGGCCCACAGGGTTATCACCGTGTCCTGTGGCACATACTGGGTGCATGCTAAGTCCCGTGGTTCGTCTGGGCACACACTATTACCTGGCTGCCCTGGTCCGGGACTCTGGATGCCTTGCTGTACTGCTAGATCCCGCAGCTTCTCTGGGCGCCCTGAAAAAGCAAACAGAAGGTAGAGTATCAGGACTCTGTTTTGTGTAACGTGAAAGCATATTAGAAAAACATTGAAGGAATTTGGCACTGGCATGTGAATTGTCAGGTAAATCAGTGAAACAGAATAGAAAGTTTGGATATAGAAGCCAGATACAATGGTGATATGAATCAGATTTGTGATGAAGATGACATTTCAAATTGGTGGTAAAAGAAAGACCAAGCAGTAAGTAGAGCAAAGAACAAACAGAATTTGATCTCTATAACATTTCTTATTTTTCTAAATTAGTGAGGCCCTTTGCAACTCAGTGAGACCCTGTTTCAAAATAAAGAATAAAAAAATAGGGCTGGGTGTATCTCTGAGTTCTATAGAACGCCCCTGGGTTCTATCCCCAGTACTGGGTGGGGGAGAATGATTCAAACTCTGAAAGGAACCAGAAAGTAAAAGAATGATAAAACAGATTACATACAATTTATAAAGTGTATAGAAATATACACTAAAGATCAGAGAAGAAATATTAGTACATTGTACAAAGGGCTAATTATATTAACATGCAAAAAGTTTTCATGAAATAGTAAAGCTAAAGGACAGAATAGATATATCCGCATGCCTTTGATGATGATTTGATGGGTAGATACTTATCCCCTACTAAATAATTGCAGCTTTTTGCATGTTAAAATATTAATAAAAAAAGCTTTACTACTGAGGAAAAAATTGGTAAGGGACATGAACTAGCAGTTAAGAGAAAAATAGTATCACAAATATACATATATATACACACACACATACACACATACATACATACATACACCCATACCTGAATCCATTCCTATTGGATTAGGACTTCAACATATGACTTAAAGGAGAGGAGAGTTCAGTCTGTAACACTTAAAGTGGTGATTTCCACCAAACATTTAAGGGAGAAGTAATACAGACTTTTAAAAAAAAAAATAAAAGATAGGGAAATATTTTCCAACTGAATGGATCATAGAACTGGACTGTCTGTTTTCTAATGTAAGAATAGATCCATTTACACATTTTTGTCTAATTTTTTAGTTATTTACCCAGGGAGGGTAAGTCACAGTATTTATTTAGTTATGACTGGAAATGAATGTCTTATATAATGTAGTTTCCATTGAAAAGTTTTTATTTCATCCTAATTTATTTTTAATAAATTTTTCAAGTACAACTAGCATAGATTTGGGAGTAAATAGTATTGTTTCATGGTAAGTATACAAATTATCTGATGGTAGTAGAATGCTTTGTATTCTCTAAATAGGAAGGTAGGCTCAAATGTTCAGCAGTTAGGTTTGTTTTATAGCAAGACTGAATGTGAGGAATTCAGTAAAAGGCAAAGCACTTAAATGCAGCCATTAAGAAAGTTGCTGTAGTACTCAATTACCGCTATGAGGTTTTAAGATGGGGCAGGTTAACTAGTACAGAATTTGAAAAGCTTATCATAAAACTAACCTGAAATTTAAGAAATTCAAATTAATATTGCCCTTCAGAATTGACATGTAAAAACACAGTTTCAATGTTTTTGGAGACATAATAGAGAATTGATACTTGATATGTATCTGGAAAATTATTTTAACTGTGCGAAGACTAAACCCATCAATCTTCCTTTAGTTTCATGACTGTTACTTTTAGTAAAGAAAAAAATTAAGTATATTTTTTTCTATTGCTATTGGGGTTCATTTTTATATCTTCCAATATGCCTCTGAAATACTTCTTTTCATGGTTGTGGAAGACATTTGATACTATAATATTTTGGAAAGTTTGATAATATGTTAGTCTGTTTTCTGTCACTCTACCAAATACCCAAGACAATCAGCTTATAAAGAGATGAAGTTACTGATTCATATTTCAAGAGGTTTCAGTCCACAACCTGTTGGTCCTATTGCTTTGAACCTATAGTGAAGCAGCATAACATGGCAGGAACACATGATGGTGTTTATATCATGCACAGGAGATAGAGGGAAAAGAAGGGATTGAGATCCCATTAACCTCTTCAAAGACATATTTCCAGTGACCTAAATACCTCTTATTAGGCCCTTCCTCTTAAAACACCACCCTCCCAGTAGTTCCATCTTAGGGATCAGGCCTCTAACACACATAACCTTGGGGAACATTCAGGATCCAAAAAAATAGCAGATAATATATGATTCTAGATTTAAATAATTCTTTTCATCCAGGAGTGGTCATGCATGCCTGTATGACCAAGATGATTGTAGGTTCAAGGACAGCCTCACCAGTGAGCAACCAAATGAGACCTTGTTTCAAAACAAAAAATAAAAATGGCTGGGAATGTAGCTTGGAGATAGAATGCCCCTTGGTTCAGTCATCACCACCACCACCATTACTACTACTACTACTACTACTACTACTACTACTACTAATAATAATAATAATAATAATAATCCTTTTTACCAGAACTTTAAGAAAATGACTAGTCTTCTGTACCTTTCATGGAATTTTATCAGTGTACATTGCTCATAATTTTTAATTTACTGAAAGCATTAAAAAATCACTAACATTTATTTTCCCTTCCTATTTATTTATTTATTTATTTATTTATTTATTTATTTATTGCAGGTCTGGGGATGGAACCTAGGGGCACTCGACCTCCGAGCTACAGCCCCTGCCCTATTTTTTATTCTTTATTTTGAAACCGGGTCTGAGTTGCAGAGAGCCTCACTAAGTAGCTGAGGCTGTCCACAAACCACGATCCTCCTGTCTCAGCCTCCCAAATGCTGGGATTACAAGCATGTGCCACCATGCCCGGCTTATTTTTCCTTTTTATATGCAGGTAACATTTGGTTTGGATTAATGGATGAAATACTCTTTCATAATATAATATACCTTACTTCTAGAGTATTAACTGAATTTAACTACTTACTTCTATTTCTCCTGATTTTCAATTAAGGAATTTTTCTTTTTTTTTTTCATTCCATCATTTCAGAAAAACCGAAGGTGAATAAGATGCCTCTTTCTAGAATAAACCGAAGAAACATTTTTGGAGAGACCTTATTGTATAAAGCTGCTCTGCGCAATGATGTTGATCTTGTTCATCGTTGTATAAAAAAAGGTGCAGATGTTAATCAGAAAAGTTATGCTGGTAAGTTAGGTTTACCACCCACAATTGTCTTGGATGTGGTTTGCAGTTTTAGGTGAATCACCCCTCTGAAAGTATAGTAAAGTGGGCCTAAGGAAGTCCCAAACAGTTTTCTGCTACTTCTTTTGTATAAAGAGCTCTTTACCATTATCTTCTAGGGAAGAGGGTAAGGTGTGTGTGTGGGCGGGTGAGTGGCAGGATAAGATTATGCCAGGTGGACCACGTGCAGTGGCATTAAGAAGGAAGCATACGGTTCCCTAGCATGGCTTTGTGTGGTCATTGTTCCTGTGAGACTTAATCTTGAGTGGAGGAGAAATGAAGTAAAAAACAGGATTCTATATGGTACCCTAAACAACAGGGGAAAATTTTATGATGAAATGTCTTCCTTTTTATGTACTGGGGATTGAACCCAGGATAATTCTATCTCTGAGCTACACCCCTATCTGTGTTTTATTTTTATGTTGAAACAGAGTCTTTTACATTTATTGAGTATTTGTTTCTTGTCTAGTATATGCCTAGTATATGGTCTCTGGTAAATATCCCATGTACACTTGGATTTTTAGTCTTTAGCTGTATATAATGTCCTAAAAATGTCATTTAGATGGTATTGATATTGTAAGTAAGGTCATTTATTTTTTATTTTTTGTCTAGCAGATTTATTTCCTATGAAAGGTAGTAAAATCTTAATAACTGCTTATGGAAGTGTATATTCCTTTAATTATGTCAATTTTTGCCTCTTAAAATTTGAAATTCTATATTAGATACATAGGCAGTTGAAAATTGTCATTTCTGATAAATTGATTTTATTATGAAATGTCTATTGCTAGTAATAAATTATGTCTTGAGGTTCACTATATTATGTTTATTTAATAGACATTTTAGACATGTTTATTACTTGTTTTATCTTTTTATATTTACTTATTTACTTACTTACTTATTTTGTGGTACTGAGGATTGAGCTCATAGGCATTCCACCTCTGAGCTACACAGCCCTGTTTTATTTTTGAAACAAGGTTTCACTAAGTTGGAGAGGGCCTTGCTAAGTCACTAAAGCTGACTGTGAACCTTTGATCCTTCTGTCTCAAGCTCTAGTACTTGGATTACAGGTATGTGCCACCCTGCTCTGCTCCATCTTTAATTTGTAATCTACATCTTTATATTTAAAGTATATTTCTTGTAGATGACATGTTGTTTTGGTTTTTAAAATCTGTCCTTCTAATCTCTGTCTTTTATTTGAGAATTAGAGTAGTCAGTTCACATTTAATATAAAAAGTTGGATTTAAAACTGTCATTTTACCAATAATTTCCTGTGTGCTTACTCTTTTGATGTTTTTTGTAAAATGCTTAGCAGCATCCCTGGTTTCAATTTGTCAAATACATTTTACAATGTTCAAAACAACAAAGAATTGTCTAGCCTAAAATGACAGCACTGAGATTGAGAAACCTTGGTAGAGAAGGTTATGAAAAGAGCTAGTGAAGTATACTTTTTTTTTTTTTTATGGGTCTGGGGATGGAACCCAAGGGCATTCGACTTCTGAGCTACATCCCTGCCCTGTTTTTTTATTCCTTACTTTGAATCGGAGTCTCACTAAGTTGCAGAGGGCCTCACTAAATAGCTGAGGCTGTCCACGAACTGCGATCCTCCAGTCTCATCCTCCCAAATGGGATTACAAGTGTGCACCACCATGCCTGGCTCTGAAGTACTTTTAAAATACATTTTAAAGATTTTCTTCTATTATGTGATTTATTAGAATTTAATATTTATAACTTATACCATTGTATCTGGCTAACAAAGAGAAAGACTATATAAGGACAGGTGATTTTCTTGGAGTAATTTGTGGTTTTTTTAGTTGAACTATTATAAATACCTTTTTTATTTTTGCATATGAGGAGAAAAATAAATACATACTTTAAAGTATTGTGAACTAGAAGAAGCAAAACCCTCCTCTTCTTCATAGTTAAGTAACCTGTAGCCAGTGTTCTATATTAGTTGATAATTGACCTCTTCAGCTTTTTATTTGGGAATTAAGAATACTTTAAAATGTTTGACCTCATAGTTTTCTACAATAGGATTGAACATTTAGGCATTTGGTTTATTCCTCAAATTTATTGATCCACCAAATAATACAGGGTGCTTTCATGGTGACTCTATTGCCTCATATAGTTTGTATACATATATGCACACATACACATATACTGAGACAAGAGGATTGCAGGTGCTTCTCCAGCCTCAGAAACTTAGAGGCAGAATGATGTCCCTGGATTCAATTCCCAGTATCCTTACACACACACACACACACACACACACACACACACACACGCGCGCGCGCGCGCACGCGCACACACAAATATACACACATAAATATACACACACATATCCATACTGGGGGTACTAGGATTACAAGAGTGTACCATCATGCCTGGCTTAGTCAAAATATATATTTTTTTAAAAAGAATCTAAGTTGGTAGTAGTGGTGCATGCCTATAATCCCAATACTTAGGAGGTAGAGACAGGAGGACCATAGACTTAAGACCAGACCCAGGAATTTAACAAGGCCTTCTTTCAAAGTAAAAAAATTTTAAAAATGGGTGGGGGTACAGCTCAGTAGTAGAATGCTTCTGGGTTCAATCTCCAGTTTCCCAAGACCAAATATTAGAGTTGGGTTTTTTTTTTAAGAGCAAGCACAAAACATTTTTAAGATACCAAATATAAACACATGCCATTTTTCTTTTTTATATGATAGGCTGGACAGCACTTCATGAAGCGAGCGTAGGAGGATTTTATCGAACAGCAAGTGAACTATTAAAAGGCGGAGCAGATGTAAATAGCAAAGGAATGTACCAGATCACTCCCCTATATGATGCTGTGGTGAATGGACATCATAAGGTATAATTAATGCTTTCGTTTATGTAGCAAATATTACATTCTGCAAATATTAAATGTCTCTGGAGAAAACTTGCAGACATTTCAATTTCAGTTCATCCTTCTAATGAATACTTAGAATTTATAATAAAATTTTGCCATGTGGTGGGTTTTCTGGGTCTAAAATGGTTGGTTCTATTTTACAGTTTTTTTTACTATATTTTTCAGAACTGAGGATTAAACCCAGGGTCATTCTATGTCTGAGCTATACTCCCAGACCTGCAATCTCCTATCTCAGCCTCCTAAGTACTGAGACCACAAGCATGCAATACCACCACATCAGCTTTTTTTTTTTTTTGAGATAGGATCTCACTCTGCTTCCCCCGACTGACCTCAAACTCCTCGATTCAAGAATCCTCCTGCCTTAGCCTCTAGTTAGCTGTATGTATGTGCCACCATGCCTGCCTGGAAGATGCTATTTTATATATTTTTAATAAATTTATGGAACATCTTAGGTTTATGAATAGTATTTTCAACTTTTACTCCTTTAAAACTCTTTTTATATTTATATTCTTTTAAGACTCTTTCCTTCTTATGAAGTATTACACAATGATGTCTGGTCCTAATAAGAGGCTTATAGCCTATGGAGTCTAGTATTACTTTCAGATTCAGCAATGAGAACCTCCCAGAGTTAATCATCAGTAAGCACATACTAACATGAGTGTACCACTGGTTTAAATATCAGAATATTCCAGGTGTGCTGCTGTGCTGGTGCATGCTTGTAATCTGTATTTGAGAGGCTGAGACAGGAGCATTACAGGTTTGAGGTCAGCCTCAGTAAATAGCGAGATTCTCAGCAACCTAGCAAGACCCTGTTACAAAATAGATAGATAGATAGATAGATAGATAGATAGATACATACATACATACATACATACATACATACATATATACATACTAAAAAAGAGTTGGAGGGTGTGGTGTGGTGTGGTGCGGTGATGCATACCTGTAATCTTAGTACTTGGGAGGCTGAGACAGGAGGATCACAGGCTAGAGACCAGCCTCGGTAACTTAAGCGAGACCCTATTTCAAAATAAAAAAAATCAGGCTGGGCGTGTAGTTCAGAGGTAGATTGTTCCTGAATTTAATCCCTAGTACTACAAAAAAAAGGTAACTGAGGTTGTAGAACAATTTTATAATGCCCCTGTGTTAAATCCCCAGTATTCTCTCCCACACAGAAATCAAAATACCACAATTGCTTATCAATTGATTAAAAGTAATTGCAATTGATGGTAATATTACATAAAGATTATAAATTATAGTATACATGGTTTATCTCAGAAACCACATATGTTCTGAGCTTCCTACATATTTTTTCTGGCACAGGCACTACAATGTAGGGTGTAGGCACTTGTTGAATCTTCCTTCTTTCCTTCCCTTTATTTTCTTGGTGTTGGGGATCTAATTTGGGTCCTTTTGCATGCTAACCAAGTGATTTTACCACTGAACTTCACCCCAAATCTCTGAAGAGATCTTAATATTTATTTCAAGTATTAGAAGTTGCTTCTGTGTGTAGACTTCCTGGGGTAGGAAAGGAAAACTGGGCTCAGGAAGATCTGTTCTATATATTTCCAGAAGAAACCTCAATAGCAGAGATAGAGAAGGCTTCTGTAAGCCATGGGGATAGAGAAGGGAGAATTTAGGCACTTCTGCTTATTTTGGTAATGCATTGCCTGGTGATAGGTGGGATCATTCCTTTCCATTTTGTAGAGGGATCAGCATAGAGAATTCTTGTGGTACCCAGTTTTGTAATTTATTTTTAAAATTTTTATTGGTGCATTGTATTCATACATCTTAATGGGATGCAGGATGGTGGAGACATACATGCACACATCACCCATTTAGCCCTTTCCCAGTTCTCACCTCCTTCCCTCCCCCTCTCTCCTCATGTTTGGCTTAGTACATTGATATGTTTGTTGAAGTACATCATGTGCATTAGAGAATTTCCCTCTTCCCCCTTCACATCCCTTCAGTTAGGTAGCCTTATTTGCTCATCTATAGTATATCCTTCTTCATCTAAAGTTCCTCCTATGACCCATTTTCTCCCAAGCTTTCACATATTAGGGAGAACATCTGATTTCTTATTTTTTGTGACTGACTAATCTCACTTAACATAATGTCCTTCAGTTCCATCCATTTCCCTGTAAATTACATAATTGTTTTTCTTTATGACTGAGTAAAATTCCATTGTGTACATATCCCATAGTTTTGTAATCAGTTCATCTGTTGATGAACATCTTGAATGGTTCCATAGTTTGTCAATGGTGAATTGTGCAGCTATGAACATAGATATGCATGCATTAGTTTAGTAGTTTGGTTTCCTTTCTTTTGGGTAGATACTCAGAAGTGGTATTGCTGATCATATGGTAAATTCATTCCCATTCTTCTGAGGATCCTGCATACTGTTTTCCAAAGTAGTTGCACCAATTTGCAATTTTACCAACAATATTTTAGAGTTCCCACTTCTCTACATCCTTGCCAGCATTTGTTGTTGTTTGTGTTTTGAATGATTGCCATTCTAGTTGGAGATAGGTGAAATCTCAGGGTAGTTTTGATTTGCATTTCTCTGATTGCCAATGATGTTGAGCATTTTTTTGTGCATTTATTGGCTATTTGAATTTCTTCTTTTGTGAAGTGTCCATTTAGTTCCCTTGCCCTTTTTTTTTTAATTGGGCTATTTGTTTTCTTAGTGCTGAGTTACTTGAGTTCTCTGTATATTCTAGATATTAGTCCTTTATTGGAGGAGAAGTTTGGAAAAATATTCTCCCATTCTGTTGGCTCTCTGTGAGGTTCTTGATAGTTTCCTTTGCTGTACAGAAGCTCTCCACTTTCATGCAATCCCAGGTATTGATTCGCTTTTTAGTTTCTTATGCCTTTGGGGTCTTGTTGAGAAAGTTTTTATCTGTGCCTATGTGTTGCAGTGTTGGACCTATGCCCTCTTCAAAGAGCTGCAAGGTCTCTGGTCTAATTTCCAAGTCTTTGATCCATCTTGAATTGATTCTTGTGCAGGGTAAGAAAGTCAGATTTTTTTCCATTTATCTGCATATGGTTAACCAGTTTTGTCAACGCCATATGTTGAAGAGGCTATTTTGTTTCCAGTGATTATTTTTGGCTCCTTTGTCAAAAATTAATTTTCTGTAACTGTGTGGATTTGTTTTTGAGTCTTCTATTCTGCTCCATTGGTCTATGTATCTATTTTTGTGCCAGTACCATGCTATTTTTATTATAGTGGCTTTGTAATATAAAGGAAGGTATTATCCTTCCTGCATGTTTTTTGTTGCTGAGAACTACTTTGGCTATTCTGGGTTTTTTGTTTTTCCAAATGAATTTAAGGACTGATTTGTTAATATCTGAGTGGAAGTGTTTTCTGAATTTCTTTTTCAGTGGATTTATAGTTGGTGTACAGAAAAACTTCTGATTTCTTAAGATTGATTTTGCTGAATCTGTTGATCAGTTCTATAAGCCTTTTGGTGGAGTTTGTTGGGTCCTCTAAGTATAGTATCATGTCATCTGAAAATAGTGAAAGTTTGAGTTCTTCTTTTTGTATTTGTACTCCTCTGATTTCTTTTTCTTGCCTTATTGCTCTGGCTAGAGTCTCAAGTACTATATTTAAAAGAAGTGGTGATAATATACATCCTTGTCTTGTTCCTGTTGTTAGGAGACATTCTCAAAGTTTTTCCCCATTTAATAGGATGTTGGCTATGGGCCTGTCATAGATTGCCTTTATGATATTGAGGTATGTTTTCCTTCTATTCCGATTCTCTGCAGTGCTTTTAGCATAAATGGAAGTTGGATTTTGTCAAATGCCTTTTCAGCATCTATTGAAATAATCGTGTGATTTCTGTCTTTGGTTCTGCTTATATGATGAATAACATGGATTGATTTTCGTATCTTGAACCAGCCTTGCATCCCTGGGATAAACCCTACCTGGTCACGGTCTATGATTTTCTTGATATGGTTTTGAATACATGTTGCTAGTATTTTGTTTAGCAATTTTGCATCCAAGTACATCAAAGATATAGGCCTGTACTTTTCCTTCTTCGAGCTGTCTTTATTTCATTTTGGTATTAGTGTGATGGTGACTTCATAGAATGTATTTGGGAAAGTCCTGTTTTTTTTTTTTTTCTTTCTATTTCATGAAATAGATTGAGGAGTATCAGGATTAGCTCTTCTATAAAGGTTTTATAAAATTCACTTGGGAAGCCTTCTGGTCCTGGGCTTTTCTTTGATGGTAGGTTCTTTATTGCTGTTTCAATCTCTTTGATTCTTAATAAGGTTGGTTTAAATTTTCTATATCTTCTTGACTCAGTTTAGGCAGGTTGTATTTATCTAAAACGTTGTCAATTTCATCCCGATTTTCCATTTTGTTGTATAGTTTTTCGAAGTAGTTTCTGGTAATCCTCTGGATTTCTATACTGTCTGTAGTAATATCTCCTTTTTCATCTCTTATCTTTGTATTTGGGTGATTCTATTTTTTGGATAGGTTGGCTAGTGGTTTATCTATCTTGTTATTTTTTTTTTGAGAAACCAGCTTTTGATTTTGTTGATTTTTTTGTATTTTTTGTATTCTCCATTTTGTTGATTTCTGCTTTGATTTTAATAATTTCCTGTCTTCTACTGGCTTTGGGGTTAGATTGTTCATGTTTTTCAAGGGCTGTAAGGTTTGTCATTAGGTTATTTATTTGGTGATTTCCTGTTCTTATGTGAGCACTCAGTTCTATGAATTTTCCTCTTAATATTGCCTTCAAAGTGTCCCAGAGGTTTTGATATGTTATCTCTAGTTTCTTTTGTTTCTAGTAATTTCTTGATTTCACCTCTTACTTCTTCTGTTACCCATTCTTCATTCAGCAGTGTGGTGTTCAGACTCCACATATTTATGTGGTTTCTGTGGGTCTTCTTAGTTGATTTCTAGTTTCATTCTATTATGATCTGAAAAGACACAGGGAAGCATGTCACATTTTTTTAATTTGCTAGTGCTCACTTTGTGTCCCAGGATGTGATCGATTTTGGAGAAGGTTCTGTGAGCAGCTGAGAAAAATGTGAACTCTGCTGACTGATTATTTGACACAAAACTTCAAGAGTTAAATACCATGTCCTTTTTAACTACTTCCCTATAAAAGTACTTTTCCTGAAAGAAAGGAATGCATTGTGTATTTTCTTTTCCAAACAAAATGTGAATATCTGGGCATAAATTCATTATCTTCTTATGCATAACTTGAAACTGAATTATAGATTTAATTGTATCTACTATTGCTTCCTGTTCCCCTATCAATCTACAAATGATTACCACAAACTTAGTGGCTTAAAGCAACAGAAATGTATTTTCTTATAGTCCAGAAGGCCAGAAGTCCAAAATTAGTATCACTGGGCTAAAACGAAGGTTTTATTAGTGTTTTACTACCTTCAGAGTCTATATGGAATAATTCATTTCTCGCCTCTTTCAACTTCTGCTGGTTTCTGGCAGTTCTCATTCTTGATTTGAGCTGCATCACTCCAATCTCTTTCTTTTTCTTCACATCACATTTTCCTTTGTGTGTGCACATATAAAGTCTTCCTCTGCCTCTTATAAAGGAAGGTATTTTGGGCTCACCCAGATAGTTAAAGATAATCTTCTCATCCAAATATCCTTATTTAATGACATTTGCAAAGATTTTTTTCTTCAAATAAAGTATCGTTTACAATTTCTAAGGAAAAGGACAGGATATCCTTGGCAGTAGGAAGCATTTATAGGCAAAAGCCTTTGTGTGTGTGTGTGTGTGTGTGTGTGTGTGTGTGTGTGTGTGTGTGTGTAATCATTAGTATATTAAGTTATGATTCAGTAACCACATTAATTTTTGTTGTTGGGCAAAGATGTTATAATCTCAGACTATTGTTAAAAGAAACATTTGATGTTGCATAGAGTTGTATGCTAACACACATTTACAATAATATACCATTTGTATAGGATCCTTTACATGAACAGTCTTCTTCTAGGTGGCAGAGTTACTTCTTTTGAATGGAGCTGATCCATTATTTAGAAGTGAAAGTGGAAAGTGTGCTTTGGATGAGGTCAAAGATTCATTTATGAAACGTCTCCTTGAGAAACATATTCCAGAACATAAAAGATATCTTATACCAGGTAAGATTAAACTGCCCTGTTATAGTTATTCACTATATATATATATATATATATATATATATATTTTTTTTTTTTTTTTTTTTTTTTTTTTTTTGGTGGTACTGGAGTGGAACCCAGAGGCTTCCTACCTCCGGGCTATACTCCCAGACCTTTTTTATATTTTATTCGGAAACAGGGTCTCACTAAGTTGCTGAAAGCCTCACTAAGTTGCTGAAAGCCTCACTAAGTAGCTGAGGCTGGCTTTGAACCTGTGCAATCCTCCTGTCTCAGCCTCCCAAGCACGGGATTACAAGCGTGCACCACCACGCCCTGCTATTATTCATCATATTGATAGAATTATAAATTTTGACTTTATACAAATTTCAAATTAAAATTTTCCTCATAAGTTTAGAGAATCTATCCAATGTTGTTACTCCATTCCTGTTTTTTGTTGTTGTTTTTTTTTGTTTTGTTTTGTTTTTTGCAGTACTGGGAATGGAACCTAGGGGCATTCTACCTCTGAGCTACACTCCCAGCTCTATTTTCAGAGTCTCACTAAGTTGCGAAGGGCCTAAGTAGCTGAGGCTGCCCATGAACTGTGATCCTCCAGTCTCAGCCTCTGGAATGTTGGGATTACAAGTGTGCACCACTATGCCCGGCTACTTCATTCCTTTGATAACCTACATTGGCATGTTTGCAAACACACATAAAGAACACACATAAAGAAAGGGCTTTATAAGAAAAAAGAAAGACATTACTTTTCCTCCAGGTTGTGCATTGCAAACAGTTAAGGAGCTATTTATAAACATCAATTTTCTCCACAGTCCTTTGACTGAATTACATGATGTTAAAAAAAAATTACATTTGGTTGTATTTATTTCAATGATTATGGCTAGAATTGTTTATATCCATTCTTATGGTTATCTGCTTTTCTTTCCCATTCATTACACTATTAAATTGAACTACAAAAGAATTTGATTTGAACTTACCAACAAAAAATATTATATAAAATAATTTAAATACAAGGCATATTTGTTATACCGTCTTTAATACATCTGTTAGATTTTTGTTAACATCACAATATTTCTTGGCTCAAATCCCTCAATCACTCTAATCTGGAAGAGTATACTTATAGTAGTAAAGTTTTGTATCAGCTTGCCACCCCACTAGTTAACCCCATCATCCTACCACTCTCTACTTTCATTGCTCAGTTGCAGTCACGCTGCCCTCCTTGCTGTTCCTCAAATGCTTACCTCATCTTCTTCAAGTCTAAGTACAAATGTCACCTTTTCAATGAAGCTTAGACCACCATTTTATTTTATAGATTATTATTATTATTATTTTTTTTTTTTTTTTTTGGTGATACTGGGGTTCCTGGAAGCCCTTCTACCTCCGGGCTACACTCCCAGACCTATTTTATACTTCTTTTTTATTTGGAAACAGGGTCTCTTAAGCCAGTGCGGCTGGCTTCGAACCTGCGTGATCCTCCTGTCTCTGCCTCCCAAGCGCGGGGATTACAAATGTGCGCCACCATGCCCGGCTATAGCCGCTTATTTTTATAAGTCATTTACTTTGTTCAAGAAATGTCCTTGTTTGAATGTTATCGATTAAGGACTAAGGCCCAGATCAATATGCTCTACTTTTATAATAAAGCAAGAATTTCACTAAAAAAAAAATTTAATGGGTCATTCTATGTTGCTCAGGCTGGTCTTGAACTCCTAGGCTCAAGTCATCCTCCTGCCTCAGCTTCCTGAGTAGCTGGGAGTATAGGTGCTTTCCATAGTACCAGCTTTCATTGATTATTAAAGGCCACTGAGAAGCAATGTATCTTCTTTAGAGCAAAAGAACTTCCTCTCTAGAAGCTAAATTATACCACATAAGAAAGACAGTAACTTGTTGAGGCCAGGTCTAAAAGTACATAAAGTACATTGAAATATATTATTAAAAGTCATATTTACATTTTAAGCTATATGAAATTTTTCAAATAAAACTTTTAGAGGCAAGTTATATATTTTTAAATCTTTGCCTTGATCATCTACTTAACTGCTCGACTTCTCTATTTTATGATGGCATGCATAAGTTTGCCAAGTGCTTTTTCCAGCATTCTAATCCTTTCTCCCAATTCAGGGTTTTCCATTCACTAATGCTTACTTCTCTACATGCAGAAGGAAATTTTCTTCATGGAAAGGAGTATCTTCACTTTCTCTTTGGGACTTAGCACCTAATTTGTGAGAGAATTTTCTAAGTTGAGTTGCATTATCATGCTTCCCTAGATGATTTAAATATTTCTTAAGTTTACATGTTTAGTTTCTATCATTACTTACCAGCCTACTTTTCAATATAAGTGTGGAATTTATTTAATTAAATAAAGAATATTTCTATATACATACAGAGTATTTTTAAATTTCATTTGAAGAGTTATTTTTGTTTTTGAGGTGCTGGAGATTAAACCTAGGGCCTTGTACATGCTAGTGAGCATTCTACCACTAAGCTGTATTTAAGCCCCAAAGAGCTTTTAATTATAAGAATGATAAATAAACAACTCTTAATATAAAATATGTTTTCTGCTTTTCTATCTTAGAGTAAAAGATATCTATATTGATGTCCCATAGGGGTTCGTTCTTACAGATTTTATAACCTTGGGTGTATTAGCACCCTCAATTTTTTACCTGCAAATTTGAGCTTTTGATATCTACTCATCTCCGTGCTTATTTATGGGATTTTTTAGTGTGAGGACTGGAGTTAATGTATGTAAAATACACCAACACAGTACATGGTATATGACAGGAATACAAAGTGACAAGGAGGAAAAAATATAGCTACCCTACCACAACACATCACTTCATAGTCTTACCTATATAGGTAGTTGGTTGTACTAGAGAATCTAGAGTCTTAAAACTGAGAGGAAATAAAACCTTTCTGCCTTCCACATTCTCTTAGAAACCATGCTTGACATGCTGATGCCTGGAAAATATTTTTCTCTTATTTAATAACCAAAATTTGGAAGAAGAAAAGGGGAAAGGAATGGGGTGAGAATTGGGGAAGGGCTAAATAAGCAATATGTGTAGACATGGCTCTGCCCTCCTATACTCCATTAAGATGGCTGATAATAATGCACCAATTTAAAAAATTTAAAAAAGAACCAAAATTTGGAGAAAGCAGTATTTGCTAGTATTTTAGCACTGTTAATGTTCCTAGAAAATATTAACAACAACAACCATAATAATGGGGTATTTTCTCTGTGCTAGAAATTCTCCTAAACTATTTACATGGATTTTATCACTTAATCTTCACAATTCTGTAAGGTAGAAACTATTATTAGCTTTTATTTATGTACATTTTATGAAGGCAGAAACATTAAGGTACTTACCAAAGGTTACCAAGTTGGCAAGCAGGTGACTCAACATTGAAACTTAGGAATGAGGCTCCAGAAAATAAGCTTAACCCCAGTTGCTCGATAGGATAGTTTATGTGCTTTTCCTGACTTAAATAAGGTTATGTTGAAAATTATTCTCAAGAAACAAATTGTTGTCTTTTTAAATTATAGCCTTGTTAAAATGTATTTCTAACATGATATTTCAAGGAAATTTGTATTTTTGTGTATCACATCTAAGATGTTCATTTATTCAGCCATTCCTCTATCAAATATTCATTGAATACTTTCTATATGCAAGGAATTATTTCTAGGTTTTTATCTCTTATGGCTAAATGCATATAAAGGGAATTATCATTTCACCTTCAGTATTTAAGGGAGGTAATGAAAAATACACTAAAGTACATTCCTTTAATTATCAATGCAGGCTTGTATTTCAATCTGTTTTTTCCCCCTACACATTCGCAGTGTGATCAGCCACTTTTCTGCACATGTGTATGTACGTGTATATACATGTGTATATATGGGCACAGAAAATATATTGCTTTAAATAGAATGCAGCATTCAAACTAGGACTTTTCAAACATACATTTTAGGAAATGATAATCTAATTATCTATGAAAGCTTGGTGTGATGGTGTATACATGTAATCCCAGTACTTGGGAGATTGAGACAGGAAGATTGAAGGCTTGAGACCAATCTCAGAAACTTGTGAGGCTCTCCACAACCTAGTGAGATCCTGTTTCAAAATAAAGAATAAAAATAGGGCTGGGGATATAGCTTAGAGGTAAAGTGCCTCTGGGTTCAATTCCCAGTATTGCAAAAAAATTATTTTTGAAATAATTTTTTGCCTTATAAGAGTAGCTTGAATTTAAAAGTTATTTCTATATATACCTGTGGAGAAAATTAAAAATACTGAGTTCAGTGCCCATCTTTAATATTAATTACTTTACTGGGTCTATTTTGCTTTTTGTATAGAAATGTTATGATTGTTTCTTAAACAATTATACTTTAAAACCAGCAAAGCTGGTTTTAAAAATATGGAAAATATAAATTATATGAATGTTTCATGTATCAATTTTAGTATAAAATGTTTACATAATTTCAAATTTTTCACTTGGTTTTCTTATGGCAAAAGAGTTGTGGGTTTTTGAAGTCTAGAGTCTGACCATTGGAAACTGTTTTTTTTTTCTCTTTTTCTTTATAGCTCAAAGAAATAGCACTGACTCAGCAGATATAAAAGATGCACAACAGCACAAGGTATATCTAAATTTATTAGCAAATATTTATAGAGATGCAACTACCAGTTATTTTATAGATTATCAGAGTGAGAAGAAAGAATGCTGAAACATTAGTCGGTAACAGTGACTTTACCTTTTGTTTTAAGACACTCTGGATGATTTCATGAGAATCAGAGGGTTCTGGGCTGTTAGTTTGAGAAGTAATTGAGTAAATACAGCGTATCTGGGCACAGTATGCATTGATAGCCATTGCCTTTCTTTTCCTCTTCATGGAGGCTGAAGTTTATCTACCATGTCAAATTTCCTGTGGTCTAAATACAAAGTACAAAGTAAAAGGTGTCTTATCTGTCCCCTCAATCTTGCATGGTGGTTGATTGCTCTTCATCTAGCCCTTGAGTTGTGAAGAGCGAGAAAGCAGTATTTCTGTTTGAATCTTGGAAGGACATGATAAACTTCCTGCGGAGATTGATTTAGGAGTATATTTGTCTTCTAGTGCGTGTGTGTGTGTGTGTGTGTGTGTGTGTGTGTGTGTGTGTGTGTGTTATTGGGGATGGAACAGAGCCATTCGACCTCTGAGCAATCCCCTCAGTCCTATTTTATTTTTTATTTTGAAAGAAGGTCTCTCTCAAGTTACCCCACACTAGCCTCAAATCTTGAACCTGTGATTGTCTTGTTTCATCTTTCCCAGTACTGGGATTAAAGGTGTGTGCCACCATACCTGGCTTGTCTTCTAGTTTTTAAATCCCTTTTTCTACTGCCCTACATATGGTTCTCTCAGGTTGCAGTGTAAGAAACTCCCTAATTCTAACTGTATAACATTCAGAAGAGATGAGTTTTCTATATCATTCTTGTAAAGCTTCCTTGTAAAAGAAACTTTGGACTGATTAGCTTAAAATATGATTAAAGATTAAGCAGCCTAAAATTTCTATTATAGGTAAAACTAATAATGCCAAAATGTTGACAAAAAGGAATTAAAATGTACCATAAGGAAAAAAAGATTAGTACATACATTGAGTTTAAGCCTTTCTTCTGTTTACACTTCAAAATATCAGTTTGGATATATTCCAGCAGGCTCTGTGGAATTTAATCAGATGAATAAATTTAATAGTTTGGTTTATCCAAAATTTAAATTGAGTATAGATCTATAGGTGAAAATTAAAGATTACTGTATATTTTGTTTCTATAGAAACCAAAATTCAGTTCTAAAAATCGCATCAGGTTGGCTTGTAATGAAAATTCTAAGAGACAGAAGCTGGAACATGTGGAAGTCAATAAAAGAAGCAAAGAAGATTTACTTATAAATGAGGAAGATCTATATGAACAATACCAAAAATATTCTAAAGCCACAAAATCTCGTAAATCCAAGCGTAAACAGTCAACTATTAACCAGATATGCTCTATAGGACTCAGAAAGATCAATCTCCATAATGTCAAAGACGCCAGCACAAATGTGTCTAGGGGAAGAGGAAGGAGAAACACACAGCATAAAAGGATTCAAGTAGACAATGGAGACTGGAACTCGAGACAGGCAACAGTTGCCTCCTCTTCCAGGAAAATAAACAGATTGGCTACTCCTCAGCAGCATATTCTCCAAACCCTTGATGATCTTCCAGTAGAGTCATTGGAACCTTCCAGTCCAACTCTGACAAGTCTGAAAAATGGATTAGTTAGCAGTATTGAGGCTTGTTCAGTTTCCAAGGAGACACATACCAATAGTCTGGATTTACCAGATAGTCAAATAATGCAGCTCTTGGAGTTAGAATCCAATTCAGTCAATCAAACTGAAGCTATTTCTTCCTCAGGACTTTCAGTTCAGAAAGAAATTAAAGTACCACTTGTTACTACAGATGAGCAGCCTCACACTCACCAGGAACAATACAGTAATCCTTATAAATTTCATGAAAATAGTAAAGCCAAGAGCTTTAATACATGGGAAAATTCTTTCCTGTCCTTTATAAAGGAGACTTTTGATAGTGATGATGATGACTGCTGTACCTCTGAGAAGGCTGTAACATCTAAAAAGGTGACATGTTCTACAGAATGCAAAAACTACCATAAAGAGAATATATCAAATAGAGAAGAAATGGTTTTTCAACAAATTTTACCTTCTAAAGACCATTTTTCACAGGAAAATGAATTAAAAGCAGGCAGCCTAACCACACTTCCACAACAGGAAGCTGTTAATTTTTCTAATTCAGATAATACAATTACTTCTGAACAACATGTTGCAAATTGTGAACAGTTCATATATGGAACATCTTTTGATCACTCACATGGCAATCCTGAGCAAACTTCCATGGCATATACAAGAACACTTTCAACACATGAAGTTTCAAAGTTGACTAGTCATGTGGAACTATCTGAAAAACCTCAAGATAATAGCCTCAGAGAACCAACTTCTTTAATGAATCAAATAGATATACATACTGTGGGAAATGTGTATGCAGAAAAGAAACAAGACACTAAAAGGAATTACACTGAGAAAGGCCAAAAGCCAAATTCTTCAAATAGGCCTTTTCCCACAGTTGTTCATTCTCAAGTCGTAGAAATAACTAAAGATGAAAAACAAAAACAAGACCTTCCTGAGAGTGAACCTATGCATGATACAAGTTTTCAATCTACTGACAATATGAATAGAGAATTGACCAACATCTCACAGCTGAATCAAAGAGAAGAGAAGGAAATTACCCATAAACCAGGTATTTGTAGCATTGCTCAATTTGTACACATTTCCTATAGATTTATTTATTGTATGGAAAATTTGAATTGAATTCCACTTAATCTATACCCAAACTGACAAAAATGAGGCCATGTGGGTTATGAGTTGGTATGCTGCTAAGCCTAGGAGTTAAGTAATAGTGTTTACTCTGAAAGTCAGTTATCAAAGATGGCTACTGAGTTAATATTGACAAAAACTAATGAATGGTGTGTCAATTTTTGTGTTTCTTCATAATATAACACTTAGTATCAGGAAACCTAACATTTTCATAGCAGTAAATTGTTAGTGCCATTGACTTCAACGATTCATTGTGTTCCCTAAAAAGTGCAGCCATCAACTTTATATTTGTTATAAAGATCATTCTTCCATTCTCCTAAATAGTTGAACTTGAAACAAACTCTATGAATTATCTTTTCTTGTCATATAACCAGTAAGGAGAACTACAGTACTCAACACTGTAAAATGTTTGTGTTTTAGATGGGGAATTACCAAATAATACTAGTGTAGATGAAAGATCTGTAAATAATTGTGAGGAGAAAAAAGAAAAAACAGACTCAGAAATTCACCTGCCTCTTAGTACCCAAGAACACAGAAAAGACCAGAATTTCAGAAAAAGACAAAGTTTCTTAAAAGCTACTTGCAACCAAGGTAAGTATAATTGTTAGGTAAAAATTAAAAAATCAAGTCCAGTGATTCATTCTACTTAACAGGATTTCTAAATTTTTCAGTTATACTTTTTTGTTACTCGCTAAATTATATGATATATATTTGTTTTGAAGGCTATATTTGTTGTTAAGGTACCACTCAAATCCATTAGTCTTCAGATATGTTCTTATATTTCTGACTATGACTTCTAGTTTGTTTTATTAGAGGTGGTAAAATAAATAGCAGAGACATCAAGAATAGTCATTGGAGCACCAGGAGTGAACTATTTTCTATCAGTCCTTTAAAAATAAGGAAGAATAGCCGGGCGTGGTAGCGCACGCTTGTAATCACGGCGCTTGGGAGGCTGAGACTGGAGGATCGCATAGGTTCAAAGCCAGCCTCAGCTCTTAGTGAGGCTCACAGCAACTTAGTGAGACTCTGTTTCCAAATAAAGTATAAAATAGGTGTGAGAGTATAGCCCGGAGGTGCAAAAGCCCCTGGGTTCCACCCCCCAGTACCACCAAAGTAAATAAATGCATAAATGAATAAATAAATAAGGAAGAGTAAAGAAGCATGACCACTGGTTTCTTTGTGTCAGGTTAATGAAGTGTGTATATTTGGCAATATGCACAAGCTCAGTCTCCTTTGATGGTTGTTAGAGCTAATTATACAATGAATAATAACCTGTACCACCACTTTGGTTAAACATTAAGCACTGAAAATTTGATTTATCTAGTGTTTGTTAAGAGGTAGGAAGGACTCTGGATTAGGCATTCTCTATGAACCCTCCCTTTTTCTCTCCATCATATAAACTGAAGCTCTTGTATAATCTCCATATTAGGTTAAATAATGGCCCCTCAAAACATGTGCACTTCTTAATTCCTTGAATTTGTGACTTATAATATGTGATAAAATATTTAATATTACTACTGAGAGTGAAATGACTGTAGAACTGAAGCAAGTTGATTTGTTTTACTCAAGTATTTGGTTTACTAACTGCTAGAATGAATGCAAATATGTTAAGATGCTTTGTAGTTTCTTCACATGTTATGCTTTAAAACAGCAGCAATGTTAATATAAATTGCTGTATGTTTGTGTAGTACACCTTGCTTAAAACATCTTGTGGAAGTTGTAGATTTTTTAAGATCCTTTTTTTTTTTTGTGGGTCTGAGGATGAAACCCAGGGGCATTTGACCTCTGAGCTACACCCCCCTGCCCTACTTTTTATTCTTTATTTTGAAACCGGGCCTCACTGAGTAGCTGAGGCTGTCCGTGCGAACTGCGATCCTCCAGGTCTCAGTCTCCCGAATGCTGGGATTACAAGTGTGTGCCACCACGCCCGGCTAAGATCCTTTAAAATAATTAACATTTAGCAGAAAAGCATTCTCAGTTTTGCTTGGCAAATTTACAGAAATGAAAACAGCTGGGATCAATAAGCGGAAAGCCAGAGGGGAAAGCCAGCTTCATTTGGCTGCCAGAAGAGGAAATTTGTCCCTAAAGAAAGCACTAATAGAATCTGGAGCAGATGTGAATCTAAAAGATAATGCAGGTTTGGATCCTTTTAATTTAATTGTTTTTATAATTTGAACTTGAACGTACTGAAATACACAATTTATCTCCCTACCTCCAATTTGATCCTGGCTGACATACAACTAATTTCAGTATTTTATACTACATTTTATTTAGTTGAATAGTAAGATTAACCATTGCTAAAATACAATTTATCCTTTGAGATAATTTTTATGTCCCTTTCAGAGCATTCAAAGAGCATATATAGAATGGAGACTAAAAGGAGTTAGAACTTTTCCTTGAAAGCCTTAATTCCATTCCCTAACTGTGGAGTGAATGCATACTGTTCTGATTTTCCTGTCTCTTCTCTTTTCTCCTCCATTTATACTATTTCTTTCTTTCTCTAGCCTCATTTACTCTAAATGCCCACTTTAAAAAGGGATCCGTTAAGCCGGATGTGGTGGCGCACACTTGTAATCCCAGCATTCAGGAGGCTGAGACAGGAGGATCTTGGTTTGCGGACCGCCTCAGCTACTTAAGTGAGGCCCTTTGCAACTCAGTGAGACCCTGTTTAAAAATAAAAAATAAAAAATAGGGCAAAGGGTGTAGCTCGGAGGTTGAATTCCCCTGGGTTCCATCCCCAGACCCGCAGGGGAAAAAAAAAAAGGGATCTGTTATTTTGCTTATACACAAGTATCTTGTGTGAAGAAGAGACCCCTGTCACATACTTTTCCCCTGGCCTACCACCCTCCTCACCAACTACTGATTCTCAAAGGAGAAAGAATTACTAATATGACCAAGGATATCCATTGTGTAAAATCTTACTAGTGAGCTAGAACACATGTAATTAGTTAAGGTCAAGACTGCTAAAAATTTTCTCTCTTAGTTGTCTGCCAACATATAGTAAATCTGTAGGGTGAGGGCTTTTCTTAGGTCCTCAACCATTTCGTTTTCCCTTTCCACAGCCATGACTATGGTTCAGGTTCCATGATTTAGTTGAGCTCAGCATACCAAAGAAATCTTGTGATTGGAGTCACTGAGACTGGTATAAAGTGCTATATTTATTCCAACATGTCTGTTTTTTTTTTAATATATATACACTTCTTTCCTTGGGTGCCCCAGAGGGCTATATAAAGGGTGAAGGGAATCCATAATGGGACAAGGTCCAAAAGGACTTTACAAAGCCACAAATCACAATTATAGTGACTAAGAGCATGGTGGATTTGGAGTCAAATAAAATCTGGTTTCAGTACTATTTGACATTGGGAAATCTCAACTTGTCCAAAGCCTCACTTTCTTCTTCTGTAAAATAGGTGTAATAAAATACCTGCCTTAAAGTGTTCATAGGAAGATTAAATAAGATGATTTATAGAATGTTTTGCCTTTAAGCATGTGACAAATTCTCAATAAATATTAGCTATAGTCAATAATAATAATGGGATGTTAACATTAAAATATTACAATGACTGTAGACAATTTATCTTTTCCATCCTCATTATTAAACTGATAAAATGAAGCTAAATTTTTACACCTTATCATATTTTTTAACTTTTTTTAAAGTAAAAATTCCTGCTGTTCGGACAAAAAGGCATAAATCTTGTTTTTGTGATGACAACAAAACTGTTGATCTACCTTCCCATTCACACCAAGATAAAACACCAGAAAGCCTTTCTTTGGTAAGTGAAATTGAAATTCTTTCATTCTTTAGCCTAGAAAATGCCATTCTTTTCACCATCAAGCCATTGATTATTGGCAGCATTCTTTCCATGTTAAGGAAACAAAGGTTGAAAATGGTTTTTGTTACCAAAAAATAGCATAATTGAACAGAATGAGTAAAAAAATAGGCTGTATGGTTAGCTCTGAATTACCTGCGTTGAATACAGAACTGTACAATTAGCTGCTGTCCCTTACATCCAGCTTGAGTTGTTTCACTTCTTGTCTCACTGCCAGTGCCACTGTCATGTGTCTTCAATTACTCTGAAAAGTGTCTGGGATATATAGAACATAGACTCTGGAACCCAGAAAGAGAAGAGGAAAGCAACCTGTCCTAGCTGTCCTGGATTCCACTTGGCTTATATTGATGGAGTTTGCCATGTTTGCTGTGATATAAAAATAGATTTTTAGCCGGATGTGGTGGCGCACACTTGTAATCCCTGTGCTTGGGAGGTGGAGACAGGATCGCGCAGGTTCGAAGCCAGCCTTCCTGGCTTAAGAGACCCTGTTTCCAAGTAAAAATATAAAAATAGGTCTGGGAGCATAGCCCGGGGATAGAAGGATTTCCAGGAACCCCAGTACCACCTAAATAAATAAATAAATTAATTAATTAATTAATTAAATTAAATAGATTTTTGCAAAAATAACCTAGCAGTTGCTCATTAAATTATATACGGATCAATAAGTTGGATATTCTCAGTTTGAAAAAAACACAATGCTTAATAGATATAAGCATTTTAAGCAAAGTAGCATTCTCAATGAAATACTATCTTGAATATTTCTTGGTCCATTGTAGCCAAGATTTAGTATATCTACAATATGGGCACGACAGCAAAGAAAGATGGCACAAAAACATATTTTTCTTTAACTTAGGCTTAGGTTTCTTTTATAATAATAACTTTAGGTTTCTTTTATAACAATAAGCCATTAATGTATAAGAGGTAAGCTGTGGGGTTTTAGTAGTCTACATATTTGCATTTTATAGTTTCACTTTGATGCACCTAATAAATGACAGCAGTAAGACTGCTTTACTAAATAATTAAATGATTTGATTGTGTGCATTTTCTATATGCATTATGAGCACCAAAGTAAAATTTCAGAGCAGCATACTTCAAAAGGCTTTGAGGACCTACATATTTTAAAAATAAATATATGTTGAGAATTTATGAAAGGATAAATAAATGAATTAATCCATCAGTCATCATTTATGAAAAACAACTAGTGCCCAGTAAAATAGAAAGTATACACAAATATAAAAACCATGTTCTACCCTGTAATCCTAGTACTTGAGAGGCTGATACAGTAGGTTTGCAGGTTCAAGAACAGCCTACCCACATAGCAAGACCATTTCAAAACAAAAAATAAAAAGGGCCGAGTGTGTAGCTTGGAGGTAGAATGTCTCTAGGTCAATCTCCAGTACTAAAATAATAATAAAAAAACATGTTCCAGCCGGGCGTGGTGGCGCACGCTTGTAATCCCCGCGCTTGGGAGGCGGAGACAGGAGGATCACGCAGGTTCAAAGCCAGCCGCACTGGCTTAAGAGACCCTGTTTCCAAATAAAAGATATAAAATAGGCCTGGGAGTGTAGCCCAGAGGTAGAAGGGCTTCCAGGAACCCCAGTACCACCAAAAAAAAAAAAAATGTTCCTGCTTATAATACCTCATTATCTTGATGAGGAAATATAATGTATAACACATTATACATATTAATGCTAAGTTGTATAGTTCTGAAACTCATAAGTAATTCTGAGAAGAGATAGATCAGAAGAATTAGATTAGCCAGAGATTTTATATAAAAGATGGGTTTTTTATAATAATAAAAACCAATACTTATTGAGCTCTGACTTTTTACATTATCTTTAGCATTTTATATATATTATTTATTCCAGGCACAGAGAAGATAAATAACTTGCTGCAGTTACCCAGCTAGGAAAAGGCAGAGCCAGGGCTCACCACAGGCAGTCCAGTTCTGGCGCCTACTCCAGGATTTTCTCTGATGAGAGAGAAGAATCTGGGCAAGTGAATTGAAGGCTTTCCAGGGGAGAAGATTAGTATAGATAGACAAGGACATGTGAAGTGGAATTAATTTCTCTTTGTGAGTTTTTGAAAGAGTAGTGTTTTTGTATTTCTAAAATTTTGTGTGAGATTTTAGTAGTGTAAAACTATAGTCATAAAACCTTAAAGTGAATGATACATATATGTAATCTTTAAATATTATGTGTTGAAGTTTTTCCTCTGTCTGATGCCTACAATTTTACCAGACAAGTCAGAAATTATGGTTGCTACTTTTACATCTTGTTTTCCAGGAAATCAAATACATAAATCAAGATATATTTACTTTTTCTTAAATTGGCAACATTCATGCAGTTAAGGTTACACAAAACTTGAGTACATTTTGAGCATAAAGAAAAATGAGCATTTTTAGCAGCATGTCATGTGCAGTATGTCAGTAGCATATTAGAGGCATATCTACCTTCTTATAGTAAAGTTTCTAATATTTTTATCGATAGCATCAAACCATCAGTGCCATTCTACAAGATATAGAAGAAAAACAACAAGATTTATTAGTGTTTGAAATAAGCAATCCTGAAGATGCAGGTAAATATGTACTCATATTCAAGGATGATTAATTATTTTATCCAGGATCATTTCTACTTCATCTTGTTCTTAAGGTACATGCTTATTTCAAAGCTCACAAAGGCTGAAAAAGTAGTCTTCTTTGTTTATATGAGAATATTTAAGGTACCAAGAATTATCATTAAAAATTAGTGATATGAAATAGTAGTGTGTATAATTGTTAACAAAGATATTTATTTAAGACAGCATGAATAATTTGAAAGACATTCAGAACCATGATCAGAGATAAGCAACCTCAGGTGATTGATATGTTTAGATATGACAAAAGCGTAGGATACTGACTAGAGATGAGATTATGGTACTCCTTGGCTTCTCAGCCTTACCCTGCTATGACAGCCCTTAAAAATAGATCAGAAGAGGAAAGTGCAGTGGTGACACACGTAGTGCAAATATTCACACTCTTCATATGAGCACATATAGCAGGTATGTCTTATTGAAGAGATAACCTCTTATTTGCAAAACACTGATGATTCAAAGTAGCAAATTAGACTCTGGTCCCTGACCTAATAATCTTAATATCTCAAAACTTCAATGTGGACAAGAAAGTAGAATGAGAAATTTTAAATATATATCTCAGAAGAGCCGGAGGGGGGGGGGTGGGGGGGCGTGGTGGCTCGCACGCTTGTAATTCCTGCACTTGGGAGGCGGAGACAGAAGGATCGCACTGGTTCGAAGCCAGCCTTGCTTGCTTAAGAGACCCTGTTTCCAAATAAAATATAAAATAGGTCTGGGAGTATAGCCAGGAGGTAGAAGGGTTCCATTTCCAGTACCACAAAAAAAAAAAAACCCTCAAAAGACAGTTTTCATATATAGAGAAAATATATTTTTAAGTATAAAGTCACTAAGAAGAATGTATACAATGTGAAAAATTCCAGTGAAAATTTGCACACCCTTGATGGCTCACATTTATATTTTCTTCAGTTAAGATTTACAAGATAGAGTCGGGCATGGTGGCACACACTTATAATCCCCGCGATTGGGAGGCCGAAACAGGAGTATCAGGCAGGTTCGAAGCCAGCCATGCTGGCTTAAGAGACCCTGTTTCCAAATAAAAAAAATATGAAATAGGTCTGTGAGTGTAACCCGGAGGTAGAAGGGTTTCCAGGAACCCCAGTATAACAACAACAACAACAACAACAACAACAAAAGATTTACAAGGGAGAAAATAGTTCCTGATGGATTCAAATCTGTATTTTTTCAGAATTTTTTTGAGTGAGATTTTTTGTTTTGTTTTTTGTTTTGGTGGTCCTGGGGATGGAACCCAGGGGCCTTCTACCTCCGGGCTACACTCCCAGCCGACACTACTCCTTTACTTGGTTGTATTGTAGAGTCTTAGACCCAGGGAGTTAATCGAGGCTGCATGAGAGTGTGGGGGTGCTGGGCTGGGTGTTTTCCCACAGGGAGCTGCAACTAGGATATGGTATCTCTGCCACCGCTACTCCTTCACTGGGTTGGTCTGTAAAATTTCAGACCCAAGGAGATTATCAAAGCTGTGTAAGTCCCTGGGCATGCAGTGTTTGGACTTCTCCTGTAGGGGCCGCAATTTCACTTACGGTTATTGTGCACGTCAATCTGGAACTGTCGCGGGCCTAATGAACTTGCCGCTGCTGCTGGCAGTATGGAGCCACTGCCACTCCCTCGGCCATGAGGCTGGCGTATTTCTTTTCTGTTTTTGAGCTCCGTTCTGAGTCCCTGGAAGGCGTGATGATCTTGTCCACTGGGAGTTTTAGACGTTCTTTGCACTGGAAGAACTGCTGAATTACATCCAAATGATCCACAGCTGCTCATTTCAGCTCCTTGTTTACCTTTCTTCTCTGGAGCCTGGTGCTGTGAGGGAAGATGGCACCAGTGTGGCTCTGCCGCCACATTGCGGGCTGGTTTTCTGGTCTCTGGTTGTTCCTCTAGACTTCTTTTTCTCTGTCCCTTGTGTTTACATTTTTTATTTCTCTGCTGATAGTGTTTTCTGGCTATGAAAAGCGCTGATTTTGTGGCAATAGAGATCAAATGTTAGCAGGACTTGTAAACGCTGCTTTCTCGGTCGCCATCTTCCTGGAAGTTCTAGCTTTTTCTCTTATTATTTCTTTAGAAACTGTCTTCATCCTCAGATTTTATAACTTTATTATACTATGACCGATCTATTGAATAACTATGATCTCTTTATTTTGTGTGTGTACTGCCCCTTAAGGGGGGAAAGAGAAGATGATGGAACCCTAAAACTCTTGGCTGCTATCTAATTGCTGACTGTGGTTGGCTCTGCCACTCTCTTACCCCTTACTTTTTCTACTCAGTGTAGATTCCCATTCAGTTAAGCAATGCTTCTCATAAAAATCACTTTCAAATTCACTTCCCTTCACATTCTGACATTTTTTATACCTTTGGTTTTGCTGAGGCATCTAAGAGTAATGAACCTCATTTTGTACATTTCTTTCAAAATTTTTATATAAAGGCTTACATTCACTTTGATATCTGTAGTGTCTCAAAAGATGTGGCAGAAAATTGCCATTTTAGGCATTTTACATTTTCCTAAGCATTTTAATCTATAATTCATCTGAAGTCTTTGTTCTGTATGTGGATAAGAATAGGGTTTACCACATACTTCTGCCCCCATCTATCCACTCATATTTACTGAATAATTCTTCTCAGCCTCATTGTTTTGTAATACCTCCTTGACATATGTTAAAATCTTTTATATGGTAAGACAGATTCTAGGTTTTTCCTAAATACTATTGATTAATATTGTCTGATAAACATATTGTATCAAGTTACATGTCATATATCTTTATATTCTTTCTTATAGAAACATAGAATGTGTAATATTATTGTGATATGTTATTTTTACCTTCATTTTAAAATTCTGCTAGATAACCTAGTGTGACAGGGCACATAGACTGAAATATCTTTTAATAAGCAGTGTCAAATTTGCTGAACAAATTTATATCTAAATTATTTTGTGTGTGAGATACTGGGGATTGAACCTAGGGACATTCTATCTGAGTCCTTTTTTTGTTGTTGTTTTTGAAATAAAGATCTCACTAAGTTGCTGAGGCTGGCCACAAACCTTTGATCCTCCTGTCTCAGCATTAATGTGAGCGTTTTGAGACTACAGATCCATACAAAGCCTTGAGAATACAAAAATACTTCCTTTTCTGCATCTTGATTAACATGTGTCAAAGATCATTAAGCAAAGTTAAAAGTGAATTAGGGAAGTTATCATTGAAATTTTGATTGAAGAAAAATGAAGTGATGATGCTTGAAGGATCAAAAGGAAAAATAAAGAACTTTGATCTTTCATTAGATTTAATGCTTTGAGGCTGATTGTTCAATATGGTGTTCTCTTCGTAAAACCTAGAATTTGAAAGTTGTTTCCCATCTTCATCTGAAAGATAAGCTGATATTTCTTTTTCCTCTTAAGAAAGCACACCCATCGCTGGTCTAGAAGTTAACAAAAGCAACATCTCGTTCTCAAGTAGTTCTTAGCTCTCTGGACTCCCATCTCTAGCCTGTGTTTATGTCATACATGGTCTACTCTGAGATCATAGGGATATCTGGCTATGAAACCGATGTGCTTCCAGAAGTAGTGCCCCACATCTGTGCCTTTGGAAAATTCAAACATTTGAAAAATACACTGGATAAATTTTTTTTTTGAAAGTGGAAAAGTACAAAACTGTCTTTATTCTTATAGAACATGATAATCAAATAAGTGGAAACCATAAATTTTTATAATCATTAAAATTTAAAACACATATGTAAACAATTATTAAATGAAAAACATTTTATTTTATTTTGTTTTTGTGGTAATGGAGATGGAACCCAGAGGCATTCTACCTCTGAGCTCCACCCCTAACCCTATTTTTCATTCTTTATTTTGAAACAGGGTCTCACTGAGTTACAAAGGACCTCACTAAGTAGCTGAGGCTGTCCACAAACTGTGATCCTCCTGCCTCAGTCTCCCAAATGCTGGGATTACAAGCGTGTGCCACTACACCAGGCTGTCTCCCGATTTTATTTTATCTTATTTTATTTTATTTACTTTTTTTTTATTGGTGCACTGTATTCATACATCATAATGGGATAAAAAAAAAACTTTTGTAGACATACATGCACACATCGCCCAATTAGCCCCTACCCGATCCCTCCCAACCCGTTCCCTCCCCTTCCCTCCTTCCCATGCTTGGCTTAGTGGTTGACATCTAGTATTATAGCAATTTATCCAAAATTAACAATGATAATCTCACAGAACAGTTTCATTTGTCTGATACCAAGCTTTTGATGACTTAAAGATAACATTTCAATATTTCTTTTTGCTTTCTTTCTTACCAGGGAATATTTTTTCTTTCTTTTTTTTTTTAGGTGAAACTATCATACATTTATTTATTTATTTTTCAGAAAAAAATCTATCCTACTATGGAATATGGACTCTAGATACCCAAAATGATCTCAAAAAAGAACAAAGCTAGATGTATATTTTCTGATTTCAAACCATATAAAGCTACAATAATTGAAACAGTGTAGTACTGTTTTAAAGGCAGATATATAAACCATTGGAGTTAAATAAAAGCCTAGAGATAAATTCTTCCATATATTGTCAAGTTATTTTTGACAAGGTTTCCACGAACATTCGGTGGAAGAAATAATAATCTTTTAACTAAATATTGTTGAAAAATAATAATTACATGAAAAAGAATAAAATTGGACCCTTACCTAACACATATACAAATATTAACTCAAAATAGATAAAAGACCTATCTGGGTCATTAAACCTCAACACATTGAAATTGGCAGTGATTTCTTGGATATGATTTCAAAGGCACAGGCAACAGAAGGGTAAACAAACTCCCTAAAAAATAAAAAAAGATATTGTATATCCAAAGACAATGTAAACAAAGTTAAGAGTTACTGATAGAATGGGATAAAATATTTCCAAATGCTATATCTGAAGGTATATTAATATTCCAACTAGAAATCCTAAAAATTAACAACAATAAAGGCAAACAATACCATTTAGAGATAGGTAACAGACTAACATAAATAACGAATCTCCAAAGGTAACCAATCTTAGTTGTCTGTTGGATAGAAAATCTTGCTTCTCTGGTTCTGATGTGTGTTACCTATTTCTTCTTTGTAGTTAATCTCTTTGAGTATTTTCTCTAGCACTGGTTTTGAAGACATAAATTCCTTCAGTTTCTGTTTGTCATAGAAGCCTCTTATTTCCCCATCTAATTTGATAGAAAGTTTTGCTGAGTAGGAAATTTTTGGCTGGAAGTTGTTTTTTTTCAGAGTTTGGTATATGTTACTCCAAGCCCTTCTGGCTCTCATGACTTAGTTTGTGCAGTCTGGAGTGATTCTAATTGATTTGCCTCTGAATGTCACTTGGCCCTTTGTTTTTGTTGTCTTTAAGATTCTCTGCTTGGCTTCCACATTGGCCATTTTGACAATTATGTGGCGTGGGGATCCTCTTTTCCGATCCTGTCTAAAGGGGGTTCTATAAGTTTCCTGGACCTGTGTATCGACCTCTTGCTCTGTTTGGAAAATTTTCTGCTATTACTTCCTTGAAGAGATTGTTGATCCCTTTGGTTTCACCTTCTTTTCCCTCCTCTATTCCAATGATTCTAAGGTTAACTCTCTTAAAATGGACCCATATTTCTTCAGTGTCAGATTCCTGCTGTCGGATTTTTTTTCTAAATTAGAAACTATGCATTCATTTTTGGAGTGATCATCTTCTAGGAGCGAGATTCTATTCTCCATGTGGTCTAATCAGTTGTTTGTACTTTGAATTGAGGCCTTTACTTCATTAATTGCATCCTTTATCTCTTTTTGGCTCTCTCTGAATTCTTTTCAAAACACCTCTGTTATTTCTACAGTTATTTTCCTGATTTGATCTTCTAGAAATCTCTGAATTTCTGTTTTATCGGGTTCTGATGTTGTGGGGTTGTGGGCATTCTTTGCTCCATTGTTATTCCTCTTTCCCATGATTTCAGAAGTTTGTGCCTTCTCTGGGTTCTTCCCTTGGGTCACTACGACTTCACTTTAGGTGCTCTGTATCTCGAGTCTGTGATATCTCAGTCACCACTACTCCTTTACTAGGTTGTCGCAGAGTCTCAGACCCAGGGAGTCAAACGAGGCTGCTTTAGACCATGGGGGGTGCCAGGTTGGGCGTTCTCCTATGGTGTGATATCTCTGCCGCCACCACTCCCCCACTGGCTCAAGTCCCTGGGAGCGCAGTACTGGGATTTCTCCTCTAGGGAGAATTTGACTCACTGTTGTTGAATGCACTGATAGAGATGTAGTGGACTCGGTGAATTCGCTGTTGTCGCCGCCAGTGGCAATATGGCGCCACTGCCATGCCCTCGGCCGTGAGGCTGGCGTATTTCTTCTCTGGTTTTGAGCTCTTCCCTGAGTCCCTGCAGGGTGCGCTGGAGCCCACTCACTGGGAGCTTTAGATGCTCCCTGCGCTGAAAAAATCTGCCGAATCCTGCCTGGCTCTTCCGCAGCAGCTCACCTCAGCTCGCTGTCCGCCGCTCCTCTCTGGAGCCTGGTGGGCTGTTGAGTACGTTGGTCTGATGCCATCCGGTGAGCTCGCTGCTGCTGTTGGCAGTAAGGCGCTGCTGCTGTGTCCTTGGCCGTGAGGCCGGCGTATCTCCTCCCTGGCTCTGAGCTCTGTTCTGAGTTCCCCTCCTCTCTGGGGCCTGGTGCTGCAAGGAAAGATGGCGCCCACCTCTCTGTGCAGTGGCTCTGGCCGCAGCACTGCGGTCTGGTTTCTTTCTGGTGTCTCGTTTTTCCAGCCCTCTTTTTCTCTGTTCCTTGTAATTACATTTTTTGTTTCTCTGCTGATGGTGTTTTCTGACCATGAAAGGCGCTGATTTTGTAGTAATAGAGATTGGTTGTTAGCAGGGCTCATAAGCCCCGCTTTTCTCCATCGCCATCTTCCTGGAAGTCGGATAACTTTTTAAAATGAAATGTTTGGTCATTTTGTTGAAAGAAGGGTTGGAGGAAAGCTGACCATAGAGGTCATATGATAAATCTAGGCTTTTAGTGGGGCAGCAGAATCTGAATTTAGACTGGCTTGCTCTTTCAGGGTTCAGTGTTCTCAAATATATGCTTCAGGTCGTTTCCTTAGATTGATGTAAGTAAATCAGCATTAATTTAATTACCTTGGTAATACATATTGGGGGGAAAAATGATCTTTTGAAATGAATGGTAGTTGGGAGAGAGCTGGAGGTAACCTCACCAAGTGCATTGTGCATGTATATCCCTATCACTGAACTATATTATGATGTGAGACTAGAATGCACAAATAAATGCATATTTAAGCCTGGCATGGGTGGTGCAGACCTGTAATGCCAGTACTTAGGAGGCTGAGACAGGGGATGGAAGGTGTGTGACCAGCCTTAGCATCTTATTGAAGCCCTCCTCAACTTAGTGAGATCCTGTTTTAAAATAATAAAATAAAATAGGGCTGGGGGTAAAGCTCAGAGGTAGAATGATCCTAGGTTTAAACCTCAATACTAAAAAAAAAGTATATTTAAAAAATAAAATTAATTATCAGGCAATCCTGTGTGATAAAATTTAACACTTGCTCTTCTTCAATTAACTGACTTCTTGTTTTATTTCCATGTTTCTAGAACAATACATTGAAAAAATGTTAGAGATAAAAGAGACTATGGATAATGTACTTGCCATACAGAAAGCAGAAAGGGATGATCTGGCTAAAAAGTACAGGTGAGTGAAAAAAATAGGAATGCTTTAGAGTCTCTAGGAATTATTCATTTTTAGCTACAATACTGCTATAGTTTGAATCTCAAATGTCTGCCAAAGCCCATGTGTGCTATTAAGGGTGGTGGAAACTTTGAGGTGCAGCCTAGTGGGAAGTCTTCCAGTCATTTGGGTGAGCCTTCAGAGGGTATCTGTAATCCCAGTACTTGAGAGGCTGATCCGGCCCCTTCTGTTTCCTCTCTTCTTTTGCATCCAGTCCATGAGCCTTGCCATCTTCTGCCATCATGTGCTGCTTCACCATACATAGGTCCAAAGCATTAAAGCCAACTAACCATGAACTGAACCCTTCTTTTTTGGGGGGAGGGTGTTTTGGATCCCAGCAGCATTCTACCTCCAGGCTGCACCCCTAGCCCTATTTTATTCTTTATTTTGAAACAGGATCTCACTAAGTTGTGAAGAGTCTCACAAGTTGCTGAGGCTGGTTGCAACCTGCGATCCTCTTGTCTCAGCCTCCCAAGTACTAAGATTACAAGGGTATGCCACCAGCCCAGCTCTTAACCCTTTAAAACTGTAAGCCAAAATAAATTTTTCTTTTTTTTAAGTTGAATATCTCAGGTATTTATTATAGCGATGGAAAGATGACTAACATAAATAGCCCTAGAATTTATTAAGAATACAAAGATTACTTAGGACCAAAAAATGACTTCATGAGGTTACCTAATCTTTTACCTCCATGAAAAATTATACTTTTCATAAAAATATTTTTCTAATTTTTACCTAAAATATTCAGAATAAGAGCCTTTTGAAAACATTTCTGGTCATGAATCCCACAGGGTTTTTTTGTTGTTGTTGTTTTTGCGGTATTGGGGATTGAACCCAGGGGAATTCTACCTCTGAGCTACACCCTCACCCTGATTTTCATTTATTTATTTATTTATTGAGTTATTGATTTAGTGGTACTGGGGGTATAGAACCCAGGGGCTTTTCTACTTCCGGGCTATACTCCCAGACCTATTTTATATTTTATTTGTAAGCAGGGTCTCACTAAGTTGCCTCACTAAGTAGCTGAGGCTGGCTTCAAACCTGTACAATCCTCCTGTCTCTGCCTCCCAAGCATTGGGATTACAAGTGTGTGCCACCACGCCTGGCTTCATTCTTTATTTTGAAACAAGGCCTCACTAAGTTGTGGAGGGGATCACTAAGTAGCTTGAGGCTGTCCACGAACTGCGATCCTCTTATCTCAGCCTCCCAAGTACTGGGTTTACAAGCATGCTCCACCATGCCAGGCTCCACAGATAATTTGTTTTCCTTAACACATTCAAATTTTCTACATTAGTTTTTTTTTTTCTTTTTGTGATCACAAGTATTCTCCTAAACAGTTGGTTAATTTGGGGGTATGTATGTATGTATGTGTGTATTTTCAATCTCTCAGGGTCATTAAGGAGTTTTATCCTGATAATATTGGGGTTTTTTAGAGAATATATATTTTAGAGAAAAACTATGCTCTGTATCTTTTTATTGTTTGGGCATTTTTTAATTAATTTTTCATAGACTCAGCTACAAATGCCTTCCTAGAAAATTGGTTTTCTAAGTATTTCCTTTATGTTCTTCTCATAGAATCATTTGCTACCTATTCAGTTTTTTTCTAAACTTATTTAAAAATCAGTTTTTAATTTTTTTAACTGGAGCTTAAACCCAGGGGCATTCTACCTCTGAGATACACCCCTTGACCTTTTTATTTTTTATTAAAGTACAATCTTGCTAAGTAGCTGAGTGTCTTGTTAAATAGTGAAGACTAGCCTTGAACCTGAGATCCTTGTGTCTCAGCCTCCCAAGTACTGGATTTGCAGGCATGTACCACCATACCAGGCTTAATTTTTATAAGTCTCTGTTTTATCTTTACTTGTTCTTTCTTTCCAATGGAAAAATATTGTAAGCTCTTTTATTTTCTGACTTGTTTTTCTGGCAGTATCAAGCAAGTGAGCTTGTTTGACCTACAAATGGGTAAGTAACTACAGGATATTTTCTAAAGGACTTTAGAGAGTCTAGCTATAATTTCCTTTCATGTCCTGTGGTGAATAATATACCTGGAATTTGGGGACATTTCTGATTAACTTGAGTTTTGAAAGTATAAATCCTTAGCCGGGCATGGTGGCGCACGCTTGTAATCCCAGCATCCGGGAGGCTGAGACCTGAGGATCACGGTTTGCGGACAGCCTCAACTGCTTAGTGAGGCCCTCCGCAACTTAGTGAGACCCTGTTTCAAAGTAAAGAATAAAAAATAGGGCAGGGGGTATAGCTCAGAGGTCAAATGCCCCTGGGTTCCATCCCCAGATTTGCAAAAAAAAAAAAAAAAGTATAAATCCTTATTAATATTGCTGTAAGATTTCAAATATCAATATAGGTAAAGAGAACACCTTTGTTTTTGTCTGAACTCTTGTTTCATGTAGCTTCTTGAATTTTATTATACCAGTTGTTCACTAATTTTATTTCAAAATTCTCATTGCTTTTTCCACTTACATATATTACTGCTTTTGACATGTAGTCTACTGGGCTTTTCTTTAAAACAGCTGCTCTAAAGCATAGTCTAGTGAATGCTGTTAGGTCTCTGAGATCATGTCAGGGAGTCTGAAGTCAAAAATACTTTTTATAGTAGTATGTTAATTACTCTCATTTGTTCATGAATATAAGATGGAATTTTCCAAAGCCACCTGATAGTAATGGAATGTGTGTTTATTTTTTTGTTTTAAAATGTTTCTTAGGTTTTATTGTTGTTTTTGTTTATAGTACTGGTGATTGAACTCAGAAGCATTCTACCTCTGAAATATACCCCAGCCCTATTTTATTTTTTAATTTGAAAGAGGGGCTTGCTAAGTTAGTGCACACTGTTGGCCTTGAACCTATAATCTTGTCTCAGCCTTCCAAGTACTGGGATTATAGTGGATTATAGCCATCACACTTGGCTTTAGTTTTAATTTCTAAAACAGTAAATATTGTTAGATCTAATTCATATAAACAAAAGCCCTTTGAGTTTCTCAATAATATTTAGGAATATAAGTAGGCCCTGAAACCAAATTTTTAAAAACCACTGGAAATAAATATCCTGAATGTCAGTGTAGGATGAGTAGGTTTAGCCAAGACAGAGGTGTGGAGGTGTGAAGAGTCATTTCCTTCTCTTTAGTCCTCAAGATCCTGAGAATTTTGGTTTGGGGAAAGTACACAGGATCCTTTTCTTGGCAGTCCCTTTGGATTTAAGTGTCTCAGTAAAGTTTTAAAGTACAATTACAGTTATTACTGGATGAGCTAATATTTCTCAGGGTAGATGAGGCATGATATTCGCAAAGCCATCTTGTTTCTCTATAGCTAAGGGAACCTGAATTATTTCCTGATACACCTTTCTACTTTAAAGGTAAACACACTCTAAACCTAAAGAATGGTGGTCCTCCTTAACCACCAGTTGTTACCTTCTCACTAAAGACTTGTAGATATCTAGATGACCCAAGTGGTGTTTATCTTTCAGGGTTGATTCACAACTTATAAATAATGATATGAACATAAATGTGAATAACCACATAGTCATATCCTTAAAAAAGGCAAACTCACCTTAATGAAACCATTTATCTCTCAAAGGAAATACATTGCAAAAGCAGACATATGTTTACCTCAAACTGATTAAATTTGAGATTATTTTTAACATCTATGTTACTGATGAAGAGATTTTCTACTGTATTCGTATTTTTTCCTCTTTCTGTTTCTTCCTCTAGGGTATCCATAGAGTCATTTAAGCATGGAGCCCTAAGAGAACAACTGGCCAATTTGGCTACAAGACAGAAGAGCCTTTTAGTTGTGGCAAAAAAACAGAAACAAATAAGACAGAAAATTCAAAACTACGAGAATGTCACATCATTGACTGGGATTAGTTTGAGGAAGTTGGCATCCAGCTCAGCCATCTCCAATGAAAAGGACATCCAAGAGCTTACCAGTCTGGAAAGTTCTGTGCAGTCCCAATCAGGTTCACTTTCTCCTGCCAACCTTGCTTATGCGAGTACACGAGAAACACCATTGTCCCTCGGAATTCGGAATGACAGCCAAAATGCTAACATTTGTCTAAATTCAGAGTCAGTGAGAAAGAAAGAATTTTCTGGAAATGAGATTAATTCTAAACAAAATGCCAATGGTTGTACCTTGGATGGGCTATTGAAATCCAGACATTTGGATGGCACTGAGAATATTAAATTATCCTCCCAGCCTGTTGCTTTCATTGCTCAAGCAGAATATTCACAAAGAGAAAATGATCATATAGAAACTACAACCAAAGGGCATGAATTACATAGTCCTTTTGCCGTTATTGGCACATTAAATATTTCAGAATGTACAAGTGTACTTACCCAAAATGATGCACATCCATCAACTGCTACTTGGGAACAGAACCTTTCCCACTGTGGTCCTAAAAGAGGGAATAGGAAACCAGCTTCCCAGCACCTACCAGGAGAGACGTCTGGAACCCTGGTACCTCAAGGGATCTCTGTCTTGAGCACTGATACTGTAAATCAGATGAAACCAAATCTTAAAACAACAGTTTCTGCTGTTCCACATGCAAATGACAGTCAGATCACTTCTTGCTCTGGGTCTGACCTTCAACATACTGTAAAGAAGCCCTTAAATGCACCTAAAAAGAAATGTATGCAGATAAAAGATTTGATATTACTGGGACGAATTAACCCAGGAAGTAATGTTCTGGAATTCAAAACACAGGTATTCAATTTGTTCTATAATCATGAAAATTTTATAATATCATTTTCACATAGTATATATTTATAGAAATGCAGTTTGCTATTGGTGTGTGTGTGTGTGTGTGCATGCAAGCACACACATTGTACATCTGAGCTACATTCACAACCCTATTTTTTATTTTGAAACAGGTCTTGCTAAGTTTTTGAGGCTGGCTTCAGACCTGCAATCCTCCTATCTTAGCCTCCCAGATACTGGGATTACTAGCATCCACCCACCATGCCAGCTATCCAACCGTTGTCTTCTTAGCAAGTGGAATCATGCTTCTAGAATTATCCTATTACATTTTATTACATCACCTTTGGGTCCTCAGACTAGAACTAGTCACTTATGTTGCTGTAGGAAGGATTTAAGAGCAACATAAAAATAATAAATTGGAGCATCATTAGTTCCAAAATTTCAAGAACTACTAGTACACTGTTAAATCATCACCTAAATGGATAAGTATAAATTCATTTTCTATAGAAGCCTTTATTTTGATGTAGTCCAGTATTTTAATTTGTTCTTTCATGAATTATGGTTTTTGTGTCCTATTTAAGAATTATTTGTCTGACCTAAAGTGAAAAAGATTTTGTCCTCTTTTCTTCAGAATTTTTAGTTTTAGGTTTACATTTAAGGCTAGGATCAATTTTTAGTTTTTGTACATGGTACAAAGCAGGATCCTTATTTATATTTTTTTAATTTGAATGTCCAGTCTAGCAGCATGTATTGAAAAAGGTATCCTCTTTCTATTGAATTGACTTTGCACCTTTGTAAGAAATCATTTTTCATATGTGTTTGAATATCTGTATTTCCTATTCTGTTTTATGGGTTTTTTTTAATAATATCATCAGTGTCACATTTAAAAATTTTTTAGTTTCTTATACTTTATTACTAATATGTAAAAATTGAATTTTGAATATTGAGCTCTTATCCTGCAACTTTGCTTAAACTTACTAATTTTAGTAAATTTTTGGAAGTTCCATTGGAGTTCTCATTCCAGGGATTATTGTACTTTGTTACCTTTAGTGTCTTGCAAACCATTGTCTCATATATTTTGTTATTTTTATTTTAGCTTTGTCAGGTATTAGGTCAAAGCTGATATCTATTATTTTATCATGACTAGAAATAGAAGTTCAGGAATTTTTATCTTTATTTTTGTTTTGTTTTTCACTTTAGGATACTATTCACAAAGCCAGTATTTTATTGAGTGGTAAAATTAAAGTAGAAAATGGTCATATTTATCAAAACCCAGTCACCTGGCTCAAGGATCTTCTGGGAGGCGACAGTCATGTGACCTGGAACTATGCTTGGAGGAAGGTAGGTCATTCTTAAGTTTCTCTGAATTTCATATTCAAATGGAAAAATACATGGTTTTTATAATAAAACATTTTTTAAGGAAAAGTAAGCCAGGTATGATGGCACATACCTGTAATCCCAGTACTTGGGTGGCTGAGACCAGAGGATCATAGTTTGAGGCCAGCCTCAGCAACTTAGATCCTGTTTCAATATAAAAACTAAAATAGGGCTGAGTGTGTATATTAGAGTTAGAATACCCCTGGGTTCACTCCTCAATACTATACACAAACATAAATAAATAGATTTTAAAAATAGGGCTATGGGTATAGCTCAGAAGTAAAAACACCCCTGGGTCCAATCCCCAGTACCATAAGAAAAAAGAAAAAAGAAATCTGAAAGATCTCTAAGCTAGTTTTTGTCTTCATGTATCTCTTCTGTGATATGCTACATTCTTTCATCCTCAACTCTGTATTCTAGAATTCCCATGAACATGGCTGTGCAACTGACTGCACCTGCCCTACTTTGCTCCTTGTATAGTTTCAGAAACTATTGTCTCTAATCTTCTCTTTTTATCTTTCAAAGAGATTTCAGGTCTTAGCGAATTCATACAGAAAATTTGGGACCACTAGTGTACTGACAATATAGTTAAGACAAATTATTATTATTCTAATAAAATAAAGGGAAATTTTCTCCTAAATACAAAAGGAATGAGCAAGGAGTCTAAGACTCACAGAAATTGCTTGTACTTTCAAATATTTTCCTCAAGCTGGGCATAGTGACACACGCTTGTAATCCCCGCGTTTAAGAGACAGAGACAGGAGGATCACACAGGTTCCAAGCCAGCCTCGCTGGCTTAAGATTCCCTGTTTCCAAACAAAAATATAAAAAAATAGTTCTCAGGTCAGTGGAAGAGGTGTGGGGCCAGTGATGATTGGTTGTCAGGCATGAAATGCCAGAACCATAGTTCTTGCTCCATATTAGACAGAATGGTAGAGCCACTAGACACAAAGATGACTCATAGCTCCCACCCAAGCAGCTGGGCCTCTGCAGCACAGTCTTGCCAAGGAAATTTGGATACTTTCTCCCAGTGGGCATCACTGACTTCTCTTGAAGCAGCTACCTCCCAGCCATTAGACACCATTCTGATGTGGCAGAGTGATCTCTGGGTGGGAGGCAGGAGAACAAGTTTAGTTCCTGGTTCCACTCTGTATAAAGTTACATGATCTGGCAAAAGTTTTCAGTGATAGCTGCACATTAGAATCACTTGGGAAGGACTTTTTTTTTTTTTTTTTTTGCAGTACTAGGGGTGAAACCCAGGGGCATTCTACCTCCAAGCTATACCCTCAGCCCTATTTTTTATTCCTTATTTTGAAACAGGGTCTCATTGAGTTGCAAAGGACTTCACTAAGTAGCTGAGGCTACTTAGCAAGGCCCTTTGCAACTCAGTGAGACCGTTTCAAAAATTAAAAAGACTCAAAAATAGAGCTGGGGATGTAACTTGAAGTACAATCCATCCCCACTACCGGAAAAAAAAAAAAGAAAAGAAAAGCAAGAGCATAACAACCTACAGATATCTTCACAGAATAACACTCAGCTTCATCTCTCTTACTTGTTTTCATCTTGTGAAGAATGGCATTCCTTCAGCTGGCCCTCACCAACATGGGTTTTTATTTATTTTTTGTTGTTGATTTGTTTTTGTTTTGGTGGTACTGGGGTTCCTGGAAACTCTTCTCTGGGCTACACTCCCAGACCTTTTTTATATTTTTATTTGGAAACGGGGTCTCTTAAGCCAGTGAGGCTGGCTTCGAACCTGTTAGATCGTCCTGTCTCCGCCTCCCAAGTGCGGGAATTACAAGCGTGCGCCACCAGGCCCGGCACTCAACATGGGTTTTTAGATAGCAAAACTGCTGAGAGCACAGGAGGCCGTGTGGTCCACGAACCTAAGAATCTAGCCTCTAGTTCTGCCCTTGTCGTACCAGGCATATGAGATAGATTTGGGTCCAATGAGATTTTTAGGATTCAGAGTTTGAGCTGTACAAATGTAATGACTATTTATATTTACACTTTAGCCAACTGAGCACAGACATGAAATGCACAGTTTCTAGAGTGAGCTTATGTCTGTTCATTTTGAAATATATTCATTAACTTATTTAATAAATGATTTCTACCATGTAATAAGTTTTATCTCAGATTTTCTTAAAGCTGTGTTTGTATGTCTTACAGTAGTATGTGAAAGCTACTTTATATTACTACTTTACATTATTCAGTACTGACTAATAAAAATATTTTTTTAATGAGAGCCTGGGATATAGCATAGTTATAGAGTACTTGTCTAGCATGCATGGGGTTCTGGGTTCAATCCCCAGTGTGGCAAAAACCAACCCCTCCTCCCTCAAAATACACCTTTTATACATGAGATAAGGTACAGACATAGTGAGTGTGCATTTTGATGAGTGTGTAGTCTGTTGAACATTGTCAGGGAATAACATATATAGGTAATTATTGGCTACTTGGAGAAATAAAAAATGGCATTTAGAAGAATTTACTCACCTTTTTCCCATGGCAAGTGAAGAGGGATTGGTACTCTGGCAGGCCAGGTATGTCCCATTTCCTTTACTAGGCTTTGTTGTGGGATTGAGTCCAAAGGGTCTCTATACCTAGTAGATCCCCTATAACTTTCTCACCTTGTTCAATTTAATAAGCACTCAGGATGTTCTAGACAGAATGCCAAATACTTTTTTGCATTTTGTTTTTTAATCCTCACAAGTGGATGTACTTGTTTTACAAATGCATAAACTGAGACTAAGAATTTTTAAATCTTCCTTAAAAGTTAGGGTTTCGGAGTCTTTTATCCCATAATGTCAGGCACTGTGTGAAGTGCTGAGGGTATAAAAAATGAATGTGATGCAGACTGTGACTTCATGAGGTTTATGATTTAATGGAAAGAAGACAAAACAATTTTACTTTTTTTTTTAATTGGTGCACTGTATTCATACATCATAGTGGGATACAAACTTTTGTAGACATACATACACACATTGCCCAGTCAGCCCCCACCCGATCCCCACCCCATTCCCTCCCCATCCCTCCTTCCCATGCTTGGCTTAGTGGTTGACATCTAGTATTATAGCAATTTATCCAAAATTAAAAATGATAATCTCACATAACAGTTTCATTTGTCTGATACCAAGCTTTTGATGACTTAAAGATAACATTTCAATATTTCTTTTTACTTTCTTTCTTACCAGAGAATATTTTTTTCTTTTTTTTTAGGTGAAACTATCATATATTTATATATTTATTTTTCAGAAAAAAAATCTATCCTAATATGGAAAATGGACTCTAGATACCCAAAACAATCTTGAAAAAGAAGAAAGCTAGAAGATATATATTTTCTGATTTCAAACCATATAAAGCTACAATAATTGAAACAGTGTAGTACTATTCTAAAGGCAGATATATAAACCACTGGAGTTAAATAAAAGCCTAGAGCTAAATTCTTCCCTATATTGTCAAGTTATTTTTGACAAGGTTTCCACGAACATTTGGTGGTGGAAATAATAATCTTTTAACTAAATATTGTTGAAACATAATAATTACATGGAAAAGAATAAAGTTGGACCCTTACCTAATCCCATATACAAATATTAACTCAAAATAGATAAAAGACCTAAATATAAATCTTAAGACTATAAACTTTTAGGAGAAAATCTGAGTCATAAAACCTCACAACATTGAAATTGGCAGTGATTTCTTGGATATGATTTCAATGGCACAGGCAACAGAAGAGTATACAAACTCCCTAAAAAATAAAAAAAAATATATTGTATATCCAAAGACATTGTAAACAGAGTTAACAGTTACTAATAGAATGGGATAAAATATTTCCAAATGCTATATCTGAAGGTATATTAATATTCCAACTAGAAATCCTAAAAATTAACAACAATAAAGGCAAACAATACCATTTAGAGATAGGTAAAAGACTAACATAAATAATGAATCTCCACAGATAACCAATTTTAGTTGACTGTTGGATGGAAAAATCTTGCTTCTCTGGTTCTGGTGTGTGTTACCTATTTCTTCTTTGTAGTTAATCTCTTTGAGTATTTTCTCTAGTGCTGGTTTTGAAGACATAAATTCCTTCAGTTGCTGTTTGTCATGGAAGCTTCTTATTTCTCCATCTAATTTGATAGAAAGTTTTGCTGGGCAGGAAATTTTTGGCTGGAAGTTGTTTTCTTTCAGAGTTTGGAATATGTTACTCCAAGCCCTTCTGGCTCTCATGACTTGGTTTGGGAAGTCTGGAGTGATTCTAATTGGTTTGCCTCTGAATGTCACTTGGCCCTTTGTTTTTGTTGCCTTTAAGATTCTCTGCTTGGCTTCCACATTGGTCATTTTGACAATTATGTGGCGTGGGGATCTTCTTCTCCGATCCTGTCTAAAGGGAGTTCTATAAGTTTCTTGGACCTGTGTATCAACCTCTTGCTCTATGTTTGGAAAATTTTCTGCTATTACTTCCTTGAAGAGATTGTTGATCCCTTTGGTTTCACTTTCTTTTCCCTCCTCTATTCCAATTATTCTTAGGTTAGCTCTCTTAAAATGGGCCCATATTTCTTCAATATCAGATTCCTGCTGTTGGATATTTTTTCTAGATTAGAAACTATGCGTTCATTTTTGGAATGATCATCTTCTAAGAGCGAGATTCTGTTCTCCATGTGGTCTAATCGGTTGTTTGTGCTTTGAATTGAAGGCCTTTCCTTCATTAATTGCATCCTTTATCTCTTTTTGGCTCTGAGTTCTTTTCGAAGCACCTCTACTATTTCTACAGTTATTTTCCTGATTTGATCTTCTAGAAATCTCTGATTTTCTGTTTTATTGGGTTCTGATGTTGTGGGGTTGTGGGCATTCATTGCTCCAGTATTATTCCTCTTTCCCATGATTTCGGAAGTTTGTGCCTTCTCTGGGTTCTTCCCTTGGGTCACTATGACTTCACTTAAAGTGTTCTGGATCTCGAGTCTGTAGTATCTCAGACCTCACTACTCCTTTACTGGAGTATCACAGAGTCTCCGACCCATAGAGTCGATAGAGGCTGCTTTAGACTGTGGGGGGTGCCAGGTTGCACGTTCTCCTATGGTGTGATATCTCTGCCACCGCCCCTCCCCCACTGGGTCAAGTCCCAGGGAGTACAGTACTGGGATTTCTCCTCTGTGGCCCGCAATTTGACTCACTGTTCTTGAGTACACAGATGTAGCTGTACTGGATTCGGTGAATTCTCTGCTGTTGCCACTGGTGGCAATATGGCGCCGCTGCTACGCCCTCGCCCGTGAGGCTGGCGTATTTCTTCTTGGTTTTGATTTCCACTCTGAATCCCTGCAGCGTGTGCTGAGCTCAGCCACTGGGAGCTTTAGATTTTACCTGCGGCGAGAAATCCCGCCTGGCTGTTCTGCAGCGGCTCACCTCGGCTTGCTGTAGCCGTCCGGTGAAGTCGCCGCTGCCACCAGCAGTATGGCGCTGCTGCCACGGCCTCGGGCGTGAGGCCAGTGTATCTCCTCTGTGGCTCTGAGCTCTGTTGTCAGTCCGCTTTCTCTCTGGAGCCTGGTGATTTTTTTGTTTCTCTGGTGATGGTGTTTTCTGGCTATGAAAGGCACTGATTTTGTGGTAATGGAGATTGGTTGTTAGCAGGGCTCTTAAGCCCCGCTTTTCTCGGTCGCCATCTTCCCGGAAGTCCAAAACAATTTTACTTGAACGGTATAAATGCTGTGACAGAAACAGGAGCACAGAAATTATAAGAGGCTAGAGGAGGGTCAATACTTAAGCTTAGCGGTTATAAGAAGAAATCCTAAGGGAAGGGATGTTCAGTTGAAACTTGATGCTCTTTATCCACAATGAACTCAGCCCAGGTATATTGTTAGATTGTCCTAGACCTTAGAGTAGAGGACCCAAAGGTCCTTTGGCCCAGAATATTTCTAGTAGGTACTTGCCAGTCTGACTCAGCCCTGCGCATTCTTGTACAGTTATTTTTAAGCTCTGACCTTTTGGGCTGATAACAATATCTAAGTTCACAAACAACTTTTAAAGAATGAATGTACAGACATGAAATGCTATTAATGTAATCAGCTAGATATCTGATTTCTTGAAAAGAATGGTTACTTTTATGGCTTAATTTTATTAAGGGAATTTAATTTTTTAAATTTATAAAGTAGCAGGTGCTAGATTAATGGTTGTTAAATAAATGAATGGGTAAAAGAATGATATATAATATGGTCAATAATTTTTTCTATAGAATTAAGGAAATTTTAGAAAGCCAGGTAGTAAATCATATTTTAAGGTTTGTGGGCCCATAGTCTGTGAAGCAACTACTCAATTCTATTGTAGCATAAACATGGTCAGTGATGTTAAGTAAATGAATGAGCATCACTGTATTCTAATAAAATATTATTTACTAAAAAAAAGTGGTAGGCTGGATTTGGTCATCAGCTAGAGTTTGATGTATAGCAACCAATCTTATAAAAATTATAATTTGCAGGAGATAGGTGTATTTACTTCTTACAGAATGTATGGTTTTTAAGTTTTTGTTTTCAATTATGTGCAGGTAACATATCTTGGGAAGGAGCTTTTAAAGTATACATCTGAGGAAGTACCTGTGCCTCTAGAACCAAACATGGTTCCTCAGCAACATCAAGTTTGTCTTCCAGGTATGTACAGCGCGATTTTCACTTCTTAGTTGTAGGGCAAAACACTCAGACCTACTCTTTTATTTTGCCTTTTTTTCATTGAGGTGAAATTCACAATTAACCAATTCGCCATTTTAGTTAACCATTGTGAAGTTAAAAGTCCACTTTTACATTTAGTACAGTAACACTGTTGTGCAATCACTACTTTGATATAATATCAAAATACTCACGTCACTCCAAAAAGAAACCTTTTACCCATTCAGCAGTTATTTCCATTCTCCACACCCTCAAGTACCTCGGAAGTACCAGTGTGCTTTCTGTTTGAATGGATATACCTGTTCTGAATATATTGTATAAATGTATCATATATAACCTTTTTTGTGGTACTGGGAATGGAACCCAGCAGCATTCTAACTCCAAGCTACACTGCCATCCCTATTTTATTCTTTTAATTTTGATCCAGGGACTCACTAAGTAGTGGAAAGCCTCACTAAGTCGCTGAGGCTGGCTTTAAACCTGTGATTCTTCTTCCCAAGAATCTCTTCATGCCTTCTTGGCTCTAATTGCTATTCTGTATTATTGAGGGAATCTTTACTTAGTATAAACTCATTTGTTTCAATATAAACTAGAAGGAGAGAAAGTAACATTCCCAAAGTTCTACATGGTTTGTGATGATCATATATGGGCATAGTGACATATTTTCACAGCATTATTTTTTAAATATTCTGTTAAGATGAATAACATTTCACTATTTACTTGGAAGCCAGTTTTACATATTGATGTACCTTGTCTCCATAGTATAAGGATTCTCAAAACACATTAAGCTAAATGTATCTAAGCAAAAAAGAAAAAAGTATCATCTGAATTCTTTCTTTTCCCAAGCCATAACTTAATAACACTGATTCCATATTTATGTAGATATCATTTTTTCATTTGAAAATAGAACATGATTTTCCAGGAAAATAATGTTTTACCAGGTTTTAATTAAATTCTTTGACCTACTGATAATATATTGTAATTAAAAGTCGTTAAAGACAGTTTTCTTCAGGACTATAGTGCTTTCTTTCTCTGTTAAAGTATATGTAATAGCCGGGCATGGTGGCGCATGTTTATAATCCCAGTACTTGGGAGACTGAGACAGGAGAATTGCCAGTCTCAGCTACTTATTGAAGATCTCTGCAACTTAGTGAGACCCTGCTTCAAATAAAGAATAAAAAAAGCCGGGTGTGGTGGCACACGCTTGTAATCCCCGCGCTTGGGAGGCGGAGACAGGAGGATCGCCCAGGTTCGAAGCCAGCCGTGCTGGCTTAAGAGATCCTGTTTCCAAATAAAAAATATATAAAATAGGTCTGGGAGTGTAGCCCGAGGTAGAAGGGCTTCCAGGAACCCCAGTACCACCAAAAACAAACAAACAAACAAAAAACAAATAAAGAATAAAAAAGCTTGGTGTATAGGTCAGAGGTAGAGTGCCCCAGGATTCCATCCCCAATACTTCAAAAAATAAAAAATAAATAAATAAATAGGACCAAGGGTGTGGCTTGGAGGTAAAATGCCTCTGGGTTCATTGCCCAGTAAACACACACACACACACACACACACACACACACACACACACACACACACCCTACTATGTAATACAGCACAAACATTTGCAGGTGCTTTTGTTTTAGGGTTTTGTTTTTTTTTTTTTTTTTTTTGCATACTGGGGATTAAACATGGGGGCATTTATCTCCAAGCTACACCCCTAACCCAATTTTTTAATTCTTTATTTTGAAACAGGGTCTCCCTAAGTTGCAGAGGGCCTCACTAAGTAGCTGAGTGCTATCTGTGAACCTAGATCCTCCTGTCTCAGCCTCCCAAGTACTGGCATTACAAGCATGTGCCACCACACCTGGCAAGGTGCTTCTGTTTTATGTGATTAAGAAATAAAAACCTAAGGAAAGATGGAGGCCTGATAACAGTGCAGAGTGTTTATTTTAGCTCTTATTTATAACTTGACTCTTTTTCATTATTTTAATCATAGCTTTTCATTCTGGTATCATGATTAGCATCCTTTTGACCTAATTCATAGAGAATACATATATTGATAGGGAAGAAAAGAGAAGAAACTGTATTTGTGGAGCAGTTGCCATGTGCCAGGCCCTTTGCTATTTTATATACATCAAGCCATTTGGGAGCTTCTTTTTAGTAGCATTCTGAGGTTCTTTCTGCACAACCAAATGCACGAATACCTGAACACTTCATATGTAAAATTGAGCACTCCAAACCCAATTAGCTTAAGAAACCTATTAGATTTCAGTTTTCCCCTAAGAGTGAGATTTTATGTAGTTTTATAAGCAATTATACTTCATATATATTTTCTTTATAGTACAGTTTTCATAGATGCCTTTTGATCTTATCAATGTAAAATTACATAAAATTATTAATTTATTTTTAAGCATCAGATCATATAATATTTCCATTACTATATTTTCCCTTTAGGATCCTGAAGTAATTGTTGATCATTTTGCTTTTAATTTGGATTATATTTTTTATTTAGAATTGTGGTGTCATTAAAAAAAAATGTAGTCTTTGTCCCTCATTCTTGGTTCAGAGCCCCTAAGCTCTTAGAATTTCAGAAGAGATAAGGGTGATAGGAACATCTTTTTCTAATGAGGCAACTCTTGACTGACCCCTAAATAGCTCCAGGATGGAATCTGTTCACCACAAAGACAAGTCTCGATTAGCAGCTTTAACTTTCAGCTCTAGACTCCAAAGAGAGGAGAGGGCCTCAGACTGAGTTAATCAATCATGCTTGCTTAATGGAGCTTTCATAAAAACTACTAAATTACAGGGTTTGGAGAGCCTCTGGGTAGTTGAACACATTGAGAGCTGGGAGGGTGGCATGCCCAGAGAAGATGTGGAAGCTCCTAACCTGTGTATCTCTTTTATTTGACTATTCCTGAGTTGTATCCATTGTTTAAAAGCAAAAATAAAAAAACAAAAAACGAGCCAGGTGTGGTGGCACATGCTTGTAATCCCAGCATTTGGGAGGCAAAGACAGGAGGATCACTGTTTGCGGCCAGCCTCAGCTACTTAGTGAGGCCCTTTGTGAACTCAGTGCGACCCTGTTTCAAAATAAAGACTAAAAAAATGGGGGGGCTGGGGTGTACCTTGAAGGTAGAATGCCCCTGGGTTCCATCCCCAGTACCACAAAAACAAATAAACAACAAAAAACAAACAAACAAATTGGTAATAGTAGGTAAACTACTTTCTTCAGTTATGTGAGTCATTTTAGAAAATTCTCCCTTGGATGGGGGATGTTTTAGAAACCCTCTAGTTTATAGTCAAGTCAGGAAGAAGTGTAGGTAACCCAGGACCTGATACTCACAACTAGTATCTGAAGTGAGGAAAGTCTTGAGCCTGAGCCCTTAAACTTGTGAAGTCTCATGCTAACTCCTGATAGTCAGGATTGAAATGATCAAGTTATAAAGAGAAGGTTATTTTGATTCACAGTTTTGGAGGTTCTAGTCCATGATCCACTTGCCTTGGGTCAGTGGTGCTGAGGCAGCAAATCCTGGAGGGAACATGGTAGAGCAACACATTATGCCAGTAAGCAAAAGAGAGAGAAGAAAAGGGGTCAAGGTCCCACAACTCCCTTTATGGGCATGTCCTCTAATGACCAAAGGACCACCCACTGGGGGCCTACCTCTCAGAAGTTCTACCACTTCCCAATAGCACCCCCCTGAAGACCAAGCCTTTAGCACATAGACGTTTAAGGGGAACATTGAAGATCCAAACTAGCCAGGCCTATAGACACACGCTTATTATTCCAGTACTTGGGAGGCTGAGACAGGAGGATTGCAGGTTTATGGCCAGCCTCAGCTACTTAGTAAGATCCCCCACAACTTAATAAAATTCTGTTTCAAAATAAAGAATAAAATTTTTAAAAATAGGGCTAGGTCTGAGGATGTAGCCTGGAGGTAGAAGGCCTCTGGGATTCATCCCCAGTACTCCCCCACTCCCCAAAAAGAAAAGTAACCAGATATGGTGGTGCACACTTGTAATCCCAGCAGTACTTGGGAGGCTAAGACGAGAGGATCGCGGTTCACAGACAGCGGTACACAGCTTAGTGAAACCTTTTTCAAGATAAAGAATAAAAAAAATAGGGCAGAGAGTGTATCTTGGAGGCAAATGCCCCTGGATTCCATCTCCAGTACCATAAAAAATAAAAAAATAAAAAAAATAAAAAAAATAAAATAGGGCTGGAGGTATAGCTCAACAGAAGAATGCCCCTAGGTTCAATCCCCCGTACTGCAAAAAAAAAAAAAAAAAAAAAAAAAAAAAATCCAAACTATAGCAGACACTCACCTGGTATTAGTTAGACAGTGGTTAGTGTGAGAAAATAAACATAATACATTTGATATTTAAAGTGTTTTTTTAACAAAAAGAGCCCATTAGGATGAGAATAAATATGTAAACTTCCATTATAACCAGAGTAAACTAAATTTTATTTCATAGTCCTAATGAAATGTAGAAATGTAGGAATAAATTCAGAAAGTATGAGTCTGAAAATTTTAGAGTTAAACAAACCCATACACATGCATCAGTGAATCTTGAAGGATTTTATATTTGATGGAAATGAGAGAGGTAAAATGGGTTAAATGAAAAAGAATTCATAAATCATGTTTCAGAAGCCATCAGCTAAAAGAACAAATCTGATTATTTTTGCTCTTGCTCTATTAAGTAAAAATATTTTAATGTTTAATAATTAAATATTTAATATTTAAATAATCAAAAAGAAAAATATCTTTAACCAAATTAGTATGTCTTTGTGGTGTGTGTGTAGTATTAGGAATTGACCCTAGGAGTGCTCTACAACTGAGTTACATCCCCAGCTCTTTTATTATTTATTTATTTATTTATTTTATTATTTATTTATTTATTTGGTGGTACTGGGGATGGAACCCTTCTACCTCTGGGCTACACTCCCAGACCTATTTTATATTTTATTTGGAAACAGGGTCTCTTAAGCCAGCAAGGCTGGCTTCGAACCTGCACAATCCTCCTGTCTCCGCCTCCCAAGCTCAGGGATTACAAGCGTGCGCCACCACGCCTGGCAGCTCTTTTATTTTTTTGAGGCAGGGTTTTACTGAGTTGCCCAGGATAACCTCAAATTTACCCAAGTGTGGTGGTACACGCTTGTAATCCCCGCACTTAGGAGGCTAAGGCAGGAGGATTGTACAAGTTCAAAGGCAGCCTCAGCTACTTAGTGAGGCTCTCGGCAACTTAGTGAGACCCTGTTTCCAAATTAAAAAATATAAAATAGGTCTGGGAGTATAGGTTCCACCCCCAGTATCACACACACACACACACACACACAAAAAAAAATTTATAGTCCCCCTGCCTCTGCCTTCTAAGTAGCTGGGATTACAGGCAGTCACCTCTATGTGGGTTTAGCATGTCATTTTGAAGTGTTACTCCAGGCAGATAGATAATGTGAATAGTTGCATGCACTGATTCTTTTGCCTAGTCATGAACCCAGCAACTCAGTTTAAGGAGACTTGTAGAACATCTACTGTTGATGATCATTACTTGAGGAAGATTTATTTCTCCCCACCTTTTGCATGAGTAGAATAGTTTCTTAACACCGGGCATGCTGGCGCAAGCTTGTAATCCCAGTACTTGGGAGGCTGAGACAGGAAGATTGTACAAGTTCAAAAGACAGCCTCAGCTCTTTAGTGAGGCTCTCAGCAACTTAGTGAGACCTTGTTTCCAAATAAAATATAAAATAGGTCTGGGAGTATATCCCGGAGGAAGAAGGCCCCTGGGTTCCATCTCCAGTAACACACACACACACACACACACACACACACACACACACACACACACGCGCGCCACAGGAGCTAATAGTTTTGTAACTGTATAGCCCTTGATAGAGGTGAAGGCCAACAAGAAGAACAAAACATCCACTTCAGTGTCTGTTTTTCTAGTTGGGCTAAATGGTACCAGTTGCTACTATTTAGAAATTTTGTTTTCAGATCTCACAGGCCATTGACTTTGCTTATGGAATCTGAGGTAGATAGAAGTTAAAACTTAATAAGGGCTCCTAGCCCCCAGTCAGATAGATTGATTGTCTTTCTAATTCCTGATGGAGAACTTGTCACAGAGCTACCAGTAGATGCTCTTGATTATCTTTTTTTTTTTTTTTTTTTTTTTTTTTCAGTACTAATGATTGAACTCAGGAGCATTCTACTTCTGAGCTAGAGCTATACCCCCAGCCCTTTTTATTATTCATATTAAAACAAGGTCTGGCACCAGGAGTGGTGGCTCAGGCCTGTAATCTCTGCGCTTGGGAAGTGGAGACAGGAGGATTCCTCAGGTTCAAAGCCAGCCGCGCTGACTTATGAGACCCTGTTTCCAAATTAAATAAAAGTATAAAATAGATCTGGGAGTATAGCTTGGAGATAGAAGGGTTTCCAGGAACCCCAGTACCACCATAAATAAATAAAAAATAAATAAAACAAGGTCTGGCTAAACTACTGAAGTTGTCCTCAAACCTAAGATCCTCCTGTCTCAGCCTCTCAAGTACTAGGATTACAAGCCTGCTCCAGTACACCTGTATTTGGTTATCATTTTAAAGAAAATAATTATTTAACCTAAGAAATGATTAAGTGACTTCAAATTCTGTTTTTTTTTTTTTTTTCCAATCAGGCTGGAGAGCCAAGCAGTATTTGGGTTCCTTTAAGTAGAACAAGCCCTCTGAGCACTATTTCACATAATCCTCCCCACAGTGACGAATGTGAATGAACAGCAGATATTATCAGATAACATGTGTGTGAGCATGCAGGTGTGTATGTGTGTGTTCCTGGTGTTAGAGAGTGTCTTATCTCTTATTTCATACCACTGCAGATCACAATAGCTTAGGTTTCCTAAGATCTTTCCACTGGACAATAACCATTACTAATAGACCCAGAGATTAATAATATTGCCTACAATATTTTTAACTTACTCAAAGTATAAATAGCAAACCACATATATGTGTCATTTTTAAGAAAGAAAAAACAATTCTTAAAATATTATATACTGTTATTCTTGTTTCTTGGTAAGAACAAGTAGACATGGAACAAAGTTCTTTTCAGCTTCAAGAAAAGAAATTATTAAGGCTATTTGGTTCTAACTTTGCTCAATGTTATTTGCCAGAAATAATTCCAATAATTTTGGAGCTCACAATGTTATGTAACAAATCAACCTAGAAATGTTTGTTCCTTACAAAGTCAAACTGGAGCCGGTAGTAGTGGCTCACACTTGTTATCCCAGTACATTCCCAGTACTTGGGAGGCTGAGACAGGAGGATTGCAGATTTGCTGCTAGCCTCAACTATTTAAGCCCTCTGCAGCACAGTGAAACTCTGTTTCAAAATAAAGAATAAAAAATATGGCTGGAGGTGTAGCTCAGAGGTAGAATGCCCCTGGGTTCAACTCCCAGTACTGAAAAGAAAAGAGAGGCAGGAAGGGAGGGAGGGAAGGAAGAAGAAAGTCAAACTGGAAACATGAATTTGAAAACAAGTAGTTGTATTCTTACATTTACTTATGTGGGGATGTGTGTATGTTTTGATGGTCCCCCACCACCCAGCTCTGTGGGGTATTTTCTTATGGATAGGAACAATGAAAATTAGAGGCTAGAAGTAGTGGTTAGCAAAAGGTGCAGGATCCTGGTGAAGTAGAAAGTACTTCACAGGCTGCAGGAGGTGGGTTGGGAATGTCATGTGAAGGAGTTTGGAGACCCAGGGCAGTGGAGGTAGTAGAGGAAAAGAAGCAGGAGATAAGATTAGAGGGATGAGAACAGATGTGTTCTAAGCAATGGTCTCCCAGTCTAGTCATTATGGAAATGAAGCTTCTTTGTAAGAAAAGGCAAGGTAACCTCACTACTGTGCTTTGTGAAGTACGTATGTTGATGGGGCTTCATTTCCATGGATTTATCAGAAGTGCCTCCTTCTACTCTAGAGCCACTAGTAGTTTTCCTAAAGTCTGATGGTTATAGGAAAATTGGAAAATGTATGCTGGCAGTGAACTTGACTTGAGACAGAAGTGAGATTTTGGCTGCCCTTCCCTGTCCCTTTCAATGAGAACCCTGTGAATAACTTCTAGGTAGAATATAAAAATTAGAATCATCACACCATATAGACTTTACGATAAAGAGAGAAAACCAGACACACCGTCACTTACCTATAATCCCAGTACTTGAGAGGCTGAGACAAGAGGATTGTAGGTTTGAGGATAGCCTCAGCAACTTAGCAAGAGCTTGTTTCAAAACAAAAAATAAAATAGGGTAAGGAATGTACTCAGAGGTTGAGCATCCCTGGGGAAAGAGTAGGAGAGAGATACTGGGCCTAAAGTATCCCCTTTCTGTTAGTTCTTTATAACCGATTGGGAGAGAGCTCAGATTGTCTCTAAACAATGCTAGTATCCAGGAGGGTGGCATATACCTGTAATCTCAATACTTGGGAGGTTGAGATAGGAGGATCACAGGTTTGAGGACAGCCTCAGCAACTTAACAAGACCCTCAGCAACTTAGTGAGACCTTGTTTCAAAAATCTGTGCTTTATTAAAACCAGTTTTCCTCAAAATGAATTAAGTACTCATTACTAAATTGTGAACTTACTGATTTTGTTAGCAGTTTCACATAACATTGTAGAAATCAATAAGCAGAAGTATTATATCTACTCTCAGTAGCCATTTACTGTGTTGCTAAATGATAGTGCTTATATTTATATGTATATATTAAAATATTGATGTATTAAAAAGTAACAAAAATTAGCTATCTTGAGTTTGAGGGTTTTGTTTTTTTTTGGTTTTTTTTGGGTTTTTTTGGTGGTACTGGGGTTCCTGGAAACCCTTCTACCTCCGGGCTACACTCCCAGACCTATTTTATATTTTTTTTTATTTTTGAAAACAGGGTCTCTTAAACCAGCACGGCTGGCTTCAAACCTGCGCAATCCTCCTGTCTCCGCCTCCCAAGCACAGGGATTACAAGTGTGCGCCACCACGCCCGGATATCTTGAGATTATTTTAAGCCATATGTGTCAGCTACTCAGGAGACTCATGTGAAAGGATCACTTGAGCCCAGGAATTCAAGAGCAGCCTGGGCAACATAGCAAGACATGGCCCAAAACAACCAAATAAAACCTTATTTTATTCTTTTCAGAATAATAACTATAAGCAATGATTCTCTAAAGCAATGGCTAAGTTAAATATTGAAGTGTATAGAAATTTTAGAACTAATGCTGAAGATTTGTTGTTAGGAGTAGGGTTAGGGTTAAGGTTATCAAGACCTGAAATTGTGGCTTTCTCTCTCAGAACACCAGATTTAACTAAACATATTTCCATGAAGGTACCCAGTGAAATAGGAATATAATTTGGGAGCAGAGTTTTGATCCATACAGAAATTAAACTCTTTACCTAGTTCACACCATGCTCTGATTAACATCAGATCAAATTAAAGCAGATAGAATCTTTAATAGGCACTTTTACAGTCCTAGAAATTTTATAGGACATTAAGTCTGAAAGATATTCTAAATGGACATGGTAGCACATGTCTGTAGTCCTAGTACTTGGGAAGCTGAGACAGGAGGATTGCAAGTTCAAGGACAGTCTTAGCAACTTAGCAAAATTCTCAGCAATCTAGTGAGATCCTGTTTCAAAACAAAAAATAAAGCTGGTGTATAGCTCAGAGGTAGGCTGCCACTGGGTTAAATCTTCCATACTACAAAATAAATAAATAATAATAAATATAGTAGAATTCCATTGTCTGTACATTCCATAATTTTGTAATCTGTTCATCTGTTGATAGGTATCTACATTGGTTCCATAATTTGGCTAATGTGAATTGTGCTGCTATGAACATGGATATGCATATATTATTCATATATTATTATAATTTTGTTTCAGTCCCTTTGGAAAGATACCCAGGAATCTTTGGAATAGCTGGATGGCAGGACCTTTTAAATTTTAAAACATGTACAAACCTTTCAACCTATTTTGATTCTGAATATCAATCCTATAAAGGTATTTGTACATGCTTGAATATTGAAAAATTAAGACTAGATTATCAACTATAAGAGCTGCATTAAGTTTTTCAAATCATAACTAAAGTAGGGAACAGTGTCTTGTGGAGGAAAAGATCAGTGTGATAGTGCTTATATTATGAAACTAAGCCAACTTTTTGTTGAACTTTTGCTGAAATAAATTTAAAGACTTATTTTGGGGGGGTTCTTAAGAGACTATTCTACACCCCCAACTTTTATAGAAAACAAAGCTATTGCAGGGCATGGTGTCACACACCTATAATCCTTGTACTTGGGAGGCTGAGACAGGAGTGTCACAGGTTCAAAACCAGCCTCAGCAACTCAGTGAGGTTCATATCAAATTAGCAAGATCCTGTTTCCAAATAAAAAAATAAAATAAGGCTGAGAGTATAGCTCAGAGGTAGAATGCCTCTAGATTCAATCCCCAGCACTACAAAAGAAACTATTAGTGTGGGAATTATGTTTACATGTGCCTCAAACTTCCCAAAAGCAATTTTATTGACATACATACAGGAAAGACCAGGAACAGGTCTTCAAGCTTTTTCCAGGAATCAGGCACGTTGACTAGGCACCCAGTTTCTCTTCTTTCCATTTCTCAGCTCTATTTTTTCCTTTTGACTCCATCCCAACAGTTTCTCTTCATCCTCCCAGAGCTACTTGTTTCCAGATTCAAGTCTAGAGAAAAAAAAAATATGTATGTGACTCTTTCCCAAAAGACCCAATATAAATCTCATTTCATCTCACTTCCTTCTGAATGGATCCTATTCTCATCTCTGAATCAGTGCCTTCTAGCATGTAATCCCTGCCTCTCAGGAGGCAGAGGCCGAAGCAAGAGGATTGCAAGTTCAAGACCATTGAGACACTGTCTCAAAATAAAAAATAAAAAGGGCTGGAGATGTAGCTCTGTGGCTCATTCATAGAGCACCCCTGCGTTCACTCCCAAGTACCACAGAACAAAACTCAATGCCTGCTTACTGCTCAGATTGAAATAAGTCTGATGGAGAATAACTCTACCAGAAGGACATGGGCCAAGTATGTGGAAAAGGGTGGGCATACAGAGGCAAGTTAGGCAGGTTACCAGAGGAAGAATAGATTGATATAAAAATATCACTGCCTGTGATACTCAACTATGTAGAACATTTGTATTGCTTAGGGTTATGAACAAAGCTCTGGATTACATGGTATGTGACTGCCTGGTAGGTCACTCATATTAATACTATCTGTGGAATAAGATTCAGTTGCTGAATGATAAATATAGCCCATCTCAAACTGTCAACATGCTTGAAGAAACCAGTTTTATGATCATAGGCCCCTTGAATTGGCAGAACCAAAAGAATCCTTTTAATCACCAACCCTTTCACCTTTCAGAGAAATGGAAGTCTAGAAAAGCCATATAACTTGCTTTAGAAAAGCCATGTAGTCTAGAAAAGCCACGTAACTTGTTTTAGGGCAGCGATATAACTTGCTCAAACTAAGTGTGTGGCAGAGGTAGGACTGGAAAATTGGCCATCCATCTTCCAGCCTAACACTATTTTCATTAATGAATAATGAGTGGTATTTATAATAATAGCTGCTAATATTTATTGGACATTTGTTTGCTATATGCCAGTTGATATGCTAAGCATTATACATGTAAAATTTCATTTAATTTTCACAGCGATTTTATTCTTAATTTACTGGAAATTGACACAGAGGGACTTGTTCAACCTTGAAAGGCTCCCTGCCGGGCGTGGTGGCACATGCTTGTAATCTCCACGCTTAGGAGGTGGAGACAGGAGGATCACGCAGGTTCGAAGCCAGCCGCGCTGGCTTAAGAGACCCTGTTTCCAAATAAAAATATAAAAATAGGTCTGGGAGTGTAGCCCGGAGGTAGAAGGGCTTCCAGGAACCCCAGTACCACCCAAAAAAAAAAAAAAAAAAAAAAGCAGCCCTTATCTTTTTCTTGCTTTTATTTTAGACTATAAGCAGGGCTCTCTCCCAAGGTCAGCCAGTGCTGGTTTATACTTTCTCTCAGGTACAAAAAAATAGGATGAATAAAATTTCTGTCTTGGTTAGAAAACCAGTTATGTGTTCTTTCACAGAGATTTCACTAGATTCTAGGATTTTTAGTAACTAAATTTAAATCATACATTTTAAAAGGCAATTTTTAATTTATTGATACATTTTAAATAGGCACTTCCAGAGAACCAATTCAAAACATCCCACATCATCTGCAAATCAGTGAAATACTTTTGATCAACGATCAAGAATTTCTCCCACCCCATGTAATGGATCAGCATTGGAAGTTCTATGTGGAATGTGAAGAACTAACATTCTAATGTCATGTTTTCTTATTAATTTATTAGGAATTTGTTTTTATTCTTGTTTATCAACAGCTGATTTATTTGTGTGGTCAGCCTACTTCAAAAAACATTTTACAAGTTGCTACTTACGATGTATATTTCCTGTTATAAGAAAAATATAACTCTACCACTGTTAGGGTAAGTTTAATGCCTTTCTTGTCATTGAAATAAAGATATTTCTGAAATAGGTTGTATTGGCTCTCTGACTTTCTTTTAACTAACAACTTAAAACTAGTCTTTTCAGTCAATACCTCTCTATATAAATAATAGTTATTTCCTAAGGAAAGGAAATATGTGTATGGAAAGGAAAATAATTATGTGGGTATGGCTCACACATAAGAGTGATTCATGGATAATTGGCCCTAAAAAGACCCAGGTAGCCGGGCGTGGTGGCGCACACTTGTAATCCCCGCGCTTGGGAGGCAGAGACAGGAGGATCGCGCAGGTTCGAAGCTAGCCCCGCGCGCTGGCTTAGGAGACCCTGTTTCCAAATAAAAATGCAAAAATAGGTCTGGGAGTGTAGCCCGGAGGTAGAAGGGCTTCCAGGAACCCCAGTACCACCAAAAAAAAAAAAAAAAAAAAGACCCAGGTAAAGGGAATCTACTTAAAACCAGAATGTCAAGTCTCAGTATCTTCCCTCATTTACTTTGAATTTTATCTCAAAATTAAAATGTAAAATTATGGATGATCCTTAAGTTTCATAATATTAGTATAGATAAGATTATAATTGTGCTAAATCTTAAAAAATGAATCAAGTATTGTTTTGAGGTCTGATTATTTTTTTTATAAAACTGGGGTTTGAACCCAGGCTCATTCTACCTCTGAACTATACCCGTATCCATATTTTATTTTTTATTTTGAAGCAGGTTGTCTCTAAATTGCTGAGACTGGCCTTGAACTTGCAATCCTTCTCTTGGGCTTCCAAGGACTGTATACAGGTGTGTGACATGGTGCCCGGCTTGGGGTCTGATTATTTTAAATAGGATATATTTCACCTACCTTTGACTCTGCTATATTGTCATGAAGAAATTAAAAAAAGATATATTCAAAAGCTTTCTTTAAGAAAGTTTCCTTAATGCTCTCAATCTTTGATAACCAAATTATTCCTCATTTATCCTTCATTATCTCAGATTTGGTGGCCTTATTCTATCTTCTCTTTCACTTGGATAGAGAAGTCAAAATTGCAATAAAAACTGCTAGAATTTTTTTTAGGGATACAGTGTTGCTTCTGGATGTTTTCTTTTAAATGTATATCATATAGCTGGGCATGGTGGAGCACGCTTGTAAACCCAGTACTTGAAAGGCTGAGACAGAAGGATTGCAAGTTTGAAGACAGCCTCAGCAAGCAGTGAGATTTTCATCAACCTAGTGAAACCATTTCAAAACAAAATTAAAGTTGTGCTGGAGGTGTAGCTTGGAGGTAGAATACTCTTGGGCTCAATTTTCAATACCACAAATAAGTAAGGAAAAGAAAGAAAGAAAGGAAGGAAGGAGAAAGGAAGGAAGGAAGAAAGGAAAAGAAAGGAAGGAAGAAAGGAAGGAAGGAAGGAATGAATGAATAATTAGGAAATATCATTAGACTAATATAAAAGGAACTGGTTAGCAGTTGACTCTGGGGAAAGAAATTATACGATTGGGGAACTGAGAAGAAAGAAATATTTCTTTTAATTATCTGTACCCTTTGGCAACCTTTGAAATTGATAGTATGTATATGTTATTTCTATTCAGATAAAAAATTGACTATCTGAAAAAAAAGCATTTAGAAAGTTTTTTATTAGTAAAAGTATAAAGACAATATATCATTTTTTTCCTTCAAGAGTCTGATGAAAATGTTCAGAATTCAATAACTATATGTAATGCTTGAGAATTTATAAGATATTTATTGTTCTATTATAATTTCCCTAGAATACTGTATTTTTCTGATTCTTAAATAATCCAGATTGGGCAGTATATTTTGCTTTATTCTTTAAGAAAATATTTAAAATATGAGCAGTTTGAAAATATATGTACTAACTGTATTGTGTCTGTGAAATTGCAAGTTGTTGGACAATATTTAATGCAAATCATGTTATTATTTTTTATGTTGAAACAAGATCTCACTAAGTTCCTGAGGGCTTCACTAAGTTGCTGAAGCAGCCTCAAACCTGTGATCCTCATGTTTGGGCCTCTCAAGTACTGAGATTACAGGTATGTACCACCACACCCAGCTAAAACTGATTTCTTGGACACCTTCAGGATCCTCCATACCCCAGCAAGGACCTATTTCCTTTCAGACTTTTAGTTCTGAGTGCTACATAGCCAGAACCCTGATGTCCTAGACTTCATAACCCTATTATGTGAATATGTAGTATATGAATATATATAATCCTATTATATGAATATATTTAAAATAATACTTCTTTTAAAATGATAAATTACTATGGCCCAAGCTTCCACTGTCCTGGTTGCTTGAGTCTAAGCATACATCTTCTCTCTTTCATTCAGTCCCTTCATCCTCCTCTCCTGAGGTCAGTCCTTATTTGTGTCTATGTAGACCATATGCAATAACAATCCTAATCCAGTTCTCTTACTCTAGCTCTTTCCCTTATAAAATATCCATGGCATACTGCTGAAAAATTATTCTAAAGCTCTATGTTGCTTCCCTGCCGCTCCAAGAGTAAAACCCAAACTCCGCATTCAAGGTAACCTAGTGTCTGTTACTGATGTAACTTTCCAATTTCACTTCCCAATGGTCTCTGACTCTGAAATTTTTTTCATCCCTGTTATGGGTTAAATTCTTTCCCAAAAATGCATATGTTGAAGTCCTAACCCTCCCTACTTCAGACTGACTATTTGGAAACAGGGCCTTTAAACAGGTGACTTAAGATGAGGCCATTAAATTGGCCACTGATCTAATCTGATTGGTGTCCTCACTTTTTTAAAAGAAAAGCAGAAAAGACCTCTGTGTGTGGAGGCATTCTCCTGTATTCCCAGTACTTTGGGAGCTGAGATAGAAGGATCATAGGTTCAAGGCCAACCTCAGCAACTTAGGCCCTCCTCAACTTAGCAAGATCCTGTTTCAAAGTAAATAAAATAGGGCTGAGGGTCTAGCTCAGAGGTGGAACGCCCCTGCTATCAATCCCTAGAACCAAAAAGAGAAAATAAACAAAAAAGGCAGAAAAGGAACTTTAATTGGCATAGTCATATTGGGAAGACAACATAGGGTCCAGCATCTTGGCCCTGTCTTCAAGATGCTGACGGGAGCTTCGGATTTTTTTCTCTGATTTTTAAAAATTTGATTGTATTTTATTGGTACACTATATAGTCTCACATCATAATGTGGATCATATTGGCAATGGCATACAGTCACACAGTACTTAGTGTCCTTCCCCCATGATTCCCCTTCCTTCTCTAACACTGAGTGTCCAGGTTAACCATGCTACATTCACACTTATACACATATTCAAATGTAGCTCCTCCATTAATCAATCTTGGCCTTCTTTCTGTCCTACCCTTCCTTTCTAGCTTTGCTGAGGTTTTCCCTCCATTATCTGGAATTCCTCTGGTATCCCTAATATTGCCTAGTTTGGGGATAGTAGAGAAAATATATGTCCCTTCTGTTTCTGTGCTTGGCTGATCTCACTTAACACAATGTTCTCCAAGTCTTTCTATCTTCTTGCAAATGACATGATTTTGTTCTTAGTTATTGCTGAGTAGAATTCCATTGTGTGTATTTCCCATAATTTTGCACCCATTCATCTATTTTTTTTTTTTTTTGGTGGTACTAGGGTTCCTGGAAGCCCTTCTACCTCCAGGCTACACTCCCAGACCTATTTTATACTTTTTTTTTATTTTTGGAAACAGGATCTCTTAAGCCAGCACGGCTGGCTTCGAACCTGTGCGATCCTCCTGTCTCTGCCTCCCTAGCGCGGGGATTACAAGCGTGTGCCTCCACACCTGGCTCCATTCATGTATTGATGGAGACCTAGGTTGGTTCCATATTTTGGCTGTTGCAAATTGTTCTGCTGTGAACATGGGTATGCATATGTTACTGTAGTTCTCTGATTTCAACCGCTTTGGAAAGATACCCAGGAGTGGTATAGCCAGATCATGTGGTGGGTCCATTTCAAGTTTTCTAAGGAATCAAAAATTAATAAGGGGTTTGTCAATCTTATCAATCTTTTCAAAGAACCAGCTTTTTGTTTTGTTAATCATTTTATTATTTATTTTTTTATTTATTTTTATTATTTTATTTATTTATTATTTTATTCTCTATTTCATTTGTTTCTGTTCTGATTTTATTATTTCCTCCCTTCTGCTGGCTTTGGGATTAGACTGTTGTTTTTTATCTAGGTCCTTGAGATGTGTCATTAAGTTGTTTACTTGATGACTCACTGTTCTTCTTATGTGGGTACTCAATGCTATAAACTTTCCTCTTAATACTGCTTTCAAAGTATTCCATAAATTTTGATATGAAGTGTCTCTAATTTTCATTTAATCTCAGGAATTTCTTTATTTCTCCCCTAATTTCTGATCTTACCCACTCATCATTCAATAGTGTATCATTCAATCTCCATGTATTTAAATAGTTTCTTTTGGTCTTTCTGTTGTTGATTTCAACTTTCATTCCATTGTGATCTGAGAAGGTACAGAGAATTATATTACGTCTTTTGAATTTTCTGGTGCTTGCTTTGTGGCCCAAGATGTGATCTATTTTGGAGAAGGTTCTATGGGCATCTAAGAAGAATGTGTACTCTGCTGTTCCTGGTTGAAATATTCTGTATATGTCTATTAGGTCCATTTGATTTATAGTTTTCTTTAGTTCTGAAGAGTCTTTACTCATCTTTTGTCTTGAAGATTGATCTAGTGGTGTGAGTGGTGTGTTGAAGTCTCCCACTATTATTGCATTTGGGTCTATTTGAGATCTGATGTCCAGAAGAGTTTGTTTTTCAAATGTGGATGTGCCCACTTTGGGGCATAAACATTTACTATCATTATATCTTCTTGGTGATTTGTTCTTTTTAATAAAAGGACATGTCCTTTGTCTCTTCTGATGTGTTTTAGCTTAAAGTCTGTTTTGTTGGATATCAGCATTGCTACTCCTTCACATTTTTTGGTCTCCATTAGCATGATATATCTTTTTCCATCCTTTCACTTTCAGCCTATGAATGTCTTTGGCTGTAAGGTGAGTTTCTTGCAAGGAGCATATATTTGGATTATGTTTTTTAATCCACATTGCCAGTCTATGTCTTTTAATTGGTGAGTTAAGTCCTTTGATGTTCAGTGTCATTATTGAGATAGGATTTTTGTTTCCTTCCATTTTGTGTTCTATCTTCTGTTTGATAGGTTGTTTTTCTTTGCTTTGTTGCCCCACTGATCAAATTCATCTTTCTCTGATTCTGAAATATGCTTCGTTTTTCTTCTTTATGGTTTATTTAAGTATTTTCTCTAGTGCTGGTTTTGTGTTCATGAATTTTTTGAGATTCTGCTATCTTGAAACATTTTTATTTCCTCTGTACATTTTCAATAATAACTGTGCTGTATATAGAAGTTTTGGTTGGAAGTTGTTTTCTTCCAGGGTCTAGATCACATCATACCAGTCTCTCCTGGCATTCATGACTTGGGTTATAAAGTTTGGAGTGATTTTTATTGTTTAACCCCTGTATGTCACCTATTCTTTTGTTCTCACTGCTTTTAAGATTCTTCCCTTAGCCTCTATGTTGGTTATTCTGATTATTACATGGCATGGGGATGTCCTTCTTTGATCTTGTCTTAACAGTGGTCTGTATGTCTCCTGTACATGGATGTCCAGGTCTCTTTTCATGTTTGGAAAATTCTCTGAAATGATTTCTCTGAATAGATTATGAATACTCTTGGTCTGTGCCTCTATCCCTTGTTCAGTGCCTTTTACCCATAAGTTAGGATGTTTCATATTGTCCCGTAGTTGTTGGATGTTTAGGTTCTGTTGTTGTAATGTCTTCTATATGCTGTTGACTGTGCCTTCAGTTTTGAATGAACTGTCTTCTAACAGTGATATTCTGTTTTCTATTTCATCTAATCATCCAGAATTTCTTTCTATTGCTGTCTTTATTTCATTTATTGACTCATTTCATTCCAGGCCTCTTTCTGATTCTTCCTTAATGTCTCCATTTCCTCTTTCATTTCCTGTACACTTACTGTGAGGCCTTTCATCATATTGAAAATCAGGATTCGGAATTCTTCTTGCATTTCTGTTAGGTCAGTATTCATGGTTTCCCTTATTTCCTTACTGTTCTTAATTCTAATATTTTCAGTTCTCAGGTTTGTTTTCTGTTGTCTTGGCATCTTATTTTTTGTGTGAGTCTGTGGATAATCTGATATAATCTTAGCAATAGGGATTTCGAGTTTTAAGTAGATTTGTGCACGGGTAAGCAGTGTTTTTTTCAATGGTTAGGGTTGGGTAAGGGGGAAAGAGCTGGGGTGATGGGTACAGGAGTCAGGTAAAGTAGATGATATGATTAAGTTGAATAAGAATTTAAGAGCCAGGCGTGATGATGCACGCTTGGGAGGCTGAGACTAGAGGATAGTGGTTCATGGACAGCCTCAGCTACTTAGGCCCTCTGAAACTCAGTGAGACCCTGTTTCAAAATAAAGAATAAAAATAATTGGGACAAGGGGTGTAGCTTGGAGGTCAAATGCCTCTGGGCTCCATCCCCAGACCCGCAAAAAACAAAAACAAAAAAAAAAAAAATTTAAGTATAATAAGGTAATATCTGGTTGAGAATGAGAGAAAGTAAGTAGGATTCTTATAGTTAATATGGAGTATTTAGGCATGGATATGTGAAATTGCTTGAATTTAAAACAGGGAGATACAGTAAGGAAAAAAAAGGTTTGAGAGAACAGAGTATATAGGCTAGAGGGAGGAGGCTTGTAAAAGGAATGAGGAGGGAGCAAACAAACATGCATAAAGTAACAAAACAAGTAACAAAAACTAACAATTAAAATCAAAGACAAAAAAAACAACCAAAGGATAAAAAAGAAAAAGAACTAGCAACAGTGAGAAAAAAGAAAGCAGTCCTGATAATTTACAAATATAGGGCTCGGGCCTGTATGTCTGTATGTCTGTTTACTGTAGTAGATTCTGGAGTATATTCTAATATCTCTCATTTGCTCCGTAACGTATTGTCAGCTTTTGGACCCACTTTATGAGTGTTTGTACCCCTCTCTCACCTCTGACAGCTTTGTGCTTAGGTGTCAGGGCATCAAGTGTCACTGTAAATGAGTTCCACGAAGTACAGGGTTCTGTGTTTTCCCACCCTGGGCTCTGTGCTTTCTGGCCCTGGGCTCTGCCCTCATTGGCCGTAGACTGTTTTCTCTGGCCCTGTGCTCTGTGCCTTATGTCCCTGGGCTCTGTACCTTCCGGCCTCAGGCTCCATGCCCTCCGGCCCTGGGCCTACGCCCTCTGTCTCTGGCTCCACACTCTCCACCCTGGGCTCTGTGCTCTCCAGTCCTGTGTTCTGTGCTTTCAGGTCCTCAGCTCTGCGCTTTCCGGGCGTGAGCTCTGCACCTTCTGACCTTGAGCTCTGTCCCTTCCAGCCTTGTGCCTGTGCCTCCCTACCCACACTGGCAGAGAGCATCCAGTGTAGTCTCGGAGCAACCACCTGTGACCCTGACAGATATTGCACCGGGAACACTATGGGCCTTTTCTGTGTCTCTGGAAGTCTAACTGGACTACCTCCAGGATGGGCCGCCAGATCTTAGCCAAGTAACACAACATGCAAGTAACACAACCTTGCTGTCTTGGGAGTGGATCTCTGGAGGGCACAGTGCGCTGCTACGAATCCCGGCTTCTGGTGAGCCCACAGACTTGGATCTATTTCTCTATCCTTGAAGTGTGGTGCTGGTCGCTTAAGATTTTGAGGCTCTGCTGCAGCTTTCTGCACTTCAAGTCCTTGGATTACTTTATGGAATTTCTTGGGCCTGAAGAACTGGCAGTTGTGGTTTGGGCTGGCAGCCCAAGATGGCACTGGCCACCACACCAAAGAGGCCCGCTCAGCTTCTTTGCTATGGATCTCACGTTTAGAGTATTTTATTTCCTTCTGCTGTGGTTCCCTTTTTTGTGTTTTTGTTTGTAAATATCTTCCGCTGCTTTGGGTTTTTTGTTGTTGTTTTTTGTTTTTTGTCAAGACGCTGCCTTCTCAGAAGTTGATTTTTGTTTGTTACAGCTACTGAAATGTGCTGTGTTCCACAGTCGCCATTTTTTCTCCCTTCTAGTGTAATGTCTTTTAATTTCATTGTATTTTCTAGATATTAGTCCTCTATCAGAGAAATAATTGGCAAATATTCTATCTATAAGCTTTCTCTTTAGACTCCTAACAGTTTCCTTTGATGAGCAGAAACTTTCTAAATAAATCTTATTTATTAATTTTTGTTTTAATTTTCTGAGATATGGGGGTCTTTAATCCCAAATGAGACTGAGAGTTAACCCTTAAATAAAGGGTTTTGGAAAAGGCAGCAGAAGAGATAGAGGGCCAAAAGCTTCTACTTAGACAAAACAAAAATATATTAATTCACATATACCCAATAAATGAACTCACCAAAAAACCATGAGCTCAAAAAGGCAGAAGAAATTTTCACCAAAAATAAAACAGCTGGTCTGGGTGTGGTGGCACATGCTTGAATCCCAGTACTTGAAAAGCTGAGACAGGCAGATCACAGGTTTGCGGCCAGCCTCAACTACTTAGTGAGGCTCTCGCAACTTAGTGAAACCCTGTTTCCAAATAAAGAACAAAAAATAGGGCTAGGGGTGTAGCTCGGAGGTAGAAAGCCCCCTGGGTTTTACCCCCAATACCGTAAAATAAATAAATAAAAATAAAACAACTGCAATTATTCCTAAGAAGTGGGGGCAGGGAGGCATAATTTACCCAGTTGAGATGTAAATTGTGAAAGTGAAATTATTAGACATAAAACAAGGTTTTTTCTACTCTCTAAACATTTCCTCCTTTTATGAATTTCTACTTCTCACTTCAGTGGAGGTACCCCTTTCCTTTGACATCTTTATGAAGATGACACTTGTAGAATTTCTATACTAAAAGGGTTAAGGTTGCAACAAGGAAGAAGAGATAAAGGAGAAGAGGTTGCCAACAAGCAAGTTTTCTGAGGAATGTTCTGAAAAAGGATGTCCAAATTAACTGGGGTTTTAGCCTTTAACAAGCCAATCATCATAACAGACTAACAGACAAAAGAACACAAAACAGTAAATTAAATCACAGTGCACATAGGCCAGACACATAGGCCGTGCCGTACTCTAATAAATAATCTTGTTTCTTAGTCAAAGGTTTATAGCTATGAATAGAACAGATAGACAAACTCCCTGGGGGCATTGAGATGGAATTAATATTTTCCATTCCTACTCAGCTACAGTAGAGATCACCCAAAGCAACCTGGTTTCTCTCTCTACCTTACCTCCCTTCCCTGCTCACTGGCACCACGAAGTTGCAGAATCCACACTCCCCTGTCAGCCAGATGGCGGAAGCCCAAATTCGTTCAAAAGAACCGTGGTGAGAGTGAGCTCAGAGGAGCCCAGACAAGGTGAGGCCCAACTGCACTGCCAGGGAGAGCTCACTAGCAGTCAGACTTCAGGGCCAAAGTGTCCAAATATTCATTTCTGTGTTTTACGAAATGATGGTAAAAAGCAGCCAATACAGTTCCAAAGTGGAAGGGAAAAAAAAATCCCTGAAACCAAGGTAGTTTCAGCAGCTGTGTGAGACTGCCTTCCCTCCCCCTGGCCGGGGCAGCGTAGCTGTGAGTGGATGATGCCCGAAGGCCTGCTTCATCCTGACCTGGCTTGCCTGTGTCCTGGATGAGAGGCCTGACACTGGGGTGCCAGTGAACCAGGTCTTATTGGTAAATATCAGGACAAGGAGAGCACAGGTCAACAATGGAAACAGAGTTTATTTTGGGATACATCTGGGAGGAGGCCCCTGACCAGGAGAGAGAGTCCACGAGTCAGGGGCCCCTGCCTACAGACTAGGGGCTTTTTATGGGGCATTAGGAGGGAGGGATAGTTACACAGTCGTAGCTTTTCCCCACTGGTGGTCTTGACAGGGAGCCAGGACAGGTAGATTTATGGGCTGGGGAGGGGGATGGTTAGGGCCATTTTCCGGCCACTGCTGGATTCTTTTGTTCTCAATTTCCTCTGACCAGACCTCACAACCAGACCTCACAGTGCCCAATGGTCTGGCCACTTCCCCAAAGGCCAAGCAGAAAAGGTCATATTGAAAAGCAGAAAAAGCACTCTGATCATCGTGACCATCTTGGGAAGGCAAAGCAAAGTGCAGCTTCCTAGCCTTGTCTCCCCCATGTCCTTACAAGGAGAGGAAACCTGGACACACAGGGACATCAAGGATGTGAGGTAATGGCAAAAAGGCAACCAGCTACCACGCAGGGAGGCCTCAGAATGGAGTCTGCCACTGACACTTCGATCTTGGACTTCAGGCCTCTGGAACTGTGAGAAATCTTCTGGGAGTGTGTGTCTATGTGTGTGTGTGTGTGTGTGTGTGTGTGTGTGTGTGTGTGTGTGTTACTGGGGATGGAACCCAGGGGCATTCTACCTCTGAGCTACACCCCCAGCCCTATTTTTTTATTCTCTATTTTGAAACAGGGTCTCACTGAGTTGCAAAGAGCCTCACTAAGTAGCTGAGGCTGTCTGTGAAGCACACTGCAATCCTCCTGTCTCAGCTTCCCAAATGCTGGGATTACAAGCATGCGCCCAGCAATTTCTGTTATTTTAAACTACTCAGAGCATGGTATTTTTGTTATACAGCCCTAGCAACTAATACAATCTCTAACTTGTCTCTTGTTTACACTATTTCCCCTATCTAGAATATTCTCTCTCCCCACACCCAAGTATGTTTTGTGGGGGAGTGGGGCAGGATGGGAGTCACTGGGGATTGAACCAAGCGGCATTCTACCTCTGAGCTATATCTCCAGCACTTTATTTATTTATTTATTTTAGTTTTTAATTTGAAATAGGCTCTCACCAAGTTTTTTAGAGTCTCATTAAGTTGCTGAGGCTGGTCTCAAATCTGCACTCCTACAGAGATGCATGATCAAGATCAAGTCAGCCCAGCATGTATGTTTTCCTTATTCTTTAAGGCTACTCCATATATATATATATATATATATATATATATATATATATAGTGTGTGTGTGTGTGTGTGTGTGTGTGTGTGTGTGTTTCACTGGGGATTGAACCCAGAGGTGATAGGAAACAGGATCTTGCTACATTGATGAGAATCTCACTACTTGCTGAGGCCATCCTTGAGCCTGCGATCCTCCTGTCTCAGCCTCCCAAGTACTGGTAGTACAGGTGTGTGCCACCACACCTGGCTCACTCCTCATGTATGTATTGCTTTGTCAGACCAATCCAAACATTTAACATTTACTGCCTGCTATTACTAAGGTATTTTTCCTTGGTTACCTCCCTGGTTGATGTCATGTTCAGGGTTTTACACCTGTATTTTCTATAAAATATCCTGAAGAGTAGATGTTCAAGAAATACCAATCAGTTTTGGGTGTTTTCAGATACAATAACTGAAAATAGCTTAAGCGGATAAGGAAAATTTACTTCACTTAACAAGTCCAGGGATAGGAACTTCAAGGTTGGTAAGTTCTTCAACAGAACATGCCATTAATCATTCCGTTTTTCTTCCCACTCCCTTCACAGTGCCAGGATGGTTCTGCCGTTACAGGTAGCTGTATGTGAAGATGCAGCAACATTTGAAGGAGAAAAGAGACATACTCTAATGCACTTCTTTTGGGAAGAAACCTTCCTTTGAACACCACTACCTTGCCAAAAACTTATGTTTCACTGACCAAAACTGAATCACCTGCCATTTCTAGATCTAAGAAGCACATGACTATGTGCAAGAAAGTAATCAAAATAGTCAGCTGTACAAATGCCTGACTCTGCCAGTTAGAAAGCAAGCAAGGAGAGGGCTGGGCATGCGGCTCAGTAATAGAGCACTTGCTTAGCATGTGTGAGGCCCAGGGTTCAATCCCCAGGACTACATTTAAAAAAGGAAAGAAAAAGAAAATGGGAGGGGGGTTAGGATAAGAGCTAATGCTTTTAAGAGCATATTCTAGTCATTGTCATAAGCACTTCTGAGGTATTCATTTAATATTTACCACACCCTACAAAGTAGGAAATATATTATCCTCATTTTACAGATGAGGAAACTGAGGTGTGGGAGCTTGGCTCAAAGTCACATAGCTATCAAGTGGTACAGATGGGATTCAAACCTAATAATCTGGCCAGGCATGGTGATGCACACTTGTAATCCCAGTACTTGGGAGGCTGAGACAAGAGTATCACAGGTTCGCGGCCAACCTCAGCTACTTAGTGAGGCCCTCCGCAACTTACACACTGACCCCTTTTTCAAAATAAAGAGTAAAAAATTGGGCTGGGGTTGTAGGTCAGAGGTAGAATTCCTCTGGGTTCAATCCCTAGTATTACAAAAGAAAAAAAAATTGGTAATCTGGATTAAGAACTCAGTTGTTAAGGACCATGTATTTTTTCCCTCACTCAACCTAAAGTTATCTGCCTCAACAACAGTGATTAGAGGGCCAGGTGTGATGGCGCACTCTTGTAATCCCTGCACTTGGGAGGCAGAGACAGGAGGATCGCGCAGGTTTGAAGCCAGCCGCGCTGGCTTAAGAGACCCTGTTTCCAAAAAATAAAAAGTATAAAATAGGTCTGGGAGTGTATCCCAGAGGTAGAAGGGCTTCCAGGAACCCCAGTACAAAAAAAAAAAAAATACTGATTAGAACATGTCAGGATGTCAGGATCATTCTGAGTGACAGAGACCCTATTGGTGCCTTTGCCTACACATTTTTTGTGTGTGTGGTACTGGTGGTTGAACCCCAGAGACATTCTACCTCTGAGATACACCCTCAGCCTGATTTTATTTTTATTTGGAAATAGGGTCCCACTAGGTTGATGAGAGTCTCACTACTTGCTCAGGCTGTCCTCAAACCTACAATCCTCCTGTCTCCGCCACTCAAGTACTGGGGTTGCAAGCATGCACCACCACACTGGCTGCCACCTATACTTTTTAATGGAGTTGATTTGCTCACCGGGAGGGGTGACAGGTAGTCAAGGCAGACAGACATCTCACTGGGAGGAAATGGAATGCGGCAGTCTAGATGTCAGGTTCTAGTACCAACACATCCTATCTGCTCTTGAGGCCCTCTCTTTTTCATTCTAGAGGGTTACAGGTACCGCCCAAACTCAGTTATTTGGGAGAACTATCTTGTTGCTTTAAGTGAAAGCAAGTACCCACAGTGCCTGAGTTTTTAACCCAGTAAGTCCCAACTTGTCAACTCTACAAACACAATAAACTTTCAGATATTATTTCAAAGTTACCATAAGTGGTATATTTGTTGCTTGGTTTGAGTGTTTATAGATGTACCACATCTGGACAAAGGGACAAAGTGGGTTAAGGAACTTCAGGTTTTCATGTGCCCTTGAGGGTTAAGAGCACATGACCTTTACACGTACTTCTTCAGATTCTCTCTCCTGCTTTTTCTCACTCATGTATTTTGAAGCCTCTTTTACAGAAGAAAACTTCTTTCTTAAACATGCAAAACCAAGAAATGTGGTTCAGTTCTGCTTGAACCTAAGCACAATGTTCTCATGTCCCTAATTCTTTTACCCCCTAAAAAATAGGCACAGACTTTGAGGCCATGTCACATCAACTTGCCTCAGTCTTAATCTCTAAGTAAAGGATTCCTGTCTAACCTCTGAATCCCTTGGACACACCTGTAAATTTATATTCTTTTATTTATGCTGCCTTGCCAGGGACTTTAAGGCGGGACCCGTGTATGCAAACATTTGACATTGTAATGTCAATAGGGGCACTTCTCTAGATGCTGAAGGCAGGCAACATTTACGTTGTTAGCTGTTCACAAGACACCTTAAAGTTCCTTGACGTGTGGCAGGTTGGCCGAGATGGGAAGTTGGCTCCTGTCCTTCAAAGCTGCAGGCAAGGAGTGTTGTGGCAAGCTGCCTCGCCAAGAGCGAGTCTCACCGGCCACCTAACATCCTCCCAAGCATAGCTTTTTTTGTTCTCAGCTCGTTCTTGCCTACACAGTAACTGTCATAAAATGATTCAAAAGAACAAACCAAAACTATAATATTTTTGTGTGTGAAATGGCCCCAGAAGAAATGCTGGTGGTAAAAAACAAAAGGCTCGAAAAAATATTGGGTTTAGCTGGGTGTGGTAGTGCACACCTGTAATCTCAGTGCTTGGGAGACAAGAGCATTGCAGGTTCAGTGAAACCCTGTTTCAAAATAAAAAATAAAATAGGGCTAGGAGAGCTGGGCATGGTGGCTCACGCTTGTCATCCCAGCATTTGGGAGGCTGAGACAGGAGGATTGAAGTTTGTGGATGAACTCAGCTACTTAGTGAGGCCCTTTGCAACTCAGTGAGACCGTTTCCAAATTAAAGGATAAAAAAAAAAAATAGGCCTGGGGGTGTAGCTAGGAGGTAGAATGCCCCTGGGTCCCATCCTTAGTACTGCAAAAATAAAATAAAATAAAATAAAATAGGGCTAGAAGTGTAGCTCAGAGGTATAAAAAAGAAGAAAAAGAAAGAGGAGGAGGAGGAGGAGGAGGAGGGAGAGAAAAAAAAGAAAATGTGGGGTTTTAGCTAAAACCCAAACCAAAGCAAAACAAAATCCAGGATAAATAGAAGAGTAGCCATCCACATTTACAAGACCTACCTCTGTGTGACTGTGTAGCAGGGCATGAAGAGAGCCCCTAGCCTCTAGAATCATGGACCTTCTTCTTCTTTACCAGCCAAGTGGGATGGCTTGTGCTTCCCACTCACACCCCACATAGGGACCATGCCCCTATTTCTTACCTTTCCCAAGGAGGACTTACCTTCTCCCCCTATATCTGCTTTCCTATGAAACCTCCCATCAAGCATCGCTCTCAGCCGCCCTCCAGGGCAGTGGCCGCCCTCCAGGTGCGCCTCTGCCTCCCGCTGACCTCACCCCACCTGCTGGTTTTCCCATAGCCTCCCCCGCCCCAGCTGTGTGGGGCAGGCTCTGCTGATAGCTTGCTGATGCAGGGGAAGGAGTCTCAGCACAGCATAGCAGACAGAACAACTAGCTGTGACCTCTCCCCAGGGAATTTATCCTTCCAGACCCACTCTTCCAGACCCACTCGCAGGACAGGATGGGAGCCGGAGTGCAGGCTCAAGGTGACATCTGGGCTCTACCACTCACCAGCTATGGAACTGTGAGACCCTCCCTAGCATCTCACTGTGTCCATGGATGAGGCCCCTAGTGTGCCTCCCTGCTAAAAACTTTGTGAGACTTAAACCAGGTAATCTGTATAAAGTAGGCAGCCTGGTGGCTGGCATGTAGTGACAGCTGCTGTTACCGGGAGGATTCTGTTGGGTTGGGTTACCTGGGATTCACTCTTTCTCTAAACCTCTGATTAACACGTGTGGCATTGTTCCTCCACGTGTACACACACATGCACACCACCCTATCTATACCTGTACAGCAGAATCTTCGGGAAGGGGCATCTCTTGTTTCATAAGCTCGGCGGATGATTTTAGCGTGTGGCCAGGTTGGAAATCACTCTGTAGACTCTTCGGATCTCCCACTTCTAGCCTTCTCCAGACCTGGGAGAGAAACACAGAATTCCCATTTTCCTTGCATTTTATGATGTCATTTTAATTCTCTGCCTCACCCTTGCCCATCCTTAGGGGCATTGGCTTTCTCACCATCAAAATATTCTCATAGGTGAATATCCTCCACCCATAAAGTACACGTTGCATTACTGCTTTTAAATAACTACCCCCACCCCACAAGAAGATGTACTGCAGTTGTCTTCAAATTGGTTTATAATCGAAGTCCTGGCATGTGACCTTCCAGAACAAATCAAAGGTCCCAGCTCTAGGGCACAGAAGCTGCAAGCCACTGGAGCACAGTATAACAAAATGCCCAGAGTTGTTATGGAATGTTTCTGCAGATCTTAAGAGGTTTTCAGCCTTGGCTACACAGTATCATCACCTTAGGAGCCTTAGGACCCTCCTCGGCCTGGGGGTCATCCCCAGAGATCTCAGTTTCACTGGTCTGGGTGTCAGTAGTTTTTTCCCTAATCTCCCACAGATGATTCTTGTGGGTAGCCGCAGACTTCGGCAATTGGCTCTTATCACTTGCTTTTTTCTCCCTTCTGCTCTCAATTGCTGAGCTAATTTCATGTTTCTCAAACTGCCCCATTAAAAGAATCATGTGAGCCAGGCATGGCGGTGCACACTTGTAATCCCCGCGCTTGGGAGGCTGAGACAGGGGGATTGCACAGATTCAAAGCCAGTCTCAGCTACTTAGTAAGATTCTCAGCAACTTAGTGAGACCCTGTTTCCAAATAAAATATAAAAAACAGGTCTGGGAGTATGGCTCAGAGGTAGAAAGCCTCTGGGTTTCATCCCCAGTACCACCAAAAAAAAAAAAAAAAAGAAAAAAAGAATCATGAGGTATACTTTTTAAAAATATAGATTCCTGAGCCCCACTCCAGGTTTACTGAGTCAGATCTTCTAGCAAAATCTTTTGACAAATTCCCAGGTGAGTCTCATTAGCAAATGTGAGAAATGTTAATCCGAATTGTTTTTTTTTTTAAATTTAAATTGTAGCTGGGCGTGGTGGCACACACTTGTAATCCCAGCATTCAGGAAGCTGAGATAGGAGGATTGCAGGTTCACAGCCAGCCTCAGCTATTTAGTAAGGCCCTTTGCAACTCAGTGAGACCCTGTTTCAAAATAAAGAATAAAAAATAGGGCTGGAGGTGTAGCTCGGAGGTAGAATGCTCCTGGGTTTCATCCCCAGTACCAAAACATATATCAACATATATCCTTGGAGGTAGAATGCCTCTGGGTTCAAACTCAGTATCAAAACACACACACAGCCAGGCATGGTGATACACACTTGTAATCCCAGCATTCGAGAGGCTGAGACAGGAGGATATGGGTTCGCGGACAGCCTCAGCTACTTAGTGAGGCTCTTAGCAACTCAGTGAGACCCTGTTTCAAAATAAAGAATAAAAAATAGGGCTGGGGGTGGAGCTGGGGGTGGAGCTTGGAGGTAGAATGTTCCTGGGTTCCATCCCCAGTACCACAACACACACACACACATACTGAAAAAAAAGGAAGTGACAAGCAGAAACCGGGGTGAAGCACACCCGGGTTTCCCCCAACTTGTCACTAGCCTCATCTAACTCATCTGAGCAGGGGTTAAATGGCTGACTGCCTGTGATCGGCTGGACTCAGCTGTGTGACTGGCGGAGACTCGACCATTCGTCTGTTAAACTTACTTAAGTTGCCATTCACGACCTACCTAAGGACTCAAGTCACAGAGACATTCTCAGGCCAAACTTAGTTTGACCTAATGTGTCATAAGGACCATATAGCACAGACCGAAAAGTGATATGGAGGTAGGGAAGTGGGACCATGGTTTTCAAAAGGGTAGCCGAGGAAGGCCTGGGCTTTTATTTTGTTTGTTTCTGTGGAACTAAGGATCAGACCCAGAGGCACTCTACCTACACCCCCTAGCCCTCTTCTAGTTTTTGGTTTTCAAACAAGGTCTCCTTAGGTTGCTGAAACTGGCCTTGAACCTGCAATCTTCCCGTCTCAGCCTCCCGATTACAGGCGTGCATCACCATGCCTAGCAAGGGCCTGGTTTTGAGAAGCTGCATCTGAACCAAGAACTGAGTGATAAAAAAGCTGCATACAAATTCCATTGCAGCCATACTTACATAATTCCTATCCTATACGTCTCATGCCTCCTAAATTAGATGGGATTTTCTTAAGGTCAGGGACTGTCTTTTATATTTTTGTATTCTCCCATAGCAACCAGTGTAGCACTCTGCACAAGCAGAACTCAATGACTCACATTCGTTGAAAAGCATTTCAACCTTAAATATAAGTATATATCTAAAGACTCATCCTGCAGAGGCTCCAGCAAGTTACCTGCTCACTGGAAAACCCAGAGAAACACATGACAGCATGAGAAGTCAGCCCAAGGCCAGACGTCCCTTGCCTCCAGCTATGGCAGATTCTTATCAGAGTCTCCAAAACATGCCAAGATCTGGATGTCAGGCGTGACTCCGCCATTGGTGAGGTCAGGCACTGAGTTTTAAGTACTGATTTCTGCTGGCTTACCTAATTTTTTGTCTTTTGCATTCAGTTTTCCAGAAATGTACACTTCAACCATTTTTTCTTTTCTTATTTTTTATTGTGTATTGGTGCATTATAGTCATACATCTTAATGGTGTACAAGATGGTAGAGGGGTATATGTACACATCACTCATTTAGCCCCTCCCCAACTCCCACACCATTCCCTCTGCCCTCCCTCCTCATGTTTGGCTTAGTAATTGACTTTGATATGTTTGTGAATGTTTATCATGTACATTAGGGAATTTCTCTCTTCCCCCTCCCATCTCCCTCAGTCAGGTCGCCTTATTTGCTCATCTATGGTTTCTCCTCCCTCATATAGAGTTCCTCCTAAGACCCTTTTTCTCCCTAGCTTCCGCATATTAGGGAGAACATCTGATTTTTTACTTTTTGTGACTGACTAATCTCTCCTAGCATAATGTTCTCCAGTTCCATCCATTTCCCTGTAAATGACATAATTTTGTTCTTCTTTATGGCTGGGTAAAATTCTATTGTGTACATATCCCATAGTTTTGTAATTCGCTCATCTGTTGATGGACATCTTGGCTGGTTCTATAGTTTGGCAATTGTGACTTGTGCAGTTCTTGAATAGGCAGAATAAATATCATCAAAATGGTCATTCTTCTAAAAGTGATCTACAGATCCAATGCAATACCCATTAAATTACCAAGGGCATTCAGCACAGACATTGAAAAATCAGTCCTTAAATTCATTTGGAACAACAAAAAAACCAGAGTAGTTCTCAGCAACAAGAACCATGCAGGAAGCTTCATAATACCTGACTTCAAAGTATGTTAAAAAGCCATAATAATAAAAACAGCATGGTACTGACACAAAAAAACAGACTGATGGGCAAGAATAGAAGACTCAGAAACAAGTCCACACACTTACAACCAATTGATTTTTGACAAAGGAGCCAAAAACATACACTGAAAAAAGATAGCCTCCTCAACAAATGATGTTGGCAAAACTGGTTAACCATATGCAGAAAAATGGAAATAAACTCCACTTTCTCACCCTGTACAAGAGTCAATTCAAGATGGATCAAAGACTTGAAAATCAGACCAGACACCTTACAGCTCCTTGAAGAGGGCAATAGGTCCAACACTGCAACACATAAGCACAGGTAAAAATTTTCTCAACAAGACCCCAAAGGCACAAGAAACTAAAAGGGGATCAAGGGTGTATTCATTCGAATCACCCCTCCATGCCAGTGTGGCATGGAGCTGTACCTCTCTTCTGTATTTCTATCTTTTTAATAAACTTCTTTAAATCTAAAAAAATAAAATAAAAGGGGATCAATACATGAATTTCATTAAAGTGAAGAATTTCTGTGAAGCAAAGGAAACTATCAAAAACCTCAACAGACAGCGGAAAGAATGGGAGAAAATTTTTGCCAACTATTCCTCTGATAGGAGGCTATTATCTAGAGTATACAGAGAACTCAAGAAACTCACAGTTAAGAAAACAAACCCAATCAAAAAATGGGCAAGTGAACTAAATAGACCCTTCACAAAAGAAGAAATTTAAATGGCCAATAAATGTATGAAAAAATGTTTGACATCATTAGCAATCAGAGAGATGCAAATCAAAACTATCTCATTTCACCTAACTCCAACTAGAATGACAATCATTCAAAACTCAAATAACAACAAATGCTGTCGAGGATATGGAAAAGTGGGAACTCAATACATTGTTGGTAGACTGCAAATTAGTGTAACCACTTTGGAAAACAGTATGGAGGATCCTCGGAAGAATGGGAATGAACCTATCATAGGATCCAGCAATACCACTTCTGGGTATCTACTCAAAAGAATGAAAACCAAACTACCAAAAAAGATATGAATTATCTTTTTTCACAACCCCTTTTTAAGGATGTAATCTGCTGAGTTCTACAGAAAACCACTGGATCCTATTAAGTCTCTGAGGGCTAAAAGAAAATTCTTCAATACACTGGGAAAGCCTCAGAAGGTTTGGTGAAGCCAGCTCAGACCTCTGGGGAAGGTTTATCACGTTGCCAGCTGGAGACTCAAGTCACTTTTAGGAGGCCTTCCACTTCTCGCAGGAGTGCTCTTTTCTTAAGATGCCTTCATCAGATTACAAACAACATAATCATCATCATTTGATGGGAAAATCTTTGAACAGGAATATCCAGGCCAATGTGTTTCATACCAACTCTACAGCTGATTTGCTTTCTGATCTGGACAAATTAAATGACCTCTATGAGCTTTAGGATCCAGTTATAAGGCACAATATTCCTTTTAATTTTTTTTTTTTGTGTGTGTGTTACTCATCTTCTGAGTGCAAGGCCTACCCCATAACTAGAGTTTCTTTGAAGGCAGGAGCTGTGATTTATACCTCTGTATATCCATAGCTCAGGCTCTATCTGTTCATTAACAGTGAGTTTTGAGGATGGTACTGGGTTAGTGTTCCCTCATGTCTACCTGGAACCTGTGAGTGTGACCTTATCTGTAAATAGTGTCTTTGTAGACATAATCAAGTTAAGATGGTATCATACTGGTTTAGGGTGAACCCTAAACCTAATGACTGTTATCCTTAAAGAAAAGGGAAATTTGGGGACAGAAGAGATTCAGGAAAGAAGGGCATGTAACAATGGAGGCAGAACTGAAGTGATGTTGTTACTACTGGCCAAGGAATCCCAAAAAGTGCAGGCCACCAGAAAGAAGCAGAGAGGGATTCTCCACTAGAGCCTTCAAAGGAGTCGCAGCCCTGTCAACAAATTTCTGTTGTTTAAGGTTACCAGTTTGTGGCAGTTTGATATGACAGTCCTAGGAAGCTAGTATAGAAATGCTGAGTAGGATGAACATAGGTGGAGTGTGGCAGAGGCCCTTCTGAGGGCACTGCCAGCCTTGGGCAGCTCACTTTCAAGAAGATCTAGGGTCTAGGTAGGCATGGAAGCATACACTTGTAAATTAGGGCTGGGGGTGAAGCTCAGAGTTAGAATGACCCTGGGTTCCATCCCCAGTTACCCCCCCCCCAAAAAAAAAAGACCTGAGATCTGGTTGGAACAAGGTTTGAAGGGAGGGAACAGAGCAACTGAAGGCAAGGAATGGAGAGAAGAAGGAAAGAGCTGGACACCATTTGGTTATGTAACAACGCAGAGTAGTTTGCAAGCATTAGGGCGAAGGTATTATTATTAATTTTTTTTTTTTTTTTGGTAGTACTGGGGTTCCTGGAAGCCCTTCTACCTCCGGGCTACAGTCCCAGACCTATTTTTACATTTTTTTTTAATTTGGTAACAGGGTCTCCTAAGCCAGCACACGTGGCTGGCTTCGATCCTCCTGTCTCTGCCTCCCAAGCACAGGGATTACAAGCATGCCACCATGCTCGGCAAGGGTGAAGGTATCTTTAAGGTAGCATCGAAGAAATGGTTTGCTTTAGGACAAAATGGTCAGTCTGAAAGTTGGCAATAGGGGAGCAAGTAGTGAATAGCTATCCACTCTATGAGATCTTTAAAATCACAAAATTGACCCATTCTGGAGGGAGTGTGTGTGTGTGTGTGTAGTGGGGTACTGCGGATGGAACCCAGGGTCATTTCTAACTCTGAGCTTCACCCTCAGCCCTAATTTATTTTTTTTTTTATTTAGAAACAAGGTCTCACTAAGTTTTGAAGGGCTTCTCTAGCTTGGTTGACTGCCAAGCTGCAATCCTCCTGTCTCATCCTCCCAAGTACTAGAATATATATATTTCTTGGGAGGCGTTGCTTAAGATAACCAGAAGTTCACCTGGTGTGAGCTGGATCCAATGATAGCGTCTGGTCCAGTCCTGGAAGCCTGGGTTCCATGGGTGGCTAAGAGCCTGCAAACCCTGCAGACCACCTGGGTCTGAGTTCTGGCTCAGTTTCTTGCTGGCAAGTTATTTTATCCCACTGGCCTCCCTCTCTTCATTTGTAAAATCAGAATAAAAATAGCACCCTCTCATGGAGTTGTGGGGATTGAACTCTATCTGCATAAATGCTTAGGGCAGCACACAAGATGGATAACAAAGCCTTCTTTCTAATCACTATCATCACCACCACCACGTACAGATGAATGAGACCTGAGAAAGGTAAATGATGCGAGCTTTAGGGACTTTTTTTTCTTTCTGGTACTGGGGATGTAACTCAGGGGCCTTCTACCTCCAGGCTACACTCCCAGACCTATTTTATATTTTGTTTGGAAACAGGGTCTCACTAAGTAGCTGAGGCTGGCTTCGAACTTGTGCAATCCTCCTGTCTCAGCCTCCCAAGCGCTGGGATTACAAGCGTGCGCCACCACGCCTGGTTCGGGACTCCTATAGAAAGAAGAGGTACCGCTGGGAAGGAGATGAGAGCGAAGCTGGCCATTGACTTCAACGTCTGTAGAATAAAAATGAAAGGTCTCGCACCCTGAGCACAGGCGCTTCTTAAAAAGGAGCCAGGAATAAACTAGCGGGGCGGACTTGCCTGCTGCCCTTGCTGCCCAATATGCAGGTCTGGGCGGCTCTGAAGGGTCGTGGCGCCCCGAGGGAGACTCTAGTGCGGTGCTCCCACTTTACAAAGTTCGCACGCTCGGAAACCCCGCTCACGTTTGGTGACTTGGCGAGGTAGGCGTGTGTCTTCTTCCCGGTGGTTATTGGGGGAGGAGGAGTGGGGCCGGATACCGCCCCCTCGGCCCGCCCCCCTCACCTCCGCCGGAGGTAAAGAGGAAGCCTAGGTGGCGATAACGCACTGATTGAAAAGCAACTTTGTAGCCGACTTATTGGGCAAACGGCTCCACCTTCGCACACTGCTGACACTACTCGGCGCTCGCGGCGTCCCCGGGCTTAAGGTGACAGCAGCGCGATCCCGCAGCGCCGGAGCCGCAGACCCGAGTCTGCTTTGTCACCGCCCGTGCGAGACTTTGGGCAAGTCACTCAGCTCTCCCTCCCGACCCGGGGTATTTTTGTGTGTCCGATGCGTGCGGGGAGGGCAGCGAGGCGGGGGCCGGGCTGCAGGCGGGGCGCCCTCCCCCGAGCGGACCCGCGGCGCGGGCGCCCATCGGGCTCCCGGAGTAAGTCCACTCGCCGCGCAGGGGGCGCGGGGCCGGGGCGCCCACCCATCCTCGCCACTTTCACTTTCCGGCGAGGGGAAACTTGGGCGCCACGTCCCTCTCCGGGTGGGGGGCGCCCGCCCGGGTGGGGTCGCGTGGGGATGCGGGACTGAGCCCCGACTGCGCGAGAGCCGGGCGCCTGGAGGATGCCGCAACTCCCTTGGCAGCCGCCCCCCCCCCCGCCCCGGCCGACGCGGCAAAGCCCCCCCGGGCGGGCGGGCACCGGGCTTTGGTGAGGCTCTCGGGCGGGTCCCGCAGTTTCCACCCTTCTGGGCCAAGGGTCACCCAGACCCGCCCCTCGGCCCGGGCGCCTGCGGGCTGCAGCGGCTTCTGCTCTGGACTTAGGGGGAGGGTTCTCTTCGTAGTTCTTTGGGGGTCAGTGGCCTGCGCGTCCGGGGCCGGCCCTCCTCAGGGACAAGCTCCTGTGCTTTTTAAGGTCAACTTTCGGCGCTGCAGAGCCGGCCGGGACAGCCCCCCTGCTGGGTGCGGCGCCTCCCCAGCGCGCTGGGAACCTCCGGGGATCCCAGCAGAGCGACCTGGACTCTCCAGACCCTTTACCTGGCGGCGAGTGAGTCCTTACTGTTTTGTAAATGTACGAGTGTTGCTTTCCGGGATGGGGAGAGCCTGGGAAAAACCTGTATTGCCCTTTCCTGGACACGTGGGAGAAGGCGTAATATTAGCCTGGGAGTGCGCGCGCGCGCGCGCGCACACACACACACACACACACACACACACACATCCCTTCCTCTTATATTAAAATTGAAGAGCAACAAGCCAAGAGGATAAGGAAGTTGGGGAATAATATTAATCCACTTAGATCTCTCCTGTGCTTTTATAGACATAAAATCACCCTTTTTGATCTTATATGCATAAAACATGCTCTTATTATTAAGCCATCCATCAGCCCAAGACATTCTAGAAACTGAGTCCAGTTGGCAGCTTTTATTGATATCTTGAGGAAGTAAAATCTTTGAAAGTGAATTATTGCAGAGAACTGGTCCTTTTTAAAGGATCTGATTCTGTGTGAGAAATGATCAATTACCGTGTCGTTGAATTATCTTTCACTTGTATTCAGAGAAACAATAGCCAAAATTGCGTTGTGTGTATCTCAGTTTTCTTGGGGAAGACTGCAACAAGAGTTCCCGTGGAGAGGGAGGTTCTTCTCTTTCTTTCGGGGCAGGTTCACAATACTTTGCTAAATGCCACGTGTGCACAAGGCAGGTAGGGTCAGTGGCATAGCTGGGCAGTATGCGGGAGCCGGCACTGGTGGCACCCAGCTAAATCCCCTGAGGACAGGTGAGCTGTAAATACTTTTCAAACTAACTTGGAAAAACCATCTGGTCTTTTGGGGAGTCACAGAGGGAGGTACAGGCTTTAGTGTTTGTGCCCTTGCCTTGCAGAACCAGTGCTCCTGGGAGCATGACTTAGTGACCTGGGGCTTATCAGGCACCACATACTAGAAGGGAAACTGAGTCAACTTCAAAGAATTTTTTCTTCTGCTAGAAGGCAGGGAGACAGCTGCAAGACAGAGAAGTTGAATGCAAAGCCAAGGATGTATTAATCCTGTGCTTTGTGCACTTACTGGGAGCAAAGTTAGTGCTGTGAGCTTTGGGCTATATAGCCCACCTGTCTGGGGTGCAGGCAGGTGCTTGTTGGGGGATCAAAGGTAGCCTGAGGGTGAGTAGTTCGGAGGGGAGAGTGGAAAAGGGAGCCCCAGGAGTCCGCGGGGACCATGCCAGGTGATGCCAGGAGGTGGGGTGAGGGAGCATTATGTGGATGGGAACCGAAAAGATGGGATTAGAAACGCAACAGAGCTCCAGCTGCCGTCTGGGGAAAGGATTTGAGGAGCCCTAAGGTAGACAGGCCTACGTAGAAGGTCCAAAGGCTGAGTGGTGGTGGGGATAACATAGTGGGTGGACTCGGAAGTGACTGGGGACTGGTGAATGGAGTGTGTGGGGGTGCGGGTTTGGGGGGGGCTCCTCGAAGTCACCTGCTGCTGTTCACAGAAGCAAGGAAAATGAGAGAAGGGGCAGGTGTCTGGAGGAGAGACTCTTGTAGTTTTGTTGGTCGTGAGTAACTTTCAAGGCTCCAGAGTTCCCAAGTGGCTAGACGGAGCAGGCCTCGGCTGACTCCAGCTCTGGCCAGCATCTGTGTTAGGGGTGGTGTTTGAGGCCCAGGTGGAAGGGTGGATGGGAAGGGGCCAGAGGGTGGTGGCCGGGCACTGGTATCTGAGCTCAGAGAGGTGAGACAGAGGGGTGGCTTTTTGAAGAGGAGGGAGCCTTACACATATTTAAGTGTGAGTGGGATATATCAAGTCGGAAGGAAATGAATGTACTGGCTATCTGGAACCCCCTTCCTTGGAGTATTAGGTAAAAAATAACTTGTGATGTTATCTTGACATTAAACTTATATAGCAGAAGCTGTCAGTATCTTTACAGAAACAATACTTTGAAGCATGTGTGACTGTGCAATTTGAATTCTTACTTTGCAGATCATACAGATTTAAAGTTTAGAGGAAACACAGATGGTGATCACAGGACAGAGCCGCAGCGAGGCCCCTGGAGCGAGATTGCCAAGGTCCTGGTTCTGCGCTCTCTCACTCCCTAGCTTATAACCTGGAATAAACTTTCTGGCCTTTCTGGCTCGGTTTGCAGGTCTCTGAAAGACCACCATACCTGCTGGGCATAGTGGTGCAAACCTGTAATCCCTGTACTTGGGAGGCTGAGACAGAAAGAGCATAGGTTTGAAGCCAGCCTCAACAACTTAGCAAGGCCCTGTTTCAGAATAAAAAATAAAACGGGCTAGCCGGGCATGGTGGCGCACACTTGCAATCCCCGCGCTTGGGAGGCGGAGACAGGAGGATCGTGCAGGTTCGAAGCCAGCCGCGCTGGCTTAAGAGACCCTGTTTCCAAAAATAAAAATAGGTCTAGGAGTGTAGCCTGGAGGTAGAAGGGCTTCCAGGAACCCCAGTACCACCAAAATAAAATAAAATAAAATAAATAAGTATAAAAAGGGCTAGGGGTGTTGCTTGGAAGTAGAACACCCTGGGGGTTTAATCCCCAGCACAACTAACCAAATAAGTTAATTAATAAATAAAAATAAAACAAGTGGCACCACACGTAAGGGGTACATGCTCCATGCCTCCTTGCGGGCCAGTTTAAAGATTGCATGTCTGTATCACGTGTGCAAAACATGCCCATCATGCCCAGCACACAGCAAGTGCTTGGTAAGCCCTGGGGCCACTGGTTTTATTATGCTGATATTGTTTCCGTAATGTCATATCTATCATTTCTAGTTATAGAATCTGAGACCTGGAGAATTTTGAAGTTTGGCCGAGGCCACTGAGCCACAGAGTATCGAGTTAAGGTCAGACTCTCTTTCGCCTGACTCTCGACAGGGACATCTTCCACCCAGCATGTCAACAAGTGTCAGGTGCTGGATGTGATCCTTACAAGACCAACTGTAAAGAGAGGATCCAGGCACTGCTTGCCAGAATGTGGCGACGCCAAGCAGATCACATCAACAGCAAGGCTTGTAGGCTTTACCCAAGCACTTTAGCGATGGATGTTTGGCATTCGTTTGCATTGCTTTGCATGTCATATACATTCCATATGCTAGTGATTTTCCTAGTAGGACCTAAAGGCTGAAGCTTCAAGTAAAGGAGAGAAAATAGAATTAATCAAGAATTGAATGTAGCTATATCAGTCTTAGGTGGTCCCTGGGAATGGTGGGCTTGGCGTAGGCTTTTGGGGAAAGTACAGGATCCTTATTTACTATTTTAGAAGATGGGAGAGATATTGTTTGATTAAAGCAGGTACATCTGCTGGGTGTGGTGGTGCATGCTTGTAATCCCCACGCTTGGGAGGCGGAGATAGGAGGATTGCGCAGGTTCGAAGCCAGCCGCGCTGGCTTTAAGAGACCCTGTTTCCAAATAAAAATATAAAAAAATAGGTCTGGGAGTATAGCCCTAAGGTAGAAGGGCTTCCAGGAACCCCAATACCACCAAAAAAGAAAAAGCAGGTACATCTTAACATATTTTGAAACTTGATATGCTGGACATAATAGAAAAACACAAGAAAAGTGGGAAAAGACCAGAGAGTAGCCATAGTATATAAAATGTCAAAAAAGGAAGCAGAAACAGAAATTGGCTTTTTTTTTTTTTTTTTTGTAATACTGGGGATGGAACGCAGGGACATTCTACCTCCAAGCTACACCTCAGCCCTATTTTTTTTCTTATTTTGAAACAGTGTCTCACTAAGTAGCTGAAGGTGGTCATGAACCTACAATCCTCCTGTCTCAGCCTCCCAAATACTGGGATTACAAGGTTATACCACCACGCCCAGCTAGAAATTGGCTTTTTTTTAAGTCACTGAGAAGAAACACTAAGTGTCAGAAGCAAATTGAATTTTTGCTAAGCAGTATGGAATTTTAGAAAGAACAATCTTAAGGACAAATGGATGAGGCTTAAAACTAATAATTTCTCTCTAATTTGTATTTATTGGGAAACAGGACATTGAATTAGTAAGATTTTATGAATGCAGAATATCAAAATATAAAGAAACAAGCTATAATTTTGTTACTTAGATCGGTAGTGTCAAAATGTGGTCTTTGAGCCAGGTTCATCTGTCCCACCTAGGAATTCATTCATTAGAAATGCATATTATGAGCCAGATGTGGCCATGCACACCTGTAATCCTAGTGATTGGGAGGCTGATACTGAAGGATCACAGGTTTATGGCCAGCCTCAGCAACTTAGTGAGGCCCTTTCCAACTTAGTGAGACCCTGTTTCAAAAAATAAAGATAAAGGCCAGGCGTGGTGGCACTCGCTTGTAATTCCCGCGCTTGGGAGGTGGAGACAGGAGTATCGCGCAGGTTCAAAGCCAGCTGGCTGGCTTAAGAGACCCTGTTTCCAAATAAAAATATAAAAGTAGGTCTGGGAGTGTAGCCCGGAGGTAGAAGAGTTTCCAGGAACCCCATTGCCACCAAAAACAAACAAACAAACAAACAAACAAAATAAATAAAGATAAAATAGGTCTAGGGGTGTAGCTCAGAGGCAGAATGCCCCTGGGTTAAATTATCAGTACCACAAAAAAGAAAGGAAGGAAAAATAAAAGAAAGAGAAAAAGGAAAAGAAATGCAGATTCTGAGACCACCCAAGTCTGTGGTGCTGAATGAGGGCCTCTGGAGGTGGAGCCCAGCAACCTGTATTCTAATAATTTCTTCAACTACTAGGAGCAGCCCTCTGTCCCCTTGATTTCTCACTCCTTACCTTTAACCTCTCCATTTCCCTCTGTGGTCACCAGCTTCTTGCCATGAAGCTTGCCTCCCTCTGTTACTGTCGAGAGCTGAGCCAACATACAAGCCCATTCTTCAGGGTGACTGCTCAGGACAGCAGGGCAGGCCGGCCCAGTCCCTTCCTCTGTCCCGAGGTCTAAACTGCAGATTTCCAGACATACTTGGCTCACCCCCATTCCTTTCAGGGAAAAAAAAATTACCCAGTACTTTCTTTAAGCCAATAAGCAGAAAGATGCAGTATTTATTTTGCTTTCTTTTATGTATCTGTTTCTTTCTGGCACCCCCTAGAATATGGTTTTGCCCACTTGGGAACGCAAGGAAACTGATGGGGAAACTTTGAAAAACCCCTTGGCTTCAGCATTCCAAGGCCTGGCCTCCTCCACGGTCCAGGGCCCTGTAGGTCTTGTTTGGCCACCTCCCTCCCTTTCGCAGTCTCATACCAAACACACTGTGACTCATGCCAAATGTACAATCAGCCCAAACACCCAACAGATTGTCCTGGTGCCCCAGTTGAACTACATTTGACCATCTGCTATGAGTGCACTTAGTTTGTGGGCCTAAGTGTTCGTCTTTGCATTGTTAATTTTCTCTTACTAGGCCCAAGCCTGACACAATCTGTTTGGGTCCTATTTCTGTCAACTAACATATAAACTGATTCTCACATTTGTGTTCTCTGCCAATTTGGCTGCTGAAGTCCTAGCCAAGGAATAAATGACAATTTGAGTGCTAATGAGACTCAAAACTGTGGCCTCTGCGGTCCTGGAGGGCCAGCATCAGAGGGATCATAGCCACCTGTCCTGCATCCTTCGCATTTGAATTATAGTTATTCTGAAGTTCTCCCTCTTCTTGTTTCACTTCACAAACCTTTGTTCTGTACCTCTACCCTGGGGCTGTCACAGCTAGCTTCTGCAGGGTCAGTAATTGAATGTAAAGATGGCTTCCTTCTTGCCACATTGTTTAGATCATCAGCTTGGTAGGTGACATGAAGATGAGTTTTAGTTTATTTATAGTCAGGTTAGGATGAATTCAGAAACTTAGGAAGCAAAAATCCTGCTTTTTGAGTTGGAACTCAAGTTTTGTGTTAAAGTCTAGATTGTGCCAGAAGACTCAGGTTATCTGATTCGTTTTCAGATATGTCGAATTTTGCTGGGTGTGGTGGCTCATACTTGTAATCCCAGCATCGAGGCTGAGGTAGAAGCATCAAGGTTAGAGGCCAGCCTCAGCAATTTAGCAAGATTCTTTTTTTCTGATTTCAAACCTTATAAAGCTACAATAATTGAAACAGTATAGTACTGCTATAAAGGCAGATATATAAACCAGTGGAGTAAAATAAAAAGCCTAGAAATAAATTTTTCCATATATTACAAAATAAAAAATAAAAAGGGTTAGGGGTATAGTTCAGAGGTAGAGTACTTCCAGGTTCAGTCCCCCGTATAAAAAAAAGTAAAATTTTGCTAACACATGATTCTTAAAGAAAATAGATAATGTAATTACATAAAGAAGTTTCAGAGGCAAAAGGCCCAACTCTAGGGTGAGAATGCCTTAGCCATGGTTGTCATGCTAGAGCATGACAATGCCAGGACTCCTGGACTGTCACATCGTGATCCTGTCTAAGCCCTCCCGCCCTCCCTGCCCCATCACCCTAGAATTAAACCAAACTTCAAAATCCCCAAATCTGCTTTTTATTTTTTACCTTCAAGATAATGCCAAACCTCTCCTCCTCCTCCTCCTCCTCTTCCTCCTCCTCCTCCTCCTCCTTCTCCTCCTCCTCTTCCTCCTCCTCCTCTTCCTCCTCCTCCTCCTTCTCTTCCTCTTCTTTTGTGGTCATTGCTGTTTCTGGGAATAGAAGCTAGGGCTTTGTGCATGGTAGGCAAGTGCTTTACAGCTAAACTACACTCCCATTCTTACCCAACCTCTTTGGATATGATGGTGTCTCTTATCGTGATAATCAAAAAGAATAAAAATAGTGTCTGGTGATAATGAAGTTCTCTGTAATCTCAAGTAAATCTCCCTAATGAAGAGAAAAAAATCACACCTTTACCCTTTAGGGTTTTTTTTTTTTTTTTTTCCCTTGCTGGACCTGAGAATTAAATTAACAAAAGAAAAATCAAAGGGAAAAAAGCATACAAATGCATCTGAGTCCTATGGGATAGCAGAGCCCTCATAAGGAAATGAAGATGCAGACACCGTGGACTGAACACTAATGGACGAAACTGGACCAAGAATAATACATTAAGAAAATGGGGCCAGGCCTAGGGTTATGAACTGGGAAAAGAAGGGGCCAGGAAGATAAGGGATACTATAACAAGGTTCATGCAGATTTCCCCGGAAGGGAGTTGACTTTCTGTTCTCCATGATAAGAATGATACTTTGCTCATTTTTCGCAGGAATTTATCTCCTGCTTTTATGAAGCAGTAGGATAATAGGTGATCTCCCAGCTCTGTTTTTCAAGTGCCTTAAGTCAAAACAAAAGTATGCCAGAGGACCCTGTATGGGAGAGGGTAACCTTAACTCCTTCACAGGAATCCTCTGCACTTCAGCCTCTTTTGATGTGTTTCAGTCTCTCTTTGGTTTTCTAGCATTTCTCTCTAACCTAGTTAAGGGGAAGTAGACCAGGCTGTCCTTTTAGAGAGGGCTTCATGGCTGTGTGAGGCTTGTCTGGGGTGAGTTAGACCTGCTTACAAAGGGTCAGCCCGGGAGTTCTGCAGGATCCAGTTAGCCCAGGACAGAGCAGCTCCTGCAGGCTGCAGCTGAGAGTGGCCAGGTCTGCCTGAACCAGGAAGAACAGCACCTAGCATCACCCCTGGGCTTGCCGAGGGCCACTTCCCTCTGCCTTTTCCTGCTCCTCTGCGTCACTGCAGCATGTTTGGAATATCTGTGCAGTTGCACCTACACCCCGACATTCCACCTTGGTTGAATAGGGAGGGGCTGGTTCTGCCCTTATCACCATTCTCGAAAGACTAAAAGGCAAAAAAGAAAAAAACACCGATCGGATGATGAAGTTATGGAGCTGAAGGAGGGATGCGGAACTGGAGAAGAGATCCTAAGAAAGGAAGAACGTAAGCCGGGCATGGCGGTGCACACCTGTAATCCCAGAACTGGGAGGCTAAGACAGGAGGATCACAGGTCTGAGGCCAGCCTCAGCAACTTTGATTGTCAGTAACCTAGTGAGACCCTATTTCAAAAGACAAAAATAAAAAGGGGTTGGGGGTGTAGCTCAGAGGTAGAATGTCCCTGGGCTCAATCCTCAGTAAAAAATAAATAAATAAATAAATAAATAAATAAATAAATAAATAAGAAGGAAGGAAGGAAAAGAAAGGAAGACTATAAGTCAATAGTATGGCACCAAAAGCACCAAATAAAACTGACATCAAGTGATAGCCAGTGGCTTGTCTTTTTAGAGAGTCGTCTCTATACAAACAGATTCAAATGTAACAAAGGAACTGGGGTCTCTTGTGTTATCAAGTCACCCAAGACCTCACTGTCTCTTTCTCAGTATTCCTCCATACAGTTTCTAGTTGTATTTCCCGGAATCCTACACATGCCTCCATAGCACTTGGTAAATGTTTGCTGGATGAGTGGGGGGAGGGCAGCGAGTTGAAGGGAGATAGAAATAGGATATATGCGAATATAAGGGGGGACAGGATGCAGCTCAACAGTAGACGCCTGGGTTCTATCCCAATATCACACACACTGTGTGTATGTGTGTATATATTGGGTATATATTTAAAATATATTCAAAAGAAGTGGAGGCAGGGACTTGATCAGATATTTGTACACCCATATTCATAACAGCATTATTTGTAATGGCCAAAAGCTGGAAGCCAACTCAAGTGTCCAGTGACAGAGGAATAGAGAAGCAAACTGTGGTCTACTCATATCAACCTTATAAAGGAGGGAGATTTTGGCATATGCTACAACATGGATGAACCGTGGAAAAGTCAGTGTGTTACATGAAATAAACCAGTCAAACACTTGGCAAATACAAAATGAGTCTTGTTAAAGGGATTTCTAGGGTAGTTAAGTTCATAGAAACAGAAAGTAGAATAGTGATTGCCAGCGGTGGAGATAGGAGAGAATTGGGCGGCCAGTGTTGGTACAGAGGTTCAGATGGAAAGATAAAAAGGGTTTGTGGATGCATGGTGCTGATGGTTGCAAAACAACACAAATGTACTTGATGCCACATGGCTCTGAACTCTTAAAAATGGCTAAAGAGATACGTGCATGCCGTGTACATGTACGGAAATATGCTCGTCCCCATTCATCTGTACAATTAATATGTGTTAATAAAATATGAGCAAAGTGCTTAAAGTGGTACAGGCCTGTAATCCAGTTCTCAGGAGGCTGATGCAGGAGGTTTGCGAGTTCAAAGCCAGCCTATGCAATTTTGGGAGATCTTATCTCAAAATAAGTTCATAAATAAAGGTTTGGAGTTTAGCTCAGTGGTACAGCACTAGCCTAGCAGGTGGACGCTCTGGTTTTGATCACCAGCAACATACCTGCATGCACAAACATACACAAGTCTTTTTATTGTGAAAAATCGCAGACCTGCAGACCAGTTGTGAGGACAGTACAGGGGTGCCGTATGACCCCTGCACCCCTGGACAAGAAGTGCAGAAGCCACTGATGTGGGCTCAGCCCTGGCCTGCCCCAAGGGACACCAGGGTTGTTGACTCTGGGTGCACACAGGACAGGAGGTGAGGCATGTTGAGAAGAAGCCCAGTCCTAGTTTGCAGAACAGCCCCTGGTGGGTGACGCTTAGCTAACTTCAATGCCTTTGACCATCATGTATCCATGTACTACTCTGGTTTTCCTGCCAGAGCATACCACCATGTTGTTTGTATGGCCATCCCAGCAGCCAGGTGAGTCGGCCCCGGTTTCCCCTCCACAGAGGAGGCAGAGACTAACTAGTTGCATGACATCGTGTTAGTGGCAGGCTCAGGACTTCAGTTCAGAACTACTGGTTAAATTCCAGACTCGTCCAGTGTACACAAAGGTGAAGCAGGAAGGTAAATGGAAAGGGATGTGCATTGGGAAGAAGAGGACTCAGGTCAGGAGAAGGGGCCACGGGGACATTTAGAAAGTGGCTCAGAGCTACACGTTTTGAGTTGATAACTATATCGTACTGACATCTTTTTCTGGAAAAAATCTGGCTCTAAGATCCTTGTTACATAAGAAGCTCTCAAGAACACAGCCCGCCTGCAAGGTGACCTTTGGAGACTGTGTGCCCAGGACTAGAATGAACTAAGAGATGGTACGCAGAGGAGGCTCGCCGTGTGCCGCAGGTGCTTAACTGAGGCGTGGTGAGCTGACTGTGGTTCTTGCCAAACTCAGAGTTAATTTGGTAAATCTTGCAGGCTGCCTTCCTTCAGATGTTTCCCCAAAGCCTCCATCTGCCTCCAAGTATAGATGGATAAGAAGTTTAGCATATTTGAGGCATATTTTCGCAGTAGGTTTTATACAAGATTGGGCTGTTGTACAAGTAGACATTTTAATTGGGTTTAAATTTAATTTGGCTCTTGGGTGTGAGTGTGTGTCAGACACTACTCTTTTCCTGTGGTCATCTTTCAAACAGCAAGTTGCCTAAACAGGTAGAGGTTCATTATTTTCATGTAGCAAGAGTTTGGAGCTGGGTGTGGTGGTGCACACTTGTAATCCCAGCATTTGGGAGGCTGAGACAGAAGGATCACAGTTCGCAGCCAGCCTCAGCTATTTAGTGAAGCCCTTTGCAACTCAGTGAGACCCTGTTTCAAAATAAATAATAATAATAATAATAATAATAATAATAATAATAATAATAAAGGCTGGGAGTGTAGCTCAGAGGTAGAATTCCCCTGGGTTCTATCCCCAGTACCACACACACACACACACACACACACACACACACACACACACACACACAGAGTCCAGAGTGGGTGCTGCTACTGCTGCTGCTGGTTCCGTGGCCAGAAGATTTGGAGGTGGAGGTCTCCCACAGCCTTGGAGCTGTTGGTCTATACCTCATGGTTTCAGTAGGGCTGCTATAACTCTAGATAGCATGTTAGAGTTCCAGGCAAAAAGGTGGAAGAAGGGAAGGGAATAGAAAATGGCATACTTCCCACCTGAAAGTAAAACTCCTTTTAAAAACTTTCCCAGATATTCCACATTCTATTTCATTGACAGCACCTCTACAATAGAAGTTGGGGAGAAATTCTGCCAAATATGCCCACTTCTACCACCAATAATAATTACAGGGGTTCACTTTGTAAAGAAGAAAGGGGGGAACCGGTGTCGAAAGGCAACTGGCGGTCCACCAGAGTTGTACCTACAGGTCTGTTTCTGGATTTCATTTCTCTGATCTCTGTCAGTTCCAGGACTAGCCCCCACTGTTTTAACACCATCATCCACTGGGGGTTTTTGTTGTTGTTGTTGTTGTTGTTGTTGTTGTTGTTGTGTTTTGTTTTGTTTTTCCTTCTGCTGTCTGTTCAGCCGGTATAGAAGCTTGCTTAGACATTTGTGAGCTAAGCAATCTTTCTGCTTATTTATTGTATTACCTGCACATTGAGACACATGGGAACCATTGTTAGAATACATCGTTAGAGGAGATGCCAGCTGCAGAGGGGCTTCCTACAATCATTGCTGGATTTCACTCGTTCCAAGACAGAACTGCTATGGGAATTCCTATCTCTGCAGAATATTCTCAAGCAACTGCAGATTTTTACTGCCTTTCACTTAATTTTGAATTCCTGGGTCTTAATTTTAGTGTGTCTATATGCACATAAGAACTGAGGGCAGTATGTACATTTTAAGCCGAGAAAAACAGGTCTTTGGCTCAACGGTGAAGTCATTCCCAGAGCTGCTGGTCTGAGCTTTGTAGTGGACGTGCAGAAGCATATTGAAGTCTGAAGCATACTGAAGTCAGGCTGAGCTTCCACCTTATTGGCAGAACCCAGGAAACAAATGAGCAGGTTCTTCTGCTGATTTAAAACAGAGTGTGTTTAATCCATTCATGCTCAGCCTGGCTTCATTTGGAGCCATTGATAACCTTGATTCACATCTGTTTATGCAAATTGTGATCCTTCTGTTTCAGAAGGATGTAGTTATTTAAAGATATTATGTAGCTTACTTTAAAGTCACATGTAGAAATCAGTTACCTGTACTTCTGCAGCCTGCTACAGAATCTTTGCGGAATTAATTTGGGGCAGGATAAAATATGGAGTTATCCAGGTATGGTGATGCATGCCTATCATCCCAGTACTGAGACAGGAGGATTGCAGGTTCAAGGCCAGCCTCAGCAACTTAGTGAGGTCTTACTTAGTATATATGCTGCCGAAGTGAGCACAAGGCCTTATTAAAAAAAAAAAAAAAAAAAAAAAAAAGAGGGCTGGAGTTACAGCTCAGCAGTAGACTGCCCCTGGGTTCAATTAAATGCTTCTAGAGGTTTGGGGGGAGGAAAAAATTCATACTTGTAGACTCTGGATGGGAAAAGTTATTTTCTTTCTAACACACTGAACATACATTAAAGAAGGAGATGTAAATGTTTTTAAATTCAGTTTTTCTACATCCTAGAAAAAGAAGCCCAAATATTTTCAAACTGCATTTTAAACTTAGAACATGAAACGTAAAATAATTTGGTTTTATGTTGTGTCCCACAGGCAGAGAAGGCAAGGGGACTCTCAGAGGATTGAAACTTGCTTAATAAAGCCTAAGAAGCAAAGATCTAATAACTAATTACCTCCTTTTTTGTACCCTTTATATCTAAAAGCGCTAAGTATCACACGTAAGCTGTTTTCATCCGGCTAACACTTGAGAGCATGAATATTTTTGAAATCCATTCTTCTTATTTAAAACAAAATCTAATTTGGGCGTGGTGGCGCACACTTGTAATCCCAGCACTTGGGAGGCTGAGACAGGAGGATCACAGTTTGAAGCCAGCCTCAGTTACTCAGTGAGGCTCTCAGCAACTAGTGAGACCCTGTTTCCAAATAAAATAGAAAATAGGTCTGAGAGTGTAACCTGAAGGTAGAAAGCCCCTGGGTTCCATCCCCAGTACCACAAAAAATAAGTAAATGAATAAAAATAAAAAAACAAAATCTATAAAGAAAAGCCCAATATTTTGCTCCATGATGGAGCTTCATGAAGAGCATTACACAATAAAAAGTTTTCTTCACTGGTTTCATTATTTCTAGCATTTTAGACTGTCTCCTAAAGGAAGTTTCAGCCATCTATGTAGCTTTGCCAGCTCAATACATGCACAATCAGCTTTTGATATTTGCCCTGTGGACCAGACAAGATAATTTTTGTGTGTGTGGTACTGGGGATGGGACCCAGGGGCTTTCTACCCCCGGGCCACTCTCACAGACCTATTTTATATTTTATTTGGAAACAGGGTCTTACTAAGCTGCTGAGAGCCTCACTAAGTAGCTGAGGCTGGCTTCGAACCTGCGCGATCCTCCTGTCTCAGCCTCCCAAGTACTGGGATTATAAGCGTGCGCCGCCACGCCCGGCCAGACAAGATAGGTTTTTATCCATTCATCTGTTGATGGGCACCTAGGTTGGTTCCATAATTTGGCTATCGTGAATTGTACTGCTGTAAACGTGGCTCTGCATGTATCACTATAGCATTCAAGTGTGCTCTCCTAACTGCATGACTATAAAAAGCTGGCTGTTTCTGCTACATTGCTGCAGCCCAGATTTCCCACGACAGTGAAGAGCCCCCACCTGGTAAATGCATCCTGACGTGGCCGGCTCGTTTCCCGTGTAGCCTCACATACCTGGTAGTTCTCCCCAAACCTGAGAGGCTCCGGTGAAGTTACAACCTGGAAGAATTCTAGTGAGAAGAGGTGGGTGAGAGAGTGAGTTTCACTGAGGCCTCTAGTCTCACAATCTTGCAGGTAAAGTAGTCCTGGAAGGTGCTCACCATAGTCCTTGTGCTTGCAAACTGACGCAAACTTTCTAGAGAGAAAACTGTGAGTTGTGATGTATTGGACCAGGGCCTCAAACAGAGCTCCTTTGGATGAGGAAGGGGCAGGCTCGCTCACGGAGCCAGGACCGTTTCTCCTGTCCTTTGGTCTCAGCAACTGAGTGCTGCAAAGGCCCTGTTCAAGGGTACACTTTGTGTATTCACATTGCTGCAGACTCCTCTGTACTGCTTTGTTGGTTACCTGGTCCTTGGGGATGACTGTCAGAAAGGGATCCAGAATGAGCCATTGCAGTTCAATGGTATCTAGAGAAGAATATCCCCTGAAAAATTTGAAATTAGGGGAGAGGCTTAGAGCTTCTGCAGTGCCTAGGGTGAGAAATGCTGCCTAAGCTCTGCATGGATTGGGTTGCAGGTGCTTGCAGACACCTTTTGTTTTTATTTATTTTGGGTATCATTAGAATTTATTTATTTTTATACTTTTACTGGTACATTGTAATCATACATCATAGTAAGGTTCGAATTAATACAGACATACAAGTACACATCATAAGTATTTCCTTCCGCATACCACCAGCTCCCCCCTTTCCTCCCCATACATATTAGTGAGATTGGTAGTGATTCCTTCATCTGTGAATTTAACATTGTTTGAGCTGATGCCTTCCCCAATCTTCCTTTTTTCCTACCTCCCTTCCCCAACCCCTTTCCACTTTATCACTGACCTAAAGCCCTCTTTGTTTCTGATTTTTCTCTCTAGCTTCCACATATGAGAGAAACACTTCAACCCTCGACTTTCTTTTTTTTTTTTTTTGGTGGTGGTGGTGGTTCTGGGGTTCCTGAATGCTCTTCTACCTCCGGGCTACACTCCCAGACCTATTTTTATATCTTAATTTGGAAACAGGGTCTCTTAAGCCAGTGCAGCTGGCTTCAAACCTGCGCGATCCTCCTGTCTCCGCCTCCCAAGCGCGGGGATTACAAGCGTGCATCACCACGCCCGGCTCGACCCTCGACTTTCTGAGACTGACCAACCTCACTTAGCATAATGTTCTATAGTTCCATCTATTTCCCTGTAAATCTTATCATTTTGTTCTTTATGGCTGAATAAAATTCCATTGCTTATCTGTACAGTTTTATCCATTCATCTGTTGATGGACACCTAGGTTGGTTCCATATTTTGGCTCTTGTGAACTGTATTGCTGTAAACACAGATAGGCATGTATCACTATAGCATTCCAACATATAGGCACTGGAAGAGACTTCCTCAATAAGAACCCCAAAAGCTCAGAAAATAAAACCAAGAATCAATAAATGGGCTGGCATCAAATTAAAAAGCTTTTGTACAGCAAAGGAAAAAAATCAAGAGTCCAAAGAGAAAGCCACAGACTGGGAGAAAATCTTTTCCAGCTACTCCTCTGATAGAGGACTAGTATCTAGAATATATAAAAAACTTATCAGGTATGGTGGAGCACACTTGTAATCCCAGCATTCGGAAGGCTGAGACCGGAGGATCGTGGTTCACGGACAGCCTCAGCTACTTAGTGAGGCCCTCTGCAACTCAGTGAGACCTGGTTTCAAAATAAAGAATAAAAAAATAGGGCAGGGACTGTAGCTCGGAGGTTGAATGCCCCTGGGTTCCATTCCCAGACCAGAATAAATAAATAAATAAATAAATAAATAAATAAATAACACTAAAAGAATAACTCAACCAAAAAAATGGGCAATTGAACTGAATAGATACTTCTCAAAAGAAGAAATACACATGGCCAATAAATATATGAAAAATGTTCATCATTATTAGCAATCAGGGAAATGCAAATAAAATACATTTAGATTCCATCTAACCCCATTTAGAATGTCAATTATCAAGAATGCAAACATTAATAAATGCTGGAAAGGATGTGGGGAAATAAGAACTCTTATACATTGTTGGTGGGATTGTACATTAGTTCAATCATTGTAGATACTAGTATGGAGGTTCCTCAAAAGCCAAGGAATGGCCAGGTGTGGTGGCCATGCCTGTAATCCCAGTACTTGGGAGGCTGCAACAATAAGATCACAGGTTTAAGGCCAGCCTCAGCAATCTGGCAAAGCCCTCAGCAAACTAATGAGACTCTTATTTAAAAAAAAAATAGGAATGGGGGTGTAATTCAGAGGTAGAGAGTCCCTGGCTCAATCCCCAGTTCTGAAAATTATAAAAAATCTCTAGGAGTGGAACCAGCATTTGGCCCTGATATACCACTCTTCAGTATCTTCCCAAAAGAATTAAAGTCATACATGCCTTATTTATTTATTTATTTATTTATTTCGGTACTAGGAACTGAACCCACAGACATTCTACTGCTGAGCTACACCTCTAGCCCTATTTTTTATGTTTTATTTTGAAACAGGGTCTCACTGAGTTGCAGAGGTCTCACTAAGTAGCTGAGGCTAGCCACAAACCTGCGATCTTCCTGTCTCAGCCTCCCAAGTACTGGGATTATATGCATGCACTACTTCTTCTGGCTCTTCTGTTAGTCTTTCAAATATCATCGAGCATACTGGGAAAAAAAAGACAATGCAAAGATTAACTAGAATAACTACCTCGCTGTCTCTCAAAATCCGAGGCAGGTATATATTACATAATTCTGAAACTCTGTGAACAATTTTGAAATACTAAAGTAAAAACTTCTTTTTTAACCAAAAAGAATATTGTCAAACAGTGAAAAACAAATAATAATTTGAATGTCAGAATGAAGGGAACATTGAATGTACTGTTCTGGAAAAATGAAACAAACAACATATTGACTGTCAGTTTTTCCAAGCAGCCATTCTTCCATGGAGGTCCTTAAACCTAGTGGACAACTTTGTAGACAAAAATTGCCTTTTATCCCCCACTATAGCTCTTCACATGCATTATATCACAGGACCTTCACCATGACACTATTGGAGGGAGGAACCATTATCCCATTTCACACATGGAAAATAAAGACTTGCCCAAGATTAATGATTTGCTGGAGATAAATAATTCACTTAGGGAATTGTCTGTTTATGGTACTGGGGATTGAACCCAGGGGCTCGCTGCCATTGAGCTGCACCCCAGCACTTTTTTATTTTGAGACAGTGGCTTGCTAAGTTGCCAAAGCTGGCCTCAGACTTCTCTTCCTCCTGCCTCAGCCTCCCATGTTGCTAGGATTTATGGTGTGCACCACCACATCTAGCAGAGTTTTTAATGGCAGAGCCCAGGCTAGAACTCAGATCTTTTAACTTTGTGCCACTGAACAACTACCCAGAGCCAGGAATGGATGTCCTTGGTGCTGGGGGTAGAGTAGGGAGCAAGTCCTTCAAGGACCTTATGTTCCTGTCTGGAGACTGGAAATAAATATGTACAAAGTAACCACTGCTCCTGTCATGTGGGCAGAAGAAAACAAGGAATGTGATAGGCAGGAGAGAGGACTGGGAAGGGCGACCAGAGAGGATGGGAGGAAAGGGCATTTCTCCTCAACCTTGAGGGCCCAGAGGACAGCGGGCTAGACTTGGGAACAGTGAGTGCAAAGGTCCTGAATCATGGAAGAGACTAATGACATGGGAGTGATTATAAGGCTGGTGTTACTAAGAGGAGAGGGGAGAGAGAGAGAAAGAGAGGAGAGGGGAGAGGAGAGGAGGAGGGGAGAGAAGGGGAGGGGAGGCTGCGTGTGAGCACAGGCATGTCTTTGGTCTTTGTGGCCATAGAAAGTACTTCTGTTTCTATTTTAATTGAAGTAAAATCTCAATGAAGAGTTCTATGTGTAGAAAGCAAGGTTAGAGAGAGGGGATTGATCTAATTTACATGTTTAAAAATAATTTTGGCTACAGTACAGAGAATAAATTAGAGGAAAATGAGGGAGGCTGCTTAGGAGGTTCTTTTATACACAATGCTGGCTTGGATGAGAATGGTTCCCACAGAGGAGGAAGAAGTGATTGGAGCTATTCTTTTGGACGTATAACCAAGAGGCTTCTGCTACTGCCAAGACATTGGAGAGGTGGCCTCGAGTTGTGATTAATAGTGAAGGCTCTGAAATTGGACCATAATTTGGTCCTCTGACCATCAATTTCCCTTGAAATTGAGGAGCCAAACTCCTAGCTCTTCGACATACTAGCAATATACCCTAAGGTACCTTACATGTGTGTTCTCTCTGTGATTCACTTTTTCAACTTGAAAGATGGGGAGAGTGATAGAACCTACCTCAAGAACAGAAAACCTAAGATCGTGTACATAACATTGATACTGCACACCAAGTGGTGGTGTCTGCATATGTGAACGTGTCCCTTGGACCTCACTCTGATGTCTAATTACAAGGCACCAATAAAAATGCCAAATATTGACGCAAAGTCATGAAACTAATAAAAACACCAACACTCAGCATAGACCATTTATAAAATATGTGTGCACAGACTCTGGCAACATGAAGACCTGGGTTGACTTTGACCAAAGTGGTCTCAGAGGAGGGAGCAGGGAGTTAGGCCGGACTGGGTGTCACCAGAGGGGTAGGGGCCTAGGAAGGAAGGCTTGGGGGTCCTTTTGTATAGTCCCTGGATGAACATGTATTGCTTTGTGTTCTTACACTGCTATGGGCATCCTAAAATTAGTTAAGCTGAAGCTTAACTGCTGATAGGATATTAAGAAGTAGGGTCTAGAATGGTCCAGTTCCATAGCCTTCACCATTAAGCACGACTTGGGAGCACGTCTCTAATGTCTTGGCAGTAGCAGAACTCTTTCTTGGTTCTACATCCAAAATGTATTTCAGGAGTTAGGAGATGATTAAGCCATGAGGGCAAAGCCATTGTGAGTGGAATTAGTGACCTTAGAGAAAAGGTGTGCGGGCGCTCTGCACTCGTCCGTCATTTTGCCCCTCTGCCTTCTACCACGTCAGGACGCAACAGCAAGGCATCCTCTTGAAGGCAGACACTGATCTGCACCTTGGTCTTGGACTTCTCAGCCTCCAGCACTCTGAGGAATAAATTATTGTTCTTTATAAATTACCCAGTCTAAGATGGGTGCAGTGGTGCATGCTGTAATCCCAGCACTTGGGAGGCTGAAACAGGAGCGGCCCAGGTTTAAGGCCAGCATACCATAATTTAGCAAGATACTGTTTCAAAATAAAGAATAATATAGTACTGGGGATATAGCTCAGAGGGAGAACCCCCTCTGGGTTCAATACCCAGGGTCACCAGATAAATAAATTACCCAATCTAAAGTAGCTTGTTATAGCAGCAGGAACAGGCTAAAACACATAGGTAAGAGGGAGCGTGTGTTCCCAGCAACCCAGGAGTGAGATAGGATTATATGACAGGTAGGGGGTTATATGACAGGCACCTCTAGAGGAGGAAGAATTGGACTTGGCCACCTTTAGAGAACTCTTAAATTTTAGGGTTTTACCTTAGGCCTCTCCAGAAACTATAGATTAATGAAACACTGGTGGTGAAGACCTAGAAAAATAAATTATATTGTCTTTTTTTTCCTACTGAAAAGTATGTCTGCCCGTGCTAGAAATTGTTTACTCTCTAACAATTTATAGACCCAATTTAGAGTAGGGCTCATTACGAATAAATTGTGAAATGAAAGAAATAGTCAGGGCCTATGTGGTAAAGCCACTGTTAAAAAGCAACCAAAAGGAAGGAAAGGTGTCTGTGAAGAGCAGTCTGGAAGGTCACGCTGTCCACTGAGTGCCTTTGCCAGGTGATGGATCATGGGGGAGCTTTACTTTCTTCTGTAGACTTTTCTGACTTCCTGATTTTTTTCAATGAAAATGTTTGCTTTTCATAAATAGAGACCAGAAACACCCCACACACACCTTTATGGAGACAGTAGCCTCATTATTTGAGGACTGCTTGTCAGATTTGTATTATTGACCCAGTCACTGTTCTTGGGTTTTGCATAGCAGCTATGTTTACCTGCTCATGGTGTGATAATTATTTGCCTTTGAAATCTTCCTTCTAGAACAATAAGAATGTAAGGTCATCAAGAAACTTGTCTTTCTCCTCCTTTGTACACCTCTTGGGATGCTGTGGGGGTGATGAGGAAAGGCATCTGGGCTGAGTCATCCTCCCACCTACTGGTGTTAGTCTAAAGCATCCTCCGGGTTTGGCAACCAGGAAGTCATCAGAGGGAAATCAGTGACCTCATTAGAAACAAGGAGGGAAGAGCAGTGGCAGGACCTGAGCTTGTGCAGTGAGAGCCAGGTGACTGTGGTCCTGTTGTTTTCTCTTTCTCTCTCTATATATTTTATACTACTGCTCTTAAGTAATGGCTCTTCTCTGTAAGACTAATGTCTTACATTGTGACATTTCTAAATAAGTTTCCACAGCCTATTAAAAAAAAAAAAATGGATATATAGCCGGGCGTGGTGGCGCACGCTTGTAATCCCCGCACTTGGGAGGCGGAGACAGGAGGATCGCGCAGGTTCGAAGCCAGCCGCGTGCTTTGGCTTAGGAGGCCTTGTTTCCAAATAAAAATGTAAAAATAGGTCTGGGAGTGTAGCCCGGAGGTAGAAGGGCTTCCAGGAACCCCAGTACCACCAAAAAATAAAAAATTAAAAAAATTAAAAATAAATTAAAAACTGATTATATATAATAAAACAACATTTAAGAAATTTAAAGTGGCCTATAGAGGGATTATTTTCCACCTGGAGAGAAATTTTACCCTGAAAATTGTCTAAAGGAATTAGTAATTCTCAGACAGCCCAAATTGTGTCACAGAAAACTTCAAGAAGAAATGACTCAGGAAATCACAGGTGACAAACTATGAGACAGGTGTCAGGGTGGCAGAGTCCCTTGGGATGGGCTTGCAGCATTTCCTCTGACTGATCCCACAGGCTGACCACTGATCTCGCTAGCTCTCTGATCTGCTGTGGGGCCTCCGACTGTGGGGACCCAGGTGACTCATCACCCAGGGTCCTCTTATCCGTCATGTATATCATCTCATAAACTGGGTGGAAGATCTCAGGACTTCCAGCATGGCGTGGAGTTTATTTCTGCTTTAGCAGCTGGGTAAGGCACAGAATGAGAAAATTAGGGGCGAGCTGTACCGTTATGAGACATATGAGGAATTTTTCCTTTATATTCCAAGAGGCAGTGTTGCATGAAAGGATAAGAGTATGTCTCTAGAACAAGACTCCGGGCTAGGTTTCCAACTAAAGCACTTCCCACATCTGTAACCTTGGGCAGTTTTTAAGTGACATCATGTGGCTTGGTTTTCTTTTTCCTAGAAGAGAGATTTTGGTAGCCCCTACCTTACTGATGTGTCAGAGGGACTAAGTTGTGCCGGGGTCCGGCCCTAGCAAGAGTGAGGGGTCCGCGAGCGGTGGAGTGAGGAGTCGGCGAAGTGTGGCGGAGAAACAGCACACAGATGCAATGGAGAGTGAAGCCGCTCTACTTACTTTTGGTTTGGACAAGCGTTTTATACTTTCTTTTTTGGCTACATTCTACTCTTACAATTTTTTCTAGAATTAATCCATCAATAAGTATACAAAGAACTAATACATCAAGACAAGGTGACAGACGGCCAGGTTCTTTTTCAAGGGAACATTTACTCTTACAAGCAACCATGAAAAAGATTAGAAGTGTTTTGTTTTGTTTTGTTTTGGTGGTACTGGGGATGGAACCCAGGGGCCTTCTATCTCCGGGTTACACTCCCAGACCTTTTTTTTAAAATTTGGAAACAGGGTCTCTTAAGCCAGCTGAGGCTGGCTTTGAACCTGCGCAATCCTCCTGTCTCAGCCTCCCAAGCGCGGGGATTACAAGCGTGCACCACCACGCCCATCTAGATCAGAAGCTTATTATTAACTGCTAATATAATATCAAAATAATATCCTATGCTAAGCATTATACTCTCTGATTAATATACATCACTTTTTTTTTAATCAATAGACATTACTAAGGAGAGGAACATTTCATACTTTCCCATGTCCCAAGGCTGTGCTTGGGTACCCATGTCCCAAGGCCGTGCTTGGGTACCCATGTCCCAAGGCCGTGCTTGGGTACCCATCTATTCTGCTGCTGTCCACGTACCCACTGTACAACCAAAGGGGGTAGGGTTACAGGTGGGGGGGTGTTGGTAGCCACTCTACCATAGCCTACCTCTGAGTAAATATGCTGGCTTTTTAGAATTCATGACAGTGGGAACAACTTGTCTTGGCTCTGTTTTAGGTGTATTGTTAATATTGCTTGGGAAAAACCTGGGGAGGATCGGTTGCCTTTAAGGCTTGTTCTGCTTGTTATTGTCTGAGTCTTTATAGAATTCTTACTAGACAGGTTATTTGGAAATTTAGGTGCAACTCAGACATAAATGTTACAGTTTCAGGGAGTAAATCTTGAATTATTTTAAACAATTTGAAGCCATTAATAACATAAGTCTCAGGTATCTTTTTGGTAACAAAGCCAATTCCAAAAAATCCCCAAATCCCCATGCCTAATATTATTTCCCAGAAGGAGATGCCGCGCGCCTGTTCCAGGGAATGTCTGCCGTGCAGCGTTCGTGCTAAAACGAGCCTTGCTCGGTTTTAGACTGGGAAGAAGGCGCAGCAAAGTTGTTTATATATCTTTTTAGAACAAGGCCCCAAGTGATTTCTTGTTATTGAGCAATTCTCCATTATTATTAATAATATTAAGTTAGTAAGAAAGAGGGAACGGAGACAGTCAGGCACTAATAGTCAAATATTGACTGTACGTTGAGGCTTTTGAGGGAAACAGGAGGTAGATTGACAAAAAGACAATAGGCCTGGGGGTGTGTGGCTCAGTGTTAGAGCACTTGCCTAACCGTGCTAGGCCCTGGGTGCAATTCCCAGTCTACACTAACACACACACACACACACACACACACACACACACACACGAGGACATGCTTTCTGTATGAGCAGGAGTAGCAGGGTGGTTTGCGAAAAGATGGGGATGAAGGTTGGGCTGAAAAGGACAGCAGAGCTGGCACGTTCCAGGCAGTCCTGAGTGGAGCTGGGCTTGCGCACTTTGCATTGACAGGACCACGTGGCCTTCCCTCCTGCTCAGCACCTGAGCAAGGTCTTAGGTCCCGGCAGCGTTGTCTTTTCTCATGACATGGCCACCTCCTGCTTTGATCTGAGGAGTGAAGGGCAGCCGTTTTTCCTTAATGTTGTGCCAAATTGTCTCATAGATTCTTTCTTTTAAGCCATAAACTTAAACTTGCATGCCTGTAATCCCAGGAATTGGGAGATGAGACAGCCACAGCAACTCTCAGTCAGCCACAGCAACTTAGGGAGGCCCTCTGCAACTTAGTGAGGGCGTGTTTATATGAAAAATAAAATAGGGCTGGGGGTGTAGCTTGGAGGTAGAATGCCCATGGTTTCAATCCCCAGGACCCAAAAGCAAACAACAACAACAAAAAAAAAAAACTTGGCAAGTTCTGTGTCATACACTGGAGAAGTCCCAAGATTGGAGTCAGGCAAGCTGGGTATAGGGGAAATAAAAGGCCTCTTATGTTGCACTGAGCCTCAGCCCCCTCAGCAACTAGGGGGTGGGCTTTCTGATCCCCATTTTAGGACAAGAAAACTGGTCCTCAGAAAAGTTAACTGGCTCAGTCTAAGTCTTACGGCTACTAAGGCTGCTCCAAGGACTCGGGCCTGGGGCTATGGCATCCTGAAGCCCTGCTGCCTTCTCCTCTCTGCCGAGTGCCCTGGGGCTCCTGTGAGTTGCTGGAAAGAATTTGAAGCAGGCAGTTTTTGGTTCTTAAACTTGGTACATTTCTCCTCAGCCCCTTTCAGCCCATTCTTGATTTACCATTCCCTTCTTTCCCTAGAAGAGGAAGCGCCTACCTCTTTGACAATACGGGGCTTTCAAAAGGCTAGTGTGAGAGGAATTGGTTGGAAAGCTGCAGATGGCTATAGCTGTTTGACCTGAATGCAGTGGCACTTAGCGGTGGTGGATCTCTGTCCAAAGAGGCTCTAGCAGTGCCTGGGAGAGCTGGGGGAAATGCTTCACGCACCATCCCTGCGGGACTTTAGTAGGAGTGTTTTTTTATTGAATTATAATAGACTTCATTTTACCTGAGCTATAGCCACTACCTGCTGTCATCTTTTCCAGTTCTATCAATCATCACTAGGAGCCTGTACTTATGTGGTGATAAACTCCGTAGGTCAGACTTCTTTGTTAGCCTGGTCAGGTGGCAGGGGAAATACCCTTTCTCCCAGGGGAAATAGTCTGTAATGTAATTGTAAGAGTACTTACTGCTACCAGGGGTGGTGCTGCACACCTGTAATCCTAGTACTGAGGCAGGATTGTAGGTTCAAGGTCAGCCTCACCAACTTAGTGAGACCCTATTTCTTTTTTTTTTTTTTTTTTTTTGGTACTCAGGGGATGGAACCCAGGGGCACTCAACCTCCAAGCTAGCCCTTTTTTTTTTTAATTCTTTATTTTGGTACAGGGTCTCAGTGAGTTGCAAAGAGCCTCACTAAGTAGCTGCGGCTGGCCACGAACCATGATCCTCCTGTCTCAACCTCCCAAATGCTGGGATTACAAGTGTTTGCTAGCTAGTGAGACCCTATTTCAAAATAGAAAATAGACAATGCATCACCAGGCATGGTGGTACATTCATGTAATCCTAGTACTTGGGAGGCTGAGACAAGGAGGATCACAGGTTCGCAGCCAGCTACAGCTACTTAGTGAGGCCTTCTGCAACTTAGTGAGACCCTATTTCAAAATTAAGAGAAAAAAAGTGCTGGAGGTATAGCTTAGAGGTAGAATACCCCTGGGTTAAATCCCCATAACCACCAAGAAAAAAATATATATAGTACTCCCTCCCTGCTAGCAAAAGGGCCTGTTTGCTTCCTACCTACAAGCTTATAAGAGGGAAAGCTAGTGGGGAATTTGCAGAAGGCGGCACTCTGCCAGCCTAGTCTTCTGGGAAGCCTGTGGCCAGCTGGAAGACCAGCCTTAGCCCAGCCTTCTCTGGTTGGGCCTGAGTTAGACCTCAGGAGTTCCTTCTTTTCCCTCCCTGGGCCTCTGGAATTTATGGAGTTTCCCCAGGCCTGGTGAGGCTGGAGGCAGGAAAAGGGGCAGGCCCTGCAACTACTGACCTTGGGGGCTGCTGTTCAGGGGTGTTTCCTGCAGGCAGGCTGGGAGGGGCTGAGGGTGTCCTGCCTGCAAAGCCCTTTCTAGAGGAACAGACAAGCCAAAGTTGGGGGCCTCCAATTTTCTCTCACCTCTTGCGAGGAGTTGCCCTCTCTGACTTCTTGCCACAGCTAGGAAGAGGCCGCTGGCCCCTTTTACGATTTGTCAGAAACTCCTTCATGCCGAAGGGCATTGTAATTGCACATCTTCTTACTCCCTTCTTGGGGAGAGAAATGCTTTTCTACAAAATGGCTTTCTGGTCATGGTCAGCAGGTGAAGGGATTTTAATTTGACCTAGAACAGGTAGAACTGCAGGACTGTTCCTTTCAAAGGATGTCAAAGTCTGACCCCAAAACAGACAAGGTTTCCTAAGGATGCCTTTCTGGAAGTGGTTCCGAAAGCTGGGCTCCTGGACGGGCCCAGTATCCTCCTTTACTTTGAAATCATTCTGTTCCTGCCTGGGAGAGCTCAGAGTTTGAGCTGGAAGTTCATAGAGTACAGCTTCCCTCTCCTCTCCCTTCAGGTGCTCCTGGACCTTCCCCCTCTAGGCAGGCATTCCTGGCCTCCTGCCCAGCTCACTCTCCAGGCTGCAAGCTGGGGGCAAGGAGGGCCTGGCCACATAAGAAATGCATAGGGAGCAGGCCCTGGTCTTTTCTTATAAGGGTGATGATTGTAGTTAAATGGCCCACCATAAATGATAGGACAGGAAGGCTTTGTAAACCTCCTTAAAAATATGAGGCTTTTTCATTTTACCCAAAGAAACATTAACTGATGCAAATTAGAGACTGCCTGGATCAATAAAGTGAGGAAAGAAAGACAAAAACCAAAACTCATTCTAGCCACAGAAGTAAGCTGCTTCCTATTTTTGCCTAATTGCCATAAATTAGGACAATGACTATGTATATAAATGTATTGGGAATTGATTGATCTTCTCTCTTGCTGCCCCAGCACCCCTTCCCAATTCCCCCCTCTTCTCATGTGCACTTACCCTCCACATCTAGGTTGCCAACCTCTTTCTCTCCAGCCCTCACCTCTCACTCAAGCTCCAAAGATGACCAACCATCAGGTTGCCTGATGGGCCTCTCTATGTAGTGGCCCTCAACCTCAACAAACCCCAAACAGGCTCACATCCTCACCTGCCCCGTGTTTTCTTTTCTTTTTTTCTTTTTTTTATAAGAAAAAATAAATTTATTTCTCCATTTTTTAGAGACTAAAAATTTTACAAAATACGCTATTACAGAATTTAAAAGTATATATGAAACGTATGTATGCAAAGCCAGGCATGGTGGCACATACCTAAAGTCCCAGTACTGAAATTTTAGGAGATAGGCTGATCGCAGGTACAAGGCCATTCTCAGCAATTCAGTTAGCTTTTGATTTTTACTGCAATGGCTTTTATTGTTTTTCTAAATATCTCCAGTTTGCTTCTGTTAAATTGTTGGCTTTTAAAATTGTTTGATCAAGCCAGGCATGGTGGCACACACTAGTAATCCCAGCATTCGGGAGGCTGAGACTGGAGGATCGCGGTTCACAGACAGCCTCAGCTACTTAGTGAGGCCCTCCGCAACTCAGTGAAACCCTATTTCTTTCTTTTTTTTTTAATTTATTAATTTATTTTTTTTATTTTTAATTGGTGCACTGTATTCATACATCATAGTGGGATACATACTTTTGTAGACATACATGCACACATTGCCCAGTCAGCCCCCACCCGATCCCCACCCCATTCTCTCCCTATCCCTCCCTCCCATGCTTGGCTTAGTGATTGACATCTAGTATTATAGCAATTTATCAAAAATTAAAAATGATAATCTCACATAACAGTTTCATTTGTCTGATACCAAGCTTTTGATGACTTAAAGATAACATTTCAATATTTCTTTTTGCTTTCTTTCTTACCAGAGAATCTATTTTTTCTATTTTTTAGGTGAAACTATCATATATTTATATATTTATTTTCAGAAAAAAAATCTATCCTAATATGGAATATGGACTCTAGGTACCCACAACGATCTTGAAAAAGAACAAAGCTAGAAGATGTATATTTTCTGATTTCAAACCATATAAAGCTACAATAATTGAAACAGTGTAGTACTATTGTAAAGGCAGATATATAAACCATTGGAGTTAAATAAAAGCCTAGAGCTAAATTCTTCCCTATATTGTCAAGTTATATTTGACAAGGTTTCCACGAACATTTGGTGGTGGGAATAATAATCTTTTAACTAAATATTGTTGAAAAATAATAATTACATGGAAAAGAATAAAATTGGACCCTTACCTAATCCCATATACAAATATTAACTCAAAATAGATAAAAGACCTAAATATAAATCTTAAGACTATAAACTTTTAGGAGAAAATCTGGGTCATTAAACCTCACAACATTGAAATTGGCAGTGATTTCTTGGTTATGATTTCAATGGCACAGGCAACAGAAGAGTATACAAACTCCCTAAAAAATAAAAAACATATTGTATATCCAAAGACAATGTAAACAGAGTTAACAGTTACTAATAGAATGGGATAAAATATTTCCAAATGCTATATCTGAAGGTATATTAATATTCCAATTAGAAATCCTAAAAATTAACAACAATAAAGGCAAACAATATGGGCCCATTTTAAGAGAGCTAACCTAAGAATAATTGGAATAGAGGAGGGAAAAGAAAGTGAAACCAAAGGGATCAACAATCTCTTCAAGGAAGTAATAGCAGAAAATTTTCCAGACATAGAGCAAGAGGTTGATACGCAGGTCCAGGAAACGTATAGAACTCCCTTTAGACAGGATCGGAGAAGAGGATCCCCATGCCACATAATTGTCAAAATACCAATGTGGAAGCCAAGCAGAGAATCTTAAAGGCAACAAAAACAAAGGGCCAAGTGACATTCAGAGGCAAACCAATTAGAATCACTCCAGACTTCCCAAACCAAGTCATGAGAGCCAGAAGGGCTTGGAGTAACATATTCCAAACTCTGAAAGAAAACAACTTCCAGCCAAAAATTTCCTACCCAGCAAAACTTTCTATCAAATTAGATGGAGAAATAAGAAGCTTCCATGACAAACAGAAACTGAAGGAATTTATGTCTTCAAAACCAGCACTAGAGAAAATACTCAAAGAGATTAACTACAAAGAAGAAATAGGTAACACACATCAGAACTAGAGAAACCCTATTTCAAAATAAAGAATATAAAATTGCTGCCCCTTGTTTCCTGTCTCCATGTATGGTGAGGCATCCACTTAACACCTAAGCTTGAAACTTACAGTGACACAACTCTCCCCTTTCCCTCGAACCCACATGAACAGATCTCATATCACAAGAATGCCTCGGGTCCATCCCATCCACTCCATCCCCACTGCTCTACCAGACAGCGTCTTAGCTGAATGAGCACCCAGGTCCAGGGGCTCCCAGGCAACTCAGAGCTCGTGGTCCTTCAGGTCTGAGCTTTCTGCCTTTCCCAAGTAGTACCCTCAGTAGGGTTCCTGCCACTCAGGTTCAAGGTCAAGGTTACAGGGTCATAAAGCTATGGAAAATTGACCCCCAATGGACAAGGCCACCCACTGCAGCCCTAAGGTCATTTATAAGCCTTCACCTATTCTCAGTGAGTGTTCGACCCTTTGCATTGTAAGGACTAAAGTGCTGATCCCTTTGAAAAAGTGGGGGCTAACAAAAAATAAGAAATGTGCAGATTTACCCTATTTGTTTAATCTACAACAGTTGGAAGACTCTAATACCTACTGTAGCTTCCTTGGGTATCTGCTGGCTACTCCTATATTTGAAGTGAGGTTTATTGAGCTTTCCCTATTTAACTTCAGACCTAGATCTAATCAGAATCAGAAAGTTGAACCAAGACAGATGTTTCTATTGGCCACATGAGTTAGTCATTTGCGTCTCTTTTTTTTTTTTTTTTTTTTTCAGGTCTGGGGATGGAACCCAGGGGCATTCGACCTCCGAGGTACACCCCCTGCCCTGTTTTTTTGTTTTTTTTTTTTATTCTTTATTTTGAAACAGGGTCTCACTAAGTTGCGGAGGGCCTCACTAAGTAGCTGAGGTTGTCCGTGAACCGCGATCCTCCAGTCTCAGCCTCCCAAGTACTGGGATTACAAGCTTGCTCCACCATGCCCGGCTTTCTGAGTATCTCTTGATGACATCCAGTTCTCTGAACCTCTGCCCAAACCAGAACCATCCCTCCTCAAACATGTTAAGTAGAATGTAGACTATATAAGATACATAGTACAGTTGGCCCTCTGTATGTGTGGGTTCCTCCACTCAGATTCAACTAACTCAGGTCGAAAATATTTAGAAAGACGGGCATGGTGGCGCACACTTGTAATCCGCGTGCTTGGGAGGCGGAGACAGGAGGATCGTGCAGGTTTGAAGTAAGCCTTGCTGGCGTAAGAGACTCTGTTTCTGGGAGTGTAGCCCGGAGGTAGAAGTGTTTCCAGGAACCCCAGTACCACCAAAAAATATATATTTAGAAAGGAAATTTCCAGAAATGTCTAAAAAACAAAACTTGAATTTGCAGTGTACTGTGCTGAACCACACAAATGATCTGGTGAGTAGGCATTGCATTAGGTATTATAAGTAATCTAGTGAGCATTAAAAGTATACAGGTGATTATGGGTAAGTTATGTGCAAATGTTATGCCATTTTATGTATTTATTTATTTATTTATTTATTTATTTATTTTGGTGGTACTGGGGTTCCTGGAAGCCCTTCTACCTCTGGGCCACATTCCCAGACCTATTTTATATTTTATATTTTTTGAAACAGGGTCTCTTAAACCAGCTGGCTACGAACCTGCGCAATCTTCCTGTCTCCTCCTCCCAAGTGCGGGGATTACAAGCGTGTGCCACTATGCCCGGCCGATGTTATGCCATTTTATATAAGAGACTTTAGCATCTGTGCATTTTGGTCTCGCCTAAAAGGCCTGAAATCAGTCCCTCACAATGCCAAAGAATGACTGTCATTATATTTTAAGAGTTTGTCTTCCATTCTGTTTGGTAACCAAAATTTCTCAATATTAGGCATAGTTAACACAGAATATCACAGTGTACCACCACCCTACATATTTTTGTTTCCTTATTTTTTCATTCTTTCAAGGCAAGAACCTTGTTTTATTCATCTTTGGGTCTAGCATTCTGCTCAGCCAAAATGTATTAGGTTGATAATTTTCTTTATCTACCCAATAAATTTTGGATAAACTATTTTCTCTTAATAATTAATAATATTTATCCCTTTTCTTTTCTTACAGAATGAAGATATTCAAATGTTGTCTTAAACATATTCTACACCATAAAGTTTTCATCCTGTTTTTAACCTTATGGCTATTCTCCTTACTAAAGCTTCTAAACGTAACCAGACTCCTCTTCCCTCAGAGAGGCATTTACTTGGTTGAGTACTCCTTAAGTACTTCACCTTTTGTAAGAAACAGATATGCCCATGTTAAGGATGAAATCAGGTATGAAGTCAACTGTTCTGCTATCTATGAACAGGAGCCCTTGGAGATCGGCAAGAGTCTGGAAATACGAAGGCAAAATATCATTGACTTGGAGGATGAGGACGTTGTGACCATGACTAGTAATTGTGACATCTATCAGACTCTGAGACGCTACCATGAAAAGCTTGTTTCAAGGGAGGAGAAAGGTTTCCCAGTGGCCTATTCATTGGTTGTCCACAAAGATGCAATTATGGTTGAAAGACTTATCCATGCTATATACAACCAGCACAATATTTACTGCATCCATTATGACCTTAAGTCACCTGATACCTTCAAGGTTGCCATGAACAATTTAGCTAAGTGCTTCTCCAATATTTTCATTGCTTCCAAATTAGAGGCTGTGGAATATGCGCACATTTCCAGACTCCAAGCTGATTTAAATTGCTTATCAGACCTTCTCAAGTCTTCAGTTCAGTGGAAATATGTCATCAACTTGTGTGGGCAAGATTTCCCCCTGAAGTCAAATTTTGAATTAGTGTCAGAGTTGAAGAAACTTAATGGAGCAAATATGTTAGAGTCGGTGAAACCCACTAACAGTAAAATGGAAAGATTCACATATCACCACGAGCTAAGACAGGTGCCTTATGACTACATGAAGCTACCAATGAGGACAAACGTCTCCAAGGAAGCACCCCCTCATAACATTGAGATATTTGTCGGCAGTGCCTATTTTGTTTTAAGTCAAGCATTTGTTAAATATATTTTCAACAACTCCCTCATTGAAGACTTTTTTGCCTGGTCTAAAGATACATATTCTCCTGATGAGCACTTTTGGGCTACCTTAATTCGGGTACCAGGAATACCGGGGGAGATATCGAGATCAGCCCATGATGTTTCCGACCTACAGAGTAAGACTCGCCTGGTGAAATGGAATTATTACGAAGGCTTTTTGTACCCAAGCTGTACTGGCTCTCACCTTCGAAGTGTGTGTATTTATGGAGCTGCAGAATTAAGGTGGCTTATCAAAGATGGACATTGGTTTGCTAATAAATTTGACTCTAAGGTAGACCCTGTCTTGATCAAATGCTTGGCAGAAAAACTTGAAGAACAACAGAGAGAATGGATCACATTGTCTTCAGAAAAGTTATTTATGGATAAAAATCCCACAATTGTATCATTATAGTGAAATCATGATGGAAGTAAGAACGTCTGATACATAGAGCTAATATGGAATTGTATACTATACCATACCCAATAACATTTGAACTTAATCTTCTCAGAGTTTGAAAGTTGTCTAAAATCCCATGCACTAAGTCATCTAAACTTTCATGTGAACCTGTAGAGCTTTTTTTTTTTTTAATGTTTGCTTACAGTCTCACTGACCTAAATCAGAGAGCTTAAGCACTCATCCAGTCATCAAATATTTAACTAACTGTGCATCAGGCACTTTTTAGAAAACATGAAGGAATTAAATCCAAGTTGTAATCAGTTGCACAGTGTCCTTGGGAAGCGATGGCTTACCCTCGTCCCAGGGCAACCTCAGCATCTTCATATTCTCCACATAACAATGAAGAGTCTCCTGAAGAAATGTCTGGAGTATGTGGGAATCATACAGATCACCCACTTCAAAGCAGAGTAGATGTACGGTGACCAGAACTTTGCTTGTCCCTTAGTCGGCTCCTTAGATGTTTCTTAAACATTAGGATATTAGGAGAGACTCCACTACCTCAGGGAAGCTCGGAATTGTCCGATTGCCTGCTTGCCAAAGCATAATTTACCTTCTGGTGCCTCACTTGTTCAGTTCAGGCTGAGGGGACTCTGTTGGTGTGGCATGTCAAGCGTCCAGATGTCAGGGAAGGTGGCAGGGGAATGGGATGGAGCCAGTGCCTGAAGAAAATCAAAGGGGTCTATCCCACTTCTACATCATGTTACACAATGGTGCCATGAATAACTTTCTTTGTAATTCACCTGTTTCTTTAAAACACATTTACTGATGGAAAATAGGAACTGATTAACAGTTCAAGTATCACACCAGAACATTAAACCCGAGTCTTCCATTTCATAGGTTATCATTATAGGTAAGCTTCTTTACAATGGAGTACTTTCAATGGGATGAATACAGTTTTGTTTTGTGGAGCTATCAAGCCACTAATTTTTTTTAAAAGATCATATGGAATATGACAGCCTTCTAGAATGATCATATGGTCATTTAAATTCCACACCCCCCCTCCCACCACCTCCGGCAACTGTTGAAGTGGAATCCAAACTTAAAATGAGAAAAGCTCTAAGTTCATTGTGGTTTTCTTCTCAACTCAGATCCAAAGAGAAAAAGCTAATTGTCCAAAGGACACAGCAAATATATTTATTAATGCTATTTTGTGGAAACCCACACCTCAAAGAACATACACACATACTGCTGGAGCAAGGTCGGTTTTCACCATCTCTGGGGAGATTCTGCAGCTCCTGCAAAACCTTCTCCCGTCTTGATGTCAGCCTCAGTAACTCAAGATGTGATCATCAAGGCCCAAGAAACTATGTAGAAGATTGGAATATTTAATTATATTTTTAATTTCTGTTTTCTACATGTGAAATGAACTCTGCTTATTGAAAAGTTCATAATACTAACTGTCACATGGTGCCACTTATTTTTTATCTTTACCTCATTTTCCCACCTCTTTTTTATTGGTATCCTGTTTAAATTACTTCATTATGCAGAAAACAACTGTTACCAAGCCTAGTCCTAAAAATCAGTCACTGTTGCAGAGAGTTAAGTTCTGCAAAGGGTGTGTGCCAACTGGCGATTGTGTTTGGCCCTGGACAAGCAAAGTCACTCAGACCTCTGTGAGGCTCAGTTATTCTGGGCTTTGCAGTGACACTTGCCTGTGCGTCCTGGCTTCCTCCCAGTGTGTGTGTGTGTGTGTGTGTGTGTGTGTGTGTGTGTGTGTGTGTGTTTGTGTGTATCAACTGACATGGTATTTGAACTGGTTTGAAAATAGAGACAAATTTTGAAATATCAGAGAGTAGTAATAGTATAAAGCAAGCATAGATCCAATCCCACTATGAAGCTTAAAACATTTATCTTTTTGAAAAAAAAAAAAAAAACAACTTTGACATATAAAAATAGGCCACAGTGCAGAGAACACTCTGGTCACCAAGTCCAGGTCTGAGAAAAGCCCTGTCACCATGTTTAGGGTGTCTTATGAAGCCAGTGGTATGAGGTGGTTGATTCTGTGGTTTAGACTGGGGTTGGGGGTAGAAATGCTTTTCCTGCTTTTGGGGATTAAATATATGATTTGCTGTTGAAGTCATAATTCTTCTGCCTTTGGTCATCAAAATAGATGTAAATGCTGACAAATAAATATCAACCTCCTGGGCCAATGTCTCACCTCCTAGTGAGAAATGATTCTGTTCCCTGTTTATTGGGAATGTCCCTAGTTGCACATCATTCTACTGCTAATGCTACATTCCAAAGGAACATGGAAGGGTGGAGAGGATGAAGAGGCGGCAGTGCCTTCCTTCCCCTGCTGACACATTCCTCTGGACAGGATCCCTAACACTTCAGGGAGCTTCTTGAGTTGCACTCTTCTGCCTTGGGAATGCTGCAGGTTCCCTGGATGCCTTTAAGCCGGATTCTTCCCTGAAACCTTTCGGTGGGAGTCCCTCCCTGCAGTTTGTGTTTGACGATTATTCTTTGTACAGTATTTATTAATTCTAGTTGCTAAGTTACTTAGAGATAAGACCAGGACCTTGAGTTTCTAAATTATATGTGGGTTTTAGATAACATTAATAATAAAAGAGCTTCCAAAATATATCTATATTATGTGAACAATCTACTGAATATATGTATTTAAAGAAGAGTGTTGCTGCTATTTTCAATGTTTTTCTTGTTTTAAATGAAACATATATATTTAAATTTTAAGACTTCTCTTGCCTTCTAGAATGTGAAGATATAGAAGCATATATTTTGACATAGTTCATGGAAAATGGAAATAATCTGTTTTGGGGATATAAATGAATGTATCCTTATGTATATTATAATTGTTTTTGTTTTGTTAATAATGATGGAATAAGAGTTGATTTTTTAAAAATATTTTTATCAGCTGGCTCTAAGTCTCTTTGGTGTTGTTTGTCATTTTAGAAATAAATTTCCCATTATATGAGTTTCAAATAGATTGGTGTTTCATTTTTGTAGTATGCTGGTAGTAGATGTCAGTTTTCTGGTACTGTAGAATAAGATGTGCTCTAAAAATCAAACCTCTGGAATTTCTGAGCTTTCCATTCTCTAGTTCCCCACAAAGATTCTTTCAATTTATGACATATTTGCCCAATATTTGAAGAACAGTTAATTTTGCTTCAGCATAAAATAAACACAGCATGTGTATTACACACAGAATACAGGCACAGGAACATAAATTGTTTAATTTGGCAAAGTCTCATAGAATCTTCCAGGACTTACCTGTTCTGGTCAACATTTTTTACTGCTATAATCCCCAAAGACCAACCACATAACTTAGAGGAAGGAAGATTTCTTTGCTCAGTTTTCTTGGAGATTTTAGATTCAGTCTATGTCAGGCTGAGTCTGCAGGGCTTGGGGCATGGTGGCAGGAAGTGGGGGAGAGAGAGAGGGGGGGGGGGAGGGGGAGGGGGAGAGGGAGAGGGAGAGGGAGAGGGAGAGGGAGAGGGAGAGGGAGAGGGAGAATGAGAGAGGAGAGAGAGCGCGCTAAGGCTCAGCTCTCACCTCACAGAGGCTGGGATGTGAGAGAGGGCAGAGGGAGAAGGATATATAATTCCCAAGGCGACACCCCTAGGCAACCAAGCCTGGCTTCCAACCCTGCCACCTTGTTTCTGTGAGGGCTTGTGTGTGTGGGGGAACGTCCTAAATCCAAACTATTACATTTGCTTCATTTTCCTTTGGGTTGGTTTCTCCACTAAGATTAACCATGTAGGTAAATATTCTTATTTGCTTGATTACTTTGAGGAAGTGGATGTAGGACATTTTGATTGTAAACTACTTAACCCTTCTTTGCTGTCATAGATAACAGTGGTGTGAACACCTTTGCACATATAGCTTCTCCTTTCTTTCAATTGCCATCTTAGAGTGCATTTCCAAGAGAGAAATTGCAGTCCTGAAAAGGATAGATTTTTTTTAATTGTTTGCCTTTTGCGTATGCTACAAATCACTCTCCCGAAACTGTAGAGGATACTTGGTTGATGTCAACCATGACCTTTACCTATATGAAACAAATTGTATTTATTTATTCTGATAAATGGCCATTCTAATACTAAAAGTGAGCAAAGGCCTTTGCCTAAAGCAGGGATGTAGACTTTTGTCTAAAAGATCAAAGAGAGTGTTTTAATGCATGGTTAATGAGGAGCTAGTTTGGAATAATGTCTTCCAATGTTTAACCTTAATGACTGACTCCATTCCAAGAAAAATCTAGAGGCTGCTAGTTCCTTCTAGTATCTATTCTCCCTGGCTCCCCCGGTTTTATTCTGAGCAACAATATCACCAACTGCTGGTTCCCATTCTCCCTTTCAACTATTTGTGGCAAACAATGTGCAAGCACAGGTCATTGGGCATTGCACATACATTTTGAAAGAGTCTTATCCAGTTTGCCTTCACCCACCTTCCTTTTACCTAATGCCTAGAATGTTTGTAATAGCTGAAACGTCAGCAATCGGTTAAAAACCATGAGCAGCTGGATATGGCGGCACAAGCCTGTAATCCTAGTACTGGGGAGGCTGAGGCAGGAGGATCACTAGTTCAAAGCCAGCCTCCACAACTCAGCAGGAAGGACCCTCACCAACTTACTTAGACCCTATTTCAAAATAAAAAAAATAAAAACTAGGATCAGGGATGCAGCTCAGAGGTAGAAAGCCTCTGGGTTAAATCCCCAATACCATACACTCACAACAAAAACAAACAAAGAGCTGGGTGGGTCACATGGTGGTTCCATTCCTGGTCTTTTGAGAAACCTCCATACTGATCCCATAATGGTTGTACTAGTTTGCAGTCCCACCAACAGTGCAAGTGTTCCAATTTCTCCGCATCCTCACCAGTATTTATTCCTGTTTGTATTCTGGATGATTGCCAATCTAGTGGAGTTCTGTGGACTCTCGGTGTAGTTTTGGTTTGCATTTCCCTGATTACTCATGATGTTGAACACTTATATCTCTTGTTGGCCATTTGTATCTCTTCTTTTGAGAAGTTCAACTGCCATTTTGTTTGTTTGGTTGGTTGTTTGGTTTTTGCAGTACTGGGAATTGAACCCAGGGACATTCTACATCTGAGCTACACCTGCCAGCCCTATTTTATTCTTCTTATTTTGAAATAGGGATTCACTAAATTGAGGAGACCTCACTAAATAGCTGAGGCTGGCCGCAAACCTGCAATCCTGTCTCAGCCTCGCTAGTACTGGGATTACAAGAGTGTACCACCACACCTGGGTTCTTTCTTTCTTTCTTTCTTTCTTTCTTTCTTTCTTTCTTTCTTTCTTGGTATTGGGGATATTGAACCTGGGCGCATTCTGCCACTGAGTCACACTCCAGCCCTATTTTATTTTTTAATTTTGAAATAGGCTCGCTACATTGCTTAGTCTTGCTAGTTGCTGAGTCTGGCTTTGAACCTGAGATCTTCCTATCTAAGCCTCCTAAGAACTGGGATTATAGGCATGTACCACCATGCCTGCCAATTGCCCATTTGTACTGGGTTATTAACTTTAGCTCTCTAATCTGTCCTTTGCAGGAAAATGAATGAACTAGAGAATATTATGCTAAGTGAGACCTGCCAGTCTCAGAAAGTCAAGAGCAGTGTGGTTTTTTTCGTACATAAAAGCTATAGAGAAAACAAAAGGGACTGAGATAATTGAGGAGAGAGACCAGTAGAATAAGTGGAAGGGGCTAAGGAGAAGGAAGTAGGGCAGGGAAAGGGAAGACCTGATGTAAGAAACAGCTCAAGTTATGCTCTGAAGGTATCACTACCCTTCTCATTATTATGTATGGGAGGGCAGTGGGTGGGACCTGAAAGAAATCACATCAAGGCCTGTGTGCCTGTTTGTATGTTTTTGAATCTCACTATGAAGTTTAATTATAATGCACCAAAAAAAAAGCATATATTTCCTTATCATGGAAGTTTCATGGAATGGATAGAGTAAAAACGTGACATTTGAACCATCCACAACCGCCAACTCTAGTCTTCTATTATGGAAGAAAAAAAAACTTGATCTGTACTTTAAGCTACTGTTTTCGCAGGTCTCTATTACCACTGAACCTGATACCTAACCTATACTGCGTTTTTCTAGGACAGTGGTTTCCAAACTTCAATCAGCAACAGAATCACCTGGAGCACAGAGCTCGCCTCATGACCACAGTTCCATGATCATACCTAACAAATCTTTACTATGCAACATCAAGACCATTTCAAAATTTTCCACATGTTAAGTAATTTTTGTGTCCATTGTTTTTTTCTTTTCTTTTCTTTTTCCTTTTTTCATTTGTGTGGGCATATGTAGTACTAAATATAAAACCCAGGGGTGTTCTATCTCTGAGCTATACCCCCAGCACTTTTTTTAATTCTTAATTTTGAAATAGGGTCTTGATAAGTTGCCCAGGCTGGCCTTGGACTTGTAATTCTCCTGCCTCATCTTCCTGGATAGCTGGTATTACAGAAATGTACCACCATGCCCAGCTCCACATGTGTTTAAATCAGTGTCCTGAAAGTTCTACACACTGATTTGTTTTATTTTTAAGTGTTCTTAGTCTCATTTAGCATTGTCACTTAGAAAGGATTTATATGTGTAATGAAATGGTGAATAATCCTCAGTTTTAAAAGGCAGAACAATTGGGTCCCAGCTCTTAGTGAATGTTATGTAATATGCATTGTGTTAAATAATACATATGTGTATTTATGTGATATATGCATGTTTGTGTATATATGTGTGTTTATGTGTATATATACATACATATATATTACATGTCAGTGTCAGACACTTCAGTCTGCTTCCCACGCTTCCTGCATTTACCCTTATAAGGTGGTTGTAGATGAGGAAGGACCTTAAGAAGGTCAGCTGACTTCCCCAAGGTCACCAGCTAGCAAATAGTAGAGCTGAGATTGAAGTTCAGGCCACGTGGCTCAGGGTCTAAGCTCCGAGCTGCTGCACGCTACCTGTGCTGTGTGTTCTGGTCCTGGTGGACAGTAAACTGCCAGGAAAATGCCTGCTAATATCTTACTCCACAAATGTCTCCATCAATCTAAGGTGCTATAACAAATATGTCAGTGACTTAAATTTGGCTTAAACAACATTTACTTCTCATGATTCTGGAAGCTGACAAATCCGAAATTAAACTGTGGGCAGATCTGGTGTCTGGTGACAGCTCTCTTCCTGTTTTGCAGATAACTGTCTATTTTATCCTCACATGACAGGTGGCAGAGAGCAAGGACAGCTCTTATATAAGGGTATTAGTCCCTCTCATGAGGTCATGTGACCTAATCTACCCCTGAAGGCCCTGCCTCTGAATACCATCTTATTTGGGGTTAGGGTTTTGACATATAAATTTGGTGGAGATGTGGGGTGGGGGTGGTCACAAACATTTGGCCCATAGCAACAAAGTACTGGGTTCTATAGGAAAGGATACACACAGCTTAAAGAAGTGGTAAGCCAGGGTCAAGGGACTGCCTTGCTGTGACCCAGTGGGAGTGGGCATTGGGACCAGCTGCTGCACCTCCTCTCTCCAGGCATCAGGCCCCCAGAGTCCTGCTCCTCTTCCTCCCAAGCTGGCTTGACCTGGCACTTCCTCCCCTGACTTTCTTACCCTGGATGTTCCTTTCACTTGGCCTCTTGCTTTAATTGCTTTTCTACTCAGGTCTCTTCAGCCTGTTTCAAAATCTAACTCTTAAGCCAGGCGTGTTGGTGCATACTTGTAATCCCAGTACTTGGGAGGCTGAGACAGGATCACAGGTTCGTGGCCAGATTCAGTAACTTGTGAGGCCCTCTGCAACTTAATGAGACCCTGTTTTAAAATAAAGAACAAATCAGGGCTCGGGGTGTAACTTGGAGGTAGAATGCCTCTAGGTTCAAATCCCCAGTACTGCAAAAAACAAACCAACCAAAACAAAACCTTCAGCTCTTGGTGGTTGCTCAAGTTTGGCATTTTATACTTTGGTCTGGACCCTGAAGCTCATGAATCCAGTATTAGTGTTTTAAGCCTCTTCCCCTGTCAGAAGACTTAATTATCCCCACTGAAAACATATTACCCTGGGAATCACAGCAGGCACTGCCTCTGGAGATGCTTTGGACTCTGTGTGTGTGTGTGTGTGTGTGTGTGTGTGTGTGTGTGTGTGTGTGTGGTACTGGGGATTAATCCAGGGGCATTCTATCTCTGAGCTACAACCCCAGACCTATTATACTTTGAAAGAGTCTCACTAAGTTGCTGCGACTGGCCTTGAACCTTCAATCCTCTCTTCTTAACCTCCCAAGTACTGGGATTACAAGCGTGTGCCACCACACCCAGCTAGCTTTGGACTTCTTGACTTACACCATGACATGCAAAGACGTGGCTCACAAAGCACTCCTCAGGGAGTGGTCTACTTCAGGAGGATGACCATAATGGGGGTTGCAGGAGGGTCACCTTGTCAGTACTTCCAAACTTTATTGTGCACAGATGTTACCTGGTGGATCTTGTTAAATGCAGATTCTTGATTGGGCAGGTCTGGGAGGGCCTGAGCTGCAACATTGCTAACAAGCTCCCAGCGTGCCAGGCCAGGGATCACCTATTGAGCAGAAGGATCAAGATCCCTGGTTCTCACCCCCAGCTATACATCCAAACCCACAGGGTACTCACTCTTGCTTGCTTGCTTTCATTCTTTCTTAGAATTGAACCTTAGGGCCATTCTACCTCTGAACTACATCCCCAGACTTTTTTATTTTTTATTTTGAAACAGTGCCTCGCTAGGTTGCTTAGGCTAGCCTTGAACCTGTGAGCCTCCTGTCTCAACCTTCTGGGATTATAGGTGTGTACCACCACACCAGGTTTATAGGATGCTTTCGATTAGGGTTCACTTTGATGCATGAACTTGTAGCAGCTCCCCAGAGAATTCTAATAAACAATCAAGATAGAAACTGCCATCTTGGCAGCCACAGTGAAAGCAGCCGAATGAGCTCCTGCCTGTGGAAGGTGCATGGGACCACGGGGAGCTCAAGTCCAGGCTCCCTAGTTCTTTTGCTCCTGTGTGCCCTGCTTCCTAAGGCATCTTCTTTAAGCGACAGAGAGCTGAGCAAACTGAAAATCCACAACTCTTCTTAGAGCCATCAGAAAATCAGGTCATGGGGCCAACAGCTGCTCTGAAAATTGGAAAGACCAGCAAAGACAGAGAATCATCCCTGAGCAGGGGCGGAAGCTCACATCTAGAGGTAAGAACAGTTCAGCTGAAATGGACAAACTGCTGGAGGCTCGGTGTGCTTGAGATTGAGAGGTAACGGTTCCGGGGGCCCACTTCCTGCAAGCCCCTCTCTTTTGTCTTATCTCCAGGAACTCCACCAGGTTTTTGAGGTGACAGCTGGAGAAAAACCTCCTAGTGCTTCCAGGAAAGTAGGGGCGGGGGTACGGTCTCTAGGAAATAAATCTGAAAAGAGATGTTGAGATTCAAAAACACCCTTGAGACTGTGTAAGTGTGTCATTCACACCACATCTGTGACAAGCTGTCTCGGCTGAGCACTGGGCTGGGTGTGGGGGGTGAGGAGGAGCCAGGCCGTCCTCTCCCCTCTAGGAAATGCGTCTGTGCAGGGAACCACGTCAGGGATTGAGAGCTGCAGCCCCTTCTCTCTCCTTCCGTCCACAGTACTAGAACTCTCCTTTTTAGCCACACCCACAGATTCCAGGATAAAGATTGTTTGCAAGGCAGGTGTGCTCCTGTGATGAAGTACCGGCTGCTGGGATGTGCTAGAAGTTTTATGTATAACTTTCTGAGGCATGCCCTTAAAGCACAGGAGGTCTAAGGCCTCACCCTCCCTACTTGTGCATATAACTTTCTGTGGAGAAAGAGCTATCACCAGTGTGATGAAGTTAAGAATCTTAAAATTAGAGATCATCCCAGATGAAGGGCAGCAGCTTGCCTTCTCCCCTCCTTTCTACTGACCAGAGAGCAGGTTAAATAGCTGGACTGGAGCAGACATCTTGGGAAACAAGGCAGAAGCCTCCACTGAGGACCCCATTTCCCGTTGATCTAGCGTCGCTGTGCCACCCTATATACATTACTTCGGGAAGAAATCATTTCTAACTCATTTAAGCCTTTGTTATTTTTGGACTTCTGACTCTTGTCACAGAATCTTTTGCTAATAAATATACTAACCACAATAAAGTTGTTTTCTTCTTAGGTCTCTCATAAATACTTGAAATATAAAACAACACATTGGGCAGGTTCTATTTTACTTAGAGTAAAATATAAGTTCCTTAAAATGTGTGGTCTGACCCCTGCCTCACTCTCCAATCTCATCTCATGCTGCTTTTTAAAATTATTTCTTGGCCAGGCGTGGTGGCGCATGCTTGTAATTCCCGCGCTTGGGAGGGAGAGACAGAAGGATCGCGCATGTTCGAAGCCAGCCTCGCTGGCTTAAGAGACCCTGTTTCCAAATAAAAATATAAAATAGGTCTGGGAGTGTAGCCCAGAGAAAGTTTCCATCCCCAGTACCACACACAAAAAAATTATTTCTTAAAATCCTGATAATATTTTCACCGGAGCCTCCTGTATTCTTTCATTCCGGTAACACTTTGTGAGGACCTTTGGTATGCTAGGCACTGGGCACACGGCAGAAAATTCAGCCACAAAAACTACCCTTCAAGCTAGCTTTTTCTGTGCCTCTTAAGAGTCCATTCATTCTCTAACTCAGAGCCTTTGCCCCTTTTGTTCCTTCTGTATAGGGCAGACTGTCCAACTTTAATGTGCACAGATGTTACCTGTGGATCTTGTTAAATGCAGATTCTGACTGAGCAGGGCTGAGAGGGGCTGAGCCACAGCACTGACAACAAGCTTCCAGCCTGCCAGGCCAGGGACCATCCTTTCCTCTTGTAAGGATACCAACTGGTGGGGTTAGGGCCGGTCATAAACCCAGGATGATCTCATCTTGAGCACCTTAGCTTGATTACATCTGCAAATAAAGACTTCACAAAGTCTGAACATCCTGGAGCAAAATCTGACCCTCCCACCACACCCTGTTTGAACTCCTGATCCATGGGATCCTTTTAGCGTAATGCAATGGTATTGTTTTATGCTATTGAATTTAGGATGGTTTATTATGGAACAATAGATACCTGTAAATTCCTATTCATCTTCTAAGTCCCAGTTCAAATAATGTCTTCATAAAGGTCTCCTTAGATACTGCCTCTGTGGTTTAAATTATATTCCTGCTCTTTGCTTTTCCTTTACGGTACTTAACACTATTGTAGTTATATGGGCCATTTGGTGTTTTGTTTAGTCTTTTTAAATATCAGTCTCTCCCACTGGACTTAAATGTCATGAGGACAGGGACAAGAGTTGGGTTCATTCAGTACCATGTCCTGTGTGTGACAGATATATGGTAAATGCCCAGTCAAGATTTGCTGAGCCAGACATGATGGCTCAGCAAATTACACTTGTAATCCCAATACTTGGGAGGCTGAGACAGGAGGATCCGGTTTCAAGGACAGCCTCAGCTATTTAGTGAGGCCCTCTGCAACTTAGGGAGACTCTTTCGAAATAAAGAATAAAATTGGGCTGGGGATGTAGATCAGAGGTAATATGCCCCTGGGTTTAATCCCCAGTACTGAAAAAAAATAAAAAAGATCTGCTGAGAGTCAGGCTCAGTGATGCATACCTGCAATTTCAGTACTTGAGAGGCTGAGACAGGAGGATTGCAGGGTCCAGGCCAGTTTCAGCAATTTAGTGAGGCCCTCAGGAACTTAGTAAGACCTTGTTTAAAAATACAAAAACAAAATGAAAGGGACTGGGGATGTAGCTCAGAGGTACAATGCCTCTGGGTTCAATCCCCAGTAGCCAGTACATACACACACACACAAAAAAAAATTCTGCCAAATAAAATGCTAGGCTTTCTTGGCTGAATCTACGACGTTTCCTCGTCATATGAATTGAGGCAGCTACTGGAAAACTTTGCTTGTTTTGCCATATCAGCTCTCAGCAGATTAAACAAGCTAGAATGCAACAAGTGGGAAACAAAATTAAAAAATACGTAGGTCCAGAAAATGAACCTCAACTTGTCCTTGTACACAAATAAGCGACAACCTCATGAAACCTGCCTTCAAATGGAAACTTAATGACAAATCTAAACGAATAGGCTCTCCTTGACATCTTGGCCAGGGTGCATGGTTCTGCTGTTATTGACTTATTTTTTTGTAAAGGTGACAAAAATAGGATTAATTTATTTGGATTTAATTTAATTTAATTTATTTATTTAATTAAATTTATTTAATTAAATTATTTATTTAATTTAATTTAATTGGATTAAAAGGTAAAGCATATTAAATCACACCAGGATTAGTGACGTTAAATTTATAACCATTTGTACAAACTATGGGGATAGATTGAAAGAAATCACGGAGTAGGTAGAAATCTCAACAAAAGCTGAATCTGAGATTGGGTCTTACTTGTGGTGATGCTGGTCATTGTGCTGGGTGGCCTGGTCTGTGATGAGCAGAGGATTCCTGTCCATCCAGGTGCATCCAGTTCGCATGCAGTAGGAGTATGTATGTGTGTTACTGGGGATTGAGCTCAGGTGTATTCTACCTCCAAGCTGCACCCAGCCCATTTTATTTTTTGTTTGGAAACAGGGTCTTGCTAGGTTGCTGGAAGTCTTGCTAAGTTTCTGAGGCTGGTCTCCAACCTGTGATGCTCCTGCCTCGGCCCCCAAAGTACTGTGAGTACAGGCATGCACCACCATGTCCTGCCACAGTAGGAACTTAACATAAACTACAAGACCCCATTGTGATCATGTTTTGTCTTTTCTTAGATTCTGTATTTGTCCACTAGGAAACCACCAATCACAAAGAGCTGAAATTGTTTCCATTTCTCCAACAAACTCATATAGTTTGGATCTGAAATGTTCTTGAAAGGCCCATGTGTTAAAAGCTTCGCTTCCAGCTTGGCACTACAGGGAAATAGTAGAAACTGACAAGCAGGTCCTAGTGGGAAGTCTGTGGTCATTGGAAGCATCACGCCCTTAGAAGGATATTGGGACCCAGGACCCTCCTCTTCCTCTCTCTCTTTTTGCCTCTCACCCATGAGGTGAGCACCTTTGGTTTACACATGCTCCTTCCTCAACATTCTGCCTTGCTACCGACCATGGGCTGAAACCTCCGCATCTCTCAGCCAAAACAAACCACCTGACTTCATAAATTGATGACCTCAGATATTTTTCTACAGTCATGGAAAGCTGGCTCTGAATCATATCCTTATCTAACTTGCACACATCAGGCCAATATTTCTCCTGCTATAAATCACCTAGGCCAGGTTCTAGACAAGTAGAGACAACCCCGTGCCATCATTCAACCCGGGGAATCTTAAGTCACCTTCCAGTGTCCTGCCTTTCTCACAGAAACCCGATAAAAGCTCTAGACCCTTGTTCCCGCTCCTCGGTGGCGTGGCGTGGCGTGGCGTGGTGTGCTTCTCCTCTCGGGAACCTCAAGCAATACATTCTTCTTTCATTGGTATCAGCTTCTCCCTGTTGTCACTAAGTCACCCTGTAAATTAAAATCCTCTGAGTATATTAAGATAGGCCTGCCCGTAGGACCTTTCTGGTAACTGTTTCCTCTGTCCAGAAACTCTTCCCCCTGCATGGACTCCTACATCCACATGGTTTCCTCTCTTGCTACATTTTGGTCTCAGCTCAAATGTCCCTGTTTCCAGGAAGCCTTTCATGTCAGACCCAGCATGACACAGCAGCCTCTCCTGCTCCAAATAGTCTCTGTCTCCTTGGACCTATTTTATATTTTCTCATATCTCTCATCACCACCTGACACATCAGAAATTTATTTTGTGTGATTCACTATCTCATATAGCATACGCTTCATTAAAACAAGTTATGGAGCCAGGTGTGGTGGACCGAGACTGTGTAATCCCAATACTTGGGAGGCTGAGACAGGAGGATGACAAGTAAGAAGATAGTCTCAGGGGTGAGAGTCTCATCAACCTAGTGAGACCCTATTTCAAAATAAAAAACAGGGTTGGGAGTGTAGCTTAGAAATAGAATGCCCCTGGGTTCAATCCCCAAAACAACAATAAATAAATAATAAGATATAGATTTTGTTTTTGTTAATTACAGGGCTCTTATCACTAAATAGAATGTCTGACATTTAGGAGGTAAAAAATAAAATGAGCACCTGCCTCATTAAAAAGCACATAGATGGTCTGAGTCTCCTTTATATTCATAACTCATTGGGCCTAGAGGTTCATGGGAAGCCAGTCCTTTGGATCAATACAACATGAATTTCTAAAAAGGAGTAAGTGGTTCAGAAACATATCCTGGACAATCCAAGGATAATTCCAGGCAAGAAGGTTTGTGCAATCAATCTTGAGGGCTCCAGGGGGTTAATAAAAAGTGAGTAATTACCATTCTTGAATTAGCTGGTCATCTGCCATCTCTGAGCGTTTGTCTAGTGTTGGGTTCAGGGCTCTCTGATAATGTGGGAGGCAGCAATGACTACAAAAGTGAATCTGTCACTGAGAAACAGCACATGTCCTTTTTCTAGAAAGGACAGTACATGTCCTTTTTCTAGATTGGAGGTTGAACCCAGAGGCATCCTAACTCTGAGCAACATTATTATCTTTTTAAATTTTGAAACAGAGTCTAAGTTGCTAACACTGGCCTGGAACCTGGTTTAGCTTTCCAGGTACTGGAATTACAGGTATGTACTGCCGGTAACTGTCTACCATATGCCTGTTTGTGAAATCAAAAGTAGAATTTGGGAAGTAGTTTAGCAAGTGCTGGCCCAGTCACCCTCCCGTGAGCTCAGGGCGAGTTCCCTGTGGATGGAGCCCTTGGTATCTCTCTGCCAGGCCAGGCCGCCATTTGCAGCCCAGATGCACACAGCGCATGCCTGGTACTGATGGCCATTTCCTACCAGTGATGCTAAGTGCTGCCAACACTTTTCAAAGGAAAACTAAACACCACTAGGTACTTGTCAAAATGGATCTCCAGATGATGTGCCTGTTATCCAAGGTGAAGGCGATGTGGTGATGATACTGAAAATACAGACTTAGGAAGGTGACGAGGAAGGCAGAGAGAGGGATTTCTTCTGAGGATACAGAACTTACATTCATCATTGGGTATGCACGTTGTCTCTATGACAATAACTTCTACAAATAACTCGTGTGTGTGCGTGTGTGTGTGTGTGTGTGTGTGTGTGTGTGAATCCTGGGAATTGAACCCAGGGACATTCTATTTTCTTTTCTTTTTTTTTTTTTTTTGGTGGTACTGGGGTTCCTGGAAGCCCTTCTTCCTCCGGGCTACACTCCCAGACCTATTTTTTTATATTTTTGAAACAGGGTCTCTTACGCCAGCACGGCTGGCTTCGAACCTGCGCGATCCTCCTGTCTCCGCCTCCCAAGCGCGGGAATTATAAGCGTGCGCCACAACGCCCGGCGGGACATTCTATTTTCAAGCTACACCTGTAGGCTTAATTTTTTTTCTTTATTTTATCTAAGTTGCAGAGGGCCTCATCAAGTAGCTATCTGCAAATCTGCAATCCTCTTGTCTCAGCCTCCCAAGTATTGGGATCACAAGCATGCACCACCACACCCAGCCACAAATAACTTTCCATAAGGGTTATTTGGAAGCTTTCAGACATTTTCCTTTACCTAAGCCAGATGTTATTACTTAGAAATAAAAGTAGATTGAGTTTTGTCTTGTTTTAGAATTTAAAGACATAAAAGCTTGTTAAACTGAGCCAGGCATGTAATGAATGCTTGTAATCCTGGTACTTGGGAGACTGAGACAGGAGGATCACAGGTTCGCAACAAGCCTCAACTACTTAGCAAGGCCCTCTGAAACCTAGTGAGACCCTGTTTCCAAATAAGAAACTGGGTCTTATTGGGGGTATAGCTTAAAGGTAGAATGTCTCTGAGTTCAATCCCCAGTGACAAAACAACAACAACAAAGATTATTAAACTGGGTGTGGTGGCACATACCTATAATTCTAGTGATTGGGAGGCTAAGACAGGAGTATGGAAAGTTAGAGGCCAGCCTCAGCAGGCTAGCAAGGCCCTCAGCAACTTAGTGAGACCTTGTTTCAAAATAAAAAATAAAATTAGGACTGGGAATGTAGCTCAGAGGTAGAACCAACCTGGGTTCAATTCCTAGTACCGCAAAAAAATAAATAAATGAAGATTACTGAAATGAAAAAAGTTAGAGAAAGGTGCTGCAGAGAATAAGAACCCGTCTCCAGACTGTCCAGGGGCTATAGCTTTGGCAGCCAGCACTGGGCCCCTAGGTCTCAGTGTCCAGACCAAGTTCTACGGAGCACTTTCGCAGCCGTCACAACATACAGCCCAGGCCTGCTCCAAGTCGCCACAGTCCACAGTCCATAGTCAGTTTGTAGGTGGCCTACGATCTGAACAATGAATAGCTGGTCTTTATAGAAAAAGTTTGCTGATGTTTAGTAGCTATTGAAGGAGGAGAGTGACTTGCCAGGCTGTTGTGCTCTGATTAGAACATTTCTGAGGATTGTAAAATGTTCTTTTTCACTTTGATTTCCTCTTTATGTAGCAACCCTCTGGATGTAATTAGATTTTTTCAAGTATGTTTCACTATTAAGAAAAGGATGTGCAGACTTGCGAATACTAATTTCTAATCATCCTTGACAATTATATTTTCCATTGTACATGACTACATTGACTTCCCAGTACAGTCCCACAAATTCACACCGTGCCCTTGGGTTTTTGGGGGCTCTAGCAGCGCTTGACACTAAGCTGTCACTGGTCCAGATCTGCAGGGCTGAGACCATGCTCTGCACCCTGGCTAACCTCACAGTCAGATCACAAAAGGCCTGGGCCATCAAGCGGTTACAAGGGAATCCCCTGCGAGATGAGGAATGCCTGGTGTTTGTGAATTTAAACTTCTAATTTTTTTCCCTTTAACATTTGAAATGAACTATCAAAGCAATACATAATAAAGTTTTAAAAGATTAAGAGAGCCGGGCATGATGGCACATGCTTGTAATTCCAGCATTCGGGAGGCTGAGACCAGAGGATCACAATTCGCAGACAGCCTCAGCTACTTAGTGAGGCCCTCCGCAACTCAGTGAGACCTGGCTTCAAAACAAAAGAATAAAAAATAGGGCAGGGGGTGTAACTCGGAGGTCGAATGCCCCTAGGTTCCATCCCCAGACCCGCAAAAGAAAAGAAAAAAAGATAAAGAGAGTATGTATAGGGCTAAAAAATAAGTAGCAGTCACCTCTTAAGGCCTCCCTGACCTCTGGTTCTTACTACCCAGAAGCAATCATTTTTAACCCTTTCACTACATTTTTTTCCATATTTGCCTTCACAATTCCAAATGACATGCTAAATAAAACTCAAAATGTTTTCATATAAATGAAATAATAACAGTCATCCCTCACATCCGTAGACTGGTTCCAGGAACTCCTGTAAATTTAACAATCTGCAGAGGCTTAAGTGTTGGGATGTGTGCATACAGCACCTAAAGAGATGCAGCCTCCCTCGGCCTGAGTGGCCTGCAGGCTAAGGCAAAGCTTTAGGTAAAGTTTAAGAACTTCCACAGTAAAATGATTCAGCAGAAAAGGGGCTAAGATGGCACCTGGAGGAAGCTACAAAGGCGTGGTTTCTCCATTCATTATGGGTGGGGAGACTGAGCAGTTTTTCTCTTTTTACCTTTAAAGGAGCTTCCGCACACATGAATGGCTCATGTACTGGCCTGGGATTGGCTGTGAACTACACGCTAGTGATCTTTATCCCGATAGGCTAGGCTATTTCCCATTGGAAATTACCCTCGTGGTTTTATGCTATATATGTTGCTTGGAGAGGAATAAACGAGACCTTGCTTGACATATCTCCCGGCTCCGCGTGGTGATCGGGCTGTCAGTACTCATCATCTTTCAAGCCCCGCCACTGTCGGGCTGGATCCCGATACTTAAGTCCTTTGTATAAAATGGCATAGTATTTAAATATAATCTATATACATCCTCCTATATACTTTAACTCATCTGTAGGTTTGTAATATCAAACTTAATGTAAATGTGATATAAATAGTTATTCTGGGTTTTTTTGTATGTTTGTTTGTTTGTTTGTTTGCAGTACTGGGGACTGAACCTAGGACCACTTCACCACTGAACAATATCCCCAGCCCTTTTAATTTGGAGACGGGATCTTGCTAAGTTGTCCAGGCTGGCCTCTAACCTTTGATTTTCCTGCCTTTGCCTCCCAAGCACTGAGATGACAGGTTTACACTACCACATCCAGCTTATACTGTATTGTCTAGGAAATAATTACAAGAGAAGTCTGTTCGGTATAGGTACAATAAAAAATATCTTATATCCAGGGCTGAATAATCTACCAATGCAGAATCCATAAAGATAGAGGGCCTTCCAAACCATCCCTCAGAGTCATTCTACACTGACTGTCCTCTGGGCTTGCTGCAGAGCTACAACCCTGGAACTTCTTTACATTAATTGGATCTTTCTTTGGGATTCTCCATTTTCTAGACTGTTTTACCCTGGATTTTTAATCCTGATAGGTGGAGTACATCTCCTATTTCTTTATGAGAAAGAATATGGATAGAAGATACATTTTTGTAACCTTGTATGTTTGAAATTGTTTTTATTATACCCTTAAACTTGGTTGATAGTTTTTCTGGATATGAAATTCTAAATGAACCAGGCATGGGGGTGCATGCTTGTATTGCCAGTATGTGGGAGGCTGAGACAGGAGGATCGCAGGTTTGTGGACGCCTCAGCAACTTAGGCCCTCTGTAACTTAGGGAAACTATTTCAAAGTAATAAAAAAAAAGCAGGGCTGGGGGTGTAGTTTAGAAGTAGAATGTGTGTGGGTTCAATCTTAGAACCAAAAAAAGAAAAGAAATACAGAAATTCTAGGTGAAAACCATGTCCTCTCAGACGTTACACGCTTTGGCCCAATGTCCTCTGCCTTCCTGTGTTGCTATGCCGCTCTAATTCCTGATCCTTTTATGTTTTTGAGATCTTTTCTTTTTCTCAGGTGTTCTGAAATTTGGTCCTGACACACCTTGGTGTAGATCTATTTAAATTTTATTGGGCTAGGAAGCCAGTGGTCTTTGCAAATGTAGAGGCCCATATATACCTCAGTTTAGGAAATTTAATTTTTTTCATAATTTCTTGTCTTCTATTTTTTATATTATCCTTTTTCTAGAGATTCTTTTAATTAAAATTTGGGGTTCTCAATTAAAACTGTGGTGGCTTTGTATCTTTTGTTTTCTTTCTTCTTGTTCAGCTATACAAAAAAATTTTTTTCAATTGTAATTTTGATAACTTCTGTTGAAGTTTTTATATCTGCCAGCATATTTTTTAATGTCAAAATACTCTTATACTCTGCATTTAAGAAAGATTTCATGACATCCTGATCTTATTTCGGGGATACAGTGGCTTTTCTTTCTCAGAATTTTAACTGTAAATTGAATATTTTTCTTTTTTCCTCCATGTTTTCCTTCTAAGTTTTTCCTACTGGAAGCTCCCTCAACTAGGGAATCCATTGCTGGAAGCTTAAACTTAAGAACGAAGCAGATGTTTGCATTTCCAGTGATAAGAAAGTAAGATGAACCAGCAATACCTTCACACCACGAACAATTGCAAAACTGGAAGAAATGTAGGAAAAAATATTTTTTAATATTGGCCAAAGCACAGCAGAGAGCTATGATCCTCAGAAAAGCAGAGCAAGTATAAGGAGCCTGCTTACTGCCTGTTGGCTTTCTGCCTGTTGTTGTGCCCAGACTATATAGTTTAAGGGGAAGAAAACTAAACAGAGTTTGGAGAGGTCAAAGTGGCTAAAATTTTCAGAACAGAATATCTAAAAGGTGAGAGTTACACTAGCTCTAGAAATCTGCATTATTTCTCTCTTGAGATTTAAGCAGAAGCCCAACTCGATTATCCATATGGTGAAATTCTATAGTTGAACAAGAACAACTTCTAAGAGAGCAATGGCCAAAGCTCTGCAAGATAAGTAAGTGTCAGATATTACATATGCCTAAACCATTCAGATTCCCACCAGGCAGAGCAGAGAGGTCTCACTGAACACCTGGGGCACAGGGGAGGAAGCCCCGGAGGCCTATGCCTTCAAAGTAGAGCTAAGTCACATTAGTATAACAGATACTTTAGAACGACCTTAAAAGAGATGAAACACAAATTTGTGAGATGCAATAAAAACAACGCTTAGAGGGAAATTTACAGCTCCGAATGCACATTAGAAAAGGATAAAGACCTTAAGTCAACCTAAGTTTCCACCTGAGGAAACTAGAAAAAGTGGAGCAAATTAAATCCAAATTAAGAAGAAATAAGAACTGGAGCAAAAATGAAACTGAAAACAAGAAATCAATAGAGAAGATTAATGAAACCAAAGGCTGGTTCTTAGAAAAGATCAATAAAGCTGATAAGCCTCTGGTTAAGCAAAAGTAAGAAAGCACAAATATTACATATCTAGTATTACAATTACCAGAAGTTAAAGAAGGAGCATCAGTGGACAATAATTGGATAAAAAGGAATCCTATAAACAACTCTAAGCTCACAAATTGAATTACCTAGATTAAGTGGACCAATTTCTTGAAAGACAGGCTACCAAAACTCAGTACTTTATTGTATTTTGATTTTCCATAAAGTCACTGATGATAACTACTGTGTGTGTGTGTGTGTGTGTGTGTGTGTGTGTGTGTGTGGTATTGGGGATAGAAACAAGGGGTTTTCTACCTCTGGGCTACACTCCGAGACCTATTTTATATTTTCTTTAAAAACAGAATCTCGGGTGTATTCATTTCGAGTCACCCCCCCCACCCCGTGCCATTTTGGCATGGGGCTGTATTTCTATTTTCTGTATTTCTATCTTTCTAATAAACTTCTTTAAATCTTCATAAAAAAAAAAACAGGGTCACACTAAGTTGATGAGAGCCTCACTAAGTAGCTGAGGCTGCCTTCAAACCTACATGATCCTCCTGTCTCAGCTTTCCAATACTAGGATTACAAGCATGTGCCACCACGCTGGCTTGTTTTGTTTTGTTTTGTAGTACTGGGGATTGATCCCAAGAGTGCTCTACCACTGAGCTATCTTACCAGCCATTTTTTTGTTTTTATTTATTTATTTTTTGTGCTACCAGGGATTGAAATCAGGGATATTCTACCTCTGAGCTACACCCTCAGCCTTATTTTATGAAACAGGGTCTTGCTAAGCTGATGAGTCACTACTTGCTGAGGCTGTCCTTGAACCTGCAATCCTCCTGTTGCAGCCTCCCAAGTACAAGGATTACAGGTGTGCATCACCACACCAGGCTCTCACCAACTCTATTTAAATCAACAAAACTTTATTTCAAGACAGGATCTCACTAAGTTGCCAGGGCTGCCCTTGAACTTGTGATCCTCCTACCTCAGCTTCTCCAGTTTTGGGGATTACCACACCTGACTTCTCTTGAGGTTTTAGCCTTAAATTTGAATAAAGGGAGAAACATAAGTGATTGCAGCCATGAATTTCACACTGCACAGTTACTAGCAGAGCGTGGAATGAGCCCCTTCCCAGGAAAGAGACCACCTGGGATCTTACTGGGGCTCTACCATTCTTGAACTCAATGGCTGGGCGACACAGCCCACTTCTCTGGGCTTTTGGTATCTGTAAAATGAAGATGTAGCCTATACAACCTCTTTGGATTTTTTTTGAGCTCTACAATTACTAAAGTTACACCAATGCTTACTCAAAGTAAACATCCTCAGAAGATTGTAGAGATATCTGCTTCTGTTGAGAAATGACTTGAAAGGGCTGGGCCAGGGCTTGCCCTGGCCACCTCCTTCATTTGACATGTCCTGAGGGTTTGGGGCACATCAATGCTTATAGAAGATTGGCAAGAATGTTGGCTCTATTTTCTCAGGTATCCCAGCCTGGGGCTAGGAAGTATGCCTTTGGGTTTTTAAGTTAGTCCTCTAGTCCTGGCAAGTATGGCCCGAGAGTTGTTTTATTTAAATCCTGAATCAAAACAAAAGATAATAATTATGTCTGGGAGAAGTACTAAAGGTTCTCGGATGTCTCCTTCATCGCTAAGGCAGGGGTTGGAATCACAAGGAATAAAAAGCAATATAAACTGATCACATGAAGATGTGCTAGACTCTGTGACATCCAGTAGATTGCAATACACTGGTCAATCACTGCATGAAACAGGCCACTTGATATGGGTTGAATCGTGCCACCCCCACACACACACAAAAAAAAAGATATGTTGAAGCCCTGCATCCCAGTGCCTCAGAGCGTGACCTTATTTGGAAATAGAGGCATTGCATATATAATTAGTTAAGACGAAGCCCTATTGGAGTAGTATGAACAGTTAATCCAATATGACTGGGGCTCTTGTAAGAAGATTTTGAGAAAATACAAGGGAAGAGCACTATGTGGAGACCAAGCTGGAGTCTGGAGTGATGCCGCTGCAAGCCACGGAATGCCAGGGATTGGTGGCCTCCCCTGAAAGCCAGGAAGAGGAGGGAGGGGTGCTGAGAGTCAGAGGGAGCACAGCCCTGCTCACACCTTGGTTCCACACTTCTAGCTTCTGGAATTCTGAAAGAATACAGTTATTTGGTCTTAAGCTTCCTAGTTTGAGAAGCTTACTTTGTTATGGCAGTCCTAGGAAACTGTTACACTTTATACCATCATAAGAAGACTCAAGTGACTGGACATGGTGGCATGTGCCTGTAATACCAATATTTGGGAATCCGAGACAGGAGGATTGCAGGTTTAAGGCCAGCCTCAGCAATTAAGTGAGATCTTCATTGTAACTCAGAGGTGGATTGTCCCTAGCTTCAATCCCCAGTACCATACTTCCCAAAAGACAGCCAAGCAAATTTGCCTTTGGCCATTGCTAGTTAGCACCTAATTAAAAAGGCAACAACACTGCAATCAAAGCGTGATATATGCATGTATGGAAATATCACAGTGAAACCATTAGCTCTACAGTTAATGTGACTGAATAATTATAATAATGAAAAGGGCTTCACGATGTTTAAGCCAGGTAAATGTCAAACATAATCAAATGATCATCAATATTTAAATCCCCAAGACAGCCAGTGAGTGAAATGGAAAACTTCATACTCTTCTCGATGAATCCCTGCCATCTTCTCATCGATATCTGAAACACTGGCCTCTGCTTCTTGGGCCTCATTGACATCGTGTCAACAAAACGATTAAGCGTTTATCAAGGTCCAAGGACTGTGATAGGCTCTAGGGACAGAGATCAATAGGTAATAACATGGTCCCACTCCTTCCCAGAGCCCTCATGCTTGTCTTTTTTCAGACATTAGACACATTATTTCAATACAAAATTAAAAGATTACAATCATCAAAGGCACAACAGAAGAGTCCAAGTGCTATTGTTGCATGGAACAGAAGACCTGACCAGCAGTCTAAATGTTATTACCTAACCCATTAAGATATATGGCTATGCTGGGGGTGGTGGCGAACGCTTGTAATCCCAGTACTTGGGAGGCTGAGACAGGAGGATTACACAGGTTCAAGGCCAGCCTCATCTGCTTAGTGAGGCTCTCAGCAACTTAGTGACACCCTATTTCAAAATAAAATATAAAATAGGGTTGGGGTGTAGATCAGAGATAGAAGGACCCTGGGTTCCATCCCTAGTACCACAAAAAATAATATATATATTATATATTGTATATTATATATTAATACCCAAATATATATATATACCCATTCTCAAACTAAATCAAACAAATCCAGCCCGATTTGTAGCCTTTGCTCAAATACTCCCACAGTGGCTGATCTTAAGCTATTTCTGTCACTGAAGACAAAGTTGGGACAAGATGCCGGGTAGCAGACTGTTCCAGGTGGAGGCCAGAGCAGATGAGAAAAAAACTGGGATTGGGAGCCTGGAGTACTGGGGAAACCCAAGGCAAAGAAAGGGAGTGAAAATGCAGAAGCAGGAGAAGAGAGAGAGAGAGAGAGAGAGAGAGAGAGAGAGAGAGAGAGAGAGATAGGGACCAATTTCTGCAGAGCCTTGGAGTCCGTGGAAAGGATTTTGCTCTTAGTCTTAAACATAATGGGAAACTGCTGAATATCTTAAGGAGAGTCATGATTAGATTTATGTATTTAAAATATCACCCGGTTCTGTGTATGGATTAAAGGACTCCAATGTGGATGTAAAATATCAAGAGCACAAACACTCAAGAAGTAAAAATAGATATATTTGACTTCATAAGAATATTTTGTATAAAAAAAATACTACCAAGGCACCCTGTAGTGGCATATGCCTGTAATCCTAGTATTGAGGGGCTGAGACAGGAGGATCACAAGTTCAAAGCCAGCCTCAGCGTGTGTGTGTGTGTGTGTGTGTGTGGTATTGGAGATGGAAACCAGGGGCTTTCTACTTCTGGGCTACACTCCCAGACCTATTTTATATTTTATTTGGAAACAGGGTCTCACTAAGTTGCTGAGTTTCACTAAGTAGCTGAGGTTGGCTTCGAACCTGCATAATCCTCTTGTCTCAGCCTCCCAAGCGTGGGGATTACAAGCATGCACCACCATGCCCAGTTCAGCCTCAGCATTTTCGAAATGCACTCAGCAACTTAGTGGAACCTTGTTTCCAAATAAAAGACAAAATTGAGCTAGGGGTGTAGGTGGGAGGGAGAATGTCCCTGGGTTCAATCTCTAGCAACATACACAACACTACCAAGAGAGTGAAAAGATATCCAAATCATATTTGAGCTAAGGGTCTAATCTCCACAATATTTAAAAACTCTTGTAACTCAAAAATAGCCAGAAACAATCTAAAAAAATGAGCAAATGACTTGAATAGACATTTCCCCCCAAAATTAAATACATACAACATATATAAATGTCAACAAAGCACATGAAAAGATGCACAACACTATGAGTTACTAAAGAAATATAAATCTAAACTACAGTGAAATGCCATGTCAGGTCTGCTAGGATGGCCAAAATTAAACAAGCAAACAAAACCGTATACAATAAGTAAGTGTAGTAATGATAGAAAGAAATTGGAACCTTCCTTTACTGCTGCTGTGAATATTAAATTGTATAGCCACTGTGGAAAATTTTTTTATTATTCCTCAGTAAGTTAAAAGACATAAATTATCATATGACCCAGTAAATCCACACTTAGTTACCCCACAAAATTGAAATACAGGTGTTCAAACAAAAACTTATGTACATACATAGGTTCATAGAAGCACTTTTTTTTTCATGTGTGTGGTACTAGGGATGAAACCCAGGGGCATTCTACTTCCAAGCTATACCCCCAGGCCTATTTTTTATTCTTTATTTTGAAACAGAGTCTCACTGTTGCTGAGGGCTCACTAAGTAGCTGCGGCTGGCAGCAAACCTGCGATCCTCCTGTCTCAGCCTCCCAAGTACTGGGATTACAAGTGTGCGCCACCACGCCCGGCAGAACCACTTTTCAAAATAGCCAAAAGGTGGAAACAACCCAAATGCCCCTCAGCTGTTGAATGCATAAAATAAATAGAATATTATTTGCCCATTGTCACAGTCAGCTTTCCATTGCTGTGACAAAATGCCTGAGATAAATGATAAGAAGTTTATTGGGCTCAGGGTTTCAGAGGTTCCAGTGTAGTCACTTGACGCCGTGTTTCTGGGCCTGTGGTAAGGTAGAACCTCATGGCAGGAGGCATCTAGTGGCAGCCAGAAGAAAAGAGAGAGAGGAAGCGGCCGTGTCCTAAGGCTGCCTTCAAGGGCACGCCCCCAGTTACATCACTTTCTTCCACTAGGCTCTACCTCATAAAGGCTCTACCATCGCCTATAGTGCTACAGGCTGGAGACCAATCCTTTAGCACAAGGCTTTGGGGAACACTTAAGATCCAAACCACAGCCAGGCGTGGTGGCCCATGTTTGTAATCCCAGCATTCAGGAGGCTGTGACTGGAGGATCAAGGTTCATGGACAGCCTCAGCTACTTAGTGAGGCCCTCTGCAACTTAGTGAGACTCTGTTTCAAAATAAAGAATAAAAAATAGGGCAGGGGGTGTAGCTGAGCAAATGCCCCTGGGTTCCATCCCCAGACCGAAAAAAAAAAAAAAAAAAAAAAAAACCACTAGGTGTGGTGGCGCACACTTGTAACACACTTGTAATCCCAGCATTTGGGAGGCTGAGACAGGAGAATCACAGTTCACAGGCAGCCTCAGCTACTTAGTGAAGCCCTCAGCAACTCAGTGAGACTCAGTTTCCAAACAAAGAATAAAATATATAGCTGGGGGGTATTGCTCGAAGGTAGAATGATCCTGGGTTCCATCCCCAGTACCGAAAAAAAAAAAAAAAATCCAAACCATATCAACCATTGGAAGGGATAAAGTGCTAATACACACTACAGCATGACATTACACTGGCATGACATTATACTGGAAAAAGCCAGACACAAACACCACATATTATACGGCTTCCTTTTTATAAGAATGGACAAATTCACAGAAACAGAAAGTAAAGAGTGCTCAGAGCTGAGAGAGGGTCCAGTAGGAAGTACTACTTAATGGGTATGGGGTTTCTGTTGGGATCACAAAAATATTCTAGAACTAACAGTCATGATGCTTGCATGACTATTGTGAGCATATTAAATGCCACCAAATAGTTTTCTTTAAAATGGTTAAAAGCCAGGTGCGGTGGCCCATGCCTGTAATCCTAGTACTTGGGAGGCCAAGACAGGAGGATCTCAGGTTTAATGACAGCCTCAACACGTATTGAGATTCTCATCAACCTGGTGAAACCCTGTCTCAAAATAAAAATAAAGTAGGGCTGGGGGTGTAACTCAGAGGTAGAAAGCCCCTTGATTCAATTCCTGGTACCAAAAAACAAAAATATGAATGTATGGAGCCTGTTCAGAGATAATTAGCAGATAGAATCACGAGGACATGGAGTGAAGAGTGGGGGGTGAAGATGCATAAATAGCAGCACATGGGTGATGATGCCATTTACCAAAACAGAAAATTCTAAAGGTTGCAATTGAAAATGGGCTTCCTTTTGGGCATGTTGTGATTAAGATGCCTGAGGAACATCTCAGCAGAATTTTAGGAACGCAGTCGGCTCCTCTTTCCCACACATGTTTCTTCTTATCTCCAGGTGGCTGCTGCGTCTCCAGGCTCCCTGTCGTTGCGCCAGGAAAGAAGGTGTGGGGGAGCTGTGCGCGAGAGCAGGGGAGAAGAGCTTTCCCAGAAAGTCGGCAATGTTTCATTGGTCAAGTGAGCGTCACACGCAAGGCACAGGCAGGAGAGTAATTTTGCCGAGCATTGTCAAAGATTCACAAAGCTGGAGACTAAAGTGGCAAGGACAGGTTTTGATCCACAATATTCTCTCGCAATAAGGAAGAGACTCCACTGGGAGCTGTACGCAACTTTGATTTGTACAGAGGCGGCTGGGTGCCCTCAAGGGAGAGTCAGGGTGTGATGAGAGGAGGTTCAGTAGATCCCAAATGACAAATTGCAAAGGGCTGGCCGGTGTCAATTCTGATTAGGCTAGCTGTGTCTGCTGGCTGCCAAGTTAGGATTCTGCCTTCCCACACACTGGAAGATGGAGGCCCTATCTTTCCTGATGATTTCATTTTAAAGGAATGATTTTCAGGAGCTAGAAAAAGACACTTCTGAGTTGAAGGAGATACATATATATCTCAGCAAGACAGAGGGGAAGATTCACAATTCTAAACTCTTGTAGTAAATGCTCTAGAAGGGTCATCCAGGGCCCCATCATCAGGGTTGGCATCCTTGAGCTTTCTTAATAGGCACTTGGAGGATAGCTAGGGTCATCCTAAAGATGTGTCCAGAGATGTTAGAAACCACTCCAGCATTTGTTCAAGACTTTTAATATGAAGACAAGGAAAGTGAAAGTCAGTTATATTGAAAGTCTATAGTTATTTTGTTGGTTTGTTTTTTATTTTGGTACTGGGGATTGAATCTAGGGGAATTCTACCTCTGGACTATACCCCGAGGCCACAGAATCTCAAGTTGGGGAGATTTGCTAAGTTGAGGAGAGTCTCAAATTGGGGAGGATCTCACAAAGCTGCTGAGGCTAGAGGTGGACCTGCGATCCTCCTGTCTCAGGCTCCCAAGTACTGGGATTACAAGTGTGTGCCGCTACGCACAGATGAGAGCCTATAGTTTTTATAGACCAAGGTCAAGGCCTAGTTATAAAGAGACCTCAGAAGCTGGACGTGGTGGTGCACACCTGTAATCCCAGTACTTGGGAGGCTGAAACAGAAGGATTGCAGGTCCATGACCAGCTTTAGCAATTTAGGGAGGCAGCTCAGAGGTAGAATGCCCCTGGGTCTTATCCCCAGTACAACAATAAATAAAGAAAGAAGGCTGAGGGTGTCACTTAGAGATAGAATGTCCCTAGGTCTAATCCTCAGTCTTCCCCTACAACCAAAAGAAGTAGGAGAAGGAGGAATAGGAGAGGGAGGAGGAAGAGGAGGACCAAAAAAGGAATTCTGGCTACAAAGTGTTGGGGAAAGACTCTTTGCCTCTCTCACCACTACTTAACAAAATGTGATTCTGCTTGATGAGGAAAAAGCTATAATGGATGTTGGATTGGCAAGTATCAGGATCTCCCACGCTGTGTACTTCATGTCATGAAGAGCTCCAGCAGAATCTGGGCAGGAAGGTGTGAAAATAACTAGGGATGTTCAATACCCTTTTAACTTGTTTTTTGAGGCTGAGTGATTTCTTTCCCTTTCATCTTTCCTCATATTTTTTTCTTATTTTTCAAATTTTCAGTCAGTTCTCAGGTCACTTTGACTTTCCAGTATCTCCTAGGAGCCTGGATTTGGGGGTCAATCTTCTTGTAAAGAAAGAGAAAAGAAATTAGGCTCCCTCCTCTAGGAGGGTCTACAACGAAAATGTATTGGTGCTATGCTCTAGAAAAGCAAGGTAAAATAAGCACATGGATGAGAGTGTTGGGAAGTTCAAACTTTCCCTGAAGGTTTGATAATTGAGTCTGCTGAAGGCAGTGGACCATAGACAGCTTAACAGAAAAGAACAGAGAAACATATTAACGTGCTTATGTGCATGGGAAGCATGTAAAATATGAAATCCAGAGCAATACCAGATGGTTGAGGCTTGAATAACTTCTTCATAGGATACTTCAGTGGGGGTTTGTAGGCAATTTTGGAGGGGTACTAAATGACTCTTAGGGAAGAGAATGAACCCGGAGAACAGACAGTGGCCCAGGACAGAGTTCTTCTGGGCTGTAGGTGTGGTGTTTGATTTTACAGCTCTTCTGTGACATTAATTTAACCTTTTCTTCTGGTGAAATTTCAACAAGAAGATTTGAAGACAATTATATCCTCTTTAGAAGATCTGGTATGTAGTATGAGATAAGGGAACTTCAGAGGAAGTCCTACCCTGGGTTTGCTGTTTACCAGCTGCTCGAGAGTTTGCAGTCTAAGGCACCACATTTTGAGATATTATTTATTGAGCCTGAACAAGAAGTAGGTTCTGAGCTGGGTGTGGTGGCGCACACTTGTAATCTCAGCACTTGGAAGGCTGAGACAGGAGGATCGTAGGTTCGTGGCCAGCCTCAGCTATTTAATGAGGCCCTCTACAACTTAGTAAGACCCTGTTTCAAAATAGAGAATAAAAAATAGGGCTTGAGGTGTAGCTTAGAGGTAGAACGCCCCCTGGGTTCCATCCCCAGTACCGCAAAACAAACAAACAAATAAGTAAATAAATAAATAAATAAATATATGAAGTAGGTTCTGACAAACAGTCCTTGCTAGGCCAAACTGTAGTCATGCTTCTGAAACCTCTCCTATCTGTATACTTCCTTGAGAAATCTAGTTTTTAGCAAAAAATCCTGATTGGTCAGTTTACCAAAAACTGCTTACCCTCGATATCCAACCACCTTCGATAAATAGCTTATCAGTGTCTTCATCATCTACCACCACCCTTAGCAAGAATCCTGTTAGAAGCCCCTCGGGTTTCCTCTGAGTGATTTTCCACTGACCCCCACTTGCTACTTCATAAATTCCCACTTGCTTTTACTGTATTCTAAGTTGAACGCAATCTCTTTCCCCCACTGCAAGATCACATTATAGTGGTCGCTGTACCTATCATGGTGATCCTGAATAAAGTCTTTCTTACGGTGTTTTAGTAAGTATCACTGAAATTTCTTTTTCTTAGGGCTCCTAACCTTTGTTTGACATACAGGATATTAACAGCAAGTGGCGCTTGGAAGATTTTAGTTACCATGACATGGTGATATTAATGTCTCCGTCTATCTCAGCTAGAATTTCCTTTGCTTGGCTGTTGCTCAAAGATGGGAACATTTCAGGAAAAAACAACCTTTCAGCTCCCCATGAGTAAGCCTAACCTAAAACAAATTTAATTTTCAGTTATAAAAAAAGACATGTCATTTAAAAAATGTCAACTAACACTAAATGACTGAATTTTTGCATTTCACTTTTAACATTCGAATGCCCTAGGATCTTTATTCCAGGCACTCACATGCACTCCTGCGCGCGCGCGCACACACACACACACACACACACACACACACACACACACTTACTTAAAAAGGCAGATGTTAGGAAAGTCACACATTTGAGAATTATTTAAGGCAAGCAGTGTCGTTTTCTCTTTTATTTGTCTCAGGTGTTTAAGGTTGGCTTTGTGACTCTAAGACAAAATATCTCCTTTCTCCTCTGTACCCAAGGGCTCTGTTGCTTCATTTATAAAACATGGGAGAGTTCCTCTAGATATTTCCACTCGTAAGCATTGAATTCCACTTTGCATTTTTTCTCTTTGATGTCTTAAGGAAATAAAAGTTTGAAATTAAAAATTGAAAAAGCAGCTGGGCATGGTGGCACATGCTTATAATCCCAGTATGTGGGAGGCTGAGACTGAAGGATCACAGGTTTGAGTCTAGCCTAAGCAACTCAGCAACTTAGGCTAGTGAGACCATATTTCTTTCTTGTGTGTATGTGTGTGGTAGTATGGGTAGAACCAGGGGCTTTCTACCTCTGGGCTATATTCCCAGGCCTATTTTATATTTTATTTGGAAACAGGGTCTCACTAAGTTGCTGAGAGCCTCATTAAGTAGCTGAGGCTGGCTTCAAACCCGTGCGATCCTCCTGTCTCAGCCTCCCAAGCACGGGGATTACAAGCGTGCGCCACCACATCCCGCTCCATATTTCAAAATAAAAGATAAAACAGGGCTGGGGGTGTAGCTCAGAGGTAGAATGCCCCTGGGTTCAATCCCCAGGAGCCCCTCCACACACAAAAAAATTGAAAAAGCATACTTCAGGCCAGGCGTGGTGACACACTCCTGTAAACCCAGTACTTGGAAGGCTGAGATAGGAGGATTGCATTTTCACAACCAATCTTAGCAACTTAATGAGGTCTTCTGCAACTTAGTGAGATCCGGTTTCAAAATAAAAAAGAAAAGAAAAAGCAATCGGCAGGAGAACACACTGGAAAGAGCCCAGCTTTTGGAGTCAAGACCCTGCAGATCTTGTGCTGTGTAAATCTGGGCAAGTCTCTCCAGAGTTTCAAGTTTCTTTTTCCTCCTCTGTAATTAAAAAAAAAAAAAATAATAATAATAATAAAAGGAAGGGACACAGGAGAGACTTTGGTTGGCCCAGCCTTCCCTCAAACTTTAATAACCTATGTTTTTAATCATGTAAGCAAGGTGTTAGATATAGCAGTAAATTATGCTTTCAGCAGCAAGTTTACAGAAAAATTGGCCCATTGAGACTTCATTATTTAGAGTTATTTTTCATAATCTAAAGATCTGAGTAGCTAGGTATGTGGTGCATGCCTGAAATCCCAGTAGTTGGGAGGCTAAGACAGGAGGATTGCAGGTTTAAAACCAGCCTCAGAAACTTAGTGAGACTCTGTTTCAAAATAAAAAATAAAAGGACTGAGGGTATAATTTAGAAGTAGAATGCTTCTGGGACCAATCCCCAGTACCAGAAGAAAAAAAAAGAAGATTTGGAATAGACAGCTTAGTCCATTGATTTAGTGGTTCTACAATGTTAGTAATAGTACTTTTTTTTAAAAAAAATAGTACTTTTTATATCTTTTAATAATAGCTTGCCGAGAGTGGTGGCACACGCTTGTAATCCCAGTATCTAGGAGGCTAAAACAAGAGGATTGCAGGTTTGCAGCCAGCCTCAGCAACTTAGTGAGGTCCTGTGCAACTTAGCGAGACCCTAAAAGAATAAAGACCTTTAAAAGAATAAAGTCAGGCATGGAAGCACACACTTATAATCTCAGTAGTTGGGAGGCTGAGAAAGGAGAATCTCAGATTTGCAGCCAGTCTCAGCTACTTAGTAAGGCCCTCCACAATTTAGTGAGGCCGTTTCAAAATTAAGAAAAAATAGATGTGGGGGTAGAGTTTGGAGGTAGAGTGCCCCTGGATTCCATCCCTAGTACCACAGAAAATAATGATACCAATAATAATAATAATAATAATAATAATTATTATTATTATTATTATTATTAATAACTTTAAACTAAGTGTGGTGGTGCATGCCTATAATTCTAATACTTGGGCGGGTAAGACAGGCAAATCACAGGTTCAAAAATAGCTTCAGCAAGTAGTGAGACTCTCATCAACCTAGTGAGACCCTACTTCAAAATAAAGCTAAAATAGGGCTGGGGGTGTAGCTCAGATGTACATGGCCCCTGGGTTCAATCCTCAGTACTGCAAATAAATAAATAAAGCCCTAAAGAGACATAATTGGTATAGAATAAATACCACATCATTGAAATGTACCATCTGATAAAACTTGACATTTGTATATACCCATGAAACCAACAATCAAGATGTTGAACACGTACCTTGTCCTCAAAAGTCTCCTTACCTTAGTAATCCTTCCCTCCTGTCTTTCTTCATACTTCGCAGGCAGTCACTAGTCTACTTTTGGGCACTACAAATGCACCTTGGCTTACAGGTTCCATTCCAGTAAACCCTTTGTAGGTTAAAAATGCACTTAAGACACCTAGCCAATGGAACACCATAGTTGACAACACCGTTCACTGCAGAGCAGCACCTGTTCACACCTCCTGATGGCACAGCTGACCAGGGCCTGCCACTCACTGCCACATTCTGCTGATTTACACCATGTTTGCAAATGGTGACGCTGAAAAAATCCAAAATCAAACTATGATAAGTCAGGGACCATCTGTATAGACTAGATTACATTTTCTAGAATTTTATATAAATGGAATAGACAGTGTATACCCCTTTCTTTCTGACTTCTTTCACCCAGCATAATTATTTTGAGATTCATCTATGTTGTAGTGTGTATCCATAATGTATTCCCTTGCCTGACTGTGTCCTGTTCCATTGTAGGGCCATGTTACAGTTTGTTTATCCATGCACTTATTGAAGGGCATTTGGTTTGGGGTTATTATAAATACAGCTGCTATGAACATGTGGGTAGTCTTTGCATGGATGTATATTTTCTTTTTTCTTTCTTTTTTCATAACCATCTCAGGAGTAGAATGACAGAATCATAAGGAAAACAGATGTTTAATTTTTATCTTTATTTTTAGAAAATCTCAAATCTTATCAATGTGGTTCTACCATTTTATAGTTCTACCATTTTATAGTTCTACCATTTTATGAGTGTTCCTGTTCTTCTAGATCCTTGTTGACATTTAGTATAATTTTTTCCTTTTCTTCTTTTTCGTTTTTTACTTTAGAATGCTACGAAGTATGCACTGTATTTCACTGTGATTTTTTTATTTTTGTACTTTTATTTGTATATTATGATTATACATTTTAATGAGAATCAAAGTAATATATTTATACATGCACACATCACTTGATGAATTGCTTTAATTTTAAGCATTTCCCTAATGATGTTGAATATCTCTTTATGTATTTCTTTTAGTACATTTTCTTGGCAAAGTGACTGTCCAGACTTTTGTATACTTCTTTACTGGGTTGTTTGCACTTGATTGTGGACTACTATTATCAAGCTGTTGTGTTTTAATTTGTGCATTGCAATTACACATCACAGTGAGATTCAGTATGATAAAAACATGTGTGCACACAGCTCTTTCTGTCCATATTACTCCCCACCTTCCTCTCCTCCCTCCTCACATGTGTTAGTCAAACTGGTTGTAATACTTTCATATGTTGCCACAGTATTATTTGAACTATTGACTTCTTTAATCTTCCCTCTTCCCCTCCTCAGGTCTCTCCACCAATCCCCTTCCACTACTCTATACTTGTCTCTTTTCATTCTTTAAAGTGCCTTATGTTTTCTATTTTTCTCTCTAGCTTTCACATTAAGAGTTATGAATTCTTGCCAGCATGGTGGTACATACCTGTAATCCCAGAACTTGGGAGGCCGAGACAGGAGGACCTCAGGTTCTAGGACAGCCTCAGCTATGTAGCAAGACTCTCTCTCAGGAACCTAGCAAGACTATGTTTCAAAATTTAAAAATTTAAAAATTAGGCTGGGGGTATAGCTCAGAGGTAAAATGGCCCTGGGTTTAAACCCCAGTACCAAAAAAGAAAAGAAAAGAATTATGAATTCCTTTTTCAGATATATGATGTGAAAATATTATCTCTTAGTATGTGCCTATTTTTTACTGTCTTTTATGAATGGATTTTTTTTTTTTTTTTTTTTGGTACTGGAAATCAAACCCAGGGGCAGTCTATCTTTGAGCCACACTCCCAGCCCTATTTTTTATTCTTTTATTTTAAAACAAGGTCTCACTAAGTTGCAGAGGGCCTCACTAAGCAGCTGAGACTAGCTACAAGCCTAAGATCCTCCTCTCCTAGCCTCCCAGGTACTGGACTTACAAGCGTGCACCATCATGCCTGGCTTTATGAATGGCTTTTTATTTGTTTTTGTTTTATGTTTTGGTGGTACTCAGGGTGGAACCCAGGGGCTTTTCTACCTCCGGACTATACTCCCAGGCCTATTTTATACTTTATTTGGAAACAGGGTCTCACTAAGTTGCTGAGAGCCTCACTAAGTAGCTGAGGCTGGCTTTGAACCTGTGCGATCCTCCTGTCTCAGCTTCCCAAGTACTGAGATTACTAAGCGTGCGCCACCATGCCCGGCATGAATGGCTTTTTTGGCTTTGTTTTTTTTTTTTTTGGTGATACTGGGGATGGAACCCTTCCACCTTCGGGCTACACTCCCAGACCTATTTTTATATGTTTTTATTTGGAAACAGGGTTTCTTAAACCAGCGAGGCTGGCTTCAAACCTGCACAATCCTCTTGTCTCCACCTCCCAAGCGCGGGGATTACAAGCATGCCCCACACACCCGGCATGAATAACTTTGTAATTCATCAGTTTTTTCTTGCATGCATTATGTTTTTAGTGTTGTATCTAAGAAGTCTTTGTGACCTAAAATTACAAAAGTTTTCCATATTTTCTTTTAGAAGTGTTATAGTTTTAGATTTTGCATTTATATGTATGAACTTGAGCTAAATTTTGGAGATGGTATGAAGTATGGATCAGACTTCACTTTTTGTTATATGGATGATCAATTGTTCCAGTATATTTGTTTTAAAAAAAACTTACCTTATTTCAATCGAATTTCCTTTGCAATTTCATAAAAAAAAATCAGTTGTCAGTATATATGTAGATTTTCCATTCTCTTCCATTAATCTGCTTGTCTAGCTATGTTACTATCATCCTGTCTCAATTATTATAAGTTTTGACATCAGATAATATGAGCCTAACATTTTTCCCTGAAAGTTGATTAGTTTTTCTTGGTCTTTTATATTACAATATGAATTTTAGGATCAATTTTTCATTTTGTAGAATCAATTTCTACAAAACAGCCTCTTAAGATTTTGGTTGAGATTAATCAAATCTATAGATTAGGGAAGAGTGGTGGCATATAAATATTGAATTTCTACTTTCACAAATAGTTTATCTGTCCACTTATTTATTTTTTTAAATTTCGATGTTTGTATTGTTTTGACATTGAATATTTTTGCTAAATTTTCCCTAAGTCTTTCACATATTTTATGTTATCATAATTGCTGTTCCATTTTATTTTTTGGTAGTAGGGATTGAACCCAGGGGCATTCTGCCTCTGAGCTATACTCCAGCTTTTTTTTTTTTTTTTTTTTCTAAACCTGGAATCCTCCTGTCTTAGCTTCCTAAATACTGAGATTACAGGTATGTGCCACCACATCCAGCTTGTAACTGGTTTTTTAATGTCAGCATCTGATTGTGTTTTGCTAGTATATGGAAATACGACTTTTTTTTTTTTTGTAGTTTATGTGAATTCATTTCAGCACACACAGAGTCAATGTGCTTGTGAACCTCTATTAATTTTCTTTGCTGCACAGCCTAGCATGGGAGTTAGTGACTCTGATGGCCAGCTGGGCTGCTCTTTCCACCATGGCTTAGTGGTTCTTAGAGGAGACATTGTGAGCAATCTTAGTACCATAAGATTTAATGCACATCAGGAAAACTTATAGCTCTGTAACATTGGGACAAGGAACTTCTGGAAGCCACCAGAAAGCATGTGCTTTGTTTTCTTGTTGTTCCTTTAACCAGTGTTGAGCACTGAGATCTGGCCTTTGAATCTTCTCTGGGTTCCTGCCAGTCACATTTAATTTTGACATATTGGTCTGATTGGTACCTGCTGAACTTCCTGGTCCTCTTTTTGATGGCATGGACTTCATAAGAGGTCTCTGGTCAGCCATGAGGCTGAGTGGGAGATGGCTGCCACCTCTATAGGCAGCGCCAAAAAAGACAACTGGTTTTTATATGCTGTGCATACATCCTATAATCTTGACAAACATTCATTCTGATAGTTTTTATGTAGATTATAGTTGGATTTTCTACAGATTATGCTATATGTCAATAGGCAATTTTATTTATTTTTGCCAATTTGGGTACCTTTTTTTCTTATCTGATTACTCTAGCTAGAAGCTTAAAGCCAATATTAAATAGAAGTATTGAGAACAGTGATCTTTGTCCTCTTCCTGATCTTAGGAGGAAAGCATCGGTCTTGTTAGCTGTACATTTTGGTAAATGCTTGTTATCAGGTGTCGTGTTTGGATCAGGATTGACCCCCAAAAGCTCATGTGTTGAAGCCTGGTCTCCAATGCAACAAGGTTGGGTGGAGGGGATGGGCCACTGGAGAAGTTGGGCCACTGAGGGCCTTGAGGATAATACCTGTCCCTGGACCCCTTTTCTAACTCTACTTCCTAACTGCCATGAGTTGAGCAGCTTTCCTCTGCCACACCCTGTTGCCACAGTGTTTCTGCTTGCCATGAACTGAACTTAGGAAGTTGTAAATCAAATAAACTTTTCCTTCTCTAAGTTGTTTTTGTAAGGTCTTTTCATCACAGAAACAAAAATGAACTAACACATCAGATTATGGAAGATTCCTTTGATTTCTAATTTGCAGGGAGTTTATACCAGAAACGAATGCTAAATTATATTGAATAATTTTGCATATATTGAGGTTATCATATGAAGTTGCTTTACGTTTAGCCTGTCTATACAGAGAGTTACATTGGTGGATTATTTGAATGTTAAGTCAGCCTTGCATTTCTATTATTTGTTTAGAATTTCTGTATCTGTATTCGTGTGGAACATTAGGCCGAAGTTTTCCTTCCCTCTAAAATCTTTGTCTGGTTTTAGTCTCAGAGTAATAATATTCAAAATATTTTATTGTCTTTTTGATATTTTTTAGACTCTCTAATTAGATGACTTCTCTCATTCCTGGAACTGGTAACTTGAGGTTTTTGTTTTCTGATAGGATTTAATATGTTGATCTTCCCAAAGAACTGTCTTACTGTCTTTTGAATTAATTGATATTCTTTCTCTCTCTCTCTCTTTTCTTATTTTCTATCTTATTGATTTCTCTTCTAAACATTATTATCTTTATTTCTTTTTCTTTTCTCTCTTTCTTTTTTCTTTTCTTTTCTTTTTGGTACTAGGGATTAAACCCAGAGGTATTCTACCTCCAAGCTACACACCCAGCCCAATTTTATTTCTTATTTGGAAACAGGGTCTCACTAGGCTGCTGAGGGCCTCATTAAATTGCCAAGGGTATTCTCAAACCTGAGATCCTCCTGTCTCAATCTCCCAAGTACTGGGATTACAAATATGTGCCACCATGACCGGCTCCACATTCTCTTCTTACTTTAGGATCCATTGCCTTTTTTTTTTTTTAAACTTGAGATGAAAGTATGGAGGAGAAAAAAGTGGTTTCCCTTTACTTTCCAGGTCCTTTTAGCTGGCCTATGGATTAAAGTAACACAACATAGATTAAAACCATGTTAAAATATATATGCATGCACAGGAGTCCCACAGAAATATGAGATTTGAGGAAGGTCTTAGTAGAAGCTTATGAAGTGTCCTGAAAAAGAAATAAAGGTTTGGGGTTTCTGAAGAGTAGTGGAAATGAATTATGGGAGAATAAGGTCAGGAAATATGTGGTGAATGAAGGTCTCTTGTTATCCAGATAAATGTCTCCCAGGTGACAAAGTTACCTCCCTCCTCATATAGCTACTATTACTAATGTAGCTTTCCTATACAGATGTAAATTTCCTCTACAAAAGGACAGCTAACTTTTCAGAAGTTACTCCTGCTTCTGCAGTTTCTCAAAGTAACCTACTCAAAATTTGCAAAAAAAAAAAGTATCTTTGGGGTGGCATATTCTGAGCTCTGTTAGAAATAAATTTCCATGGTGTCATAAGAAAATGCATGTGTTTGAAAATGGCTTAGCAAGGCGATTTTACTTTTTGCAAAAAGGGTCTGTCTTACTACCAGGGAAGCAGGGTATGCAAAAACACCTGGCAGAGAGCCTGCTGGGTCTTTTATTCCTAACACTAAATTTCTGTACTGTTCTCTTGGTGGGAGCATGGCTTCACAGCCTTCACACCATTGCCTGGAATGGAATGCTGGGGGAGGGGTTGGCATTTGCAGTTTTTTAAGAAATACTAACTTTGCGAAAGTATGAGACCTTATACAAGGCTACAAAATAACAGTTTTTTAAATTAAGCTAATCTTTGTTTTTTTATTTGGTGAGTTATAATTTTACATCATATTGGGGCACAGAGTATCAGAAAAATATATGCAAACAACTCTTGTTGCCCTTCCCACTGGTCCTCCCTCCACAAGTCTTTGAAATTGGAATTGGCAATTTTGTATACATTCATAGCATTATTTCTACTACTGCATTCTTTATGACTTTAGCTCTCCCTCTTCCCTTCCCTATTTCCCCTCAGTAATTCCCCTGGAGTCTCTGCTCATCTATCTAATATTGCCCTTATTTCTGAATATCTCTCTAGCTTCCACATATAAGAGAGAACACACATCTACTCATTCTTTGGGACTGTCTGTATGCAGTACAATATTCTCAAAGATACGGAGCACTTCATGAATTTGCATGTCATCCTTGTGCTGGGGTCATGCTAATCTTTTCTATATTGTTCCAATTTTTGTATATCTGCTGCCAAAGTGAGCAGTAAGCTAATCTTTTGATAGAAAAGACTTAATTATATTCTCACAATTACCTACTCTTTAGTACACATCTACAAAGATGCTCTGCACTTAGAGGCAGTGCTATTCTTTTCTTCAAATTTTGTTAGCTTATGGTAACTTTCCCTCTTAAAGGTATCTAACAAGAAGAGATTATGAGGATCATCAACTCCATCATTCTCAGTAATTCATATCTAGAGCTAAATGATTTCACCAGGCTATCCTTCTGGTTGTATCTAGTTGTTTAGTTATTTCCTTACGAGTATCTCTATTATAGTTGACAAATCTCTACTGATTATAATTAATCTATTCTACATCTAAAAAGTATACAATTTGGCATATTGACTATTATCACCCTGCCCATTAGTACTAATAATTTGCTTATTATAAGAGTTTAGCACTAATATCTATCTTCTGTTTCTACTTATTTGGCAGAGTCATCTGTAAATCAAGCATTTTGTTTTTTCTTTAGCTGTCTAGTGGTCCTTGAATTGCAAAGCCTCAAGAAGAACAGGTTTAGTTTTATGGCATTATAAGGACTCTATTGGAGAAAGATTTTTGAACATCAGTGACATATCTCTTCTGTGAGTTTAAAAACAGAAGTGCTATTGTAAACTGTAATTATGTGAGGGTCTTTTAAATGACTCCATGAGTATTGGTCTCTCTTTAATGTTTCTGTTGGGTATTCAAGACCAAGTAGGTAGCCCTATGTTGGGGACTGTTCTTTTTGGAAAATATGTGCTAATGGCTCCCAGTCTCTGGAGCCTTCATGATCCTCCTGTTTCAGGAGGTCAGATGACCTCTCGGAGTTGCAGAGCCCTTACTGAGGTCCTGTATTCCCTGGATCCTATTTGACCGTGGAGGGCTAGGGCCAAATGTACCAGTATTAGGAATGGCCTAGGAAGATTTGAGAAAGAAACTCTGATTATTAATATATATATTTCAAAAATAGGGTCACAGAAGATGAATGTAGCAATCTGGGGCAACCACAGGCCTTATCGGTTTTCCCCCAACATTTTTTGTACCATTTTTCTTTATTATCTGATGAACTTATATCTTAATAATCTATCATTTCCTGTATTTTGTCCTCTTTTATGTTCATTTTAAGCAAAAAGTTATCCCTGTTATTCAATCTTGGGCAGAAATAAAATTCTTTGTCTTTTGGGGGGAGTAGGGGACCAATTTGCATCTTAATCTTTCTCTTGAAACTCTCCCTCAAGTTTAGGGCCTAACAGTTACAAAATAGCTGTTTATCACTGGGCATTATATTTGTATATTATGCAAGACTTAATACTGCAGGGCTTGTCCATTTTGTTACAAATGTTAAATCTTTTTCAAATAGTTTCTCCAACAAGCTTCCTCTTTTGTCTTGTTGGCCATAATGTGGTCCCCTTGTTGTCCTTACCTGCAAGGGATTCTGGTAAAGTATGAAACAGTGTTGTCATGGTTGACTTATGTTTTAGTATGATTTATTGCCAGGCACAATGCCATCCCAAAAGGTTGGAGAAGAAAGGTGTGAGGATATAGGATTTGGGATATATATAGATAACAGGATTTGCCACTGAGTCAATCGAAACTATTCTCTTTAGAAAGGAAAATCGGCTTATTGCTCCCTAGGGCCTCTGTGCCCAGCACGCAGTCCATGCTGGCTTTTCTGATAACTGGCCAGTTTCTAGGCTTCCCATATCTGATAAGAGTTTTGGGGTCTGGAGGACTCGGATAACCTTCTGGTGTTCTCCAAGGGTTACTTATTACCTTCAGGAAGGTTTCTAAAGCTCTGGAATGTCAAACAAATGAACAAACAAAATTCAAAATTAAACTACAAATTGTTTAGGCCTCTATATTGAGATTTTCTGTTTCTTGCATCTGAATAAAGTTAGACTAGCCAATAGATCCACTGCCCAAGTGATATCTACTTCAATAACTTCAAAAGCCACCTCAGGGGATTTCTTAAGCACATTTAAGAAGGCAGGGTGGGGTGGTGCATGCTTGTATTCCTAGTACTTAGGAGGCTGAGACAAGAGGATCACAGGTTCAAAGCCAGCCTCAGAAATTTAGTGAGGCTCTCAGCAACCTAGTGAGACCTTGTTTCCAAATAAGAAATAAAATTGGGCTGAGGGTATAGCCTGGAGATACAGTGCTTCTGGGTTTAATCCCTAGCACCAAAAACAAAAAGGAAAGAAACACTTTCATTTATTCATTTGCTTCAGTCAGAGGCTATCAGAGAACATAAAGTCTCGGTTAGCTCCTAGCATGCTGGTGTTCATAGGGAAGGAGCAGGAGGTTCCAGGCAGACTCAAGGGGCAGCCCACAAGGCTGCAAGCCTGACTTCTAGGCAAGGAAGCATTTTCCTTGGCCAAGGAGGTATCTTTCTGTGCAAACACTTGGTGGTTCAAGTTTGGGTCACTGGCAGAGCCTTCAGGTACTTGTGTTAACTTTATAGAAAAGGGATAAAACAGCTACTTCTCCACCAACATTTTAAGTTCTAAGATTATTTGAGGTGTCAAGAAAATGAGAAGTAGTTCTTATCATCATCTACTAAAGAAAACTTGACCTACTTCTCAATGTAGTCCTGTACACATATATTAAGTTAAAGGAGTTGAATATTTTCTCTTCTCTGGATACTCAGACTAATTCTCCATGGGGCTGTAATTTTTTAACACAATATTTGTATACATTAGCAGAAGTATTTGATGCATAGGCAAGTATAGCTTGAGAAAGTTTCTTGGGTCTGCAGGGTCCTGAGGCTTGAGAAGGTAAAGGGTCTGAGGATGGTTTAGTTGTGGAAGAGGATTAGGAGAGGAAAGATTAGCTTTGAAGATAGTACCTGGCTGCATGAGAGGAAGACTGAGCATAAAGGAGCATTGACATGTGCTCTACTGAATGTGTCTTCTTGTATTCACCAAATTGTGCTGCCAAAAACAAACAACCCAAAGCTTCAGAGCCTTGATACAACAAATGTTTATTTCTTTCTCATGCAATGTCCTTTGTAAGTAAAGGCAGTTCTCTGGGGCAGTTGTTGTAGGGCAGCTGAGTTATGCAGGATGATGCGGTCTCGGCATAAGGCCTTCTCCACATCTCTCTTAGTGAGTAGAGAAAGTACCTGAAGGATCACACTCTCAGCCTGGAAATGCTGTGTGTCGTTACATCAGCCATCATCACAAATTACACGGCTCTGTCCTTCCACAAGGGGACTGAGAAGTACAACCTTCTATATGCCTAGAATAGGAGAACCAGATATTGGTGAATACAGCCTATCAAACATACTACATAAGAATTCTCTTAGGGAAGAATTCAGTGCCAGGTTGTCCCTGGGTTCAGAATTCTTTCCAGAAAAGCTTCATGGGCAACCTTATTGTTGGAAGAGATGCTAAGCGACTGTGTGTGTGTGTGTGTGTGTGTGTGTGTGTGTGTAAGTAATTGAGGATTGAGCCCAGAGGTATTCTACCTTTGAGCTATACCCCCAGACCTATTTTATTTTTTGTTTTGAAACAAGGTCTCACTAAGTTGCTGAGGCTGTCCTTGAACTTGCCTCAGCAAGTACTGGGGTTATCGGCATGTGCCAACACACCTGGCTATCAGGGACCTATTTTGAAGCTGCATTTGCATAGGAAGAAACAATATTTATATGGATTTAATGTTTATTATAGGCAGCTTTGGTGCATGCTGAAGGGAGCTTTGTGTGAGAGAGTCCTCCAGCTCCACCTCTTCCTCACTCCCCTGCCTCTAAGTGCAGAGCATCTTCGTAGATGCCCTAATCGTGACACAATGAGCACATGCACATCTGGTGCCTGCCCACGTCCCAGATGGGCAGCCACCCGTGGAATGTGGTGCCAGGGAGCCTGGGGAAATGGTGGCAGGCACCCATAAAACACTGGCTTCCCACATTGGGGCACCTGAGCCTGGGCTGATATTTTGTTCCCCACATGTTTCCTATAAACGTCAACAACTTTGACACTGAACAATCTAGTGATGTGTCTTCTCAGAAAAGGCAAGCGGAAAAGCCAAATCAATAAATTAGGCTATTGCTCATGTCCTGGAGCTCACCTCCTATTAGGAGCAAGAACATGCACTTGTGTCTGAAAGAACAGGAGAGTGAAGAGTAAGCACAAATATAATTTTCTCAGTGGGGATACAATGCTAAGCACTCAAGCCAATCAATGAACTGGGAGGCAGGCAGACAGGAAGACGTACAGCCAAATGATTCACATCTCTCAATGCGAGGAGGCTCTTATTGCCTGGCAATCAGAAATCAAATCGCACAAGGGTCCACAATAGTGAGAATTTTATTATTTGGAACAGCGAGATGGGCACAGTGACATGCACCTATAATCTCAGTACCTGGGAGGCTGAGACAGAAGAATCCAAGTTCAAGGTCAGCCTCAGCAATTTAGCAAGACCTTGTTTTAAAAAACAATAGAAAAGGCTGATGTGTAGCTCAGAGAGAGAAAGAGAGAGAGAGAGAGAGAGAGAGAGAGAGAGAGAGAGAGAGCAAGAGCAACTACCTTGGCCCTGACAGACATTTTCCAGTCTACTAAATATGGTAGCCAGATGTTGGCATTAAACTTTGTGTTTTCTCAAGTCCCAGTCTCATGCAGCAAACTGTGACATTTTATAAATCTACCTAAGAGAAATTAGAAGCAAATGCATTTGCCCTTAGTGCTCCCTATGCCGGTCCTCAATCCTCCCTCCCCTCTTCACTGACTCACTCAGGACAAGCTTCTCTGGTTAGGATGTTGAATAAGACATTCTCTATGAGGATGTCACTTTAGTCTCTTTGGAGAGAAGCAGAAATGTAAAGAACTTAAGTACTCTAAGGACACAATTCTACAGGTTTTTATACTATAGATTTTATATCCCTCTCCCCCAATCTGTAGTTGTCATTTCCATACCTAGCTGCAGGAAGCTGAACTGCATACAAGCAAGAAGTTAACCCTGGCTGCAGGAGAGAGTGGCACAGTGGTGCTTCCATCAAGGAAGGCAAGGATTTGTGTTTCTCATGGGCCAGAGGGCCTCTGACTACGTGCACTGCTCAAAAAACTGCTTGAGAACCATCTCCCGAATGAGGCCATGGAAGCCCAGAACAATACACGTCTAAGCCCAGCTTCTGCAGTGAGTAAATGAGACCCAGAATCCTGAAAGCCCAGGACTCAAGGGTAGACCCTGGTCATGGCTTCAGAACCAGCTGGGTAGTTTGATGAAAATGCACATTCCTGGGATCCTTGCCCAGATGGCTCAGGCAGAATCTCCAGGGAGCTTCAATAAGCGATAAAGGTAATTCTAGCCAGGTGTGGTGGCGCACGCTTGTAATCCCAGCATTTGGGAGGCTGAGACAGAAGGATCGTGGTTCACGGACAGCCTCAGCTACTTAGTGAGGCCCTTTGCAACTCAGTGAGACCCGATTTCAAAATAAAGAATAAAAAATAGGGCTGGGGGTGTGGCTCAGAGGTAGAAAGCCCCTGGGCTCCATCTCCAGCACCCCCCCCCCACACACACACAATTTTTTTAAAGTATGTGTGTTGATAAAATCAGGTCAGAAAAAGGAGAGAGATATTTTTGGCTCCAAGTCAACCAATGCATTAATAGGAGTCTCACGGCCATATTTTTAAAAATAATTATCCTACTGTTGTCTGGAGTATGTTCAGGGTATGTGCTGTTCTAAGAACGACATTGAAAGTTGTAGGAAGTTTAAATACATAGCATCAGAAGAATGAAAAGTTCTGTAAACCATGTTATACAGAGACTCACACAGCCAGCAACTAGAAACCCTGGAATTTAACCAGAAGCGTCTTCAACAAAAATGGCCACCTGGAAGAGACCACAGATGTATTCTCTTCTACTCCTGAGGATTAGACTAAGGGCATCGAGTGGAAATTATGGAGGGAGGGAGTTTGAATAAATATAAACATCACTTTAAAGAAATCCTCATCATAGAATGTCTCTCATGGAAAAATTTTTTCTTATCAGAGAAGATGCCTTGATGAGTTTCATTTGTATTGGCAAGACTGCTGGAGCTGGAATGCTGTAAGACAATGTAGGATTAGAGGTGGGTGAGGGAAACTCCTATGAAGTGCTAAGAAGAGGAACGTACTGTGTTTGTGAGAGGGAAGAATGAGTAGAAAAGTGAGCCGAGCATGGTGGCACATGCCTATAATCCCAGCACGTGGGAGGCTGAGACAGGAGGATTCCAAGTTTGAGGTCAGCCTTAGCAACTTAGCAAGACCTTAGCAACTAAGTGAGATCCTCTTTCAAAATAAAATAATAAAATAGGTTTTAGTGTAGCTCAGAAGCATAATGTCTCTGGGTTCAATCTCTATTACCACAAAAGAAAAAAAAAAGGTGAGGGCACAAGGAACCAGCCAGAAGTAGGAAGCTAAGAGAAGGGTCATGGCAGCAGATCCAGGACAAACGGACTTGGGAGTAGAGAAGCATCTCTTCTGCATTCATCTGGCACATGTTTTCAGTGCTCAGACCTCTGTGCGAGATGCTATGACAGCCAGTGATGAGAGCCGTGAATAAACAGGTGAGCGCCTGCTCCCGTGGCCCCCACTGTGCAATGGGGTAGTAAACACCCAACACATAATCCACAGTAACCATGTGAGGAAAAACAGAGCCATGGAAGTACTCAGTGACGAGTAGGTAGAGAAAACCTTTTTGAGACAATGACATTTGAGCTTAAGAAAACGAAGGAAGTGGGACTTCCGGAAAGATGGCAACAGAGAGAAGTGGGGATCGCTAACAACCAGTCTCTATTACTACAAAATCAGCACCTGTCATAGTCAGAAAACACCATCAGCAGAGAAACAAAAAAGTAATTACAAGGGACAGAGAAAAAGAGGGCTGGAAAAACGATACACAGAAAGAAACCAGATCGCAGTGCTGCGGCTGGAGAGCCACAGAGGAGGTACGCCGGCCTCACGGCTGAGGACGCAGCAGCAGCACCTTACTGCCGGCGGCAGCGGCGAATTCACCAGATGGCTCCAGACGAACGCACTCAACAGCCCACCAGGCTCCAGAGAGGAGCTGTGGACAGCGAGCCGAGGTGTGTCGGGGCCCACTCGGCTGGACCGAGATGGCACCCAGGCTTGTTGCCAGCGTGGATTCAAGATGGCGCCTAGGCTTGCAGCCAAGTCATGAGACTCACAAGATGGACGTCTCCTTGAGCATGCGCAGTGTGCCATGCTACGTGCCTGCAGAATGATCAGTGACGCAAAGCCTCATGCTACCACCAGCCTGCCTAAGAGAGAGTCAGAAGTGTGCATGCCCTAGCTGTGGGAAGCTTGGGGTTGGTAGGGAATAGAGGGAGGGATTATGATGCTGATATATATTGTGCTTGTTGTACGCATTGTTAGACAAAAGGAGGAAGAAGAAGAGACATATTATAGAGACATATTAAGGATCCATTAAAGAAGAATTCATATTTCAGCTGAAGAGGTGTCTGTGTCATTCTCTAAGCCCCTGCAGGTCGGAGTCTTAGGGGACGATAGAGGTGAGCTGCTGCAGAACAGCCGGGGGGGATTCGGCGCAGGGAGCATCTAAAGCTCCCAGTGGCTGGGCTCAGCACACCCTGTAGGGACTCAGAGTGGAGCACAAAACCAGAGAAGAAATACACCAGCCTCACGACCGAGGGCGTGGCAGCAGCGCCTATTGTCACCGGCGGCAGCAGCAGCAAATTCACCGAGTCCACTACAGCTCCATCTGCGCACTCAACAACAGTGAGTCAAATTGCGGCCCCTAGAGGAGAAATCCCAGTACTGCACTCCCAGGGACTTGACCTAGTGGGGGAGTGGCGGTGGCAGACATATCATACCATAGGAGAACGCCCAACCTGGCACCCCCCATAGTCTAAAGCAGCCTCGATTGACTCCCAGGGTCTGAGACTCTGCGATACAACCCAATAAAGGAGTAGTGGGGACTGAGATACCACACACTCGAGATACAGAGCACCTTAAGTGAAGTCTTAGTGACCCAAGGGAAGAACCCAGAGAAGGCACAAACTTCTGAAATCATGGGAAAGAGGAATAACAATGGAGCAATGAATGCCCACAACCCCACAACATCAGAACCCGATAAAGCAGAAATTCAGAGATTTCTAGAAGATCAATTCAGGAAAATAACTGTAGAAATAATAGAGGTGTTTCGAAAAGAATTCAGAGAGAGCCAAAAAGAGATAAAGGATGCAATTAATGAAGTAAAGTCCTCAATTCAAAGTACAAACAACCGATTAGACCACATGGAGAATAGAATCTCGCTCTTAGAAGATGATCACTCCAAAAATGAACGCATAGTTTCTAAATTAGAAAAAAAAAAAAAAACCCTCAGCTGGCACTGATCCCTGCCTTGGAGGCCTCAGTAGCAGCCTTGCCTCACAGCTGACTCCAAACCCAGCCTGGTTGGCCCCGGCACTGACCTCACTCCTCGGCAGGCTCCAATTCCGGCCTTGGAGGCCCCAGCACCTGCATACCTCAAGGCAGGCTCTGATCCTGGCCTCACTGGCCCCGGCACCGGTCTAACCCCTTGGCAGGCTCCTATCCAGGCCTCGGAGGCCTCAGCACCGGCCTTGCCTTGCAGCAGGCTTCGATCCCAGCCACGCTGGCTCTGGCACTGGCCTAACGCATCAGCTGGCTCCGATCCCAACCTTGTAGGCCCCAGCACCAGCCCTGTCTCACGGCAGGCTCTGATCTCAGCCTCGCTGGCCCCAGCACTGGCCTAAACCCTTGACAGGCTCCAAACCTGGCCTCAGAGGCCCCAGCACCGGCCTTGCCTCACGGCATCTCTGATCCCGGCCTCACTGGCCCCAGCATTGGTCTAACCCCTTGGCAGGCTCAGATCCTAGCCTCAGAGGCCCCATCACCTGCCTTGCCTCACGGCAGGCTCCGATCTGAGCCCCCTCTTCACCCAGCAGATTGTCCCACGTTACCGAGGTGCATGGTGATAGTATTCCAACTCTGAAGTAAATTCTTCAAAAGTTCCAGGTGTATTACGTCAGATCTCTGCCTCCCCTGAGTACTTGCCGCTGCCAATGCGACTGTCTCCACCATTTCAAATCTTTCCCAAGCTCTTTTCCCATACCACACAATGTCCAGTGTTCCAAAGCATGTGTGACGGTAGCATTTGACCTTTGGGGTAATTTCATTGGAGGATCAGGGTAGGTTGGATCAGATGTGTGCCTCTCCCAAAGACAAGTCTCCACCGCCATCTCAGCCACTGCTGCCGCCACCGCCTTCCTCCTAGGTCTCCGCTTGACTCTCTTCTTACAGGTGATGTCCAGGATTCTTTCTTTTTCTTTTTTTTTTTTGGTGGTACTGGGGTTCCTGGAAGCCCTTCTACCTCCGTGCTACACTCCCAGACCTATTTTATTTTTGGAAACAGGGTCTCTTAAGCCAGCACTGCTGGCTTTGAAACTGCGTGATCCTCCTGTTTCCACCTCCCAAGTGCAGGGATTACAAGCGTGTGCCACCACACCCGGCACTCTCTCTCTCTCTCTCTCTTTTTTTTTAAATTAGAGATGTGTAGATAAAGGTGTACAGATAGTTCTTACACTTGTCTCTAATGACTATGGTCCAATTATGGTCCCAGATATAGACACTAGAAACTCAGGCTTAATTTTCTAGATCCAGCAGCTATCTATTCTGCTAGAGATAGTGTTGTTAAAGGAAACTAGAAGACCTGAAGCATTCTCTATATGATTAAACTTTCCAAATGAAACTTATACTGAGCGCACACAAATGTGCTAGCAGTTGTTTTCGACAAGTCTAGTAAATATGCTATTCTCCCCTAAAAATATCTCCTTTCTGAGTCAAGCTCCCTTTCCCATTTCTCCCAGGAGGCAAGTTCAAGATGTCTAACATTACATTAACTTTGTGTGGGATCCATCGGTAGTTATGTTAGATGGCTCATTTGAAGAGACATCTGTGGAGATTGTTTGGAGCAAATTATCTGCAATCGGGGATCTCTCTGGAGCATGGTCTTTGTAGTGAACACAAACTGAGGTAACTCCTGAGTCAGCAGCTTCCCAGTCGCCCACACGAGCCTGGCCAGGACCAACTGATGCAAGAGTAGAAGACATTGACATAGAGGGGGTGATCAGAGAGAATACAATGGAGCCTAGAGGAGGCGGGTGGAGAGCCATGGAAAGCTGGGAGCTCCAGTTGCCGCCTTGGGTCCTGCCCTCCCTCCCCCAGTTCCACCCGTGATTCTACTCAGCACCCTCTCATCAGCCTGCTTTTCATTATGCTGGCCAGAGCTGAATGTTAATCAGTGTTGGACTATAGGGGCATCTTCAGGGTGTCTCCATAAGGATTTACTACTACTTCTGGGCTCAAACTGTCATCTTTGCTCAGAGCCTTAGACCAAATATCTATGTACCCACATACCTGATTCTGAGTTCTGCATCAATCTGTAGCTGCTCCCAAGTGTAAAGGAAAGCTGATAAGGAATAAATGAATCTAAATACTCATACCTTAAATCAAAGTTAGCATTGAATAGGCAGAACTACTAATAATAGCTGACATTTGCTTCAATACATACCAGGAGCTTGACTGTGTGTGTACTTATGTATTCTTGAGGAATTACCCTAATAATTCATGGGATGAATGTTATCTCCCTTTTGGAAATGAGTCAAGTAAGAATATGCCCAAGGCCATACAGCTAGTAGGAAGCAGAGGCAAGGTGGAACCAGAGACACCAGATCCCAGGGCAGGCTCTGACTCATCACACACAAAGATGCCTCTCTGCAGGTGTTCAGGCCGGAGCCCTCTGCCATAGGCAGGAGGTTGTGGTAGGTGGCCTCCAGCCTCCCACCTCATCAAGGGCCTGGCCCTTCCACCCAGATACCTCTGTTTCTCTTTCCAGTCCTTCTTCTTATCTCCTCCTTCTTTTTCTCCTCTATATCCCCCTCTTCCTCCTCTTCCTCTTCCTTCTTCAATCTTCTTATACTACAGTGGAGAAAATGGTAACCTTTACAAAGAAGTTTGGGACTTAGAAGGAGACAGTGGAGCTCTGGAAGTTATCTGGACAGGTTTTCATTAGTCAAGACTTGGGATAATTGACCCATCCTCCTTTGGGCAAAAGCCAAATCTGCCACTGCATTAGTCAGAGTTCTCCAGAACCAAGAAACACACACACACACACACACACACACACACACACACACACACAGAGAGTCACACATTAGATTCTGAGATGCACAATCAGTTCATTTCATCACTATGCCAACATCACAGTGCACTCACACAAGCCTAGGTGCTATGGCCCATTGTACACTCACGCCCCGATTGCTCCCAGCTACACACCCGTACTGTCTGCTACTATTCTGAGTACTGCAGGCAACTCTAACTAAATGGTAAGCCCTTGTGCATCTAAACACATCTAAACATAGGAAGGGTACATCAAAATGCAGTGTAGAAGATAAAAAGTAGTGCACGGGTGTAGCACACCATGAGTGGAGCTTGGAGGATTAGAAGTTGTTCTGGGCAAGTTGGTGAATGATGAGTGAACAGGAAGACCTGGGGCAGTACTGAGCACTGCACTGGGGTTTTTATTTTATTTTATTTTATTTTATTTATTTATTTATTTTATTTTTTAATTTTTGGTGGTACTGGGGGTGGAACCCAGAGGCTTTCTACCTCTAGGCTATACTCCCAGACCTTTTTTCTATTTTATTTGGAAACAGGGTCTCACTAAGTTGCTGAGAGCCTCACTGAGCAGCTGAGGCTGGCTTTGAACCTGTGCGATCCTCCTGTCTCAGCCTCCCAAGCGCGGGGATTACAGGCGTGCGCCACCACGCCCGGCTGCACTGGGGTTTTTAACACTGTGCACTTAAGCTACACTAAGTTCATTTACATTGATATTAATAATTAATATTTACTTATATCGCTTTTTTACTTTTTTGCAGTACTGGGAGTTTCAAAGGGCCTCACTAAGCAGCTGAAGTTGTCCGCAAACCAAACCGCTATCCTCCTGTCTCAGCCTCCTGAATGCTGGGATTACAAGCATGCACCACCACACCTGGCTACTTTTTTACTTTATAAACTTAAAAAATAAAGTTAAACTTTCTTACTCCTTTGTAGTAACACAGTTTAACATACAAACACTTTGCCAGGTGTGGTGGCACATGCCTGTAATCCCAGTACTTGGGAGGCTGAGACAGGAGGATTGCAGGCTTGAGATCAGCTCAGTGTCTTATTGAGACCCTCACTCAGCAACTTAACAAAACATAAAAGAGTCCTGGAGGTCTCTTTAGTATCGCCCATACTTAAAAAAAAAATTGCAAAAACAAAACACAGAAATATTTTCTTTTTTATTCTTTTTTTTTTTTTTTTTTTGGTGGTACTGGGGTTCCTGGAAGCCCTTCTAACTACCTGCTACACTCCCAGACCTATTTTTTATATTTTTATTTGGAAACAAGGTTTCTTAAGCCAGCACAGCTGGCTTCGAACCTGCATGATCCTCCTGTCTCCGCCTCCCAAGCGCAGGGATTACAAGTGTGCGCCACCATGCTTGGCTCTTTTTATTCTTATTCTATACTTTTTTTTTTTCCAGTACTGGAGGTTGAACCCAGAGACATTCTACTTCCAAGTAGATACCTCTAGCCCTATTTTTTATTTTTTATTTTTTTTTAAATTTTTTTTATTGGTGCACTGTATTCATACATCATAGTGGGATACAAACTTTTGTAGACATACATGCACACATTGCCCAGTCAGCCCCCACCCGATCCCCACCCCATTCCCTCCCCATCTCTCCCTCCCATGCTTGGCTTAGTGGTTGACATCTAGTATTATAGCAATTTATCCAAAATTAAAAATGATAATTTCTCATAACAGTTTCATTTGTCTGATACCAAGCTTTTGATAACTTAAAGATAACATTTCAATATTTCTTTTTGCTTTCTTTCTTACCAGAGAATATTTTTTTCTTTTTTTTAGGTGAAACTATCATATATTTATACATTTATTTTTCAGAAAAAAATCTATCCTAATATGGAATATGGACTCTAGATACCCAAAACGACCTCAAAAAAGAACAAAGCTAGAAGATATATATTTTCTGATTTCAAACCACATAAAGCTACAATAATTGAAACAGTGTAGTACTGTTCTAAAGGCAGATATATAAACAATTGGAGTTAAATAAAAGCCTAGAGCTAAATTCTTCCCTATATTGTCAAGTTATTTTTGACAAGGTTTCCACGAACATTTGGTGGGGGAAATAATAATCTTTTAACTAAATATTGTTGAAAAATAATAATTACATGAAAAAGAATAAAGTTGGACCCTTACCTAATCCCATATACAAATATTAACTCAAAATAGATAAAAGACCTAAATATAAATCGTAAGACTATAAACTTTTAGAAGAAAATCTGGGTCATAAAACCTCACAACATTGAAATTGGCAGTGATTTCTTGGATATGATTTCAATGGCACAGGCAACAGAAGAGTATACAAACTCCCTAAAAAATAAAAAAAATTTTATATCCAAAGACAATGTAAACAGTTAAAAATTACTGATAGAATGGGATAAAATATTTTTAAATGCTATATCTGAAGGTATATTAATATTCCAACTAGAAATCCTAAAAATTAACAACAATACAATTTAGAGATAGGTAAAAGACTAACATAAATAATGAATCTCCACAGATAACTAATCTTAGTTGTCTGTTGGATGGAAAATCTTGTTTCTCTGGTTCTGGTGTGTGTTACCTATTTCTTCTTTGTAGTTAATCTCTTTGAGTATTTTCTCTAGCGCTGGTTTTGAAGACATAAATTCCTTCAGTTTCTGTTTGTCATGGAAGCTTCTTATTTCCCCATCTAATTTGATAGAAAGTTTTGCTGGGTAGGAAATTTTTGGCTGGAAGTTGTTTTCTTTCAGAGTTTGGAATATGTTACTCCAAGCCCTTCTGGCTCTCATGACTTGGTTTGGGAAGTCTGGAGTGATTTTAATTGGTTTGCCTCTGAATGTCACTTGGCCCTTTGTTTTTGTTGCCTTTAAGATTCTCTGCTTGACTTCCACATTGGTCATTTTGACAATTATGTGGCGTGGGGATCCTCTTTTCCGATCCTTTCTAAAGGGAGTTCTATAAGTTTCCTGGACCTGTGTATCGACCTCTTGCTCTATGTTTGGAAAATTTTCTGCTATTACTTCCTTGAAGAGATTGTTGATCCCTTTGGTTTCACCTTCTTTTCCCTCCTCTATTCCAATTATTCTTAGGTTAGCTCTCTTAAAATGGGCCCAATTTCTTCAATGTCAGATTCCTGCTGTTGGATATTTTTTTCTAGATTAGAAACTATGCGTTCATTTTTGGAATGATCATCTTCTAAGAGCGAGATTCTATTCTCCATGTGGTCTAATCGGTTGTTTGTACTTTGAATTGAGGACTTTACTTCATTAATTGCATCCTTTATCTCTTTTTGGCTCTCTCTGAATTCTTTTCAAAACACCTCTATTATTTCTACAGTTATTTTCCTGATTTGATCTTCTAGAAATCTCTGAATTTCTGTTTTATCGGGTTCTGATATTGTGGGATTGTGGGCATTCATTGCTCCATTGTTATTCCTCTTTCCCATGATTTCAGAAGTTTGTGCCTTCTCTGGGTTCTTCCCTTGGGTCACTATGACTTCACTTAAGGTGCTCTGGATATTGAGTCTGTGGTATCTCAGACCCCACTACTCCTTTACTGGGTTGTATCACAGAGTCTCCGATCCACGGAGTTGATAGAGGCTGCTTTAGACTATGGGGGGTGCCAGGTTGGGCGTTCTCCTATGGTGTGATATCTCTGCCACCGCCACTCCCACACTGGGTCAAGTCTCTGGGAGTGCAGTACTGGGAATTCTCCTCTGGGGCCCGCAATTTGACTCACTGTTGTTGAGTGCGCAGATGGAGCTGTAGTGGACTCGGTGAATTTGCTGCTGCCGCCGCCGATGGCAATATGGCGTCGCTACCACGCCCTCGGCCATGAGGCTGGCGTATTTCTTCTCTGGTTTTGAGCTCCGCTCTGAGTCCCTGCACTGTGTGCTGAGCCCAGCCACTGGGAGCTTTAGATGCTCCCTGCGCCGAAAAATCCCGCCCGGCTGTTCCGCAGCGGCTCACCTCGGCTCGCTGTAGCTGTCCGGTTACTTGCCGCTGTCGCCGGCAGTAAAGCACTGCTGCCACGTCCTCGGGCGTGAGGCCGGCGTATCTCCTCTGTGGCTCTGAGCTCCGTTCTGAGTCCCTTTCCTCTCTGGAGCCTGGTGATTTTTTTTTGTTTCTCTGGTGATGGTGTTTTCTGGCTATGAAAGGCGCTGATTTTGTGGTAATGGAGATTGGTTGTTAGCGGGGCTCTTAAGCCCCGCTTTTCTCTGTCGCCATCTTCCCGGAAGTACCCCCTATATTTTATTTTTTATTTTTTATTTTTTTAAACAGGGTCTCACTAAGTTGTGGACAGCTTCACTAAGTAGCTGAGACTGTCCGAGAACATGTGATCCTCCTGTCTCAGCCTCCCAATACTAGGATTATGAGTGTGCGCCACCACACCCGGCCCTTCTTTCAGTTTTTTTTTTCTTGCTGTAAACAAGTTTATTATTACAAAGACAGAAAGATAAAACAGAGTTTAGAATAAAGCACTCTGCCATAAGGTGTGAAATAGTGGGGTGACTTGAAAAGAAGTCACTGAAGTCTTTCAGATACAGAGTAGCTTTATACCCAGTCTTCTGATCTTCTGAGCGGACTAGATTCACCCCCTCTGGGGCAAGTTGTGTTTTTTGTTTGTTTGTTTGTTTTTGTTGGTTTTCTTTTTGGTTTTTTTTTGTTTTGTTTTGGTTTGGTTTTGGTGGTACTGGGGTTACTGGAAACCCTTCTACCTCCAGGCTACACTCCCAGACACCTATTTTTTATATTTTTATTTGGAAACAGGGTCTCTTAAGTCAGCACGGCTGGCTTCGAACCTGCACGATCCTCCTGTCTCCACCTCCCAAGCATCAGGATTACAAGTGTGCGCCACCACGCCTGGCTGGGGCAAGTCTTTTGATGTGGGTTCTTTCTTTTTGTAAAATATTTATTTTTAAATTTTTTACTTAAATTTTTTTTTTTGCTACAAACTAAGACATAGACACCAGTCTCATGGTTTTCCACTTCCACAAGTTGTCCCACTGGGAAGTCTTTAGCAGCAATGACACATGGATCTGTCCCTCACCTGATAACAGTAACTTCTGGAATACTTTCTTAAGGATCTACCTGAGGCTGCACTACAGCTAGCTTCAAAGGTAGACAGAAGGAGCCAGGTGTGGTGGTGCATGCCTATAATCCCAATACTTGGGAAAGTGAGACAAGAAGATTGTATGTTCACAACCAGCCTCAGCAACTTAGTGAGGCCCTGCTTCAAAATAAAAAATAAAATAAAATGGCATTGGTGTATAGCTCAGAGGGAGAATGTTCCTGGGCTCAATCCCCAGTAACTAACACACACACACACACACACACATACACACACACACACATTGAGAGAGAGAGAGAGAGAGAGAGAGAGAGAGAGAGAGAGAGAGAGAGAGAGAGATAAGTAGAAGGGATACATTCTAAAAATAACAATAAAAAGTATAGTATGGTAACTACATAAGCCAGCAATATAGTAATTTATTATTGTCAAGTATTATGCACTGCACAGAGTCGCCTGTGCTGCCATTCTGTGTGATCAGCAGCTTAGTAGGTTTACACCAGCATTGCCACAAAGTGAGCCAGGTGTTGCAGTATGATGGTGTGGCAGCTACGATGCTGCAAGGTGATAGGAATTCTCCAGCTCCATTATGATCTTATGGGGCCACCATCACATGTATGGCCCATTGTTGACTAAAAGTTATCATGTGGTACATGGGGGGGTATTGAGATTTTAAGGGACTGACTCATGTGACTGAAGGCTGACAGGTTGTAAGATCTCTGTTGAGCAAGCTGGAAACCCAGGAGAGCTGATGGTGTAGTTTCAGTAAAGACTGATAAGCTCAGGACCCAGAAAGAGCAGACGTCTCAGCTCAAGTCTAAAGGCAGGGCAGATGATATCCTGGCTTAAGGCAGTTATGCAGGGAGGATTCCCTTACTCAGGGGAGGGTCAGCCTTGTCTGTGAGTGTGGTACTGGGGTCATTCGAGCTCTGACCTGTATCCCAGCCCTATTTGATTCCTTCATTTTGAAACAGGGTTTCAATAAGCTATGGAAGGCCTCACTAAGTTGCTGAGGCTGGCTGTGAACCTAGGATCCTCCTGTCTCCTCCTCCCAAATATTAGGATTATAAGTGTATGCCACCATGCCTGACCCTCGGAAATTATTTTGATGGGCTCAATTCTCCATCATCTTAAGGTGTTCTGAGTATATGTAAAGGGATATATATATATATATATATATATATATATATATATATATATATATTCACTCATATCAGAATCACTCACTTGGGGCAACTGGAAAAACACACTGAAATAAAAGCCTAAGTAAACAGCCTTTCTCACATACACACCTACAAGCCTTTCTTCGACGACATTGGAAATGGTATCTAAAGTTAAAAGAGAATCTACCTCGTGGGGCAGAGTAGTAGTTGGATAATAACTCTTGATTGTTAGTAAAGTTTAGTGAGTGATATTTAAGAAATAAGAATTATAAGTTGAGTCACCAGAGTGATTATTCTTCTGTGCGTATGGAATGCCAGTAGGGAGGTATGTACCAGAAAACTATGCATAATCACATTTCTCAAAGAATTTACAGTGCGATAAGGCAGGGAAGGAAGAGGCAGGTTCACCCTGAGCAATTCTGTTAACTGAGACACTAAAGTTACTCCTTATCCTGGGCTGATTTGTTTGCAAAGAGGTGTGAGTGATCTTTGTTCCTAGCAGAGCTGAAATTACGATTGCCACACTGTGATCCTTGACCTCCTTAGAATATCAGGAGCCAACAGGCCAAAGGATGTGAGCTTTCAGGACAGAGTAGGGAGCTGCCAGGATCTCCCCTGCCCCACCTCCATCACTGCAACTTACTGAGTTGAATTCTAGAGACATTGATGTCATGAAGACCTGCTTGATGCTCCGTGAAGACCAGACAGACACAAGTGATGAGTGGCACAGGAGCACTGCTGCCTTTGGGAAAGCTTTCAAGAATGGAATCCAAAGTCAGTGGTTCCAAGGCCTCCCACTGCCATGTAGACCATGTCCTTAGCATGGAAGAGCCTTTCCAGCCCTGTCCACTGTCAGTCCCAGATATGCTGTGCTGCTTTTCTGACATGGGGCTGCCTCCCATGGTGTTCTGATGCCCTGGGATATTTCTCCTCTCTTCTTCCTGTAGATATCCCCTCTTGTGTTTCTGACTTGCAGAAGCCCCTCCTAACTTTCCATGCCAGGGAAATTCTCTCCTTCCATGTTCTCACAGCATCTTGCTCCTCTGCTTTTTAGTTCTGACCCAAGCTGAAATTTTACATGTGTATAAATTACTCCATCCATGTTGGTGTCCCATGTAAACTGTAGACTGCATACAAGGAAAGAATTCCAGCCAGGCATGGTGGCACACACCTGTAGTCCCCGTACTTGGGAGGCTGAGACAGGAGGGTCACAGGTTCCAGGCCAGCCTCCACAACTGAACAAGGTTCTGTTTCAAAATAAAAAGGGCCAGGAGTTTAGCTCAGAAGCAAAATGCCCCTGGTTCAATCCCTAATGCCAAAAATAAAAAATAAATGGCAAGGGCTTCCTTCTCGTTGATTGTGATTGTGGTCAGGCTTTTGGTCGAGGTGTGGCACATTGCAGGCTTTTTTTTTTTTTTTTTTTTTTACAAATATTTGTTGAATCAATGATTGAAAGAATGAATAGCAGGTAGGGGGAAATCGGTGACTTGGGCTTTTGCAGCACTGAAGAAGGGCACGATCATCCTGAGTTCCAAACCCTGTAGTTTTTGTCCTTGGCTCAGTCCTACACATGCATGCTGTCATGGGATTGGTGGAAGGAGGAGGGACACACACTACAGGGTAGAAGCTCGGCCCCCAGAGCAGACGCTGCTGGTTTGAAATGTATTTTTGTCACTTGCTAGCTATATGGCCTTGGGTGTGTTACTTCAACTCACCTTCCTCAATTTTCTCAAATGTGAAATAGGGTTGATGGTGGTATCTATTCCCACTTGCCAAGAGATGACATGAAGCGACGCAGGGACATGTTTGCTACATAATAAGAGATTGACAAATGTTAGCTGATGTCATTTTTGAGGAAAGACCCCAAAACCTCACACCCTGCCTTCTCCTTGATCACCATAAATTGTGTAGATATGAGAATGGAACCTGGAAATGAGAATCCAGATGAATCTGCTTAGAATGGCCTGAAAACTTGCCAGAAGGGTTTGTCTGGGACTTGGAGTTTAATGGGAGTTAGTGAAGAGTGAGATTTAAGAAGGAAGTGTATTTTTTTTAACAAGTAGTCACACCAAAAGGACTTCTCAACTTAGTTAAAAGGAAGAAACTCTTAAGCTATATTTGCAACATCTTCTGGACGAATCTTCAGGAGAAAAATATGGTCATCAGGAGAGATGACCTTTGCTTATTTCTTTCCCTGTCCATTTCTCAGAAACCAGGAACCAAGCCACCTCATCCATCCTGTTTGCTAAGTGGTCTTGCTCTCTACACAGGTGCAGTCCCAGAGGGATGGTCAGCTCAGCTGAAAGGGGAGCAGTCCCTGAAATTTGACTCAATCTGACGGTGGAGTAGCCCCTGAAGTTTGACTTAATCTGTTATTAGCCTGAGGCCCCTCGCTGAGAAGTCACAGCTCTTGGGGGAGTCTCACCCACTCCTGGCTAGTAAGCTGCAGAAGAAGCACATTTAACTAGCACTTAACTAGCATTTAACTAGCACTTCCTATGTTCTAAGCAGTAATCCAAGCACCTAATGGATATTGACTCATTTAATCCTCAAAACAAACTTTGCCACAGATACTATTGTTAAAAGGTAAACTGAGGCCGGGCGTGGTGGCGCACGCTTGTAATCCCCGCGCTTGGGAGGCAGAGACAGGAGGATCGCGCAGGTTCGAAGCCAGCCGCGCGCGCTGGCTTAGGAGACCCTGTTTCCAAATATAAAATGTAAAAAGAGGTCTGGGAGTGTAGCCCGGAGGTAGAAGGGCTTCCAGGAACCCCAGTACCACCAAAAAAAAAGGTAAACTGAGGTACAATAAAATCTTACTTTATTTAAAATCTTATTTAAGCAAATGGTCCTGAATTTCCTGGGTTGGTCCATTGTTGGTCACTACTTAGTTGTTGTTCTTGTTATTTGTTGTAATTTGAGTCAGCTAAAGAGTCTCTCCTGAATATAGTCCATGATAGAAATAGAAGTCATTTATTCTGGCAAATGGGAAGGCTTCCCACTACCTTGTTTGTATAAGTATAAATGGGATTGGCATAATATTCAAAGATAAATATTCATAGCATTCATATATAAGTGAAAAAATAACCAAGAGGGCTGATTATTGGCATCGGTCCAAAATGCTAACTTTGCCTCAAAATAGGTTCCTCATTTATTTTATGGTAAAATGTGAATTCCAAGGAAGCAAAAATGTTTAATAATAGCAAATCACTTTGAATGAGTTGTTCTCGTGTGTCAGACACTGAACTAAGTGCTAAGAGACCACATGCATGCTCTCCTATATCAGCACAATAGGCCCATGGCTAGCATTGTTTTACAGTTAAGGAAACTGAGACACAAAATGTTTACGTCCTGGGCCCAGCTGGCACAGCAGTCCATGGGGAGTAAGATGGGAGCCCAGGCAGCCTGGTCCCAAAGCCCATCCTTGACTACCTCTCTGACCTGCCGCCTCTGTAAGATCCAATCACCCACCCCGTTCTGTGTTAACTGAGGCAAAGAAAACAAAACTTAAACACAAATTTTGCCTTTGCAGAGCCAACCATCAAGGGGAGATGTTAAGACCTACGCAGAAATGTTAATGCCAAGCATTTAGCTAGCACTTCCTATGTTCTAAGCAGTAATCCAAGCACCTAATGGATATTGACTCATTTAATCCTCAAAACAAACTTTGCCACGGATACTATTGTTAAAAGGTAAACTGAGCCGGGCGTGGTGGCGCACGCTTGTAATCCCCGCGCTTGGGAGGCAGAGACAGGAGGATCGCGCAGGTTCGAAGCCAGCCGCGCGTGCTGGCTTAGGAGACCCTGTTTCCAAATAAAAAAGTATAAAAAATAGGTCTGGGAGTGTAGCCCGGAGGTAGAAGGGCTTCCAGGAACCCCCGTACCACCAAAAAAAAAAAAGGTAAACTGAGGTACAATAAAATCTTAAAGAGCTTATTTAAGCAAATAGTGATTTGTTTGGCAAGCAGTTCCAAACAGGAAGTGGTTCTGGAGCTCCACTAGGGAACTGAGGAAGGACAAACACAGAAGAAAATCCTTGCTGGATGACAGTTTTATAGTTGTCTTATGTGGCCTGTCACACTGGGAAGTCCCTGGTTACATAACTGTAAGTTGGTTGGCTGCTTCTGATTAGGAGAAACATTAGTTCTGCTTTTCTCTATTAGAGTCATTTAAAAAGCTAGCTCAAGTTACATTCCCTTCTGTTTGCAAATCAAGCCAGGCCAAAGTCATGGACACCTGACTGGCTTTGTCTGCTCCAAGATTCTGCAGGCCTGGTCTCCAACTTTCATTTACCTATCACCATTATTTTACAAGTGATAAAACTGATAAGTACTAGAAAAGGGTGATGTTCCAATTTGAACTTAAGCTCTTAAAGAGATAAAAATGTTGAGTAGAGCAGAAATAAGGACAGGGCCAGCGTGCTCTGGTACAGATGTGGTCACTCAGCACATTAGCACGTAGCAGGTTTTGAGGCATGCTTATTCAGCCAATGGAAAATTCATCTAGCACATCTTTCCTCCCCTCTACACTGCTTCATTTTTAAACTAATTGTTCAGCAAATGTCCACTGAGCACCTGCCTTTGCCAGGCCCAAGAGTATCCATTGAGATGGAAAAAGTTGAGGTATTCATAAGGACCTCACAGGAAAGACAGGCGGGGCATTCATATCCCTTCTCTGACTAGGGAGGTCAGAAATGGCTTGGTCCAGGAAGCAGAGCATAGATGGGGCATTGGATAAAAAATACATGCCATTCAGCAAGGGAGAAGAATGAAGGATGATGAAGAAGGTGGGCCCAGGCTAGATCCGGGAGGTCCTTAAGTGACCAACTAAAAAGAGTATAGCATTTCAGGTGAAATTATATGCTCTTTGGGATAAATGAGAGAAGTTTCATTTAATTAAAATAAAAAATATTAGGAAAATGTTGATAATTATTAGAATTAGTTAATGAGTATAGAGAGTAAATTATGCCATTGTTTTATATGTTTGAAATTTTCCATCTTATAAAGTGGTGTGTATGTGTGTGTTTAGTTAACTGTTCGCTTTTCCATTATGAAATTAACATAAGCATTTTAAGGAAAAAAATATATGAAATAATTAGCTACATTTTCACCACTCTGATACAATTATAGTCCTATTTGGTTAATTTCATGCATTCTTTTTCGTGTGTGTGTGTGTGTGTGTGTGTGTGTGTGTGTGTGTGTGTATTACTGAGGATTGATGCTGGAACATTCTACCTCCAAGTTACACCCCCAGCCCTATTCTATTTTTTATTTTGAAACAAGGTCTAAGTTACCAGGGCTGACCTTGAACCTTGTCTCAGCCTCCCAAATCCTGGCATGTTCCACTGCACCCTGCTTCCTTGCATTCTTTTTCTATTTTTTTTTCTTTCAGTACTGGGGAATGGAACCCAGGGACATTCTATCTCCGAGCTATACACCCAGTTCTATTTTTTTTATTATTATTATTTATTTTGAAACAAGCTGTCACTAAATTGCAGAGGACTCAGTAAGTAGCTGAGGCTAGCCACTAACCAATTTTCTCTCATGTCAGTCTCCTAAGTACTGGGATTACAAGTATGTACCACTACACCCAGCTCATTCTTTTTCTCTTTCTATATGTGGTTTATTTTTACACAGTTGATGATCATTTGTATGCATATTTTTACTCATATTCTTTCACAAAAGATAGCATCTTTGATGGTAGCCTCTGTGCTTCATATCATTCTGAGCATAGTGGTATTCTAGCTCTTGAGAGCCAACTGTGAGCACTTCGTCCCTTCTGAGTAACATCACATTGGTAGCCTGAAATCAGCCAGGAAGAATATTTAAGCCATGGAAATCAGTAAACATTACAAACCAGAGATTTTTTTTCCAAGAGAGCTGTTTGTTAAACATTTACCAGCACATTGCTGTTTATATCCATCATTTCTAAAGGTCACCTAACAGCCCTTGGAGTAGAAACACGATAACACATGGTTATATGATATTTATTACCTACCGGGTACTAAGTACTTCACTTACATTACTGTATGAGTCCTAACAGTGGGCCCTAGGAAGTAGGTGCAATTACCATGTGCATTTTATAGGTGATAAAACAGAGGCAGAAAGAAATGAAGCAATTGGCCCAGGGTATTGTAGCTGATGTATGAAAGCAGAAAGTGGAGCTGAGATGAGTTTGGCTAGTCTTCCTGCAGCATCTTAGCCACCATTGTATGTGGTTGCTTTCTACCTCTGCTCCAGCTAACAACCGAGCAGCTGCCCTTGAAGACCCATGCCACTGCTCCGTGAACCATCCACACATGCGAGGACAGCATCCACATCCCCTTCCTGCGGGCTGGGGGAGCCCAGCCCCATGCGCAGGGCAGTGTGGCTCCGGCATTGCACCAGCCTGCTCTGATGCTGCTTAGAAACCACAGCCTTCCTGGGGTGGCTTTCAGAGCTGAGGTGGGCTTGGGGAGGACAGTGGAAGACCCCAAGTTGCAAGAACTGTGCTGACCTCAAGGGCTAGCTGAGCTTTTGTATTTTATCAGAAGCAAGAACTCCACGGGTGACTTCTCCCTGCTGCCCCTGGGGTTTGTGGTGTTTGAAGCGCCTGCCTGGGTTTCAGTAGGACAGGACAGGATGCTATTTCTGCTGAATTGCTTAGTGATGATGGAGCAAGTCGTTTGACCTCCACAATAATCCTTTTACGGAGCAGGCATCATAAGACCAGAGTGTTTTCAGAGCACTCGGAAGCTCCTGCAGGCAGGATGCTGTGTGTGCAATTTAACTGCCGGCCCTGCCCTTCTGGGCTGGCTTTCACCTTGGGGGTTGGGGGGACAGGGAGTGAGAGTGCCCCAGATCACTGGTTCTGTGATAAGTGATAGATGCATCAAGAGGGTGACTACTGAGATGTCCCTAGAGCTTGTCGGCCCAGCTTTGGGTAAATGGCTCACATTAACCCAAGTATAGACCGCTTTATGAAGAAGCAGGAGAAATGAAGGATGGTCTTAGAGGGACTGGGAGTTTCATTACCACACAACTGAATTATTCTCTATGCAGAAGGCTTAGGTCCCCTGCATGCAAAGCTCCACAACACCTTAGGGACTCAATACTTATTAAATAAATGTCATTTTCACTCTAAGACCAAGAGAGAGGGTCTTGTAAATCTCTAGGTTCTATCCAGTTTAGATTTCCCCTGACCTTTCAAATTCTCCAACCAATTAAAATACCAAGAAACGATATTGGAACAGTCTGCAGCAACTCTGTGGAGCTTTTCAGAGGGCACTTCTGAGCAAGGAGTGGGAAATATATAAATGTAGGAGGGAGAGGGAGAAAGGAAAGAAAAATGATCTCTAAAGGTTCAAAAGGAATGATTTTAAAGTGAATGATTTACAGATATCTTCTTTACCTATGATTTCAATTTCTGTGGTTTCAATGACCTATAGGGTAAACTGCAGTCTGAAAATATATATATATTTTTTTGGGGGGGGAGGTCTGGGGATGGAACCCAGGGGCATTTGACCTCCAAGCTACATCCCCTGCCCTATTTTTTATTCTTTATTTTGAAACAGGGTCTCACTGAGTTGCAGAGGGCCTCACTACATAGCTGAGGCTGTCCGTGAACTGTGATCCTCCGGTCTCAGCCTCCCGAATGCTGGGATTACAAGTGCGAGCCACCACGACCGGCTCAGTCTGAAAATATTAATGGAAAATTCTATAAATAATCATTTCATAAGTCTTATGTTTTATCAGAAACTCAGTAGCACTCTGATGCTGGGCCCCAGTGTCCATGTCATTCACCCAGCTTCAGTGCAACTCACCTCATCACCAGAAGGGTGAGTCCACTACGGTAAGATATTTTCAGACAGAGAAACAGACGGTTCACCTAACTGCTGTTACAGTACATTGTTATAATTGTTCTGTTTAGTGCTTGTTGTGACTGTTAATTTCTTACAATGCCTACTTCGTAAATTAAACTTTATTTTACATATCTGTATATATAGAAATCAATGTGTATATGGGGCTTGGTACTCTCCATGGTGTCTGGCATCTACAAACGGTTTTGAGATTTGCTTTTGAGTGCCTCTGATCTAAGGAAAAGAAAGAGCTGGATGTTTCTGCAATTCTAGACTATTCCCCAGAAATTGAGATGTTAAGGGAAAAGAGAAGATTTGGAGCTCGAGAGGCAGCAGCCTGGCTCCCCTGTGGCATCCATTAACCAAAAGGAAGGAGATGGGGGAGGGAAATAGCCTTGCAAATGAGGTCTCTGTTGCCATGATTTGCTTTAGATGTATAAATCACCCGCGAACTCTCCAGGTAGATGCATTTCTGCTCTTTTGTATTCCCCACAGGGCTAATAACACATTTGGGCACTTGTTGAGACTCGTTTTCCCTTCCTGTGCTCTCACAGAAAGAAGAAGCATTATGAAGACAGCGTTGCATTTGCCTTTTCTTTTTCAGTGAATGACTTGAAAACCAAAGTTGAGCTCCATCTTCAGGGCAGTGCAGAATTCACACACTCATGTGTGTGCACTTTGCCATCTCCTTCGGCTCACGTGGGCCCAGGCACCGTCACCCTGTCTTCTCAATATATCCACCAAGTGATACTCTCAGGCAGTGCGATGACTCACATATGGCCAGTGTCTAGCAGACTCCAAGGGGAGCTCTGGGGCATCAATTAGTAATAGCAGAGCTGACCTTTGACTTTGGCTAATGGCCTGAGTTCTCCAGGACTCCAGGACTCTCACTCACCCTGCCCTCTGTCCTCTGCCCTCTGCCCTCTAGTGAACCTGATATTTTGTTTAATGGCAGTATTTCTACATGTGGTCCAAAACTTGCCTATCCTACTCTTACTGTGTGCATTTTAATCTTTTTTGTTTGTTTGGTTGGTTGGTTTTGGGTACTGGGGATTGAACCCAGGGCCATTCTACCTGTGAGATACATTCCCAGCTTTTTTATTTTTCAAATTTTGTAATGGAAAGTTATCATATACAGGCCTGAACCAACAGACCTTCTATCTCAGCCTTCTAAGCACTGGGGTTACTGGTATGTGCCACCAAGCCTGGATTTCTTGCTACTGTTTAATCACAGAGAAGGATTTAATCTCCACTGAGATAACTCAGAACCACTGACTCCAGGTTTAGCCCAGAGGGATGGCCCATCTAACCCCTTAAGTTTAAAGTAGTTGTTAGTTCAGGTTGCAAGGCAAAGGAAACCCAGGCATAATCTTTTAATTGCTGCTGGAGTTTGGGATGAAGTATCAGAACCTCCTGGAAAGAGTGCAATTCTTTTCTGAGAAGGACATCTGATGAAACTCTGAAGTATTAATGATGTATGCAGCAGGTCAATGGGTCAAACCACCTCCATTAGCTGGGCAATGTAAGTTTAGCATCCAAACAGAAGGTTCTGATTGAATGCAATGATTTTTTTCTCTCTCAGTACTGGGGATTGAACCCAGGGACATTCTATCTCTGAGCTACACTCCCAGCCCCATTTTTCATCTTTATTTTGAAACAGAGTGTCACTAAGTTGTAGAAGGCCTCACTAAGTAGCTGAGGCTGGCTGTGAACCTGAGATCCTCCTGTCAGTTTCCCAAGTACTGGGATTACAAGTGTGCACCACCATGCCTGACTGATTTTTTTTGTTGTTGTTATTCCTTTTTGTTGTTGTTGTTATTTATGATACTGGGGATTGAATCCAGGGGTAATGTACCTCTGAGATACTCCCCCAGCCCTATTATATTTTCATTTATTTATTTATTTATTTTTATTGTTTGTTTGTTTGTTTGTACTAGTTGAACCCAGGTGTATTCTACTTTCCAGCTATTTTCATTTTTTGTTTTTGCAACAGGATCTCACTAGTTGATGAGGACCTTGTTAAGTTCCTGAGGCTGACCTCAAATCTATGATCCTTCTGTCTTAGCCTCCCAAGTACTAGGATTACAGGAATGTGCCACCATGCTCAGCTCTTATTCCTCTTTAGACCAGTGGATATTATCATTTGGGGATAGACTCCTTTTTCTACTTGGTCTTTGTTCTACTCTCCAATGACTCAGTCTACTAGATTCAGTCTGCTATCATGACATCCATATATTTTATTTACATTAATACAGAATATGAACTCCACTGATACACAACTCAGTATCCCTCCCCCACACACACACACAGTGGGAACAAGATTCAAAAAAACACTCAGACAGGTTCATTCTCTTTCTCCTCCTCTAACATTTTTTTTTTCAGTACTGGGGATGGAACCCAGGGACATTCTACCTCTGATCTACATGCACAGCCCTATTTTTATTCTTTATTTTGAAACAAGGTCTCACTGAGTTGCAAAGGGCCTCACTAAGTAGCTGAGGCTGTTCACGAACCGCGATCCTCCTGTCTCAGCCTCTCAAATGCTGGGATTACAAGTGTGCGCCAGCATGCCCGGCTCACCTCCTCTAACTTTTTAGTAGAGATCAGGACCACTAAGTTAATCTTGTGATTTACAAACAGACCGCTACTCATAGCTTAAAAAGCACCTACCAAGAGCATCCTTGGACTATCCAAACTTACTCATTTGCTATGATATTTTCATCATCATCATCTTTTTTTTTTTTTTGCAGTACTGGAGATGGAACCCAGGGGCATTCTACCTCTGAGCTACACTCCCAGCCCTATTTTTTATTCTTTAATTTGAAAAGGGTCTCACTGAGTTGCAAAGGGCCTCACTAAGTAGTTGAGGCTGGCCTTGAACCACGATCCTCCTGTCTCAGCCTCACAAATGCTGGAATTACAAGTGTGTGCCACTACATCCGGCTATTTTCATTATCTTCTAGATTTGACTCTTCTCCCAATTTTCAGTTTTTTCCATTACATTAAAATCATTTAGAATTGTCAATTATTTATATGTACCTTTAAAAACTTCTCAAAGGATTTCACAAAATAGCTCAATAATTGATTGTACCTGCCACTTTGTTTCTTTTCTCTGCTCAAAAGCTGTCACCATGTAAGGAATATTCTGAAAAGATACACTCTCAATCAAACATAAGGTGATATAGCCAAGCTTGGTGGCACATGCTTGTAATCCCAGCGCTTAGGAGGCTGAGACAGGAGAATCACATAGGTTTGAATCCAACCTCAGCTACTTAGTGAGGCTCTCAGCAACTTACTGAGACCCTGTCTCCAAATAAAGTATAAAATAGGTCTGGGAGTATAGCCCAGAGGTAGAAAAACCCCTGGGTTCCACCCCCAGTACCACACACACAAAAAAAAAAAAAAAAAAAAAAACGATAAGGGGATAGATATAGCTCACATCTGCATCACATATATGAGCTCTTAGATTCTTTCACTGTAATAATAATAATAATATAATAATAATATAATTGAAAAGTATAGTACAGTAAATACATAAGCCAGTAACCTAGTCATTTATTATCAAGTATATGCACTATGCAGTACTATACATGTACTTTCGTACAACTGGCAGTTTGTTTCCACCAGCATCCCCATGAACACAAGTGGCGTGTGTGCTGTGCTGCTTGGATGGCTCCGGTGTCACTTGGTGGGATTCCTCAGCTCCATCATAGCTGTGTGGCCACTGTCGTGAATGTGGACCGACTTCGCCTGGGTAAGTGGTACCCACCTGTGCTGGCGTCGTGGCTGGGAAGGCAGGTATCTGAGCTTGCAGAGAGCCAGCCAATGAAAAGCATCTTATGTTCCTGTTTTGCTAAGCTCTGAATTTTGTTGCAATATTGGACAAAACTTAGTGACAGATGCAGAATGTGAATGCAGGTTTCCCCAAATAGAATTTTTAAATGGGCAGAATTCTCACTTATTAGAACCTCCCCCAAAGCTCCCTTTGGCGAGACTCCTGCCTGTGGCTGGACTCGCATGCCTTTTCCTCCTGTCTCACCTCTGCACCTTCTCTCTTCTCCTACTGAAGTTTTCAGAGCTACGTCCCTTTTTCATGTCCGCTCATCTGCCCCATTCCTTTTCTCTCAGTGTCCAGCTTATGTAAAGATCTTGAGATCTGAGTTTTCCATACTCTTTTGAGCCCAAAGAATGATGTGATGATTATAAAAAATACAAAAAAAAATACCGTGCTTGGGTTTTGGATGGCCACCTCCCTGTGCACAAGTCACAATGCTGCATCACAGCTAAATCATGACTTTGGAAGAGGTCTGACAGCCAGTGCTGGGTTGTGTGCCTAAAATAATTGCAAGAAAGATTACAAACCAGCAAATTCGTAAGGATTTCTTTTGGTCCATTTCCTAAATCATCGAAATCATTCCACATCTTGAACCCTTCCACATGTGCACTAAATTTTTTCTTTTTTCTCTTACCCAAGACCTCACACCAGACTTCTCCCTTATCTTTCCTATATCATTAGTTTTTCCCTTTCTGCTGAATAATTTCTGTAAACATGTAAACAGACTCCGATCTCTCACATTTTAAGCCTTCTCTTGGTCTCAGGTCTTCCTCCAAACATTGCCCTCATTTCATTTTACACCTAAGAAGCTTCCTTAAAAAAATAAAAACATATTCAGTGTCTGTAACTTCCCCAGAACCCATTCCAATAAGGTTCCATATCCACCACTTCACTGAAACTAATTTTTTTTTGGTAAGGGTATGAGAGATTGAATCCAGGGACTTTCTACCTCTGAGCTATACCCCCAGCCCTATTTTTAATTTTTTTTTTTTTGGAAACAGAGTCTCACTAAGTTTTTGAGACTGGCCTCAAAATTGCAATCCTCCTGTCTCAGCCTTCCAAATACTAGGTTACAGGCATGTACCACCACACCTGGCAAAACTGCTTTTCTTAAGGTCCCTAATGGCTCCTGTACATCTGAACTCAATGTTTACGTCTCCATTTTCACTTTACATGCTCAATTTTATCAGCATTCGCCTTGGTCAATCACTTGAAATACTAGCACTTTTAGCTGTTTTCCATCCTGTGCTTCTTCTTGATATAATTTGCTCAGTTCTTTTAATTTCTGTGTGGTCTGACCTTTGGAATGTCCAGAGCTCAGACCTTGGTCCTCTTGCACTTAACTCTGTCACTCCCTACGCGATCCTGGACCCATTGCTTGAAATACCAGTTATATGAGAATGATTCCTACATTTGTATGGCCAGGTCAGACCTCTCCCTGCACTCCAGACCCATAATCTATGGCCTACATGCCTCAAATTTGACTTCGCTTCGTTACCTCCTGGTCCCCCCATCCAGCTGCTCCTGCAGCCCACTCTTTCTTAGTGGCAACACTATACCCGTAACTGCTCAAGCCGGAGGCCTTAGTGTCCATCTGACGCCTTTCTTCTCTCACACCTCAGATTGGATTTACCAGCAAATACCACCATCAATCCTTCCCTAAAATATGTACCCTGGATTTGATTTTTCCCAACTCTCCCACTCCAGTCCGAGTCATCGTCGTTCCATGCCTGGATTACTGCAGTCATTTTTTAATTGGTCTTCCCATTTCTGAACTTGCTCACCCACAGTCCGGTCTCCACCCAGCAGCTGGAGTTCCTGATATAAAACCGAGTTCCTGATATAAAAACCTTAGGTCAAGTCAGGTCATTCCTCCTCACTGAGAACCTTCCATTAGCTCCTGTCTCACTTGGACTAGAAGCCAAAGTTCTGACCCTGACAAGTCCTTACATGGTGTGACTTGCTATTGCGCCTACCTCTTTCTACTGAACTCATCTCCTGCTGTGCTCCTTTGCCTCCTCTTCTCCACTCCAGCTGTACTGGCCAGCTTTCTGTCCCTGGAACACACAAGGCATGCTCTTACCTCAGGGCCCTTGTATCTGCTATGCCTTCTGGTTACATTATACACATTAACAATGGGCTGAGAAGCCCAGAGACTACACTGAGAGGAACATAAATTTCTGGCCCTGTTGGTAAAGTGGAGATGCTAAAATCTCGCTGCATTACCTCTGGCAACTTGTTGACTAGTTTAGTGTTAAATTCTGGTACCTTTCCAAGACTTATCAAATACTTAGGATTGATACCACAAATTCCAAGCCTGGAAACTGCAATGCCTTCTTTGTGATTTAGCAGTCATTGCATAAACATGCGGTGAGGGGTGATCATTTAGTCAGCGAAGGGATACCTTCCCCTGGATGTGCATAGAGGAGATGGCCAAAGTACAGAGGAATCTGAGAATCTAGAAATGGCCAGACACCCTGCCCGGAAGCCACACAGGATTCCTGGGGCCCTGGCAACTTCTGGCCCCCAGAATGTTGACGCATGGACACACCCTGCAGGAATCCTTGGTTTAACCATCTGGAACTGTTTTGCACTTCTGAATTTCTAGAGGACTGGAGAATAGGCAGAAATAAACTGAATTTGTTTTATGGTAAAAGATTCTACTGGGAAATGACTTGGGGTTACCGCCAGTTTCAGCAGGAGAGCTCATTAAACCCTCAGCCTGCTGGCCGACATGTAGTCAGGGAACGCCTTTAATCAGCAAGGCGGTTTCACGAGGGCTCACTGGAGGCAAAGTGAAGCTGCTTGCCTCGCTCTGTGGTGGTGCCCAACCCAGGGTCATGACCAGGAACCCCTGCGGATGGACAGGGTCGGCTCCTGAGGAACACGCCTTCACTGCAATTTCCTGTGGGGCTCCCTTGGCTTCCGGTGGCGCTGAAACTGTGTGGTTGGTCATAGCTGACTCAGGAAACCTGGGGAGCTCCCTAGTGGCAGCAATCCTGTCTTATTTTCCAGAAACATGAGCAACTAATGACATATATTAGTTATGTTGTTGTTAATTTGTATTTATTACACTTCAGAGTAAGGAACAGGCTGTGCAGGGTTTCTGGCAATTGTCTCCACTAAAATGGCATCCATCTGTCAAGGTTTCTTGTCTTAATAAGAAACTGTTGTTTCTATAAAAGTGTTATGAGAGAGGCCATGACAACATGGTGCACCAGGCATAATGTGCCTTGATGTTCTGGCTTGGTGAGAAAATTTTAGATGTCGGGGTCATTAGTCAGCACAGTTTCCGACCAGGAAGTCGAGTGGCCAATTGCATAAATGATAAAGTGGGAAAGGGTGGAGAGTGTCCTCTTGTATTAGTTTTCTATTACTGTGTGACAAATGATCACAAATGTTATTGCCTTAAGGCAACACAAATTTATTATCTTACTAGTCCAGAAGTCAGAAATCTGAAATAGGTCTCCTGGGCTAAAATCAAGGTGTCCACAGGGCAGTGGTGGTTCAGGGCCCCTAAGGAAACACTGGCATCCTTACCTTTTCTACAGGCCTCCCACTTTCCTTGGCTCCAGCCAGGAGCCCCATCACCCTAACCTCCACTTCAGTCCTCACAGCCCTCCTGTCACTCTTCTGCCTCCTTTTCTTGTGAGGACAATGGACCCACCTGATAATCCAAGTTACTCTCCCCTGCCACAAATTCCTTAATTTAATCACATCTGCAGAATCCCTTTTGCTGGGTAGGGCTGCATGCTCACAGGTTCCAAAGAAAGAAACATCTCTGGGGGAACCATCATTCTACCTGCCACACTTCTTAAGGGAATGGCTGCTTTTCCTTCTCAATGTTGGAGATGTTTCACATTCCTTTTGCTATGACAAAAACAGCAGTGTAGATATGGTCCCCTGGAGACACAGAATCTCATCCTCCGTTGTCAAATACAATTTCTATTACTCAGGCAATGGCCGTTAAAGGACCATAAAGATGACAGCACCTCCTGGTTGAACAGATGGCCTCTTGGCACAACTTGGTGTTAGCGACAATAATGGTTGCATAACTGGAGAGGGGCTGGGGAAGGAGGTGGGAGTGTTGGAAGGGTAAGATGGTCTCAGAATGGAATTCTCTGCCTAAATGGGCTCTTGAGTGTCTAAGTTATTTGGAAAATCTTGCTGGGGAAAGAATTTTCCAGGTCAGCAGCCTGGAAACAGGAACACTCAGACTTTTAACTGCCCTGGCCCTCCTCCACCCCTGAAAAGCTGGGAAGGGTAGGTGTGAGAGAGGAGACAGCAAAATCCAAGGAGCCAGGGCCAGGCAAGAGGTTTCAGGCTCCACCCTGTGTGGCCTGGAGCATGTTTCTTATGAACCCTACTATCTCCACCTGTAAAATTAAAGTTTAGGATGCCTTCTCCAAAATGCTTGGAACCAGAAGCATTTGGGAATTTGAACTTTTTTTTTCAGTACATACATGATGAGCTATCTTGGAGATGGGACTCAAACCATGAAAATTCATTTATGTTTCATATTTGACTTCTATACATGACCTGACGATAATTGTATACAATATTTTTAGTGTACCTGAGTTTGCACTGCGACCTGTCACATGAGGTAGGGGTGGAATTTTCCTCTTGTGGCATCATGTCAGTGCTGAAAAAAGTTTTGGGTTTGGGAACATTTGGGATTTTGAACTTTTAAATTAGGGATGTTTAACCTACAGTGTATAGCTCTAAGGGCCGATGCAAATATCAGAAACAATGTATGTAACACTCATGTATGCTGCTGGGCTTATGGTAAATGCTCAAAATTACTAAGTGCTATTATTATAGTTGTTGTTGTTGTTGTTGTTGTTGTTGTTGTTACTATTATTAGAAGAGAAAGAGAAAATTGAACAGGTCTACCAGAAAAATTGTAAGCAGTTGGTATTTCTCACAATTTTACCACCATTAGACATTTAACCAAAACAAGTGAGAAAACCTGAAGGCAAGAATGATACAAATAATTCTCTCTCCTATTCCTTTCCCTCTGAATGAATACCCAAACCGTTCTGGACAAAATCATCAGAGTTCCTTCTTAGGTTCTAAGGGAAGGGACTGACCATGCCCAAATCCTCAGCCTTTAAGATGTGAAAATTTAGCCCACAAAAAATAAAAAATTTAATTCTTCATATTACTACCTGAATGGTTCCACTTTTATTTCCTTCCTGCAGATTTTGAGTTTTGAAGAGGCCCCGTCTCTCTGTCCAGCATTCAGAATTAGTTATTAGAATCATAGATAGAGCTCAGACTATGGCTGGCAATGTTGATGGGAGATAGTGACTTTGGATCTATAGTCACCCAGGCTTCCAACAGCTCACCCAGCTAAGATAGATTTGCCCACCCAATTACTGCATAGCTGGACAAGTCAAGGACTCCCCCAAAGAGCAGTCCTTTTATTCTGATCAGGACAAAACAAGAATAGAATGCATGCACCCTAGGGATGTACCTGCTCCAAAATAAAATAACTTCAAAGAAGCTAACTGACCGTGTTTAGCTCCTTCCACAAAACTCACCAATCAGAAACTCCTCGCCCTCCCATGGGCAAGAATGGACAAGAACTGACAAAATAGGCCAGGGGGGACTATTATAGCAGGAAATCCTTTCACTGCATCAAAGCCTAAGGCCCAGAGCACTCTCTCTGGGGGTAGTCAGCTGTTCTGAGACTCAAGCACCCTTGTGAAGGCCCTTACTGTAAGAAACTGCAGCCTCCTGCTGACAGCCAGCAAGAGCTCCCCAGGCCTATGTGTGAGCCACCGGCAAAGTAGCCCCAGCCTCAGCCAAGCCATCACAAGCTGGGGCTGTTGTGAGTGGCAGGGTTTGTCAGGCAGGTCAAATCACTGAAGCCCACCCGCACATTTGAAAATGAAGGAAGAAGACAAACTCAGGTGTTGGGCTGCAAAAAATGAGGTTTCTACTAAAAAGTATACCTGCTCCTAGACCCCAGAGCTCTGTTTTATAGACAGGAGTACATTCTCAGAACACTACAATAGGGTTCCACTATACCCCAGTGACTTGTTTTCTCTATTTCATTTTTCTTCCTCCATATATTTATGTTTCTGTGTATAAATTATTGCATTTGTTCAGTTATTTTTACTAAATGACCAATAGTATATTTTGATTAGTATTAAATGGAAATGGGGTGTGAGAAAACTCTTTGTTAAAATGTCTCCTTTTTTGATCAATGGCATGCTAATTGCTGCTTTTATTGTTTATTATGTATTCATTCATTCATTCATTCATTCATTTTCGGTACTAAAGATTGAACCCAGGGACATTCTACCTTTAAACTATATCCTCAGCCCTTTTTATTTTTTGTTTATGAAACAAGGTCTATGTAGTTTGCTGAGTCTTACTAAGTTGCTGAGGCTGTTCTTGAATGTGTGATCCTTCTGTAAAAGCCTACCACTTGTATCTCTAAATACTCCTTTTTTTTTTTTTTTCCCAGTACTGGGGATTGAACCCAAGGGCATTCTACCACCGAGCTATATCCACAGCCTTATTTTATTTTATTCTTCATTTTCAAACAGGGTGTTACTAAGTTGCAGAGGACCTCACTAAGTAGCTGAAGCTGGCTACAAACCTGTGATCCTCCTTTCTCAGACTCCCAAGTACTGGGATTACATGCATGCACCACCACGCCTGGCCCCCTTTTCTTATACCTAACCTCTTATGGACCAGAGAGATGGTCAAAGGCAAAGGATATACAGAGAGACAAGGGATGAGCAATGACAAAAAACAACAAATAAAGAAATAGCTCCCATGTTCCAGACAAATATTCCCCACATCAGTCTTGGAAAACAACCTGACTGAACCAGCCATGAAGCATCATTGTTGCTTGGTAAGATTTCCTGAGTGCAGGTGGAGGATGAGGTACTGAACCTTGGGCAACGACAGATGGCATTACATACACCAACATTCCAGCAATGCTTCAAGCTCCCCCCAAAAATTTAAAGGTGATTTGACCAAGAAATATCGACAAATGGCAAGATACATTTTTCCTCTATTTATTCCAAGGAAAGAAGGCAGTTACTAGAGAACCAAAAATAACTAAGTCTATTTTTTGAAAACCTGAAAAGATTTGTAAGTTTGTTTGTTTGTTTGTTTGTTTGTTTGTTTGTTTGTTTGTTTTTTGGTGGTACTGGGGATGGAACCCTTCTACCTCTGGGACACACTCCCAGACCTATTTTATATTTTATTTGGAAACAGGGTCTCTTATGCCAGCGAGGCTGGCTTCGAACCTGCACAATCCTCCTGTCTACCTCCCAAGTGCGGGGATTACAAGCGTGTGCCACCACGCCCGGCAAGATTTGTTACTTTGAACAGAAGTGCACGTTAGCAGAACCAACACTATTTCATCTAATTTTCCCTTAATCTGTGCACAGTAGAGCAACACGGTTATTGTGGTTCAGGAAGATGCCATTACATTATGTTTATAAAGCCTCAGGCCTCCCTCTTAAAGCCATATTGGCAATTTCCATAAGTTAAGGTTTCCGAACGTGCAAACAAATCCATGCAGCAAATGGGAAGACAGCATCTGTCTTTCCTCCGAAAGACATATAAATGTAAATGTGATGGTTCCATATATTTCCTCTGCATGGAATCAGAAGTGGTGCATATCAGCTACTTGATGAGCTCCTCCCTTCAAGAAAAAACAAAACCTTTGCTCATTTTCCCAGTGGTCCCTGGTTTACCAAGAAAAGATACTTTTCTATATAGGCCTGGGGTTATGGGATTCAGATCTGACTTCATAGAAACAAGATGTGACCACTCTCTGCATCTGTGAGTCCAGCAGCCTAAGAGACATCAGGCCTCCCACAACATCTCTGTTAATTAAGACAGTGGGTCTGTACCTCAGTCATTTCATTACCAGAAAAAGAATGTCATAGGAGAAGGAATGCCTTCTAGAACTTGAACCCCATTCTGGCCCCACTTTGGCTATGTACATTCATACCCATCAAAAGAGGTGACACTGGCCCTTCTGGCTCCTTCAGGTAGTGCTGGGCTCTCTCCTGGAGGGCTCCACCTGTTATAGGCCCCAGCACACCTTCTTCACATGGAGCTGGAGAAAGAAGACAAATTTCTTCCTCTCTGTGTCTGTCTGTCTCTCTCTCTCTCCCTCCCTCCCTCCCCCGTCCACACATACAGTAATACCAAGTTATGAATAAATTACATTTGGAACCACTGGCATATCCATTGACCTTGTCCAGGCTATGTGCACTTTCAGACATCTTAAAAACTGATCAAGTCGAGACCTAAGATGGGCAAGGTGGCACATACTTGTAATCCCAGTACTTGGGAGGCTGAGACAGGAGGGTTTCAGTTTCGTGGTCAGCCTCAGCAACTTAGTAAGGCCTTCCACAACTTAGACCCTGTCTAAAAATAGAAAAAATAAAATAGGGCTGGGTTTGTAGCTTGGAAGTAGAATGCCCCCTGGGTCATAAGAAAGGGAGAGAGAAAGACAGACAGACAGACAGACAGAAAGGCAGGCAGGCCAAATAATAAGGACCCCAAACATGGTGGAATAGGGAATCAACTGGCCTGTAGTGATAAGTGCTGGGCCTGGAAAGCGCAGCATGGAGGGGAATGAATGGCCCCTTGCCCTGTCCATATAATCTCATCCCAACATTGGCATCATTTTTGTGGCCCTCAGTGTTGGATTCTTATTTATGTTCATTTTCAGCACCAGTGATTTTTCACAACCCTCATATTATCTTAGATCTTAAAATAGACGATTGAAGCCGGCATCTTCATGATTTGTCATCTAACAGGTTTTCTTCACTTCCAAGAAAAAGCACATATTTTCCCAAATGTCTGAAATTGAAACTCCTGCCTATTTTTTTTTTTTAGGACTCTTGGGAGTTAGAGCTAATCAAATACTAATGAGAATCAGAAGAGCTAGAATTTGTTATGTAATTTTCCATTTACAGAAATGCAAATGATACTTAAAATTAGGGGTAACTTTAGAATTAGTAAAGTGTTTTGTTGCATCAGTTCAAATCTCAGGGTCTGAATCAGATACAAATAAATGCAAATTTGCTGCCATACATCATTATCTAACATGAAATTTTAAAAATTATGAAACCTAAGCCGGGCGTGGTGGTGCACGCTTGTAATCCCAGTACTTGGGAGGCTGAGACAGGAGGATCACAGTTCACGGACAGCCTTAGCTACTTAGTGAGGCCCTCCACAACTCAGTGAGACCCTGTTTCAAAATAAAGAATAAAAATTATGGTTGGGTTTGCAGCTTGGAGGTAGAATGCCTCTGGTTCAATCCCCAGGACTGCAAAAAATAAATAAGAAATTTTGAAATCTTCAGTTGCCATAATTAAAAAAAGAACAATGTAGAGATATTAAATATTTTATGAAATCATCAGCCATAGAATTGTCTTCAGTTAGGTCCTGCAGCTTAAAAAGGCTAACTTACTCAGTAGGAGTGGTGGCTCCACACAGTGTCTAGGTTGGCCTAGGAAATGTTGAGCAATCCAAATGCACTTTGAAGGTCTTTTCCAGTCTGTCCCCAGAGTGTTACTTAGAAGACCTACTTCAGTTGGCTAAGAACTAAAACACAGAATTTGTGGAATGGCTTTTTACCAAAATCACATAAATTTCTCCTTAAATTTTACCTTACAGACCGAAGGTATTGTGTAGATAAAACCTTCCCGAGGAACTACTTATCCTAGGCACCCACTGGAGAAGCTTTCAAACCCTGAGCAATTTCATCATTTTATAACTTAGCTCAAAGTGGAAAACATGGTCATCACTTCAAAGACGGGAATGAAGCTTTGTACTGTGTGAAAGATAAGCTGGTGACATTCCATGTGCTCTGAGAGAGCGTTCGAGGTCAGTTCACACTTACTGAGTTCTCACTGGAGGAAGAGCATTGCCCTCAAGGAAGCAGAGGGAGATGGGAAGCCAAAAGGATTACCGTAAAGTGTGTTTAAAAGCCAGTAGCACCCACCAAGCAAAGGCAAACAAAACAAGAATCCATAAGCTGAGGTGAATTTGCTGCTACTCTTCTCAAAGGATCTGTCCAAAAACCAGTAGCCGTGGTAAAAGCTGAGTGCTGCAGATAACCTGCAGGACGGGCCGAGACCACGGCTCTATTATCTAAAGGCAGAGAACTTTATCCATGAGAAGGAATCATTGCCTAAAACACAAGTGAGCAATATCTCCACGCTCTCAGGTGCCCTTCATTCCATAAGCATATTTCTACATTGATAGTAGTTGGCTTTTTATATTTTTTCCAAAAAATAAACTATTATGAATCATCTCAGGGAAAAGGGGAGTTTCCTGGGGGGAAAGTTTCTGTTTCTCTCGGGCCGGGCCTCTTGACTGGAGTCAGGGTGAAGCCTGCTGCAGTTGACAGTTGGAGCACCTCCTCCTCATCCTGCAGGTGGGTCCACTCTGGATGAAGTCAGGATCCAGGAAACTGGTTTCATCCACCTCATCTGCCTGGTTTATTGGAAGCAATTTTGTTGAACATGGGGCGCCTCTGCTCCCTGCCCTCTGGAGCGACTCTGTTGGCTCCCAGGACTGGCACACAGCAGCCGCATGCCCAGAGGAGGTCGGTGAAAATCCTCCTGGCTCCAGCCCTTCCTTTAGTCCCAGGCACTGGCAGAGGGCTCCCGATAGGGTTTTGGGGTGCAGGGGGAGGCCTGTTCTGCTGGTCCCTGGATAACCAGCTTCCCTTAGCCCCTGAACTGTGCTTCTGCTGCTCTTGCAAGAGCTGGCCTGGGGGGCCTCGGGGTCCTGCTGGGGGGGCTGAGCTGGGAGGGGGTCTTCTTCGCTGGGCAGCTCAGGGAAATAGCTGGCAGGCTGTCCCTTCGGCCACCCTCCTGCTGGCCCTACTCAGGTAGCAGGTACTCAGAGGGTACAAGCCCACAGGCTCAAAGGTCAGGCTGGCTGGCTCTCCTCAGTGGCAGAGGGAGGCAGAGGGATCTGCTGGGGATGGGGGCTGCACCACGCGCGAGGTGGGATCTAGTGGGAGATGTTTAGGTCATTATGGGGGTCCTCAGAGGGGATTGTGTTGTAGGTCCTTGGACTCTCTTGATGCTGTTTTGCTTCCTGGCCATGAGGTGAACTGTTTTGCTCTGCCACACATTCCTGTCAAGATGTACTTACCACAGGCCCAAAGCAACAGAGCCAACTGATCATAGACTGGAAGTTTCAGAACCAAGAGCCAAAATAAACCTCTTCTGTTTATAAGTGAACTATCTCAGGTATTTGTTACAGTAACACAAAGCTGACTAATACAATCCTTAACTTCTTACTTTTTAACAAAAGATGATTCCGTAGTACATACCTTGAAGGACAGAGGTGATATCTGGGGCAGAAAACAGAGGACAGTTTGAAATATTTGTGCCAATTTTGAAAAAAATAAAGGACTCTAATCATCAGGGTTTTTTTTTTTTTTCAAAGAAAAAAGTATTGGCTTCTAATACTTTTAATGAAGTAGATGAATACAACTTAAAATAATTTTTAATGTCAGGAGTATACAGAATTGAATATTTCTAGTGTGTGTGTGTGTGTGTGTGTGTGTGTGTGTGTGTGTGTGTGTGTGTGTGTGTTACTGGGGATTGAACCCAGAGACATTCTACCTCTGAACTATATCCAACTATCCATTTTTATTTTTTTTTACTTTGAAACAGGGTCTTGCTAAGTTGCTGCAGGTGTGGTTAAGTTGCTGAGGCTGAAGTTGAACTTGCAATTCTCCTGTCTCAGCCTCCCAAGCATTGGGATACAGGCATATGCCACCACCATGCCTGAGTAGTTTTATTTTTTTAAAAAAAAATTGATATGTACCAAATACTAAAAAAAAAATTGTAACTATTTAAATGTGTGGTATACATTTTCATCTGTCAATTAAAGATGTGTAAGAGGGATGTTTTTTTATAAAATTCTTCTAGGGCTGTGTGCATATATGTCACTATCATGATGAACTACATTATGATATGAGACTATAATGTTTATAGATCAATAAAAGTTGAAAAATAAGTAACATCCTTTCTTTGTGTGGTACTAGGGTGAACCCAGGGGCTTTCCTACCTGCAGGCTACACTCGCAGACCTATTTTATATTTTATTTGGAAACAGGGTCTCACTAAGTTGCTGAGAGCCTCACTAAGTAGCTGAGGCTGCCTTTGAACCTGTGCGATCCTCCTGTCTCAGCCTCCCAAGCACTGGGATTACAAGTGTAATCTCAGTTTTTAGGGGGCTGAGACAGGAGGATTGCAGGTTCAAGACCAGCCTCAGTAATTTAGCCAGACTTTCAGCAACCTAGTGAGACCTTGTTTCAAAAAAAAAGGCTGAGGGTGTAGCTCAGAGATAGATTACCTCTGGGCTCAATACCTAGTACCAAAAAATAAAAACTTTTTGAAAAGTTCAAATGAATGCAAACACCAAAGCAATTCCTGGAAAGAGTTAGAGAGTGAAAAGAAAATACTGTGGGCCTATATACCCAGATTAACTAAATAATAACTGGAAAGTAGAGATAGGCTAATAGAAAGTAAATATTTATGCTGGGCGTGGTGGTGCATGCTTGTAATCCCAGCATTCAGGAAGCTGAGACTGGAGGATTGCAGGTTCGCAGCCAGCCTCAGCTACTTAGTGAGGCCCTTTGCAACTCAGTGAGACCCTGTTTCAAAATAAAGAATAAAAGCCGGGTGTGGTGGCACACACTTATAATCCCCGTACTTGGGAGGCGGAGACAGGAGGATCACCCAGGTTCAAAGCCAGCCACGCTGGTTTAAGAGACCCTGTTTCCGAATAAAAATTTAAAAAAAAAAATAGGTCTGGGAGTGTATCCTGGAGGTAGAAGGGCTTCCAGGAACCCCAGTACCACCAAAAAATAAATAAATAAATAAATAAAAATTTAAAAAGTAAGGCTTGGAGGTGTATGCCCCTGGGTTCCATCTGCAGTACCACAAAAAAAGTAAATACTTGACAATTTTCTGAAATGTATTGATATGCTAGAAGAATGCCTGATTATTAAGATCAATTATTGTTATAGATGCTCAGACTCTCTCAGTAAAGAAAATAGTCAAGTATTCCCTAATCATGCATCATTTGTATATGACATGTATATGACTATGGGGGGACAGCTTTAATTTGGGACTGTGCCTTAGTTTGGGTTTCTCCAAAAAGAGATAATAAAACAAAATTTTCAGGGTAAGTAGTATATTTGGGAATTGATCTCAGATAACACAGTGAAGAAGGGAAGTAAGACAGAAAGGAAGAAAGGCCAATCAAGAGTCCATTGTCAAGGTGGCTACTGCTTTGGGTAACTGAGGCTCATCCCTCTGGGCATCTTAGGACATGCTTCAGAATGGTCTCACCAAGCAGCCAGGTATGGTGGTGTATGCCTATAATCCCAATAATAGGGAGGCTGAGACAGTAGGATTGCCTCAGCAAATATTGAAACTCATCAACCTAGAAAGACTGTTTCAAAATAAAAATTAAAAATAGAGCTGGGGCCGGGCGTGGTGGCGCACACGTGTAATCCCCACGCATTGGAGGCGGAGACAGGAGGATCGTGCTGGTTTGAAGCCAGCCTCACTGGCTTAAGAGACCCTGTTTCCAAATAAAAATATAAAATAGTTCTGGGCGTGTAGCCCAGTAGAAGGGTTTCCAGGAACCCCAGTACCACCAAAAAAAAAAAAAAAAAAAAAAAAAAAACAGAGCTGGAGGTATAGCTTGGAGGTATAATCCCTGGTAACACACACACACACACACACACACACACACACACACACACACACACACGAATGGTCCCACCAAGAAATAAGGAACAGGAGTAGTTATCTTCCAGTGCTCAGTTGTCATTTGTTGAAGGATACTACAGATTAATTTGCTCTCTGCCTTGTTATTTGTTCCACATACAGGCTGAGCACACTCCCTAGTCAGAGAAGGTGCTCAGGCAGAGAGATGGAGGAAGATGTTGGTGAGCATAGCAACAATCTGCCAGTGACTTATGTGTAAGCTTGAAGGGATATGTGTACTCAAAGAAGCCATTAGGAGCTGCTGATCATAATCACGGCACTCCACACATTGCCATTTAATAATTGGTCTAGTCTGAGCATATAGGAAAATCTAGGTCAATCCTAGTGTTCTTAGATCTTTGTGAGTTTATACCAAGAGAATGACAGATGTTCTCTGGTGTCATCAGTGGGAGATGTAAAACTCAGAGCTGCAGGCAGCTGGATTTCCAGCCCTATGGGGAAAGCTGGCTTGTCAGAATGAGGCTGATGCAAAAGAGAAGCAAAGACGAGAAACAGCCTCTGCTGCACCCAAGCCTCTGCTTCTGAGGGCCGTTGATGCTCATTGCCCCCAGGTTTTCAGTTTGTATAAGTCAACGAATTAATTTTGATATTAAGCAAGTTCAAACTGGGTTTCCATAACTTGCAACCCAAAAGATCTCAACCTCTTTTGAACCAAAAATATCTATTTTTCCAGTCTGTCACATTTCCAGCAAGCCTTCCAATAGAGAACCCAATCACATGAATTAAAACATTGCCCCTCCAGGAATCCACAGAAAGGCACAAATACTCCACATGCATTAGTTTCAAAACTCAAAAAAGAAAAAAAAAATCAGACAACCCAACAGCTTTAGAATAGGAAAACTAAATTGAGTTGGATAATGTATAAGTTGGCCCATGGCTTTGAGATGGTCAGTTACATCTCAGATTCAAGGCATTTTATGATACCATTCTAAAACATTTAGACTTCTAAAAAGATGATGGACAATCTTAATCTAAAACACAAGCACTACTGATGAAAAAAACCTGACAGTATAAAACTTAGCACAGTAGTAAAATAGAAAGAAGCCGCTCTAGACATACTGATAAAAAGCTGAGGGTTTTGTGTAAGAAAAAAGAACAATGAGAATCATATTTTTACGCACTCTATGTGTGTGTTTGCATAAATAAACACTTGCAGAAAATATAAAAAACAATAAAGGTGGTTACCATTGTGTGAACAGGGACGGTTGAAGGAACAAAGTTCCTCAAGGTGTATAAACCTTTATATCTGTGCTGATTTTCATGAGCATGCTTATCTACTTAAAACTGAATTTTACAGTATAATAAAAGTTGACCTACTTTTCCCCAAAGCTTCAGGGAACAAAATATAATTCCACTGGTAAACCACTGACAAGCCACTAAAATTGACCCACAAAAGACAGGAGCATCCAACGAAGGCCCAACAATAATTTACTCACATCAAAACCAAGGAGAGGGGTTTGAAACCAAAGCTTTCTTTGAAAATGTGTGGCATTCCAAAAGTGAAGGAGAGGGCAAATGAAGCCAAGCGTGCTGGAACCCTAGACTGGAGCAGAACTGACCAGCGCAGGAAAGAGGCCGGCCGTAGAGAGGGCTGGCCATTTGTATTTCCTCCTGGGTAATGAGAGAAGACAGAAATATAGAAAGAGGGAAAGGCAGGCAAGTAAGGTAAGTAAGCACGAAGCCTACACAGTGGAGGGCAAGTGCCTTTATCAAGAGAACATTGATCTGGAATTATTTCCCAGATTAATTCAAACGTCTTTATTTATTTATTTATTCATTTAATTGATTGATTGATTGATTGATTGATTGATTTTTGCGGGCATGTGACCTCCGAGCTACATCCCCTGCCCTATTATTTTTTTTTGAAACAGGGTCGCACTAAGTTGCAGAGGGCCTAAGTAGCTGAAGCTGTCCGCGAACCATGATCCTCCAGTCTCAGCCTCCTGAATGCTGGGATTACAAGCGTGGGCCACCACACCCGGCTTTCAAACATGTCTATAGAAATACAAGCTAAATTCTATGAACGGGATAATCTTACAGTCTGAAAAGTTTTAAATTATTCAGATTTATCACTTAGTGAATTCCCATTTTCCAGAAACCCACAGACATTAAAGTGAATTAAAGCACATGAAATATTTTTTTAAAAAGTGTAGACTACTATCAAAATATTTGTTTTTATTGCTAATAGTAATGCCTTTTAAAAAAAATAGTTTTAAAGATTGGAATGCTTCCTGGTTTGCATAGGAGGCATAGTAAATTTATTTCATTCTCATGCTATCTATGGGAACAGTTAATCAATAGAGATTTTGATTAACAAGAGTGCTTGCTTTCATATTTGCGGCAAAATATATCATTAAAATTAAGCATTAACTGGATATCATGGCATAGGCTTGTAATCCGAGTACTTGGGAGGCCACGTCAGGAGGATCACAGGTTTGAAGCCAACCTCAGCAACTTCCTGAGACCCTGGAGCTGAAAGGTAGAATGTTCCTGGATTCAATCCTCAGAACCACCAAAAAAAAAAAAAAAAAAAAAAAGTTAAGCATTGCTACCACATTATTATTAACAGGGTTGGGCTGGACGCAATTAAATGAAAACAATGAGAGTTAAAATGTAAAGAAAATGTAGGCTAAAGTATGAGAAGATACATGGCTACTCAGTGAAAGGGCTCTAAGGAATGGCGTCAGAGAACAGAATGACTGTGGGGTATCCAAGAGGTCTCGCTTCACCTGCAATGCCCAGAGTTGCTGTGGAGAAGAGGAAGCAAGCTATGGAGAGGGCTGCGTCTCTTTCTAGAGCAAGGACAGAACGTTCAGCCCAGATCATTATTTGGCTTTTGTGTTTTCAGATCTTCTGGTTTGTTGGTTTTTTTTCCAAGAGAAGATAGAAATCTGGACTTTTATGAGAACAAAGCTATTGTTCACATGATGAACAAAGTCAAATACGTCTGTGGCCTATAATGAGCTCAGGCAGCCAGATTGGGGGTTTATGTTTTTTTGTTTTATTTTTTCTTTACTGAAAGTCACATAAGAAAATAATGACTAATAATAACAGAAGCATTAAAATCTAAACACTTAGATGCTTGGCTGGAGACTTACCATATTAAATCAGGCTTTTACCATAAATAACAGGAATCAGCAAACTATAGCTGAAAGGAATCAGGTCTGCCGTCTCTCTGTAATAAAGTCTTACAGGAACACAGTCACACCCACTTATGTGAATATCATCTATATTTTCTTTTGTGCTAGGATGGAGTCTAAACTAAAGGCCCTTTACAGAAAAAAAAGTGACCAACCCATGCTAATATTTTGATTTTCAGCAAATCTGAAATATAATAAATCACACTGTAAGAGGATTTTACCAAATTTTAATGTCAAATTAAGCCAAAATATTTTCATAATATGTATTACATGATTTGATATAGTTGTTTTGCATTAAAAATTTAAATCAAGGGGCTTGGTGTGTAAATCAGTTATAGGAAATGTGCTTAGAATGTACAAGGCTTGAGCTAGGTGTGGTGGAGCACACTTGTAACCCCAGTGCTTGGGAGGCTGAGACAGGAGGATTGCACAGTTTCAAAGCCAGACTCAGCTACTTAGTGAGGCTTTCAGCAACTTAGTGAGACCCTGTTTCCAATAAAATATAAAAACTAGATCTGAGAGTGTATCCCAGAGGTAGAAAGCCCCTGGGTTCCATCCCCAGTACCACCACCAAAAAAAGAAAAAAAAATTAAATCTGATAGAAAATTATGATTAAGAGCCTTTAGTTCCCTTTCATAGTTATTGAGACTCTTATGGATCGTGAATAAATATATTAAGAAACTAAGCAAACTGTGGTAAATAAAGTCAGGAATGCCTTTTATATGGTTATGCAGAAAAAAAATCAACCTAAAGATATTAGAAATCATCTCATATGGCTAAACCCTGAAAAACAGAAACTCCTTTTAGCTTGCTCCATCTAGAGGTGAAAAAAAATAATTGCCTATGTATCCTACAACTCTTCCACAGCTTTCTCTTACACTGCATGTGGTGGCTAACTTAGACACATTTGATGTCTGATCAGTCTTCATTTCCTAGGTGGGACAAAGCAAGTTTCTGGAACAGTAGAAGTCAGGGCTGTCTACTGTCTTGGTCCTGTGATGTATACTTTGTTACTCAGTGGAGCAGGACTGTGCTCAATGGCAACAAAAGAGCAAGCATCAGCATGAACCTCTAAAAAATAAAGTCCCCCTTATTCTCCTGGGTACATTCCAAGATGCCCAGGGGATGCCAGCAACCATACTAGTGCTAAGCCTATGTGTACTATATTTTTTCCTATGAATACATACCTATAATAAATTTTCAGTGTGTGTGTGTGTGTGTGTGTGTGTGTGTGTATATGCATGTGTGCATGTATTACTCAGGATTAAACCCAGGAGCATTCTAACTCCAAGCTATACCCCCAGCCCTTTGTATTTTTTGTTTTGAAACAGGGTCTTGCTAGGTTGAAGAGAGTCTCACTACTTTCTGAGGCAGTCCTTGAACCTGTGATCCTCCTCCCTCAGCCTCCCAAGTACTGGAATGACGGGCATGCACCATCATGCCTGGCTTTCAATTTTTTTTTTTAAGAAAACACTTTGTGACTTCTCTTTGGCATATCTGAATTGTCAGCTTCACATGTTTTGGGGCCATTAAAATAAGTGTTACCAGAACACAAGCACAGTAACACGACAGTTGATCTGATAGCTGAGATGGCCAGTAAGTGACTAGCAGGAAGATAGTGTATATGGTGTGATATGCTGGACTGAAGGATGATTCATTTCCTAGGTGGGATAGAGCAGGCCAGCATGAGACTTCATCACGCTCCTCGGAACAACTGCGCAGTTTAAAATTTATGAATGGCTCATGTCTGGAATTTTCCATTTAATATTTGGGTCTGTAGTTGGCTATGGGAAAATGAAGCCTCAGAAAGTAAAATCAAGGATAAGATGGACAGGCTACTGTGAAAGTATTTTTATAGCATGGTCCTCATGGTACTCAGATCTTAATGCTTCTGTTATTATAAGAAATATAATAAATAATAATAAACATTATTATTATTGATAATGTCACAATAAACATTATTATTATTATTATTATTATTATTATTATATGACTTTTTTTTCTCAGTACTGGGGATTGAACCCAGGAACATCTTATCTCTGATCTACACTCCTGGGCTTTTTTATTTTTTGGTTTGAAACAAGGTCTTGCCAGACATGGTGGCACATGCTTGTAATCCTGGTACTTGGGAGGCTGAGACAGGAGGATCACAGATTCAAAGTCAGCCCCAGCAGCACAGTGAAGCTCTCAGAAACCTACTGAGAGCCTGGTTCCAAATAAATAAGATTGGGCTGGTGGTATAGCTTGGAGGTAGACTACATCTAGGTTAAATCTCTATAGAAAGAAAGAAAGAAAGAAGGAAAGAAAGAAAGAAAGAAGAGAGAGTCTAAGTTGCTGACAGCCTTGCTAAATTGCTGAGACTTGCCTCAAACCTGCAATACTGTCTCTGCCTCCCAAGTACTGAGATTATAGGCATGTACCATTGCACCCAGTTTATTGTTTTTGTCTTAAAGTCTTTTTTTTTTTTTTTTGGTGGTACTGGGGTTCCTGGAAGCCCTTCTACCTCCGGGCCACACTCCCAGACCTATTTTATATTTTTTGAAACAGGGTCTCTTAAACCAGCGCTGCTGGCTATGAACCTGCATGATCCTCCTGTCTCCGCCTCGCAAGTGCAGGGATTACAAGCGTGCGCCACCATGCCCGGCTACATTTGATCTTTAAAAAAAATCCAATCAGCTAGCCAGGCGTGGTGGCGCATGCTTGTAATCCCCACACTTGGGAGGCGGAGACAGGAGGATCGCGCAGGTTCAAAGCCAGCCACGCTGGCTTAAGAGACCCTGTTTCCAAATTTAAAAGTATAAAAATAGGTCTGGGAGTGTAGCCCGGAAGTAGAAGGGTTTCCAGGAACTCCAGTGCCACACACACACACAAATCCATTCAGCTAATCTGTCATTTAGTAATTATTGAAGTGTCTATCAATGGATGGAAAAGCAAGATGCAGTGTATACATGCAATGGAGTATTATTTGGCCATAACAAGACTGACATTCTGATAAATGCTACAACATGGATGAACATTGGAAACATTATGCTAAGGAAAAGAAGCCAGACACAAAAGGGCAAAGACTGTAGGAGTCCACTGGATGCAATATCTGAGGCTGGCCGCAAACCCTGATCCTCCTGTTTCAGCCTCCCTAGTACTGGGATTACAAGAGCGTGTCACCACGCCCGGCTTTGGGTGCAGTATCTTGAAATGCCTATTCACAGAGACAGAAAGTTAAGTAGCAGTTACCAGAGGTGGGATGCTCAGGGGAAAGTGGGGAATTACTGTGTAATGCTCACGGAGTTTCTGTTTAAGGTGATAAAGTTTCAAAAATAGTCATGATTGTTACACAACAGGATGAGTGTACTTAATTTTTAAAAACCAGACAAAGCAGGAATGTTCAGGCACAGAAGAAGCAGATGCCCTTGAGAGAAACACCAGCTTCAGCACTGGCTCCAGACCTCACTAGTTTCTTGCTGTTACTGCTTCTCCCTCACTGTTACCTGCTCAGCTGTACATTTTTTTTGGAGTACTGTGGGTGGAACCCAGGGGCTTTTCTATCTCCGGGCTATACTCCCAAATCTATTTTATATTTTATTTGGAAACAGGGTCTCACTAAGTTTCTGAGAGCCTCACTAAGTAGCTGAGGCTGGCCTCGAACCTGTGGGATCCTCCTGTCTCAGCGCTGGGATTACAAGCATGCGCCACCACGTCTGGCTCAGCTGTACATTTTAAAAGATAAAAATTGATTTGCATTTTATTGAGCATTCCTATTTTTATAGGAGAAATATGTTTCCGGATATCTATTTATCACATTGCCAGAAATGCAAATTTTCCCTACTTATTTTTAAAATTCTGCTAAAGTCTCATTATCTTAAAAATAACAAATCTAGGTCTGGGGATGTAGCTCAGTGATAAAAGTCTTATCTAGCATATGCAAGGCCTAGGGTTTGATCTTAAGCATTGCAAGATAGATGATAGATAGATGATAGATAGATAAACCAAAAAGCATACTAGATGTGGTGTTAACTTTTGTTAAAATCACACACCATCAAAGACCATGTATCCAGTGTACTCCCACTTGTGTTTAAGTAAGGGGAACAGATATATGTTTGTTTTCGTTACTTTTATATACAACTGACTACATCTGTGCCTACTAGTGCAGTTTCTTCTGGAGAGAGAAAGAACAGAGGATTAGAGATCTAATATAGAAGGACAGGGCTTTTTCACATTGCTTGGATATTTTCCAGTGTGTGTGTGTGTGTGTGTGTGTGTGTGTGTGTGTGTTTTGTCATCTTAAGTTTTGAAATCTAATCAAAATTTTTGAAAGGAGATTCAACTTCTAGTTTTCTACTGAAAATTCATTGAAATATGCATTTTGTTATAAGGTGCAGCTGCATGGCTTTAGGTCTCTGCAGCCTTTACTTTGGAGGGACTTGTTTACCTGCTTGGAGCTGCGAGCTTCACCAGGTGAGGCTGAACAGGGCCTGAGAGTGTACTGGAGTCAGGGAACAGGCGTGAGCATCCTGCTCTCCAGCTGTCACTGAGCAGTGTCCCTCTGAGACAAAATCCTAAGCTCTTATTAGAGTGGAAATGGCTCACCTCATCACCTTATCTTCTTTGGTGGAAATACATAATTCCCCCGAAAGAATGCATCTCAATGAGCAAATAGGCAACAAATACATTTCTGGTTTAATATAATAGTCTTTTTCTCTAAATGCAATTAATTTTCATTTAAGTGAGCTTTAACTATAAATACTAATATAGAAATACCTCGGAAGGCCAGGCACGGTGGCACATGCTTATAATCCCAGTACCTGGGAAGCTGAGACAAGAGGATCACAGGTTTGAGGCCATCGTCAGCAACTTAGCAAGAACCTGTTTCAAATAAAAATAAAACAAGTGTTGGGGCTTTTGCTCAGAGATAAATATGCTCCTAGACTTAATCCCCAGTACCAAAAAAAAAAAAGTCCTTGAAAAGACACAACGTTCTAAAGCTACTTTTAGAACAATCTATAGTGCATTTCTGAGTAAAAAAAAATTTTTATTGAACCCAAACTAATGTTTTAGTAATAATATATCTGTATTTACTTGTTGTGTGTGTGTGTGTGTGTGTGTGTGTGTGTGTGTGTGTGTATTTTACTGGGGATTGAACCCAGGGTTCTACCTCCAATCTATACTCCCAGCCCTTTTATTTATTTATTTATTTATTTATTTATTTATTTATTTATTTATTTATTTATTTATTTTTGGTGGTACTAGGGTTCCTGGAAGCCCTTCTACCTCTGGGCTACACTCCCAGACCTATTTTATATTTTATATTTTTATTTGGAAACAGGGTCTTTTAAGCCAGAGCGGCTGGCTTCAAACCTGCGCGATCCTCCTGTCTCCGCCTCCCAAAGCAGGGGTTACAAGCGTGTGCCACCACGCCAGGCTATTTTTTTGTTTTGAAACAGTCTCTCCAGGTTGCTGAAAGTCTTGCCAAGTTGCTGAGTCTGGTCTCCACCAACCTGCGATCTTTCTGTCTCAGCCTCCCACATACTGGGATTGCAGGCATACAAATAATACTTCCTAGCATTCTGGTAGATTTCTTTCCCCAGCCTTCTTTCATTCTTTATTCTTTCTTTCTTTCTTTCTTTCTTTCTTTCTTTCTTTCTTTCTTTCTTTCTCCCTCCAGCTCTCCCACCTTCCCTTCCATCTTCTAGTCTGCCATGCACCATGTGCATATATATATACACATGTATATACATATATACACACATGCATATATATTAGATATATAAGTTGTAATTCTGTTTTACTCAGCATTATAAGCATTCTTTTACATCAATAAATATTAATTGAAAACACAACTTTTCAATTAATATTAATACAATTAATACAATTAATACAACTTTAAATGTTAAATTATATTTCACCAGGCATGGTGGTGCACGCTTGTAATCCTTGTGCTTGGGAGGCAGAGATAGGAGGATCGCGCTGGTTCGAAGTCAGCCTCGCTGGCTTAAGAGACTGTTTCCAAATAAAAATATAAAAAATAGGTCTAGGAGTGTAGCCTGGAAGTAGAAGGGTTTTCAGGAACCCCAGTACCACAAAAAAAAAAATGTTAAATAATATTTCTTTATGTGGTATGATCATCATTTATTTATTCCATTTTTGCATATTTCTCCTTTATTCTATACTATGTACCTTATGTAAATTTTTTTCCTACCTTTTTTCCCTACTATGTACCTTATACAAACCTATCTGCATCTTTACCATTGGAAAATTTATCCAGAAGTAGAATTACTGGGTCAGGAAATAAGCACATTTTGAAGAAACTTTAAGTAATAATTTTTCTCCAGAAAGTGGTTATTTTTATTGTTAATATAACCTCCTACCAAGCATACAGGAAGGCCTTTTTCCCTCATTCCATCACTGGGGAGAGCCCTCTTTCAAATTCTGTGCCAAACTGGGTGTGGTGGCGCACACTTGTAATCCCAGCATTTGGGAGGCTGAGACAGGAGGATCATGGTTTGAGAACAGCCTCAAGCTGGGCGTGGTGGCACATGCTTGTAATCCTTGCGCTTGGGAGGCTGAGACAGAAGGATAGCGCAGGTTCGAAGCCAGCCTCAGCTACTTAGTGAGGCTCTCAGCAACTTAGTGAGACCCTGTTTCCAAATAAAATATAAAATGGGTCTGGGAACATAGCCCGGAGGTAGAAAGCCTCTGGGTTTCACCCCCAGTACCACCAAAAAAAAAAAAAAAAAAAAAAAAAGAACAGCCTCAGCTACTTAGTGAGACCCTGTTTCAAAATAAAGAATTTTAAAAAATAGGGCTGAGGGTATAGCTCAGAGGTAGAATGTCCCTAGATTCCACTTCCAGCACTGCAAAAATAAATAAACAAACAAACAAACAAACAAATAAATAAAAATAGGGCTGGGGATGTAGCTTGGAGGTAGAATGCCCCTGGGTTCAATCCCCAGTACAGGGTGGGGGGGTGGATTCTGTGTCAAATACCGCATGTGTGAAAGCAGGAGTGCGGGCGCACACACACACAGTAATTTAAATTTAAACGTTTTTAATTAGTATGTGGGCAGGGGAGGAGGGTGCTGAGAGAGAAGGTGCACAGAAGCACCACCAGAGGTCTCTAGCACACATTGTATGGGGATCTCCCTCCATGCTTTGACAGGTTCATTATTTTGGTTTTAAACACTTGTCCTGTCTCATATGAACAGGACTGCATATGGTTTTTTACCTTTTTGGTGAGTGCCTTGTGTATTCTAGGTAACTTTGATTTGCATTTCCATGATCATAAGTGTTGTTTTTTTGGCTATTTGAATATATTCTCTGAAACATTTGTTCAGATCTTTACATTTTCACATTAATTCATCTTTCTTTTTTTAAAATTTGTATTTATTTACTTCAATAAAACATATAATGGAAGCCAGGCGTGGTGGCACACGCTTGCAATCCCCACGCTTGGGAGGCTGAGACAGGAGGATCGCACATGTTTGAAGCCAGCCTCAGCTATTTGGTGAGGCTCTCAGCAACTTAGTGAGACCCTGTTTCCAAATAAAATATAAAAAAGGTCTGGGAGCATAGCCCGGAGGTAGGTAGAAAGCCTCTGGGTTCCACCCCCAGTACCACCAAAAAAACAAAACAAAAGCAAAAACATATAATGGTGCATGTTAATCTGGCATGCATTCTCTCTCCCTCTCTCTCTCTCTCTCTCTCTCTCTCTCTCTCTCTCTCTCTCTCTCTCTCTCTCTCTCTCTCTCTCTGGTCTGTGTGTGGGAAGGGGTACTGGGGATTGATGCCAAGGACATCCTGCTTCTAAGCTACACTCCCATCCCTTTTTAATTTTCATTTTGAATCAGGGTCTCACTAGGTTATCATACTTTCGATTCTCCTGTCTCAGCCTCCCAAGTACTGGGATTACAGGCGTGTACCACCGTAATCAGCGTCTCTTTGTCACTTGATTGTTTTCAGAGCCTGCAAGTGTCTCTTTCAGCTTTTCATAAAATATACATATTCTCCAGAACTACACTTACCCCGATGTGCTGTTATATCTAACTGTGCTGTGGTACCCATTATCCAGCCCCCTGCCTCACCTCCCAGCCTCCAGGGATCACTGTTCTACATTCAGATCAACTTGGGTAGCTTCCACATGTGGAAGAGAACATGTGGCATTTGTCTGGCACATTTCGCTTAACATAAGGTCCTCCAGTTCTGTGTGTTCTGCTGCAAATGACAGGATGGTATTCCTCTTTATAGCTGAAGAATATTCAGCAACTTGGTAAGACTCTCAGCAACCTAGCGAGACTCTGTTTTAAAAAAATTAAAAAGGACTGGGACTATAGATCGGAGGTAGAGCCCTGGGTTCAATCCCCAGTAACACACACACACACACACACACACAAACACACTCACACGAGTTAAAAAGGTAAATATAGATATATTCATATGTTGAAGCCCCCAGTATATTGAAAAGTAACTGTACTTAGAGTCTTTTTTTTTCTTTTTTTTAGTACTGAGGATGGAACCCAGGGCCCTTCTACCTCTGGGGTATACCCCCAGACCTATTTTATTTTTTATTTGGAAACAGGGTCTCACTAAGTTGCTGAGAACCTCACTAAGTAACTGAGGGTCTCACTAAGTTGCTGAGAACCTCACTAAGTAACTGAGGCTGGCTTCAAACCTGTGATTCTCCTATCTCAGCCTCCCAAGTACTGGGATTACAAGTGTGCACCACCATGCCTGGCTTGTACTTAGAGTCTTTAAAGAGGTAATTAAAAGAAATTTAGCCAGGCACAGTGGTGCATGCCCGGAATCCCAGTATGTGGGAGACTGCAACAGAAGGATCACAGGCTCAAGGCCAGCCTCAGAAATTAAGTGAGAACTTGTTTCAAAATAAAAAGAGCCAACCGGGTGTGGTGGCACGCGCTTGTAATCCCAGCACTTGGGAGGCTGAAACAGGAGGATTGTAGTTTGAAGACAGCCTCAGCTACTTAGTGAGGCCCTTTGCAACTCAGTGAGACCTTGTTTCAACATAAAGAATAAAAAATAGGGCTGGAGTGTAGCTTGGAGGTAGAATGCTCCTGGGTTCCATCCCCAGGGCCTCAAAAAAAGTAAAAAGGGCCAGGGGTGTAACTCAGAGGTAGAATACCCCTGGGTTCAACCACCAATACCAAGAAGAAGGAGGAGGAGTTTAGAGTGATACCAGGGATGTTTCAATACAGAGTAGAGTAAGGAAACAGCAAGAGAGAAACCATCTGCAAGCAAGGAAGAGAGGCCTCAGATGAAACCAAACCTGCAGATGCCTTGAACTTGGACTTCCAGACTCCAGAATTGTGGAAAAATGGATGTCTGTTGTTTAAGCCACCCAGGCTGCGGTACATTGTTATTGCAGCCCTAGCAAACCAATGCACCAAGCAGTACCTAGGGGTCAGGAGTCTTCGGGTCCTGTCCGTCTAAATGAATGTCTAATCTACAGTGAATGAGGGCAGGAATGAGAAGCATGGCGTGGAGTAGCTAGTCGCTCACGAAGCTGGACAGGGGGCTGGATCCACTTATTCAGAAGGCACTCATGATGGCTCCCACCACGGTGAGCAGAGTTGAGTGAAATGTGGTCTCCACCCTTGAGGAACTCCTGGCCCATGGGGAAGACATGCTACCTCAGAGAGAGGAACACTGGGGAGACTAGAGAGAAAGCAGACGAGACCCAGGAAGACTTCTGAGAAGAAATTTCAGCCCCTTTAAAGTCTGAAGGAAAACTAGGATTTAGTTTAGACGGAAAGAAGAACAGGAATCCAGGTTAAGGAATCCTGTGGAGCTCTGCGTGCACTTTAACAGCATGGCCAATTCAGTATGTAGGTATGGTTGGAACAACGGAGCATGCAGGAGAGGGAGCGAAAGAGCAGAAGGAAGCCAGGGGCAGTGGTACACAACTGTAATCCCAGTGCTTTGGAGGCTGAGATGGAAGGATTGCAGATTTGAGGTCAGCATCAGCAACTTAGTAAGGCCCTGTTTCAAAGTAAAATAAAAAAATAGAGCCAGGCTTGGTGGTACACACTTGTAATCCTAGTAATTGGGAGACTGAGACAGGAGGACCACACGTTCATAGCTAGCCTCAACTACCTAGGCTCTCCACAATAAATAAATAGTGCTGAGGGTGTGGCTCAGAGATCACCGTGAACCACACCCCCAGCACTATTTATTTATTTATTTATTTATTTATTTATTTATTTAGGTACTGGGTATTGAACCCAGGGGCATTCTACCTCTGAGCTATACCCTCATCCCTATTTTTTAGTCTTTATTTTGAAACAGGGTCTCACTAAGTTGTGGAGAGCCTCACTAAGTAGTTGAGGTTGCCTATGAACCTGTGATCCTTCTGTCTCAGGCTCCCAAGTACAGGGATTACAGGCATGCACCACCATGCCCGGCTTGATTCTGCTTCTGTAATAGCTTCCTTAATCAGACTGCCACATCCCTCTTTATTGTGCTGGCTCTGTGTAGAGAGGACAGTCATGCCCTTGGTGCTTCTTTACTTGAATTGCTCCTTAACAGTCATATCAGGATTGTGCTTGGCTGTGTGTAATAGAAGCTCATAATACTTCTTTCATCCTGTGTGATTATGTGACTTCTGTGCCCCTACTATCTGTCATAGTTACAAAGGAATAGATGTGCTTGTCTCTCTAGGGATTAGTCATGTACCTGTCCAGTGTGGGCATTTGATGAGTATTTGCTGAACATATTTTTTAAAAAATGAGGGAAGGAAGAGAGTGAGTCTAGAATGACTATAGGTGTCTGGTGAATTGTGAAATTCAGTTCAGCTTCATTAATTTTAATTTATTTTAATGAAATACAGCATGAAGATATGTGTGTGCATGATGAAGAGATTTGGAAGTGGTTCGTTCCCCTCTGGCTGTCTATGGAACCCAACTAGTTTCTGCGGATGGAATATGTCATCCTATTATAACATGTATGCTAAAGTTTGCATCTCGAATGTTCCCCCAAAACCCATGTGTTTAAGCCTTGGTACTCAGCAGGCTCCACTGGAAGGTGGTGGAGAACTTTGAGGCAGGGGGCCTACTGGAAGGTCTTAGTTCACTGGGGGTGTGCCCTTGAAGAGGACTGTGTGACACTAGTCTCTTCCTCTTTCTCTCTGCTTCCTGTCTGTCATGAGGCGAGCAGCTTCCTGTGTCATACACTGCCTGGGATGTGCTGCCTCTCCACAGGCCCCATAGCAACAGGATCAGCCAATCATGGGCCAAAACCTCAAAAACTGTGAACCAGCGGGCGTGTTGGCACATGCTTGTAATCTCAGCATTTGGGAGGCTGAGACTGGCAGGATTGCAGTTCATGGATAGCCTGTTACTACTTACTGAGGCCCTTTACGGCTCAGTGAGACTGTTTCAAAATAAAGAATAAAAAATAGGGCTAAGGGTATAGCTCAGAGGTAGAATGCCCATGGGTTCCATCCCCAGTTCTGCAAAAAATAAATAAATAAAATTAATAAAATTAATAAATAAATAAAAAGAGTAAAAGCCAATATGATAAATTATACAAAAATAAAATTATGACTCTCATTCAGGAAAAAAAAAGCATATGTTAAAGATTTTGTTATACTCAGAATTAAGAAATCAGGCAGATAACAAACACATTCAATAGGAATATTACAATGAACGTACAAATGAGGCAAACACTTCTTCCACTCTAAGGGAAGGAAGTTGACTGAACCTCTACTGGACAGGACCTTATTTACCTGTCTAGAGATGAGAACCATTTTGCATTTCTGTTACCTACAAGGTTCGGAGCTATAAGCTTGCTCCAGTGGACCCAGAATCTGTAATGTGGGAGGCCATGCTATACTTTCATTGAAGCCCACCCCCCACACACCATTAAGGCAAGGTAGCAACACACTGTAGAAAATCCACTGTGTCGGCCCAGACTTGGTTCAGCTCTGTACAAAATGAAATTCTCTAAAGAAGCCACATCTCTGTTGAAAATCCTGCAGACTGTTTAGCTAATTAGAACACTGGGATTAGAAAAAGATGGAATGTTGCAGATCGAGAGCCGTGTGTGTGTGTGTGTGTGTGTGTGTGTGTGTGTGTGTGTGTGTGAGAGAGAGAGAGAGAGAGAGAGAGAGAGAGAGAGAGAGAGAGAGAGACAGAAACAGAGAGAGACAGAGATTATTACTGGATTTGAATCCAAGGGCTTTTTAATCTCTGAACTACACCCCCAGCCCTTTTTTATTTTTTACTTTGAAACAGGGTATCACTAAGTTGCTGAGACTGTCCTGGAACCTGCAATCTTCCTGTCTAGGTCTCCCAAGAACAGGAATTGTAGGCATTTGCCACTACAGCCAGCTAAAATTCACCTGTTTTAAGTGTAAAGCTCAATGTGAATTAGAAAATTTACAGACTTGTACAACAACCACTGCACTCCAGCTTTAAATGTTTTTATCACAAGACAGGCATAGTGGTACACACTCGTGATCCCAGAAATTGGGAGGCTGAGAAAGGAGGATTGCAGGTTCATTGCTAGCCTCAGTTACTTAGTGAGGCTGTGTTTCAAAATAAAGAATAGAAGCCAGGCATGGTGGCGCACGCTTCTAATCCCTGCGCTTGGGAGACTGAGACAGGAAGATCGCACAGGTTCAAAGCCAGTCTCAGATGGCTTATGAGACCCTGTTTCCAAATAAAAAATATAAAATAGGTCTGGGAATGTAGCCCGGAGGTAGAAGGCCCCTGGGTTCCATTCCCAGTACCACCAAATAAATAAATGAATAAATAAATAAATAAAATAAAGAATAGAGAAGATGGACCAACATGGTGGTAGTAGCGGCAGCAGCCAGTATTAGGGAGAGGCTGACAGATCCAATCCAATCCACTTTGAATTTTTTAAGAACTCTCCCCAAAATAGACTGCTCCTACTGCACATGTTCAGGAACTCTGGACAACATAAAATGTAAGAAAAAAATGTTCAGGGCGCATTGGATGGAGCCCCACATAGCTGGCCGGGCTCAATGCACTGCACGTCCCAGGGGGCCTCAGTGCTCATGGCTGCTGTGCTCCTCTGCGCCGAGCTGGGGACTGTAGTGCATAGGGAGCAACAGATTCTGCTCTCTGTGGTGAAGCTGTGGACCTCTGCCTTCAGTGGGGAGATAAAATTCCTTACTGCTACGTATGCGAGCTCCCATCTTCTGCAAAAGACATGTACCATTTTCTCCTACTAAAAAAATGGGAATCTCTGTAGACATCCTGCCCACAGTGATGGGGACCAGGGCCTGCGGCACAGCAAGGCTGGGATTGGAGCCAACCTGGGCCTGGCATGCGGCGAGGCCGGGACCGGGGCCAGTGAGGCTGGACTGGAGCCTGTTGCACAGCAAAGGGCCAACAGGTCCCTGTAACTGCGGGGTCAGGAAGCACTTGAAGCTGCTGCTACCTCGTCTCATGTCTCAGCAGATTCCCAGATCCAAGTGACCTCTATTTAAAAAATTGGTTGTGAGTGGATCATCTCATCAAAGTCACTCACTTTCTGGCTTTCAGGATTTCAAGAAGAGGGAATCAGTGTGGAAAATAAAAGACTTCCAAGGAAGAGATAAACTGTAATTGATCGGATGTGGAGAAGTAAACTCTAAGACATTATTGGTGAGATTGCAAATTAATACAACCACTTTGGAAAACAGTATGGAAGATCCTCAGAAGAATGAAAACGCACTTACCAGCAATAAGACTTCTGGGTATCTACCCAAAAGAATGAAAACCAAACTGCCAGACAAATGCATGGGTAACTATGTTTATAGCTGCACAATTCACCATTCCCAAACTATGGAACCAGCCAAGATGTTCATCAACAGATGAGTGGATTACAAAACTAAGAGATATGTACACAATGGAATTTTACCCAGCCATATTGGATAACAAAATTATAGCATCTACAGGGAAATATCACAATAAATAAGAAATTAGATGCTTTCCCTAATATGCGAAAACTAGGGAGAAATGGGTAACAGGAGGAACTCTAGATGAAGAAGGAATCCTATAGAGGAGCAATTAAGGTGACCTGTCTGAGGGTATGAGAGGGGGGAAGAGGGAAACTCCTTAAAGCACAAGATGTACTTGAACATATCAAAGTCAGTTACTACACCAAGCATGGGAAGGAGGGAGGAGGAGGGAATGGGATGGGGGTTGGATAAGGGCTAATTGGGTGATTTGTGCATGTATATCTCCACAAGTTTTTTATCCCATTAAGATATATGACTACAATGCACCAATAAAAATTTATTTAAAAAAATTAAAATAAAGAACAGAACTGGGTGTATAGCTTGGAGATAGAATGACCCTGGGTTTAAGGGTACTGAAAAAAAAAAAGAATATTTTATCACTCCAAAGAAAACTTTTATACCCACTAGCAGTCAACTCCTTTCTTACCTCCCCTGAGGCCCAGGCAATCATAAATATGCAATTTTCTCTCGATAGATTTGTCTTTCATGAAAATTTCTGTGAAAGGAGCACAGCATGTGGTCTTCTGTGCCTGGCGTCTCTCACCTAAGCATGGCTATTTTTAGGTTTTCCCATCTTCTAGCATTTAGCAGTAGTTCAATCCTTTTACTTCTGAGTAAGTATTCCATAGTATGGATATAGCACGTTTTATTTATTTATTCATCATGTGATAGATATTTTAGTTGTTTTTACTTTTTGGCTATTATAAATAGTGCTGCTGTGGACACTTTCGGGCAAGTCTTTGTGTGGAAATACGTTTTTCATTTCACTTGGGTAAATACCTAGAAGTAGAATTGCTTGATTACATAGTAAATATGTTTCCTTAAAATGTGGGCTTTATTTTTATTCAGGTATGTTGAGACCAACAGATAGTACGTAGCCAGGTGTGATGGTGCATGCCTAGAATCTCAGTACTTGGAAGGATCGCAGGTTCTCAGGCAGCCTCAGCACCTTAGTGAGACCCTCTGCAATTTAGTGAGACCCTGTTCTTTAAAAAATAAAAAGTGCTGGGGGTATAGCCAAGTACCACAAACAAACAAACAAACAAACAAACAAACAAAAAGATAGTTGTCACAGTACCCAAGAGGAGGGGCTTGCTTGCTCTGCCTGGCAGGGTGAGGCACCAAGGCTGCTCAGGAGACAGGGAGCAGTGCACTGTGGGAGCAAGAGTCTTCTTCAAGATGTCCCTAGGAAAAAACAAGCCAGGTAAACAGGTTGAGGACTGGAGGACTGGAGGACTGGAATAATTTCAGCATTCCTGGGGCATGGGGCTGTCTTTAAAGATCTGTACCTACTCCTGAGGTGATAGAGCCAGGGAATAGTGACTGCTGTGAGTGCTCCATCAAGTTGGTAACTGGGGTAGGGGGTTAGGATTGGTTGGTTTGCATATAAAAGGTGCTGTTGGGTGCATTATTATGAGTAGAAATTGGCTAGCCCCAGGGCAATTTCCTCTCTAGAATTTATAAGGCCGCAAATGTCAAACACATCAAATTAAAAAAGAATACTCACACAACTTGAATACGGAGAGGAAAGAGAAGGAAAGTCAGTATTTAGCTTTTTTTTTTTTTTTTTTTTTGGTGGTACTGGGGTTCCTGGAAGCCCTTCTATCTCCGGACTACACTCCCAGACCTATTTTTACATTTTTATTTGGAAACAGGGTCTCCTAAGCCAGCGCGCGTGGCTGACTTTGAACCTGCACGATCCTCCTGTCTCTGCCTCCCAAGCGCGGGGATTACAAGCGTGCGCCACCACGCCCGGCAGTATTTAGCTTTTTAAGAAACTGCCCAACTGTTTTGAAAGTAACTATACCATTTTACATTTGCCTCAGCAATGTATGAAGGGTCCTTTTTATCTTCACAAACCCTAATTATTGTCTGTGTTTTTATTATAGTCATTCTAGTAGATTGGAAGTGATATCTCATTATGGTTTTTATTTTATTTATTTTATTTTGTGGTACTGATGATTGAATACAGGGGCATTCTACCTCCAAGCTACAATTTTACCCCCAAACTCTACTTTTTATTTTATTTTATTTTATTTATTTATTTTTGTGTGTGTGTTGTGTGTGGTACTGGGGGTGGAATCCAGGGGCTTTCTACCTCTGGGCTATACTCCCAGACCTATTTTATACTTTATTTAGAAACAGGATCTCACTAAATTGCTGGGATTACAAGCTTGTGCCACTATACCCGGCTATTTATTTATTTATTATGGTACTGGGGGTGGAACCCAGGAGCTTTTCTACCTCCGGGCTATACTCCCAGACCTATTTTATACTTTATTTGGAAACAGGGTCTCACTAAGTTGCTAAGGGCCTCACTAAGTAGCTAAGGCTGGCTTTGGACCTGTGCGATCCTCCTGTCTAAGCCTCCCAAGTGCTGGGATTACACACTTGCACCACCATGCCCAGCCTTATTTTTATTTTGAAACAGTCTTGCTAAGTTGATGAGAGTCTCACTACTTGCTGAGGATGTCTCAACATACCTGTGATCCTTCTATCTAAGCCTCTCAAATGCTGGGATTACAGACATAAACTACTACTTCTGGGTCTCATTGTGATTATAATGTTCATTTTCCTAATAACAGATGATATTGATCAGCTTTTCAGGTGCTTATTAGCCACTCCTATAACTTCCTTGGCAAAATATCTGTTAAAAACTTGTCCATTTTTGCCGGGCGTGGTGGCGCACACTTGTACTCCCCACGCTCGGGAGGCAGAGACAGGAGGATCGTGCAGGTTCGAAGCCAGCCGCGCGCGCTGGCTTAGGAGACCCTGTTTCCAAATAAAAATGTAAAAATAGGTCTGGGAGTGTAGCCCGGAGGTAGAAGGGCTTCCAGGAACCCCAGTACCACCAAAAACAACAACAACAACAACCAAAAAAAAACTTGTCCATTTTTAAACTGGCTTTTCTCATTATTATTGACTTTTAGGAATTCTTTCCATATTCTTCAATCAGATATGTTACAGTGAAATATGTTGCAGTGGAAGGGGAGAGATAATTCCCCCAACAAAACCACACAAAGATGTGTGTGCAGGTTCTTGTCCTGAGCTAATAGTGAATACACATCAGCCCGGAATCTTGCTGAAGATTTAAAGAAGTTTATTAAAAAGATAGAGAGCTGGGTGTGGTGGCGCACGCTTGTAATCCCCGTGCTTTGGAGGAGGAGATAGGAGGATCGCGCAGGTTCGAAGCCAGCCGCACTGGCTTAAGAGACCCTGTTTCCAAATAAAAATATAAAAATTAGGTCTGGGAGCGTAGCCCGAAGGTAGAAGGGCTTCCAGGAACCCCAGTACCACACACACACACACATACACACACACACACACACACACACACACACAGAAATACAGAAGACAGTTAAAGCCCCATGCCATTCAGAAATGGCACAGGGGGGGCGATTCGATTGAATTCACCAACAATCCCTGCATGCTGAGTGTTCTTATCCTGACCAAGTCTGTGGCAGGTCCTTTGATATGTAGATATGTTGCCCTATCTCTAGCCCAGGTATCACTGTCTCCATCCCAGCCAGATCCACCCACTGAGGCAGAGGGTGGCAGCTCTGTCTCTGCACAGACCCCCACACCTTTTGTTACATTCCCAAGATGTGTAAAGTTGCTTCTCTGGAGTCTGGGATTTCCTCCCATCTCTCTTTAGAAATGTAAAAAGGCCCTAAGCTCCTTGTGGGGTCTGGGCAGGAGTCCTAGAATGTTCACACTCTCTAGGCCCTGTTGGTCAGAGCTGCTGACAAGGCCAGCCCAGATTCAAGAAGAGTAGAAATAAACTCCTCTTCTTGTTACAAGGAACAGAATGTACATAAAGGGAGGTCATGTCTTGACGGTGATTACCTTTAGAGACTGGCTGCCACCTTTCCGAGTACATTTTAATTTTTTTTTTTTTTTTTTTTTTTTTTTTTTTTTTTTTTTTTTTGGTGGTACTGGGGTTCCTGGAAGCCCTTCTTCCTCCGGGCTACACTCCCAGACCTATTTTTACATTTTTATTTGGAAACAGGGTCTCCTAAGCCAGCACGCGTGGCTGACTTTGAACCTGCACGATCCTCCTGTCTCTGCCTCCTAAGCGCGGGGATTACAAGTGTGCACCACCACGCCCGGCTCAAGTACATTTTAATTTGTTTTATTTTATTTTATTTTTGGTACTAGGGGTTGAACCCAGGGGCATTCTACCTTTAGGCTGTACCCCCAAACCCCTGTTTTTGATTTTGAAACAGAGTCTAAGTTGCAAAGGACCTCACTAAGTTGCTGAGGCTGGCCAAGAAACTACGATCTTCCTGTTTCACCCTCCCAAGTTCTGGGATTACAAGTGTGCAGTAAAATGCCTGGCTTCAGATACTTTCATAATTCCAGTATTTATAATAAATTCAACATAGAAGAATGAGGGTTGTTTAGTTATTTTAGATTGTCCAATATAATTTTTAAACTCATTGAAACTCTCTTAACAATTCTTTTTTTTTTTTTTTTTTTTTTTGGTGGTACTGGGGTTCCTGGAAGCCCTTCTACCAACGGGCTACGCTCCCAGACCTATTTTATATTTTTGAAACAGGGTCTCTTACGCCAGCGCGGCTGGCTTCGAACCTGCGCGATCCTCCTGTCTCCGCCTCCCAAGCGCGGGGATTACAAGCGTGCGCCACCACGCCCGGCAAAACTCTCTTAACAATTCTTAAGTCAACATACCAAATGTCAACTCTTAGCTGAGAGTGGTGGTGCATGCTTATAATCTTAGTACTTAGGAGGCTGAGACAGGAGGATTGCACAGGTTCAAAAGCCAGCCTCAGCCAGGTGTGGTGGCGCACACTTGTAATTCCAGCATTCGGGAGGCTGAGACCAGAGTATCAGATTCATTAATAGCCTCAGCTACTTAGTGAGACCCTGTTTCAAAATAAAGAATAAAAAAATAGGGCTGAGGATGTAACTTAGAGGTCGAATGCCTCTGGGTTCCATCCCCAGACCCACCAAAAAAAAAAAAAAAAAAAAAAAAGCCAGCCTCAGCTACTTAGTGAGGCTCTCAGCAACATAGAGAGATCATGTTTCCAAGTAAAAAAATATAAAATAGGTCTGGGAGTGTAGCCTACAGGTAGAAGGCCCCTGGATTCCATCCCCAGTACCTCAAACACACACACACACACACACACACACACACACACACACACACACAAATGTCAACACTCACTCATTTTAAATTGAAATCACAAAAGTAATCTGTTAGATCCTCCAATCTGAGAAATTTTCCTAGCTATGACAGATACTTTCAATGCCAAATATATACCATTGCTCCTTGTGGCTGACTGATCCTAAGAGGAGCCTCCACGACTTCCCATCTTCTGGAATTCTTATTTCCCTCTCCTTGAGTGGGCAGGACTGTGCTTGTAGCCAACAGGATATAGCAAGAATCTCAGCACTGGAGGCTGAGACAGGAGGATCACAGGTTTCAGGCTGCCTCAGCAACTTAGCAAGACCCTGTTTCTAAATAAATAAATAAATAAATAAATTTGGATATACAATATTTTCTTTTATTTTTTAGGGAGTTTGTATATTCTTCTGTTGCCTGTGCCATTGAAATCATATCCAAGAAATCACTGCCAATTTCAATGTTGTGAGGTTTTATGACCCAGATTTTCTCCTAAAAGTTTATAGTCTTAAGATTTATATTTAGGTCTTTTATCTAGTTTGAGTTAATACTTGTATGTGGGATTAGGTAAGGGTCCAATTTTATTCTTTTCCATGTAATTATTATTTTTCAACAATATTTAGTTAAAAGATTATTATTTCCACCACCAAATCTTCGTGGAAACCTTGTCAAAAATAACTTGACAATATAGGGAAGAAGTTAGCTCTAGGCTTGTATTTAACTCCAATGGTCTATATATCTGCCTTTAGAACAGTACTACACTGTTTCAATTATTGTAGCTTTATATGGTTTGAAATCAGAAAATATACATCTTCTAGCTTTGTTTTTGCTTCGAGATTGTTTTGGGTATCTAGAGTCCATATTCCATATCAGGATAGATTTTTTTCTGAAAAATAAATATATGATAGTTTCACCTAAAAAAAAGAAAAAAATATTCTCTGGTAAGAAAGAAAGCAAAAAGAAATATTGAAATGTTATCTTTAAGACATCAAAAGCTTGGTATCAGACAAATGAAACTGTTATGTGAGATTATCATTTTTAATTTTGGATAAATTGCTATAATACTAGATGTCAACCACTAAGCCAAGCATGGGAGGGAGGGATGGGGAGAGAATGGGGTGGGGATCGGGTGGGGGCTGACTGGGCGATGTGTGCATGTATGTCTACAAAAGTTTGTATCCCACTATGATGTATGAATACAGTGCACCAATAAAATAAAATAAAATAAAATAAAATTTAAAAAAAAAAAAAATAAAAAATAAATAAATAAATAAATAAATAGGACTGGGGTTGTAGCTCAGAGGTAGAATGCCCGTGGGTTCAATTCCTGGTCTCACACACACACACACACACACACACACACACACACACACACAGAATATGGCAAAAGTGATATGATGTCACACTCTTGATTAGGTTGTGCTATATGGAAAAGATGGGGAGTTACTCCTGTGGCTATGTTGTGTTGTATAAAACTGTTTTATCAGGCTGTTGTTTCAGAAGCACCCCATGTGGGTCTGATGAAGGAAATAGCCATGGTGAAGAAGTCCACATGGCAAGGTACTGTAGACTCCACTAGAAACCATGGATGCTTCTAGAAGGTGAGGGAGCCTCCAGCAGACAGCCAGCACAAAGCCAGGGTCCTCATCACATAGCACAAAGAAATGACTTCTGACAAAACCTGCATGAGCTTGGCAGTGGACTTGGCCTCAGCTGAGCCTCTAGATGAAAATGCAGACAGCACCTTGTTTACGGCTTCCTAAGAGCCTGAGGAGCTGGGCGTGGTGGCGCACACCTGTAATTTCAGTGCTTGGGAGGCTAAGACAGGAGGATCACAGGTGGGAGGACAGGCCTCAGCAATGTAATAGGACTCTCATCAACCTAGGGAGACCCTGTTTCAAAACAAGAATAAAAAGGACTGAGGGTGTAGCTTGGAGGAAGGGTGCCCTGAGTTTTATTCTCAGAAAAGAAAAGAAAAGAAAGAGGTAGGGAGGGAGGAAGGGAGCAAGGAAGGAAGGAAGGAAGGGAGGGAGGGGAGCCCTTGGAAGCTGGGCATGGTGGCGCACACTTGTAATCTCAGCATTTGGGAGGCTGAGACAGGAGGATCCAGGTTCACAGACAGCCTCAGCTACTTAGGCCCTTTACAACTCAATGAGACCCTGTTTCAAAATAAAGACCAAAAAATAGGGCTGGGGTGTAGCTCAGAGTTAGAATGCACCTGGGTTCCATCCCTAGTACCACAAAAAAAAAAAAAAAAAAAAAAAAAAAGAAAAGAAAAGAAAAGAAAAGAAAGAAAGAAAAGAAAGAGAAGCCCTTGAAGAGCCAGCCTTATCTCCTGAGAACCTATGTGATAATAAGTATGCTACTTTAAGCCACTGCGTATGGTAATTGGTTACATAACAATAGGAAACTAATGTATTTTAAATCTTGACCCAAGAATATTGGCATTAGAGATATGATTTATTTTTATATTAAATTCAAACTTTCTCAGAGTCAAAAGACATCTGCAAAACAATTTTTGCCATCTAAGCAAACTGAGATCCTGGTCTTATCTCAGTCTAGTAGGTTATATATTCACCAGAGAGATTTTTTTTTTTAACCTGGAACTTGAGACTTTATTCTTTCATAAGTAACAACTGGAAAAGGAGTACTCTTGGGCTAACAGTTCCCTAGATTGAAGTCACACATTACCTATTCTGATTAGCGTCTGCTATCCCAGCTCACCCTCCACATAGGTTGTGCCTTATTTGTTTCTTATTTAGAGGTTGATTTTTTAAATATTGTAATTATCTTTCTGCATGGCTCAAACATTGTTTTAATAATATTGCATAATATTTTCCCCACTATTGGGGCTCAGAAAGTGTTACAAAGTGTTGGCATGCTCAGTATTTTGAGCAGAAGGGCACTGGAAGGGCCTCCCAAGCAGTCTCTTTCTGACCTTTCCCTACCCTTCTTTCTTCTGCTCCCCTCCCCCCAAGTCCAGTCATGGAAACTTAAGATTTCTCTTTCCCGGCCTGGCATGGGGACACACGCTTGTAATCCCAGCATTTGGGAGGCTGAGATCGTAGGATTGTGGACAGCCTCAGCTACTTAGGCCCTCTGCAACTCAGTGAGACACTGGGCTGTAGTTCAGAGGTAGAATGCCCGTGGGTTCCATCCCCAGTACCACACACACACACACACACACACACACACACACACACACACACACACACACAAATTCTCTTTCCCAAGCTGCCTTATAGAAATTGTAGAAATTGGAATCCCCTTCCTCCAAACACAGCCACAAAATCAAGAAATATTATTCTAACTTTCCCCCACCTTTCTCTGTTAGAACTGGCCATAAAGAAATTCTCTAGCCAGCTTTGTCTGATGGTAGACCATCAGACTCATTCCAGAAGGGCTTCTGACCTATACTGGGAGGAAAGAATGTCACACAGGGGCCCAAGAAGAATCTGGACAGACAGGCCTGGCCGGGTTTCCCCAGGCAGCCTGTTACCTTGTCCTCCACTTTTTGTCCAATTACATCTCTGCATGGCTGCCTGTCCTTCATCAAAACTAGCCATAAAGATTCCCCTGAGTAATACACACACACACACACACACACACACACACACACACACACACTGTGGATGGAACCCAGGGGCATTCTGCCGCCAAGCTACACCCCTAGTCATTTTCTATTGAAACAGGGTCTCACTACCTTGCTGAGTCTGGCCTCAAACCTGCAATCCTCTTGTCTCAGCCTCCCAAGTACTGAGATTAAAGGCATGTGCCACCGCACCCAGCTTCTCCTGAGTTTTTGAGTCTTCATTTTTGATTAAATGAATTTGTCATATCTTTCTCTCCCCCTCCCCCAGTACTGGGGATTGAACACAGGGGCATTCTACCTCCAAGCTATACCCCCAGCCCTATTTTTTTATTATTTATTTTGAAACAAGGTCTCACTAAGTTGCAGAGGGCCTCAGTAAGTAGCTGAGATTGGCCACAAACTGCAATCCTCCTGTCTCAGCTTCTCAAGTATTGGGATTAAAGGGTGAGCCACCACACCTGGCTTGTCTTTCTCTAATTAACCTGTCTTTTGTTATAGGAAGGTCAGTGTGGGCTTTCTGATGTGACCTTTCCCACTCCTATGCTATGCATATGTTATTCCCATTAACCCATTTTGAATTTGGTGTGTGTGTGTGTGTGTGTGTGTGTGTGTGGTACTGGAGATGGAACCCAGGGGCATTCTACCTCTGACCTATACCCCCAGTCCTAATTTTTATTCTTTATTTTGAAACAGGGTCTCACTGAGTTGCAAAGGGCCTCACTAAGCAGATGAGGCTGTCCAGGAACCTGCGATCCTCTTGTCTCAGCCTCCCAAGTACTGGGATTACACGCATGGGCCACCATGCCTGGCTGAACTTGATAATTTTGTATCTTTTCATTTTTTCCTATTTTCAGATCACAGTTCACATAGATATTTAAATGGCATCTTGCTAGATTCTGTACGATGAATACTAGAAACAAAAACATTTGATTAAAAACTTCCAACATGAAAAATAGAACAACATAAACAGAAAAAAAAAAAACCCGCAATGGAAGCAAACAACAATAGAAGAAGGTGGCGGGATGTGGTGGTGCACGCTTGTAATCCCAGAACTGGGGAGGCTGAGACCGGAGGATCGAGGGTTTGCAGCCAGCCTCAGATACTTAGTGAGGCCCTCCCCCACTTAGTGAGACCCTGTTTCAAAACAAAGAATAAAATAGGGCTGGGGGTGTAGTTGGGAGGTAGAATGCCCTTGGGTTCAATCTTTAATCCCCAATACCAAAAAAAAAAAAAATAGAAGAAAATGAGACCAACTAATAAAGAATATCCTTGGGGAAATAATAATTATATCCTTAAAATAGAGTAAGCCAGGCACAGTGGCACCTGTAACCCCAATACTTGGAAGTCTAAGATAGGAGGATCACAAGGTCCAGGGCAGCTTTGGCAACTTAGTGAGAACCTCTTTCAAAATTTTAAGATTTAAAAGGGCTTGGAATGTAGCTCAGTGGTAGAGTGAGTGTCCCTGGGTACCCTTCCCCAACACACACACACACACACACACACACACACACACACACTAGAGTACTATGAGAAATAAGTAAATACCAAGAAAAAACACTTGGAAATTTATAAATATAGAATATGGAATCAGAAATTTTAATGAGATATCTTTTATTTTAATAAAAGCTTTTCTTTTAGCCAATGGGACAGAAAGACAGAGCGAAGGAGAAGGGGGAAAAAGGGAGGAGGAGGAGAAAGAAAAACAGGGAGAGAGAAGAAAATAGATTAATGAACACAGAACCAAGACAAGAGATTTAAAAAATCATAGAAAAAGAGAAGAAAACTCTCCAAGGAAAATACAAGATAATATCCCAGAAGTGAAGGACACAAAGCTTCCAGATGAAAAGACTCTTGAGTGCCTGAAGCATCGTGAACATTTCAGAAAGCCAAGACTGAAGAGGCAATCTTTTTTTTTTTTTTTTTTTGCCGGTCTGGGGATGGAACCCGGGGCATTCAACCTCCGAGCTACACCCTCTGCCCTGTTGTTTTATTCTTTATTTTGAAACCGGGTCTCACTGAGTTGCAGAGGGCCTCACTAAGTAGCTGAGGCTGTCCGTGAACCGCGATCCTCAGGTCTCAGCCTCCCGAATGCTGGGATTACAAGCGTGCAATCTGAAAACCTTGCAGAGGGAGGAAACAGGTTACCTATGAGAGAAGGAGAATCAGAGTGCTGTGCAACTTCTCAGCAGTGCTAGATAGTGGAAGGTAATGGAGTCATGCTTTCAAAATTACCCAGCAAGCAATGAGTTGACCTATGTGAAGGCAACTCAGACACTTCACTTTCTTGGAACCTACTAGTGATATGCTCTAGCAAAAACAGAAACCAAACCAAGAAACAGAATAGCACTGGATCCGGGAGAAGCAGCCCCAGCAGAAGACACACAGTTTGCTAGAGGAGGGGAGCCTCAGAATGAGGTGCAGGAGGTCGGTGCGACGATCCATCTGGCTGCAGTGGCAGGGTGAAGCACTTTGAGAGGGAGCCTCCAAGAGAAAAGAAAAGAACACAAAAGATTACCCAATAAGCTTGAGTACTGTAAGGAAGAAAAAAACCCACTGAAAGTATTTGGCAGAGCAGATGGACCCCTTGGGAAAACATTGTAGATAGGCACACAGAAAACTGAATTTTAAAATCATTAATTTCAGAAAAATTAAAGTTTACAGAAGACACACAAGTAATAGAATTATCACTAAGCCGTGTTTACAGTGACCATTGATTTATCTTGAAATTTTAACATGGGAGAGGAGAATTGGGAGGTGGTTACATAACAAATTAAGCCATCTTATACTTAACTGGATGTTAATAGTTTTCAACTGATAAATCGAGCTGGGCGTGGTGGCGCACGCTTGTAATTCCTGCACTTGGGAGGCTGAGACAGGAGGATCGCACAGGTTCGAAGCCAGCCTCAGCTACTTAGTGAGGCTCTCAGCAACTTAGTGAGACCCTATTTCCAAATAAAAAATATAAAAAAGGTCTGGGAGTATAGCCCGGAGGTAGAAAACCCCCTGGGTTCTACCCCCAGTACCACATAAATAAATACATAAATAAACTGGTGAATCAAAAAATGAGTATATTACTCAGAAACATTGAACCCAGGAGCATTCTACCTCCAAGCTACACACCCAGACCTTTTCATTTTTTTAAATAAATTTTTATTAGTGCATTGTAGTCATACATCTCAATGGGATAAAAAACTTGTGGAGCTATACATGCACATATCACCCAATCAGCCCCTACCCAGTCTCTAACCCCTTCCCTCCCCCTCCCTCCTACCCATGCTTGGCTTCCTGACTGACTTTGATATGTTTAAGTACATCATGTGCTTTAAAGAGTTTCCCTTATCCTCCCTCTTATCCCCTCAGATATGTCACCTTCATTGCTCTTCTATAGGGTACCTTCTTCATCTAGAGTTCCTCCTGTTACCCATTTCTCCCTAATATTTTACACATTAAGAAAAGCATTTAATTTCTTATTTATTTTTATTAAATTTCACTGTAAATTCCATAATTTTGTTCTCCCTTATGGCTGGGCAAAGTTCCACGTGTACATATCCTATAGTTTTGAAATCCATTCATTCGTTGAAGGACATCTTGGCTGGTTCCACAGTTTGGCAGTGATGAACTGTGCAGCTATGAACATGGTTGTTGGTGCATTAGTTTGATATTTTGGTTTTCATTCTTTTTGGTAGGTACCCAGAGGTGGTATTGCTGGATCATATGGTAAGTTCATTTTCCTTCTTCTAAGGATCTTCTATACTGTTCTCCAAAGTGGTTACACCAACTTGCAATCCCGCCAACAATGTATTAGAGCTTCTATTTCTCCACACTTATTCCCACTTACTGAAAACCTGAAAGCCAGAAGGTGAGAACTTTGATAGGATGATCCACTCACAACCAATTTTTTTTTTTTTAATAGAGATCACTTGAGTCTGGAAATCTGATAAGAAATTAGGTGAGACAGTGGCAGCTTCTATTGCTTCTTGGCCACACAGTTGAAGAAACCTTCTGGCCCTTTGCTGTGAAGGAGGCCCCAGTTCCAGGCCTGCTGCACAATAGACTCCAGGCCCAGCCTCGCTGGCTCCAGATCTAGCCTCACCATGCAGTAGGCTCCGGGGCCCCTCCCTCTGGCTCCTGACCTGGCCTCACCTCGTGGCAGGCTCTGGTTCCTGTCACTGTAGGCATGACATTTACAGAGGTTCCCATTTTTCCCTCCACATATATTTTAGTAGGAGAAAATAGCACGTGTCATTTGCAGAAACTGAGAACCCAGTTCTCTAGCAGCAATGGATTATCTCCCTACTGAAAATGGAAGCTCACAGCCTCACCACGGAGAGCGGAATCCGCTGCTCCAAGCACACCCTGATCCTCAGCACAGTGCAGAGGAGTACAGCATCCATGAGCTGAGGTCTCCCGAGACCTTGCGCAGCAAATTTGCCCAGCAATACGGGCAGTGTTTCCTCTGACTTGCCCTGGATATTTTTCTTACATAGTATGTTGTCCAGAATTCCTGCACATGTGCGGCAAGAGCAGTCTACTTTTGGGGAGATATTTTCAAAAATTCAAGGTGGATTGGATTGGATCTGTCTGCTTCTCCCGAATACTGGCTGCTGCCGCTACCACCATTTTGGTTCATCTCCACAAAATTTTTTTCTTACATAGTATGTTGTTCAGAGTTCCTGAGCATGTGGGGAAGGAACAGTCTACTTTTGGAGAGATTTCTTCAAAAATTCAAGGTGGATTTGGTTGGATCTGTCTGCCTTTCCTGAAAACTGGCCTCCACCACCTTCTGGGTCTCTCCTAGAGTATGTTGTTGTTAAGAATTCCTGTGCATGTGTGGCAGGAGCAGTCTGCTTTCTGATCTCTTCTGGGATATCCCTCCAAAAATCACTTTTCTTGCAGTGGCGGGCGCTGCGCTGCCGTCTTGCCTCTAATTCCGCCATTTGCCACTTTCTCTCCTATATTTCAGATAGGATGTGATGACTGGAAATGTTTCTGTGTGTTGTCCCATTCAGCTATTAAATCAAAATCTGTTGTCCAGGGTTTCTCAGGGGGATGCATATCCTATTCAGCCACTGCTAACTATCATGGCTGCGGACATGGTCATCGCTGCAGCTGCAACTGCAGCTGCCACCATCTTCCTCCCTCTTCAATATTTTTTAATAAAACAGTACATGTCTTTTGTAGGAGTTGGGGGCCCAAGTACTTAGTAGCAATATGTTTTATCTCCCCACCAAGAGTGGAGGCCCACAGCTGCACCACGGAGAGCGGGTTCTGCTGCTCCAAGGACACCAGCCCCAGTGCTGCACAGAGGAGTGAGGAGGCGGCCAGGAGCGCCCTTGGCTCCCCGGATGTGCGGCACTGGCTGACCTGGCTATGTGGGGCTCCATCTGATGCGCCTCGAATATTTTTCTTACATAGTATGTTGTTCAGAGTCCCCGAGCATGTGGGGCAGGTGCAGTCTACTTTTGGGGAGATTTCCTCAAAATTTCAGGGTAGATCAGAATAAATTTACCTGCCTTTCCCTGATACTGGCTGTTGCCGCCACCGCCATCTTGGCCCTCCTCCCAAGCATTTTTCTTACATAGTATGTTGTCCAGAATTCCTGAGCATGTGGGGCAGGAGCAGTCTTTTTGGGGGAGATTTCTTCAACAGTTCAAGGTGGGTTGGATTGGTTTTATCTACCTCTCCCGAATACTGGCCACCGCCACCATCACCGTCACTGCCATCTTGGTCCATCTCTTCTTTCTTATATTTTAGGTAGGAAGTCCTGGCTATAAATGTCCCTATATATTGTCCCAATCAGATATTAAACCAAAATCTGATGTCTGGGGTTTCTCAAAGGAATATGTGTCCTATTTGGCCACTACCATCTTCCCGGAAATCTGAGCCCTTTTCATTTATTTATTTTTTATCTTAAACAGGGTCTCAAAAAGTTATACAGGCTGGCCTTGAACCTACAGCCTCCTGTCTCGGTCTCCCAAGTAGTGGCATTACAGGCATACACCACCAGGCCCAGCTCCATTTAATACATTTAGTACTATTTTGAACACCTACTATAATGCCAGACATGTGCCTCATCTTGCTTGACCTCTAGTATCATAGCCAGCTGTCTCCCACAAAGACATATGGTGCTCCATTTTGTGCTTTCCTCAGGACCCTGCTCTATCCACGACTGCTTCATTCTCATCATTAGTCAATCTCTCCCTTTCTGCTGGCGTCTTTCCCTTGCATAACCGTGTCCAAGAACTTCTTGCTTGGCAAACTGACCAGGCAGCTTTGGCTTCATTCCCTGGATTCTGATCTCATTTTTGGCACAGAGTATCACTGGAACACTATCCACTACTAATGAGCCCTCTTTGGGCATGGCTCCAGGACCTCCCACGTATGGGTACTTATCAGGTAGTCTGTATACCACTGCTTGGTATTAAGCCAGCCCTACCTGCAGTGATGGGCATGTAGGGGTCAGAAGTACAATGACTGCAGAAATAACTTAAATACAGGGAAGGAAGAGAAGGACGAGTCAGAGGTGGCACCAGAGGGCAGCAGGGACATTTCTAACACTGGGAATTCAGAAGCAGGGATATTTGGTAAGGAAAGTAAGGAAGATGATAAACTTGGCTTGAAACAAATTGAGTTTGAAGCTTATAGAATTAGGCAATAAAACAAAGCAGGCAGATTAATCATGATCCAAAAGCATTGAAATATAAAGGAAAAGGCTTGGAGTTTATGTATCTTGGATTCATGTCATAGCTTTGCCAGTTAATAATAACTTGGCAAATGACTTAACCTCAGTTTTCTGGTTCTCAGTTTTCTCATCTGCAAAACGGTGATTGCATGTTGAATAGAAAGTATGCGTGACAAATTTGAGATAACACCTTCGAAAAGCCACCTGAATCAGAAAGAACAGTCTGAAGCCGGGCGTGGTGGCGCATGCTTGTAATCCCAGCATTTGGGAGACTGAGACCAGAGGATCGTGGTTCGCGGACAGCCTCAGCTACTTAGTGAGGCCCTCTGCAACTTAGTGAGACCCTGTTTCAAAATGAAGAATAAAAAATAGGGCAGGGGGTGTAGCTCAGAGATCAGTGCCCCTGGGTTCCATCCCTAGACCCGCGAAAAAGGAAGAAAGGAAGAAGAAAGAAAGAAAGAAAGAAAGAAAGAAAGAAAGAAAGAAAGAAAGAAAGAAGGAAGGAAGGAAGGAAGGAAGGAAGGAAAGAAAGAAAGAAAGATCGGTCTGAGTGTGAGGACTAGATCAGAGATGTCAAGGGTAGAGAGCGGAAGCCTGGGCAAGAGAAACGCGGGGGTAGAAAGAAATGGAACCATTTAGGAAATACTTGGGAGATAAATTAGTAGAGTGACATGATTTATTGGCTCAGAGGGGTTGTGTAGCCGGTAACACCAATGTTCTACCTTTACGATTTGGGATGTCTTTCCCATTCTTATGCTGTGTCTTCACTTCCAACAGCCAACATCTATCAGGGGAGCCAGAAATTCTTGAGATTTGCACCTCCCTGGGAAGATCCCTAGCAAATGGCTATTGATACAGAAGCACAAACATTCCATCTTCCTTGTCCTTGATCCATATGGTTTCAAGGTGTGACTGTCTCCAGAATACCTCTGTGGAACTGAGTCTAAATTGTTTTTGATGGGACTTTGATACTGAGTACTTGCTTAGTTTCTTCCTTTTCATTATATCTCTCACTCCTTTACTGTGTTTTCCTGGTGACAATTCCTAATATTTTATGTGGCTCCTAATCTCAGGGACCATTTCTAGGGTGTCCTTCTTAAGAAAGCATATAGTCATTAATGCTGCTTATTAATTAATATTTTTCTGGGTACACGGTAGCATTTTACTTCCTAGCTTCCAAGACACTGGGGGAGAAGTCAAAGCTAATAGCTGTAGCAGAAGTAATTAAATATCATTTCTGGGCTAAACAAATTGTTAAGATGAAGCTGGGCATGGTGGCACATGCTTGTAATCCCAGTACTTGAGAGGATGAGATAGGAGGATTGCAGATTCAAGGCCAGTGTCAGCAATTTAGCAAGACCCTATTTCAAAATACAAAATAAAAAGGGTTAAGGTTAGCTGGGCCTGGTGGCACAGGCTTGTAATCCCAGTACTTGGGAGGATGAGACAGGAGGATGGCAGGTTCACTAAGTTTACTAAGCCTCAGCTACTTAGTGAAGCTCTCAGCAACTTAGTGAGACCCTGTTTAAAATAAAAAATAGAGCTGGGGGTGTAGCTCAGAGGTGGAATGTTCCTGGGTTCCATCCCTACTTCTGGAAAAATAAAAGGTTGAGGATGTAGCTTGGAGATAGAATTACTCTGGATTCAATCCCCAATATTCTCCTCACCTGCAAAAAAAAAAAAAAATGCTAAAATGAGACCCTTTCTCTCTTATAGTCACTTATAACGTTGCAAATTGCAGCTGCTCTGTACTCCCGAATCTTAGAGTGGGCTTGCTAAAATGGAGTGGAGTCTTCAGCTTTAATTCAGTAGTGAGAGTGGCTCACTGTAAACTCTCAGTTAAGCCACTGAGAGGTAAAGATTGTCCCTGCAGCATATTCTAGCCTATCCTGATGAATATAGATGGTGAGGAAAGAGGAAGAATCAACAATGACTGGTTTCCAATTTGGGCTATTGGTGGGTAGTGTTAACATTCTTTGAGACCAGGAGAAGAGAACTGGGGTTTGTTTGTTTGTTTGTTTCTTTGTTTGTTTGTTTGTTTGTTTAAATGGGGAATTCAATGCAGTTTCAGATATTTTGAGTATGAGGTACTTGTGGACATTCAAATTGAGATGTTGAGCAGGCAGTTGACAAGTGAATGAATATCTGAGAAGTGATCAAGGCTGGAGATAAACATTTGAGGCATTAAATACTAAGGAAAATGGAGACTGGAAATCGGGACAGAGGGAAAAATAGAATGTACGTGTGCTAATGATAAACATTAATACAGAGCCTATGGTTGAAATTTAAATGATGAGTTAAAAGCCGGGTGCGGCGGCGCACGCTTGTAATCTCGGCATTCAGGAGGCTGAGTCCGGAGGGTCACAGTTGGCAGACAGCCTCAGATACTTAGTTTGGCCCTCTGCAACATAGTGAGACCCTGTTTCAAAATAAAGACTACAAAATAGGGCAGGGGGTGTAGCTCAAAGGTTGAATGCTCCTGGGTTCCATCCCCAGACCCCCACACAAAAATAAATAAATTATGAGTTGAACTTCCTGACCAGGAAAACAAGGTACATATATTCTGTGTCCTCACTTTTGCAGAGAAATAATATTCTCATTCCTTCAGAAAACTGAGTTTCTAATGTCAATTTCCCATTTCTACTTAGAGTGTATTCTGAATAGTACTATTTAAGAATAAGGATTTTATGACCAAAAAATTAAAAAATTATAATAGTATTTCCCGAGTATTACTTTTTTAAACTAGACTTCTGATACAAATTAGATGACAGAAAATGCTATGTATAGTCTCTGAAGTGGGTTTAGGTGTAAACATTCTTTGTTAATTTCAAGACACTGGTAAGACTTAACTAGGAGAGCTGAAATACTTAGTCAACATTCTTGGCTGGGCAGAAGACCCCTGGCACGCCATGTGGAAGGGAACCCCAGGGCTTGCTAGGCCAAGCTGGACTGTCCTCTGGGAAGCCGCTTTGGAACTTGCCCGGCATTTGTTTTAGTGTCCAAGTCTCCTGTGAAGTTCTGTGGCTCACAGCCCATCTCAATCTCTGTGAGTTTGGACAGGGCTGCTCTGTATTTGCCAGCATTTTCATTGAATGGTGACTGTTTCTCCTTTTGTATCCATGAAACGTTCCCAACAAGCTTTACAATGTCTTCAGTAGAGCAGAAAGGAATAATAGACCACAGAGGGCCTGGAAGTGATTTTAATCACTAAGAATGACACTGCAAGATGACTATGATACGTAGCAAATGTGATGTGTAAGGTTTTATTTCACAGAACAGCAGATCAGCTCAGTTCGCTGAGCAGACATGGTCTTTGGTAAAACACTCGTTCATTTGTTGGGGCCTTGTAAGC